>NC_136790.1:25252836-25992836 GCF_951216825.1 Electrona antarctica | reverse complement strand
TATTTTGCTAGATGTGAACAGTATTGCCAGGGGTGTGCAGAGTATAGCCTCAGTTAGGTAATATACAATAGCTTCAGTGATAGGGATTGTTTCCTCAGGGTATACAGTTTCAGTGGTAAGACTAGGTTCTTTGGGGTAGGATATAGGTAGAAGTAGGCTACTTGAGGGTACCAGCTTCAGTGATAGAGGTACATGTAGGTTCCTTGAGGGTGTCAAAAACTAACCGGCCACAGCCAAATAAATGGAATACTGTCTGTTTTAGCTAATAATGATTGGCAAACCTATTTACTGTACCTTATCAATCTTCAATCTGTGTAAACTTTAACTAATGTTTAAGACTAAAGTTTTAGGCTAAACCAATATAGCCTATAGATATAGAGTTAAGCTAGGCTAAAGATTTATATCCATCTATTAATGTGTCATTCCTTCTATTCATACTGGATACCTACTATAGTGTATGGAAGATCACGTAATTCAGCAGTACAACACACTGCAGGCCAATGGGATATGGAAATTATATCACACATGAGGTGCATTATCAGATCACAGCCTTACAGTAGTTTAGTCTCTGGATGAACATATTAAGTATTCAGCACAGGCCCATGTCTCCAGTGCCACACAGTTAAACAAACACCCACACACGCACAAGCACACGCACACACACAAGCACGCACACACACACACACACGCGCACACACAGCTTATTTCCATTCCATTCCATGTGTCTGCGAAGCAACCATTATATAGGCTCCAATAATGGAACGGCTTTCTGAGCTCCACTGATTTTAATATAATCTGAGGGTGCTGGCCCATGCATTTGGCCCAACCATGTGCAGCGTACTACGGATCAGACGATAACAGAACAGAGACCTATGCTTCAAACTTTTGCTCGTAATCGACCAAAGAGGCATCCGTCTGCATAAAGACGTCAAGACTTTCACGGATCAAGTAGTCCGGTAGGACAAGGGGACGTACTGATCCTGAAAAGCAGGCCGGGCGAACAGTGCTGGAGGTCTTGCACCGCCCCGTTCCAGCCAAAGCACCAACATGTTTTTCACCCTGCCTGAGGTTAATTGCTTTGTTTTTTTCCCCTCTCCTGTGCTGGCTGACATTTAAAAGGCATCCGCCACCAGGTGTAGGAGGTGAAAGATGATGGGGAAATCAATTTGGTTTGTAGTGGGGGAAGGAGGGTGGACGTTCTATGTTTGGCACAATCTGACACCCTCAAGGAACTGATTTAGGGAAAGAACAACTGGAGAGCATTTGGAGGACAGCATGCAGGGACTCATATTTCACTAGATTAGCCGTGATGTGCTTGCATGCTGTGAAGCACGGAACCAGAACACATTTCAACTAAATGCATAACTAGAGTAATATGAGCGGTTCAGAGTATTGCCTCTGAGAGTACACCTGTACCTGTTTGTACTTTAGTGTAGAGGAGTAGTTCAACATCACTGATTCTATAGACTAAAGGATTGTTATTTTGATTTTGTGTCGGTTCTGCATGTAAAAGGACATTATTATTTACTTTCTAAAATTAAATTCTCTTTTATTTTATGAGCTCAGCTGTTATGTCCCCCCCCATAGGCGCCCCTGAACGCATGCTATGCCGCTATGCAGTGCACTCTCATTATGAGAATAAACTCATTTACAATATGCTCCAAAACCCTGTAGGTTTACTGTTTAGACTGATGTTCTGATGGTTTGTTTGTGTTATAATAATGCCACATGACTTTCTTTGTTTGATGTTATGTACAATACAGTATGTATTTGATTTTAACATGATTTCAACTGTATTAAACCTTATCCCTTGTTAAAATATGAAAGGCTGCATTGTAACATACAGTATGGCAACACCACATTGCCCATGTCCCTACATTCTAAGATCTACATGTGTCAGTGGTTCTCCATCTCTTCCTCATGTCTGTCTTTCTGTTCTACCTACTGCACCTTATGTCTGTCTTCTTCTTTGTTGTTTTGTTTTCCCATTGGTACAAAGCTTGGTACAAAGCTCTCATGAAAGGTATGAAGGGGGAATGTTCTCCCTCACCGGCACCTGAATCCTTGCGCATATTCAATTGTTCACTTGCAACATCTTTTAATCGATTATTATATACTTACAGCCATGTTAATTTGTAAAAACATGAACAATGGGGTCATGAATTAAATCTGTCAAATGTACCCAATTCTTCTTATTTTCCACATATAAATGAATCAAGCTGAAGCTGAGGTGGAACACTTCAACACAAGTGGTTGAAATTTGCTCAATTTACCTTTTCTAAAGTTATGTTAATTTAGTGGCTGAAAGCTGCCCTCAGAAAATTACTAGTGGGAATTTGCGTGTTGTTATGTAGGGGAGGTCATCTGAAACTCACTCCAAGTTACTTTACCCACCTTTGCTCCTCCACTCAAAAAGAATAAGAAAAAAATAAAAATAAATACCTAATCAGATAATTGAATCATTCCAGATTCTAGCCTCTCGCATTCTGAAGACATTTTGAAGTGGCAGAACTGAAATCCCTTCTCTCCAAACCCTCTGACTCACTAACATTGCTGGTGTGATATGGTCAACAAATTGAAGCTTGGCAAAGGTGACACCATGGCAGTTTTTTTCAAAATGACAGCTAGATTTATTTAATTAGCTGTAAGAGATCTAATCTTAAAGCATTACAGCAGCACTGGTGCATAGATGTCATTTTGATTTGCTGCTGCCATACTCCAAGGATATCAAACTGGACTATGGTTTCACATTTGCCAGCTGCTATGCTGGTCCTTTTTTATTGCACAGTACATCCTACTGAATTTAAGGGTTATAGAGACATACAGTACATTGGGCCAAACCATGCAGCGATTTTAATCTATACAACACTATATACTAGTGTATAGTACCTGTACCTCTCATTTTTGCACAAGTTCTTACAAATACATGTGTGGCAGTGAGCCCTTTGCACCAGCCAATCTCACTTGCCTACAGTACAGTATATCAATCGATTAAAATTCATTCAGTCATTAAGTGTACACTCATCTCTTGACTTTTCTCCTGTGCAACATCTTTTCAACTCTTGGCTATAGTAAATCTCTGTCTCTGTCTGTACTCGGTACAGGGTTATATCTTTCTAATCTTATCTAATTCCTCTGAGTGTCTTTAGAAAATGACTGAATTTTAGGTTTTGTCAGGGATGTATATAAATTAGGGTGAATTGTTGAGAGTGTTGATGGCGCATCTGCAATTGTACATTTGTACTCTTCCCAGATGCTGGGAAGCTTGGTGTGCAAATGTTTCAGCATGGAGCATGACAGTTTCCTGAAAACTCAGATGGTGCTACTGTACATTGCTGACTGACTACAGTGTAGATTTTGATTTCCCATAGGGAGAGCTGTTTGATAACCTTTGCACATAATTGGACATGTATTGCATAGTCACCAACATTGAGGAGAAATATACCATGAAAAATACCTGTTGTTGGAGTGCAACGTTGCATCCTTCTCTTTGCTCTTGAAATGCCCTTGCTGTTGTGCTACTGGCTTGTTCTGACACTAGAAAGCTAATGCCGGTCGATAGCTCTGTTTTCTTATGCATGAATTCTCTCCCCTCTAGAGAGGTAAGAGACACATGCCATGCTCCGAATTGAGATCAAGCACAATTGTCAACTTGAGCTTTTGCACAACTTCTTCAATGCTAATGCGTTGACAGCATTTGTGTGAAAGTTGGAGGTGTCCTGCAAATCTCATTTCAGAATATGGCTTATAAAAGTAAGCATGTGTTTGAGAATGCATTGGTCTCAGCATCGGTTGAAGGGAAGTATTATATGTCCCACCTAATAAACAGGTCTTACCACGTTCTTCAAAAGCTTCTGTGCACTTAAGTACATTTTGCAGTCGCTTGTGCTGCTATTATTTAGACAGACATGAAAAATGGAACTTGTATTTCAGTTTGGACATGCCAAGGTAACCCTGCCGGTTGTTTAATCAAGGGAATGAAAAACACACGGATTAGATCAACACTTGTTCTTATTGACATCGTTCCCTAACGTGCAGTGTCATTCACTTCTGGGGGTGGGGGTAGGGGGGGATATGGACACCCTTCACTTCCAGGGAGGGGGTAGAGGGGGTATCTATGGACACACTGACGCTGCTGACAGCGTGCGATGACATCACAACGCCTGTTTAACTCTTGTGACCGTTTTTCTTCCCGCCCCGCAGCAGCGATGAGGACAACAAGCCCCTGCAGGGCAGTCAGACGTCGCTGGACGGCGGCGTGAAGGAGAGCGACGACAGCCTGGTGGACTACGGAGAGGGTGGCGACGGGCAGTTCAACGAGGACGGCTCCTTCATCGGCCAGTACACCGTCAAGAAGGACAAAGACGAGACGGAAGGCAACGAGAGCTCTGAGGCCACCTCGCCTGTCAATGCCATCTACTCCCTGGCGTAGCCTGCTAGCACCACTGAGGTCTACACTCCCTCTACAGGATAGGAGGAAAACACACGCTCACGCACGCACACACACACACACACACACACACACACACACACACACACACACATAGATGCACATACCTATGATGATATGACACACATGACACACGATTATACACACAAGAAGAATCACACCAAGGCCTGTCTAAAGACTGTTGTGGGCCATGACTAAGGAGGAAAGCAGTGATGGTTCCTACAAAATGAAGCGAAAGGATTGAGAGTGGAAGTAGACCACGAGCCAGTCATTTAATTTTGTTTGTTTGTTTGTTTGTGGCTCTGAGAAATCGGCTGGTTGAGGTGAAATTTGGAGATACTGAACACTGCTAGTTTTTCTCAATGCTCTGCCCGCCCCACCCACACAGACTTTAAGTGAGCCTTCCGGGCAGCAGGGGAATATACAGTACAAGCACTCTTTAATGTCTCTAGAGATTTTCTGTTTGTTCCGCTCCGAACATTCTCCGCTTCTCTACGCTCTTGTTCTAATCCCAATTACGCACCTGCACCCCACCCACCAACACACACAAACACACACACACACACACATAAACACAAACACCTCTGAGTCGCAAAATGAGCATCCCAGTTAAGTGGATGCAGAGTCCCATCCCCGTCCTGTAACATATCAGCTTAGAAACACCAACTCAGCAGGATGCCGGCAGATATGTTTATCATATTGATATTTCCGCAATGAGAGATCTTTTTTTTTCTTTTGTTCTCCACAGCTGGTAGATGAGTCAATGCATATTACTAAATGCTGTAAACAGTTCTGGCACAGATTGTTGTGCCCTGCAAAACTATGCACTAGCACCACCACCTTCTCCATACTGATTTCCAGTTTAATCTTGTGAAGTTGTGAGCAAAAATGAAAGCTTTTGGGTTCTTTGTCAACCTTCACTGTCACAAGTTAATTATGAGAATTTGCTAAATTCTCTCCTCAGTTTTTGAAGTGGAGTATTGTTTTGTTTTTGTCACTCTATACCTGTTGTGTAGATGAGCAGATATTCAAAATGGCAACAAGTGACGTTTCTGCCACAGCTAGTTTTTAGCACCAAATTTAACTGTCTTAACAGGTGATGTTATAATAACAGTGCAAAACTTGTTTCAAAGCACGGTAGTGTCTTAGTGCAAAGAATAGAGGAGAGGCAATGGAGAGTGGGCTAGTTTTACTTGAGAAACACTGAAGGCCAAAAGCCAAAGTTTTCTCTCTACCCATCTTCATCACACGTCACTCTGTGGATGCTACTTCCTGGTTAGCATGCAGGCCAGCAGGTTGTGATCGTTCTAGCTTGATGTGCACCACTTTCCCTCAACTTTTTATTTTTTAAAATGAAGGGTTCAAGTTGTGAATTATCACAGAAGAAAATGGCAGCATTAGGGTCAGGTAGAATCTATTTTTTGAAGCATGAATATAGCCTACTGTATAAGCCCATATAATTTGCAATTACAGCCACCTCTGAATTAAAGCTAATAAACCAACAATTTAGCAATCACAGAAGAGGAAATAAAAGAAACAAAAGGAAAAAAAAGTAATGAAAGTATAAGTACCATATATTTCCACCAATAGCATCGTTCTAATTCAGTCATTTTGTTAGCTGACTGATGGACTGGCACAGAATCATTTTCTCTTACTTTTACTTTATTCCCTTTTTCATTTGTTGTAACTGTCCAATGAGTGCATGTTGGTTTCACCACATCACTTTGGCACCCATGCGTAGATGTTGCTCAACTGCACTAAATCTCCCATGTTAAATCAAATCGAACTTAACCGTTGACAATTAGTGGATGGAGGTATTTCAGATATTTATTTTATATATCTATTTATTACATTATGTAGATAGTATTAATATATTAGTCCTTAATTTATTAATTGTTCCATAAACATTTTTTGGCCAACTTATTTTGTTTCACACAGACATAGCCAAAAATAAGGATCTTATCTGACACTTTCACTGTAAGTTATGAGATGCGTTCAACAAACACATCTGTATATCAAATCTTTATGACAGACTTCAGAAACATTATTGTCCATCACACATTACAGAAATGAATATATCCAGTTGGCTTTTCTGCTGTACACTGACAGGCTGTCATCATACATTAAAACAGTCATGCTTATGTGTCAATCGTGCTGCTCTTTTAGTATTCATGTTGTATTAATGTTATTCCATGTTGGTATTCGAAATTTATGTATAATATAACTTTTACACATCACAGAAATTTAATATTATTGCTTATTTATTTGGCATACATCCTGTACGTGTGGGGCCTGACGACTGTCTTACGTTTGTAAATATTTAAAAGGTTAATTTCCAAAAGAAAACAAAAATCAGAGTAGAGAGAAAAGATTCATCTGTAACCACCAAGCAAATGTCCTACAGTAGGTGTGTGTGTGTGTTTTGCACCTTTGTAATGATAGCTTTGAATAACAGTTGCACTCTGAAAAAGTAACACGACTCATCTCTCACTCCATGTTGCCCTTTACTTTGACATTGTCTGTAATATATTGTGCAGTTGTGGCAAGTCTGTCAGTCACTTGTTTGACCATGGTTGGAATATATGTTGTGAAAGAGGTATACATTAGATTATCTATGATGTAAATAAGACGTAAGTGCTCCAAAAATATATGGTTGTAGCATTCTGCAGACACCTGTTAAAAGCATTAGGAAAAAAATATGATAATAATAATACTTGCATTCGCTAAGGTGTCAGAGAACAAATTCTCCCCTTCCGCTGTTGTTATTCGGCATTGCTGCCTCTGAAGTCAAACAGACTCCCATGATCCCATATCACATTCCTGCTGTTCCTGCTTCCTGGTGACAGGCGGCCGGTACATTCATTATTTCCTACATACCACGAACTCCGTAACATGAATGGTTTCCTGCAAACCCAGTCTCTTTCTCCTCAAAGCTCCTCAAAGCAATACCTTCTGAGTTTTAATGCAGTTGTTTATTTTTGTTATAATGATGTCTTCTGTTGACTCACCGTGACCTCGGGGGTTGTATAGTTCTAGCACCATGGACAGAGATGTTTCACCAACACACGACACGTGCTGAGGAGCTGTAGCAGAGACACAGCACCTGCCCTTCCTCTGTCCTCAAACAAATGCAAGACAAGTGCTCAGAGAGAGACAATTCACGCATCAACCTTGTGCAACCCAAAAAACAATGGATTGATGTATGTTATTGCTGTGGATCTATAACTTTAGGTCTGAACTTTGTCCTCTCGAGTGCTTTCTTTTAGTTCTGGTCTGAATACCTGCAGCCCCTTCCCCCCTCATGGCCTTCCTCCTGTCCCCAAACGGATCCCAGTGGGGAAATTAGTGAGCTGACGATTTAACTATGAAAAGAGATTTATGCATATTTGCTGATACACAGTGCTTTCTTATGTATTTTTCTTGTGTCTGTATGTGGTGATTTGAGGTGCGCACAGAACCCGGCCATAAACATTTTTTTTACTGTCTGCCTCATCTTGACTTCCACCTCTGTTCCCCCAAAGCAAATCATGGGGGAAAGAAAATGAAAATGTCTATTTATACAGCTTTATGTTTGCATTCATTTAACATGCTGCAAAAAACAATAACTAGGATTTACTATTGTGCACATAACAGTTTTTTAAACCATTGGTCACATGCTGTTTGGCTTTTTTATGAATTCTAATTTTAGCATCTTCTTTTTACTGTGTATCAGAGCAGCTCATCAAGTCTTGCTTCTACACGCAAAATAACAGCTTTTGTAAGGTACATCTAATCAACAGAAAAATGGCATATTAATATATTCACCGTGTATGCGTGTATGATGAGATGTTGCAACTTCTGCTAGAGACGCCTTCTTTATAGTAAAGCTATCTCTTTTTCTCTACCGCCCGACTTCTTGTCTTTCTTTGTCTCTATATCAAAGGTTGTCATCTTTTATTGTCATTCATTGTCTTTACCATTTAACCATTTAACACGTTTTTTATTCCAGATGGGAAATATGGTTTAGAGTTGTGTGTAAATTACTATGTACTAAATAGAACAACCATTATGACATTTTGCCTGCTGTTCAGTTTTTGTGCTGCATATTTGGATACTTTAATCAGTCTGATGGCGGTTTTGGTGATGCTTCACATTGCAATTCCACAAGTTCACTGTATCTCATTTGACCCCTAAATGTAAGCAGTGAAAACCTACATCATAAAAATTTGATTTACTGTATACTGTAGATAGGTATTCCATATAAAAGCTTTTATACCGTCGGAAACCAGACTATTCATGTTATAGTCATGTTTCAGCCCACAAAGAAACCATACCATAACTCTAGACTATTGATTTATCCACAGCAGCCTGGGTGGAGTGGATTACACCATTCCCATTAAACTAACATGTTTGTTGCTCTCCCTTTACATGGAAGACATGCAAAAAAAAAAGATTAATCTATGCATACACTATGAAAGTCATCTTGGCTGCAGTGCACTGTATAACCAAGCCAGAGTGAGAGAAAGCAGCAGAGAGAGACAGTGTGGCGGTAGCGGTGGTGACATGTTTTATTGAAGATGGCCCAGTCCATTCTGCCTTGACCCCCGCAAGGCTAGTAAAAATTAATGTCTCGCCACTCTAAACACAGCCCCACTCCCTGGCTCTCCATCTACACCATCTCATACGTCAGCTGATAAAAGCCATTAGCAACCCAATCCGTTGACAGGCAGAGAAAATTGCACTGAGGCATTCGGGCTTCATTGTTACAAAGGTATAGCAATGTGTAATTATGATTTCTGTGTCTGTTTGGAGGGCTGGGGTTACTGTCACGTACAATAGATACCAAAGGTATCTCTCTATCTGGATCAATTGGGCACAAGGAGGTCTCAGGTCTCCATTTTTGTTGCGACCAATAGGTCGCAGATTACTACAGTATGAAAACCTACAAAACCTGTCAGTCCGTCAGTGACTCCGTCACGCCACCATACATGGCCGTCAGTCCGTCACGCCTTGTGACACATCACGCCACCATATATGGTCGTCAGTCCGACACGCCTCGTGAGAGTGGAGATGGAGCCGGCCAGCAACTACATCTGACCTCAAACCTCAAACCCTTAGATCTCCATATATGGAGCTGACATGTTCTGACATACCATATGTTGATCTAACCTCATCAAACCGTGTACACTCAAGACACGCTCCATATATGGCCAAGACCTCATCAAACCCTGTACACTCAAGACACTGCCCCCGCTGCCACCCTTAGATCTCCATATATGGAGCTGACCTGTTCTGATATTCCATATGTTGATCTGACGTCATCGATCAAACCTTGTACACTCAAGACAATCTCCATATATGGCCAGTACAGAATTAATTCTATGTTGATCTGACCCCCCCATGCCAAAGCACCATGTGCTCCCCCAGCAGTTTTCCGTCACCCAGGCGGCAAACCCTCAGGGTGTCTTACTGGAGTATTATGAATCTGTATATATTTTTAAATCACTTGCTCGGTAATGACTCTGAGATGGCATGATATCCATGATATCCATGCCTAATGCAATTCAGTAAATGTCATAGTTAAATGTGAGACTTGTTATTTTCTCCTGGATGGTCATTTATTCAGCCTTTGCCATGGCCCGTGGCTGCTCTTTGCAATTCCACCACCCACTGCTTTAATTTAATCCTTATGAAGCAATATATTATCTTTTTATTAAACAGACATCCAAATATGTGGCTTCGACACAGCATTCAAATTCACTGTATAATTGGTGGTTAAGTGATCAATACCATTAGTCGAGTTGTTCCTCTGTTGCTCCTCTGGTGCTGACAGTGTCGTCTGCATGGCTGCTGGCTGCCATGGTGTTGCGGCACTATAAAAATGTCCCAGTCAGCCAAGCAGTCCTCCAAACCCCACCCCACCAAGTCACAGATGTGCTGGCATCTCCACAGGGGAGATGTTAGCATAAACACTGACAGATGTTCACCGGTCAATGTCTAACCAGTGCCAGGCTCTATATCATATCAGGTACCTGTCCTGGGACCATGCACACCGCACGCAGTCACGCAGTCACGCACGCACGCACGCAAACACACACACACACACACACACACACACACACACACACACACACACACACACACACACACACACACACACACACACACACACTCACTCAACCTGTGTGACCACTGATTTAATCTTCCCAAGTGGTCCCCTACTTCCCATCTCAGTGGAGATCTGAAGGACAGAAACTAATTTAAGTCATCAGATTAGGAGACAAGGTCACTGCCAAAAACACGTACTCCCTGTGCTCTCTTGACTCTGTTACAAAATGTTATTTATGGCATGACCGGGTATAATTTTGCAATGGTCTTGCCTTGCATGTATTTGTGTCCTGCGCCAAGGACCATATTGGAAATGAATGGGCTCAGAAGCTCTTTTGTCATTGAATTGAATGGACATACCATAGGGGGGTGAAAACCAAGCTGTGGCTTTCTCTCCACACAGCCAATTGGTTCCAACCCAAACCACTTACCTCATCCTCTCAGACATGTCTATAAAAAGACAAATGGCAAGTAGCCTATACTGTAGAAATCCTGTTGAGACTTGATTTATCATGAAGGGTAAACCTGGCCTGTTGAGAGATGGATACGTCCCAAGAGCCTGTGTCTATGCACTGTAAAGCAAACTTGGGCCGTGACACCACAAGTGCACAGCATGCTTGTATAGATTTAAAAGAGACTGCCCAGCCAATGTGAGGGTCCATCGATCACTTTGATCACCACAATGACCCAACAACTCAAAAATATACAAGCAGAGCATTGTCAGCATATCACAACAGCTCCTGTGATATATTTTCATGTTTGATTCTGGGTGCAAAAGAATGACTAAAAGTCAATTGGTTCTCAAGGTAATCGCTTACACTCAGAAATGTGTTGTACAAAAAAGAGTGGAGGGCTGCGTATGGGCTTAATTGGATAGGATTTCAAAAAAGGAATTAAGGGTCTGTACTGAAATATAATTTGGATGTAATATATTAAAGAGAAGGATAGACAAATATTTCAACCTGGCTATTATCCTTTGTTCTTATATCAACTGTTTACATAGAAATACACTATTTGGGGTGAGATTTATACAAAACCTCTGTGATGCTCAGGCTCGTGTCACCCCAAAAAATACTTTTTTCTATAGAGGGTATGCGCATGCTTAAAGTGAATGGCACATCGAGTGGCACATCGAGAGGCAAAGCAACAGGCAAAGTGAGTTTAACATTGTTTAATGTTGTTTAATGCAATCAAACTTTTCTGTGTGGATGTATGGGCTGTCAAGGCCAGAAAGTATAGTTTTTGCCACTCAGTAGGCGTTCCTGCATAACTTCCTGGTTTGATGATGATGTCACACGCATACCCTCTATGGATTACTCATCCCATTACATGGAGACTTGAATTTGTGGATTCTTTTTTTGTTTTGTTTTGTCGCATTCCTAAGCCAATAATTTGATGACCAGCAGTGGTTACCTGTGGTGACAGAAAGAGTTAAGAGTTTTGGGGGTAGACTATCCCTTTAAGGACAGAAGCAGAATATGAGGATGTCAGGCTGGGACACGTACAGTGAGGAGCATATCGTTTCTTTGACAGCATCCATGTGCCTTCCACCGCCTACAGTGTGGCACTTTGACTTTTGAAACAAACTTTATCAAGTGCAGAACTCAAGTTATTCACAACTGGCAGAAAAACCCAGACAAAATAGTGCCTGAGTGCTGCAGAGTTGTAATGACATTTTAGTGTGTTTGTGTGTTACAGTAATGAGTTTGTGTGTTTGCATACAGACTCGCTGCATGTTTGTACATATGATGTGCCTTTATGTGGGAAAAGAGGGAGAGAGTGTGTGTGTGTGTGTGTGTGTGTGTGTGTGTGTGTGTGTGTGTGTGTGTGCGCGTGCGTGCGTGCGTGCGTGCGTGCGTGTGTGTGCAAGGAAGGACACATAAAGACACCCCCACACAGTGTGTACTGTATGTGTGCCACTTGTCTGTCTGTTTATGCAATAATGAGAATGGAAGAAATAGAGACAGTGAAGACACAATGGACTCTGTAACAGTATGAGTCACTCACAGGCGAGCAGCCCAAGCTTCTGAACGGGGTATGCAACACCACTCACAGATACAGATAGGCACGATGTCTACTTTTATAGCATGGTGCTAGCGCCTGTGTTCAATTAAAGCATAAAGAAACTTGTGAATATACACATAGGCTACACTCAACAGTTTTCTAGGTTTTAAAGCTTCCCATGTTAGAGATATTCATTCACTAAACACACACATGTGTTGTCAACACAGTAAGTATTATTCTTTGGTTAGGATTAGGGTTATGGTAGGGTTAGGTGTAGTTTTACTGACCGGCACATGCCAGTGCGGGAGGCTGGCATCCTAACTAGGCATGTACAGTAACGATTCACTAACTCACAATATGATTCAAATCACGATACTAGGTTCACCATACGATTTTTAATGACTTTTAAAACAGTCCATTATTTTCCAGACAATTTTATTTTATTATTTATTTTACACAAATCCAGTATTTTCTTCCCTTTAATAATATTATTTGGGGAAATGAAAAGCTGCAGTTAAAGAACAAGGCTCCATTAAAAAAAACAGAAGGATAGTCACCAGAAATAAGGACGTGTTTTTGACGAATCTGGAGTTGCACGTACCTCTAAGTTCAAAGTTCAAACTTAGCCTAGTAGCTTCAATGGCTTTTAGTAATGCATAAGTCTTGAGTGACTTAAAAGCACAGAGTATATATTAATAGAGACGGCACCCGGAGGAAACCATGAGGCGAAATGGACATAGTGGCCGAATTTGGTATTGCAGTTTGGACCCAAACACATGAACGCGCTCGTCCGTTGACTATCATTGCGCACACTAGTATTGCGATGACACGTGAACGCTGTTTCATACGTGAACGCACATGAACGTGTGCAATGATAGTCAACGGCCAGTGCGTTCATGTGTTTGGGTCCAATCCATCCCAGAATGCACTCTGTTCCTACCCGGAAGGAGGAGTGAAATCGCCTCATGCGCTTTTGAGCAACTTAATGCAAGTGGATGGGAGGAGAAATCCGGTGCCGTCTCTATTAATATACACTCTAAGCTTAAAAGCCATGATTTAAGATATAGGCTAAGTTTGAACTTAGTGTGAGGTGGTGAGTGCTTGATTGACAGTCTGGGCTCCATCTTGTTCCACAGGTGCGAGCTGTTGGCCAAATGACTGCCTACAGTGCCTATAGTTGGCCAGCTAGAGCCTATTTAAAACTGACTGTCTGTGACTTTTTTGATTGATTGATTGAAAAATGTATTAACAGTTTGCAGAATTACAGTACATTTCAAGCACAAACTCAATACAAAGGCTGTTAACTGTGAGTGGACGACCCAATTAAGCATTACACTTGTTTCCAATAGGGTCCACAATGTTCAATTCATCAAAAACATTTAGAGACGTACAAATAGACACTTCTATATAGACAAAGGACAGAACAGGAATTCATCATAAAGGAGGTAAAAAGGGAAAAGAAACATATACAGTGAGGGAAAAAAAGGGGTGGGCGGTGGGGGGGATTCACGTTCAGCTCCGTTCATTTGTTTGTTTTCCTTGGAGGAGCTGCTTTGGGTCCCCAAGTCGGCTCCGTGGCCGTACCTTGAGTTGGCTGTGTGGCCGTGACCATCTCTTGTGTTGTCCTTGTGTTGGGTCCCCAAGTCGGCTCAGTGGCCGTACCTTGAGTTGGCTGTATGGCCGTGACCGTCTCTTGTGTTGCCCTTGCGTTGGGTCCCCAAGCCGGCTCAGTGGCCATACCTTGAGTTGGCTGTGTGGCCGCGACCGTCTCTTGTGTTGTCCTTGCGTCCGTGTTTGAGGGATTCCGATTTTACAGGGGCCATGCAGTTTCGAATTGCAGCCGTCCGTAGGTGCCCTTTGAGAGCGGTTTTGAAGGAGTCAAGGGATTCGCATGTCTTAATGACTGTTGGTAGGGCGTTCCACATTTTGGTGGTATAGGAGCGAAAAGAATTTAGTCCCTTGTTTGTGCCGAATCTGGGTTGTACATGGTTCGTTGCACTCCCTCTGGTGTTGTGGGTGTGGACTTCGTTAACATTAAGGAAGTATCTAGACAGGTACATGGGTATCTTGGTGGTGTATCGAATCTTGTGGACCAGACCCATTGCAAGATGCTGTACTCTGTCGTCGACCCTAAGCCATTCCAGCCTGTCGAAGTGGGCAGGGGTGAGGTGGGTTCGGGGGGTGAGGTCAAGTAGGAGCCTGACCAGTTTGTTTTGGGAAGTCTGGAGCCTGGTTTTAAGGGCCTTTGAGGTGCTGTGGTACCAGGAGGTGCATGCATAGTCAAAGAAACCCTGTACAAGGGCTCCTGTTAAGGTCTTCAAATAAACTTGCACTCTAGCTGGGCAGCCTGGGCTGGTTGCCTGGTTCATTGTAGGCTACTGTATTGTTTGTACCTCCTGGGTTTCATCAGTATGTTGTGTATGTTTTCAGTGTATGCTTGTGTTAACCGCGTTTTAGTTATGTAAAGTCTTTGTTTATTGTCCACATTGATTTCCTGAATGTACTTTGAAGTGAGTTCTACATGGTCCAAATGATCCTGACAATCATGGTTAAAATTCAGTTTGAAGTTACAATTGGTTTGCATAGGAAGGGGGTAGGGCAGCTAAAATCAAATATCTAAATACTGAATCGAGCAACTTAAAAACGGGTTGTTCACATAAGCATGAGTAGATGATAAAATGACAGTTTTTTTTTAAGTGAAATATCCCTTTAACTTTTTTTTGTATTTTTGGATGCTTACTAATTTACTCTTGTACATTTCGACTTCACTGCATTTCTAGGAAGAACGTACATTATGAATTAAATACTTACTAAGCCCTGATTCAGAAATAGTAGAGATCTACAAATTCAGACACATTGTGAGCTTTATATATGCTATTTTCACTATTGATATTGTTTTAACTTTTGAAAATCTTATAATTGTTTTTGGAAACTGTCTAAATTTCAATACAACAATGCATTGATATTAAAAAGAAATGTACTTTTTAATTTGTACCTGAAAAGCATTTACTTTTGTTTTGAATACTTTTAGTGTTAAAGTACTCCAGTACTTTAACTCAAGTACAATACAGAAGAACTTGTTGTTGAGTAATACTTGACCAGGAGCATCATTCAAGTACTGGGGTTGAGTACTTTATCCACCATGAGTGACGGTGCTAATGGAATCACTGCCTTCATTGTGCAGTGTGTACCCCATATTCACAAACAACTTTGATATTCACCTCAGGTTAATCCACATTCATCTGTTAGAAATGGAAATATCATGCCTGTTAGGCATATCTGTGGCTGTGGACAGAATAATGATGGGTAAATGAAAGCCAATTAAAATGTGTGTTCCGACATGCCATTCCAGAACAAAGCAACTTGGGAATAAGATGTTTACGTCCCTGATACTCTCTCCTCATCATCATGATTTATTTATATTGTGAATAAATATGTAAAGGGAGCTTTTTATTTAGCTCTTGTCAGTATTGCTTGTCCGCACAGTAAAACAGATGGAACCAAATGGACCCTTATTGGGCCATTTGGTTCCATATGTTAGAATGGAACACTTTCTTCACTTCACCACCACTTCTGTCTATCAGACTGGTCTTTTGCCTGTCTTTATGTCTGACTGTCTTCTGTCATGTATTTTGTAGGACTGCAGCTGCCTGCTGTTTCTGACCCATGTAACGATTCATCATTTTCTTATTTTGGTAAGTGTAATCTGTAAAGAGAATCTGTCAATCTATGTCTGCACAACTATAATCATTTATCCATCCATCTTTTGATCAGTCAATTAGCTGACATACGTCAAGCCTGTGTTTGCAATGCCACTACATCTCTGTCCACCCATCTCCGAGTCTGCACTTAATCCTGCATTACAAAACCAAATTACTGACACATAGCCTATTGTGGCTCCCTCTTGGTTATGAATGCCTCTGTCCACCTTTTAGCTATTAATCTGTGTTATTTGTCGCCAGTTGTTCATTAGTCAGAGGCTGAATAATAAAACGTCTCACAGCGCAGCATGTAATGGCATTATTGTTCATTTGTCATGGGGGAGAAACTATTTGAAGGTGGCATGGCAGCAGCCCTAGCAGGGGCTTAAAAGGCACTAAGCCACCGCAGGCTCGATCCGTCAGTGCTGAATTATTCATGTCACTTAAGGCGTCTTGCCTCAAATGGAGAGTGAGGTGAAGGGTATAGGCACACAGAAAGGATCCTGTTTACACTGGTAAATATGTGGCATGTAATGTCTGGATAATTATTTGTTACTTATTATGTGAATCATTGCCCAAGAATCTGGCTTTAGTTCACCACCAGCAGTGCTTCATATTTATGTGAACAACGGTGTCACAATAGTAAATTGGGCAAGTAAGTGAGAGTAGACCAATTAACTTGACACTTGACTTGCAGAATTTAAAAATTTGGATCTGACTTATTCTGTACTTGCATGTACCATAAAGCATGACTAACTTTGGTAGAGATTTAGGTTAACTTGTTATTTGTGTGTAAATACATTTAGTAGGCTACTATTTTTGTGCTGAATGTGTGACTTTGAGACGTTCGCTATAGAAAGTAAATCAATGGGGAGAATATATTGGATTATTAGTTATTAATCTATGCAGCAACTATTGACAATATATCACCAATATTTGGAGCGACATCATGGCATGGTGACTTACACAACCAAAACCTGTACCAAAGTTTCATTTTACACTGGTCTAGGTCTTTACAGTTTGTGAATAAACAATAAAAAGGTCAATATTTCCCATCAAACTATTCATATAGCTGATGAAGCCTCATTCATATTGATACTTTTTAATATTCATGGTGAAGAATGTACCTTCGATTAACTTCGATAACTTCGATTAACTTTTTTTAATTATATTTTAACCACAAGACCGTTAGCATGGCAGATATAGCTCACAACAATGTGTCACAACTCACAACTTGACATGTTGTGAGCTTGTAGAACGACAAGATATTTAGTGTACAGTAAAAACAGAAGGGGGCCTAGTATAAAGGCCTGGCCCATATGGGGGACTCTGGTCAACTTGGTTAAAATATACAGTATCATCATCACATAAACACATGCTTGGCCTGCAAACACTATGGTTTGCAGGAAAACACCAATACGCCAATGCTAATTGGAGATGTCGCTCAACCCTAATGTCAGTTGTAAGCAATATGCAAGAACCAAGATTGATCATCACGGCATCTGGAACGGTTCCAAAAAGAATACTTCATGTTTGATGGGGAAAAGTGCTGATGTCTTTGTCTGCAAAACATGTGCAGCAAAAATATCAAACACGATCAGATTTCGACACCTGATTTCGACAGTGAAAGTTAAGACTTCCTCATGACTTGCATAGTACGTGACTCACAGTTCTGGATGCAAGAGAAGGGACAGACATGAGACAGATGAGGAGGGCAGATAGATGAGTGAAATGCCACAGAAGGTGAAGTTGAGAGCTGGGGAGATGGATCTGTTTTTATATTGCTGAACTGAAAAAGAAATGCGGTAGTCTCACACAGCCCTTCTTTCAGAGAGCTATGCCTACTTTGCCTGGCAGAGCTGTGAAAGGTCTGGCTATCTGCGGTAACCCTTAGAGACAGGAAGAGAGAAGGTGACTTTCTTCATGTAGAATGACAGATGATAAGAATGATAAAGAAGATTGAATACCAACGAAATAAAAGAAAAGGAAAGAAAGTATTTGCTGATGGGTAATGGCATTCTTCTCCTATACCTATGTTGGCTCTGTCTCTTTTGGCCACAAGGTCAACTGATAATCCACTTTGAAGGCCAAGCCAACAGACAGCTAGGTCAGCCAACAGGCAACTCTAATGCTGTGTTCACACGGGCAGATGCAAAAGATACAAAGATGCAAAGCTACACAGTGTAGTTGTAGCTGTTGTAGCTTTTGCAGCAGCTACAAGCTGGGGTGCATCTTTGCATCTTCATGTCGCTGGTTTCCATTTACAATGAATGGTAGACTGTAGCTTTGCATCTGACCGTGTGAACGCAGCATAACTCAACTAAAAAAAGTGAGTTACCTCTAGACGAGTTCTGTGGCATTGCTTGCCATATATATATATATATATATATATATATATATATATAGTATATACACACACATACACACACAGTATATATGTATATATACACACACATACTACACAGTATACTGTGTGTGTATATATATATATATATATATATATATATATATATATACACACACATACATACATGGTGTATATATATATATACTGTGTATATGTGTGCATTTATACAGTAGT
The DNA here is from genome assembly GCF_951216825.1 of Electrona antarctica. Classification (NCBI taxonomy): domain Eukaryota; kingdom Metazoa; phylum Chordata; class Actinopteri; order Myctophiformes; family Myctophidae; genus Electrona; species Electrona antarctica. The sequence continues at coordinate 25,974,013 of NC_136790.1, read as the reverse complement.
ACTTTGTCTCCTGTCATCATTGCACAGCATGTGGTGTGAGGGTGACCCATCATTTTTGCACTTTAACCCATGTGCACTGCTATTGCTGAAACGCCATGTATCATCAGCAATCTTAACAGTTCATTTTCTGCTAACGTGTTACCTCTCTCTCCCTCATCCATCATCCACCCCGCCTTACATCAGCCCTCCTCTTGCTTCCCATCCCTCTTTTTCCCGCTGCAATGCTATAGTTATTGTTGTGCCCATGTTCCTTTGAGGTTCTCCCTCATCTTTTCATTTCTGCATGTCATCCCGACATTCAAATTCATTTTGTGCCTTCCAGTCTTTTCATGCCTATTGTCCATCTGTTCCCTCGCTCTGCCCATCTTCTCTCTCCTCGTCTCCTCCTTTTCCTGCTCTCCATCTGCCTCACTCTGACTGGAAGAAGTCAGGTTGATGCTGTCACTCATTTGAAGTGTTACAGCTAATTGGTCTGACCCAACGTGTGCAGAGTGGTTTGACTTCTTCATGGATTCATTTATTTCAAATGAATGGAGGGAGAAACCCCAATAAATGTAGGTGAAACGATCTTCTGTCTTAGCCTTTAATCTCCCTCCTGTCTTCACCTTTCCAGTGCAGTCCAAGCAGGTTCATAATGACTTACTGACTTGGCGGGGCCAACCAAGGACATCCCTATCCCTAACACCTAACAGGCACAGCAAATTATCATTATCTCAGGGAACAACAGAGATATTCACAGAAATCAATAGAACAATTTCAGACCGTATAAGAAAATGGGGATAATTTGACACCACTGTCATCACTGTTTAACACCTTCCCTGTATATTTTCTTTCTTTCTTTCTCTCACTCTCTCCCTCATTTTCTTCCACTCCCCCTAAGACCCCCCACCTTTCCTCCATCTCAAGGGGGTGAACCAGTGACTCCTTAATGAGTTGAATGTGTACACAGTAGCCAGATGCCAGTGGATACCCATTAGCTCATATGACAGACAGACAGACAGGACACATCCCCCCTCCCATCTCTCTTTCTCCCTATCCTCAAACCCTCCACCTCCTCCCCTGACATTGTGCCGCATGGCTAACGCCGCAACCGCTACACCAAGCAGACACCCAGCCCAAACAAGACGGTCCCTGCTGGGAATAGCCTTGTAGCGGGCTGTCTTTCTGACAAAAATTGAGGGGGAGGAGGTGGGGTGTAAGTATGGAACATAGCAGAGGGGAGGTGAAAGGGGGGACAGGAGGAGAGGAGAGCAATGGGGGGTTAAAATAAGTACATGTTTTATTAATTAGAGGGGACCCTCAAAGTGATCTTTATTAATCATTCACGTGCATGTGCTTTGGGTTTGACTTGGAGTGCTGGGGATGTACTATATGGTGAGGAATAATGTCAGTTTCTCTGTGGTTGTCTTTATTATTGAAATTCTTTATTAGCAATGAACCCTTGAGATGCAGGCTACCATCTGGTTTTTGAGGGGGTTCTCAAGAAAATAATACAATACAAACACATTGTAAAACATAAAAAAAACGAAATAATCAAATGATACCAAATGTGACAAAAACAACAACAAAAACATAATTGCGACAGTAGGTTGCAGATTACTATGAAAAGCTGCAAAACCTGTCAATGACTCCGTCAGTGACTCTGTCACGCCACCATATATGGCCGTCAGTCCGTCACGCCTCGTGACACGCTCCATATATGGCCGTCTCCATATATGAAGATCACGACACTCTCACCTCATCATACCCTGGATAGCCATACATGGAGAAGACTGGAGCAGTCTGCCGTCACCCAGACGGATCCGTGCATGCGACCTTGCCCTCATGGTATATATATTAAAAGGGCGCTATATGCTATACTAAACTATGCATTATTAGACTCTAAATAATTTCATTTAATTTAAAGGTATGGTAAGTGATATTTTTGGTCAAAACAAAAGGTTTTTTGTTAATCATTGCTGCTATACAGTCTCCCCTGCATCTCCAACTCTTTAATAAACAGACCATACAGTTTCAGGTGGGTTGCAATTTTGTTAACCAATCAGGAGAGACTATACCCATTTATTATCAGTTTCAATTTTATATTGTTCCAGTTCCAATTTATGTGTGCTCATTATTTGGGTTATCACTTCCAATTTCACTTGTTTACCCTGTATCCTGCATGAGTTCTCTCTAATTGGATAAAATTGGTATCCCGACCTGAAAATGCATTTCAGGTCAGGAGACCCCTGTTACTGAACAAACAGACACACAGAATATGGTTAAAGGTATATTCAGTGATTTCACTTAATTCAAATATCACTTATTTTTTCTTATTTCTTGGATAATCCTCCCTACTATAAATAAAAGTGTGCTGACCATATAAGGAGTTCCTCCCTGTCCCCAGTGAGCCCCTGGGGTCAAAAAACCCTAGTTTCGGTTTGGGCTTTGGGTGGCAAAGCCTTCATCCAATCAGGATGAGAGGGGCCTTCCTCCAATCATGATCGAGTGGGGCGGGCATTGGTGCACGTGCTGTTGGTCTGTTGTACTTCCCCCACTGTAGAGCGTGTGCATGTGCACATCTTGTTACCGGGTGGACCGGGTTTTTTTCCAAATCACCCAAATCACTGAATGCTCCTTTAACACTTCTTTTAACAAAGGAATATCAGTATACCCTATATTCAGATTTCAAAATGTACGTTGTTACTGTATTTATTATATAGATTTTGAAATCTGAAATACTATAATGAATAGGGCACTATAATGAGTTATTGCTTTTTTCGTTTTTGGAAACTATTTGAAGCTCTGTATTGGGAACAGTCCTTGCCTCACTGATTAGGCCTTTCTATCACAACCCACTCTTGGACTGAAGAAAGTGACTCTCATCAGTTTATTCTGGGCTTCTTGACCTTCAAAATGCAAATAATGTAGAGTTAAAGCAGAGATGTCCACATCTACATTCAGCCATTATGCTAAAGGCTTTAAAACTGTATCGCCCTATTAGGCTGTTTTTGATTTGTTTATTACATATTTATTATTTGCACATGAAGGTAGTTCAGCCAATGAGCTACTAACAGGCAAGCTGTAATTATTGCCAGCACCCCCAAAGATTTCAAATAATCACATGCATTTGGATACACGATTGCCATAAGATTTCGAAACAGCTGTAACACAGAAACAGCATTTTTGCAATGTGATGCAGAATTCAATCCTGCCACAGGTATTCTGTAAACTTGTTTATTTGTAATATTCAGTCACCAACATCAAGCAGCATAATCTTTAAGTATAAATCTCCAAACTTTCACGGAGAATAGCCTCTGTTTTCCCCCCTCTATGCTAAATACATATTTGACATTTCAATCATTCTGCCAAAGACCGCAGTGTGATGAATGATTCCAAGCAAATACACTATGGGCAATTTTTTGAGTGATTAAACTGCGCACACGCGCGCGCACACACACACACACACACACAATATACACACACACACACACGCACACGCACGCACACGCAGACATACATATAATACACATATAAGTATGCTAGCAGCATTTCATTCCCAGTCATTTGTTATGGAGTGTTGGCTTTTTCAGAATGCCTTGGAGGACCTTTGCTCCAGTATTTATTGTATTCCACTGTTGTCTCAGACTTGCCGGTAAATCATACACGTATGGCATCTGTATCAACTTAAAAAATAAAAGGAATTGAGGTTGAGTTCATGCAGTTGTGGGTAAAAGAAGAAACCCTAAGTTGCATCAGAGTGCTTGGGGATGTAGCTAGTTCTCTTTGGTACAGGATCAGGTCAGAGGTTAACAAGATTAACCACTGGTAACTTTGGTAAGTAACTGTCATTCTGCTAATGAGAGGATGGACTTTGACATATTGGCAGTAATATGTGATTGATTATTTCACAGAGTATTGGTTCCCCATTTCTATCGAAGACTGCCTTTACTGACCTAAATCCAGCTTTTTAGGTCGATTGCAAGTACTTCTTAAGACTGTCGATGTTTCTGTAAATTTACCCACTACTGAGGTGGACAAGGGAGGGACAATAAATGACTGGAGAATTGAACTTGCAATTGTCTCTTTACTTGATCTGTACTCATACTTTGCCCCACATTAACTCCAAGCTGGTAAATATAACTTCTGCAGATATTCAACCCCAGGAAATTAACTTCAGTTCAACAGAAACCAACATATAAGGTGTGTGTAGTGGTAGAATCTTTGACCTCTGGGTCCTTCACCTTTAACCCCCAGAGAGGTGCAAAATTCACACGTGTTCGTTTACATGATTATTCCCATAAATTAACCAAAACTTCAGGAATAACACACAGAGAGATTTACAATTTCAGTCAATTAGTTTTATGCCCTACTTCTAGTTACAATTATGCTTGAGCCTAATCATAATATATGTGATCCTATACAATCATACTATAACGAACAGAGACAGATGTTAGCGACAGTGATTACCGCAGAGCTCACAATGAATTATCATCTCTTATCAGCTCTGGACTCATCCTAGACACGATGAGTGAAGTTTACAACAATAGCCAGAGATATTTATCTCTCTGCAGTGATGTTTCATTGTCCAATCAAAAAGTTGATTCTTCAGAGGCTTGGCCATCTGCCTCTCTTTGGGTCTGATTCGTCACCGTCCGTTGCGTGTACACTTCCTCCGGACTGGCGGGCTCTGCTCCCCCATGGACGTGTTTCCTTTGCCATGCAAACCCATTGTTTGCACTGTACGGTCGTCGAGGTTGGTTCGACCCTAGAACCTCCACTGAGAGAGATAGTGTGTGTGTGTGTGTGTGTGTGTGTGTGTGCGTGCACGTGTGTGCACGCGCTGAGAGGATGAAGCTGGAGCTGGCCTGTGTGTTTACCTATGACTGATTTACCATTAACGTGATCTTAACTTGTGTGAGAGTTATGTGCAACATTTAAGATTAAATATCATTTTCTCCTATATTTACCTATTCACTCTATATATAAGGTAATAATTCCATAATAGCTTTAGTGGTAAAGATATGTATCCATTAGGTGCATATACTGATTTTTCAGGAATAATTTCTTCCAGTAGTAGTCAGTATAGCCTATATCCATTACCAGCTTTCATTACTTTTTTAAGCCACCCTGTCAGAATTCGAAGGTGCTGCTTCGATAGAACGAGATAGATCTAGCACCCGACCTCCATGGTTGCGTACGAGTCTCTTTCTTTCATCTCCTTATCAGCCCACCCATCCCAGACGACTTTGGAGACATCTCTCCTTTACACTCTGCTCTGCTCGTCGAGCCTCAGAGGACACCTTGCCTGTACACTTTCCTTTCATCCCCCAGAGCTCGGGATGTCAGAGCTGTGCGTCAGTTGAGAACTCAATAGTATATACATGCAATCGAAGCACCAGGAGACATAACAAGAGGCGTGTGGGTGACGTGTGGCGGAGTGGGTGTGAATAGAAATGTCTTGCTGTGTTTAAAGTGTTTCAACGCAGGAAATCTGCGGTTATTATTATGGGGCGTTGGCTGCATGGAGCCAAACGTGGAAGTGCATGGACACAACATACATACACACACGCACGCACGCACGCACGCACGCACGCACGCACGCACGCACGCACGCACGCACGCACGCACGCACGCACGCACGCACGCACGCACACACACGCACACACACACACACACACACAGTCACACACACACAGACTGCCATTGGAGAGGCTATAGTTCATTCAACATGGGAAGAAGTGTCCACATGGACAGATCAATGGTACTGCCTTCCTCGCATTCTCTCTGTTCAGATAATGGAGTTTAATGGGCCCAGTCCCTTGAGACCCATCCACTGCTACGATGACACCATGGTGCGGGTGGTAGGACAGGGCTGGCTGGGGGGGGGGCTGTTGGCCACTGCTATAGACAGGACAGGGCTGGCTGGGGGGGCTGTTGGCCACTGCGATAGACAGGGAGCCTCATCTGTTTGGGTGACTTTTGTGACAGCACCCATGTCATAATGTAATCAGCATATTTGACTGACATGGCTGTGTTGTTGGGGTATTGTATTAATCAGGGTAGGGTTACGCTCTGGGCCATCTGCACATGGCAGCGTCAGCGGCCAAGGTCTCCACCCCCTGTGGCCCATTCTGGAAATCAATAGGCACTCTCATCGATGGACAGAGATGGACTCCTCAACATTATATTGCAACTTCACCACCAGACTAGACTAAGTGAGTGACAATATGGCACAAAATTGAGAAAGTCATGATGCTCCAATACACTAGCACTAAGTCCATACTGTAGGCTAGTGTACTGTACTGTGAAGTGAAGACAGTTGTACGAAAGCTTCCTTTAATAGTATGTATAATATCTTCTCTTTCTAAAGTATATTTGTATTTAACAGATGCTCTTCACCTACATTTTCGAAAGAATTGAAGGAGACTTTGTTTTTTTGTTTTTTGTTTTTTTCTTGAAGCACTATTCACCTACATCATTGTATTATTTTATTTCTTGAAGCACTATTCACCTACATCATTGTATTATTTTATTTCTTGAAGCACTATTCACCTACATCATTGTATTATTTTATTTCTTGAAGCACTATTCACCTACATCATTGTATTATTTTATTTCTTGAAGCACTATTCACCTACATCATTGTATGAGCAGTAATACCAGTAACATTGTTGGTCTTTTGGCAGGATTATTGTGAGATGGTGGAATGTATTTGTTGTTCCACATCAAAGCGAAAATATTCTGCATTTAAGATGATTGCATTTGTCATGTCATTGACATTCTTTGATCGTTCATAACCTCCCAGCAGCTGGTGTGAGGATAAATGAAAGAAATGAAAGAAGGAATCATGTATTGTAGTGTGGAGAGAGGAGGACCAATACTATCAAAGGCTCTTCTGTGTGTGTTTGAGTTCACTGTAAATATTTTTTTAAATGGAAACGCATGCATGAACATGAGTGTCACTGTGTGTACACTGTATGTGTGTGTGTGTGTGTGTGTGTGTGTGTGTGTGTGTGTGTGTGTGTGTGTGTGTGTGTGTGTGTGTGTGTGTGTGTGTGTGTGTGTGTGTGTGTGTGTGTGTGTTTGTGTGTGTGTGTCTGAGAGACCACTCAGCGTGGAGCTGACTTGCGGTATTTGTCGTCACACTTGACTTAGCCCAGGTGTGTGCTGCGGCCACAACAACCTTCATGCACAACAAACACAGCCATGCACATGCACACACACAAAAACACCTGACAGGCTGACACATACTGTACATACATGCGACATGATGTGATCCCACCATATGCTTTAAAAGCAGATGGTGGGGTTGGCGGTGCCCATGACCCCATAGCTGATCTGATGTGATGGGGGAATGGGAATCTATTATGGAATTGAGAGCTTGGACAGCTTCTACGATCAAACATGCATGCAGAGAGAGAGGGGGGGAGAGAGACGGGTATAGTGCTGGAGTGTTTCTGGCTTTGTCTTCGTTAAACTGATTTCTTTATATTAACATAAAAAATAACATTAGATATACAACATCAAAGTTAGTATATGCCTTACAAGCTTACATGCCAATGTGATGGACCTGGACCAGTTGTGCACAGTTTTGAAGACCTGACGCGTTGAAACGTTTGCACTGGTGGCATTTTGACAATGTGCACAATGACATAACATTTTAATGTATATTGCTGAAGTAGAAATGTAACATACAAAATGAAAGTAGGTTAACTATGTTACTCTCAGTCTTTTAATATGACTTGACATTTTTTGACATTTGGGTTTATGTGCAGGTGACAAGGGCCCGGGGTCTCATGCTTGTACAATTGCAATATCTGTGCCTCCTACACACACACACACACACACACACACACACACCGTCATTTCTGGTTCGACACACCTTCAACATTAATACAGTGAAAAATGTTCATGAAAGTAACCATCACTTGTAGAAGAGCAAGTGGTTTAAATGTTTCTCTCTGTGCTTGAAACTTACAGGTGGGCATAGGAGTGAGACGCAACATTCAGAGACCAGAGGGGCTGACGCACAGGTGCGTGCGGTGCCTCAGCAGTCAGCACTACTCTAAATGCTAATTGTCAATGGACGATCAAAGAAGAGAGAGAGAGAGAGAGAGAGAGAGAGAGAGAGAGAGAGGAATAAAGAAGAATGAAAGTGAGATGAAATTTCTTTGGGCTATGATATCCACTCTGCTGAGAGAGTGAAGCACCAACAAGACCCGAAGGATAGAGAGAAAAAGGAAGATTCTATTTATACTGTGTTTTGTAGCAGGGCAGTGGCTGGCAGACGGACAGGATGTGGGGGGGGGGGGTCTAGGGGGCTTAGGGGCTGGATGAGATACCGGAGCACTCCCTTCTCCCAAAGCTTCTTGACGACGTACTGTACATTTCTGATAGAGCAGAGGAAGCTACAGTATGTGTATGAGTGTACTTCTACATGTGCACAGATTTTTTTTTAAAAACACACACACATCCATATGGTAGTATGGATGTGGGTGGCATTATCTCGGGTAGAGCAGCTGTCTGGGAACCGGGAGGTTCTTGGTTTGACCGCTTACTCCTCCTGCGTAAACCGGAACCAAGTTGCGGATGTGCACATACAGAATTGCTCCTTCAGTTATGGTAGATAGCCGATTACTGTATGACAGTAACATTTAAAGCTGTAATCCATAAAAAGTTTTGGTTAGGTTCCGTAGAACATGTTAATAAATAAATGATAACTAACACAACTGCAGTGGTTGGAGGTGCATGGTCTCATTGCCCTTTATGAGACATAGATCCTGTGGTCTGTGGATCACTACTGGTTGCATGAAACTCAAATGGAAATAGCGTGCGTGTTGTACCCGAGTTCAGATCCCAAATAGGAGAGGCAGCCAGTGAGTGCACTGGATATACTCACTCAAAATCAATACAATCAAAATATCCATATTTAATATTTCATCTTACACTCACCCCTTTTCTCTGTTTCATTTGAAAGGCAGTGTTTTTTTGTGTTTGTTTTAGCTTTTTCTGCCATTATTGATAGGTTGAAAGTAGTCTGACAGGAAATGGGGAGAGACATGGGGGAAAGACATGCGGCAAAGGCCGTCGGGATCGGGAGTCGAACACGCGGCACGCCGTCAGGCTGGCTTGGCAGCCTAGGTGACCAGACGGTTGAGCTAACCGTCCGGGCCTGAAAGGCAGTGTTGACTTTAACTTAGAGAAGGTGGTAGCTAGTCAGCATACATTCTGTATAACAATAATTGACAGATGCATTTGCTTTGAAAAGTTATAGATATAGTGTTGGCGCAGAGCAATATTTCACATACACACCTAGAGGCCAGGTGTGTCAGTTTTGAGATAAGAAAAAATACACAGAAAAAATACACAGAATTAGTTTCAATGATGAAAATGGCTAAATAATGTCTCTTAAAAAACCGTTAAAAACATGTGCACCAGCACCACAAACTTTGAGAAGATGTGTGAGACCTAGCTGACAGTTGGCAGAAATGATATCAAGTGATGAAATCATCAGTGAGGCTTTTGAGAAAACAGTGAGTAGGCCTACTGAGTAGTGAAGATTTTTGTTTGAACTGTATTTTTCAAAGCTTTCTGTCTATGAATATAATGTCTTATTGATGGTTTAGAACTTTGGACAAAGTTTCACTTAAGTTGCCTGACTCAGATCAGAACATGGCAACATGTGTGCTTAACAGCACACTTGTCGAAGAAGCTTGGCTTGGCTTCAAAACCAAATTTACATCAGTACTGAACTACATGGCTCCTCTGAGAACCATCAGGGTCAAAACCCGCTCGGAGCCATGGATGAATTCGGACATAATGACTGCAACGAATGCCAGAGACAAAAAATGCTCTGAATTTCTAAAATGCAAGTCAAAGCTTGCCAAGCGCTTCAACAGGGGTCTCCAAGCTCAGCTGGACAACCTAAAAACCCAACGAAACAGGCTAAGAAATAATGTTACTGCCATGATCAAATCCGCCAAAAGTAACTTTATTAATAATAAAGCTGAGGAAAACAAAAACAATCCTCGAGAGCTCTGGAAGCTACTCAACAACCAATTAGGCTATAGTCAGAAACTGAAAACCAGGTTTTCAAACATAAACATTAAAGCGAACAACACTCTCATCACTGACAAGCTTGATGTGGCCAACTACTTGAACATCTTCTTTACAAACATATCAACAACGCTGGTTAACAATCTGCCCTCCCACTCTGGGCTCTTTGGTGTAGAGCACATTAAAACCTTCTACAGAAACCTAGGTGTTTGTAAAGACGATTTTAAATTAGTTATGGTAACAACTGATGAGGTACTTAAGAAACTGAGTGCCCTCCAACCCCACAAGGCCACTGGCCATGACAATATTCCCTCCAAATTTCTCAGAGACTCAGCCATCTCTATAGCTCCAATCATCACCCACATAGTAAACCTCTCCATCAAACAGGGACAGGTCCCCCTAGATTTCAAACTGGCCAAAGTAACCCCCCTGGCTGCACAAGAAAGGGAGTAAATTAGACCCCGGCAACTACCGCCCTATTTCTATTCTAAGCTCCATCTCGAAAGTGATGGAAAAAATAGTCTATGAACAGGTTGAAAAGTATCTTGCCACTAATAAATTATTGTACGAGTTCCAATCTGGCTTCAGAACATCCCACTCCACTGACACATGCCTTCTCTATTTGAGCGACCACATCAAACAAGAGGTGGACGCTGGCAAATACTGCGGCATGGTCATGCTGGACCTCCAAAAGGCTTTTGACACAGTGAACCACTCCATACTGGTTAACAAGCTAAAAGCAATTGGTTTCGATAGCACATCAGCGAGCTGGATGCAATCCTACCTGGAGGGGAGAGAACAGATGGTGGAAGTGAACGGAACACTGTCCCCCCCCCCCTCCCAGTGAGCTGTGGCGTTCCACAAGGAAGCATACTAGGGCCTCTACTGTTCCTAATATATGTTAACGACATGACTTCAGCTTGTGACTGCAACTTGTTCCTGTTCGCAGATGACTCGGCACTGCTGGTCTCGGACAGGGACAAACTGCAGGTTGAAAATGCCCTCAGCTCTGAACTCGGTAGAATCTGCACCTGGCTCGCTGATAACAAACTATCTTTACACCTGGGAAAAACTGAATCCATTCTCTTTGGATCTAATAGTAATCTCAGCAAGGCAAATGGCTTCTTGGTTAGAGTGGGTGAGAATGTTATCACACGTAAAGATGAAATTACCTACCTAGGTTCCATCCTGGAGGCTAATCTTTCCGGTGATAAAATGGCCACCAACGTAATCAAAAAAGTCAACCAAAGAACAAGATTCCTTTACAGGATCTCCTCACTGGTCGACAAAAACACCTTGAAGACCTTAACAGGAGCCCTTGTACAAGGCTTCTTTGACTATGCATGCACCTCCTGGTACCACAGCACCTCAAAGGCCCTTAAAACTAGGCTCCAGACCTCCCAAAACAAACTGGTCAGGCTCCTACTTGGCCTCACCCCCCGAACCCACCTCACCCCTGCCCACTTTGACAGACTGGCATGGCTTAGGGTCGGCGACAGAGTACAGCATCTTGCAATGGGTCTGGTCCACAAGATTCGATACTCCACCAAGATACCCATGTACCTGTGTAGATACTTCCTTAATGTTAACGAAGTCCACACCCACAACACCAGAGGGAGTGCAACGAATCATGTTCAACCCAGATTCGGCACAAACAAGGGACTAAATTCTTTTCGCTCCTATGCCACCAAAATGTGGAACGCCCTACCAACAGTCATTAATCCCTTGACTCCTTCAAAACCGCTCTCAAAGGGCACCTACGCATGGCTGCAATTCGAAACTGGCCCCCGTAAAATCTGAATCCCCCCCCACCGCCCCCCCCTTTTTCCCCTCACTGTATATGTTTCTTTTCCCTTTTTACCTCCATTATGATGAATTCCTGTACTGTTCTTTGTCTATATAGAAGTGTCTATTTGTACGTCTCTAAATGTTTTGATGAATTGAACATGGTGGACCCTGTTGTAAACAAGTAAAGAGAGCCTACTGTCAGCTGTCCAGCAGTCCAAATATTATTAAATTGAATTTCAGAATGGTAGACCTGAGGCCTGAGGCCAATGGCAATAGAAACCTTGAGCAGAACATGCATTGATGGGACTTGAATGCACCACAGGTGGAGAAGGAGAGAAGGAAGGAGGAGAGAGGATATGAGCCATACAGTAAATCCCCCAGCAATTTAATCCTACAACAGCATAGCTAAACTCTAGTCCCAGGAAAGCCAGGGCCAACCCTATCTGCTATAAGCTTTATCGAAAAGGAACATTTTTATGGCAGAGTCGTCTAGAACTAGAAGACGTGTATAAGTCTGTGTATTGTCTGTGTTTACTTTGTTCAGAGATTATCTTGCAAACCACTGGAAGATCATGCAGTGCCAGATTTCTTGTGCATGCTACTAGTAGGTGAAGGAAGCTTCCAGGACTTCCTTTCCTACTGTTGATGAATTGACTTGTTGTTTATCCTCATGGCTGTATTTTATATTGGCGTTGTAAAGCACTTTGTAACCACGTTTATGTTTGAGGGCCTATGTCCAGCTTTGAGGGTATGTGTAAACACAAACATTGTCCTAACACAAACATTGAATTCCATTGACAATGAATGACCATGAGTGTTTGTGCAAAGTGCAACAAACACTAACATTAATTGATAATGAATGGCCAGTTTGGAGTGTTTAGGGCAAACACTAACATTGAATGCCATTGACAATGAATGGCCAGTTTTGAGTGTTTGTGTAAACACAAACATTCTGTAAACACACAAACATTGAAGACAAAAGTGAGGATGCAAATTGTGATTGGCTGGAATAAGATGATGTATGATGATAAGATCGCCCTTCACTTTTTTGTAGGTGAGGAGTGCTTTTTGCAATTATTTGCATATACTTTACTTTATTTGTTTATTTGGATGGGACAGAGTATATTAATGAACATTACATTAAAATTGTAGCGTGAAATACACCAGATTTAGCAGAGCTCATGCTAATTTCCATCCGTAGTCTCCGGACATTGAACACTAAACAAAACTGACATCATTCCTACTGATCAGCACATCCATCCCATAATAGGTACAGTTGGTTACTTTATTAAGCAGTACAGCCACACACAACCTGCCAATATATGCCCAACTAGGGCTCAATCGACCACCCCACGTTCCCGTTTCCCAGCCTGGGGGTGGGGGGCTAAGAGACCTCTCATGTTTCTCTCCAGGCTTTTAGGCCATCATTAGAAATCGGCAGTATTGATTTTCGCCTCACCAGGCAACAGATGGACACAGCCTTGGGGAAGAGCAAAGTGGAGGAGATCTGGAAGATGGTAGTGTAAGTCTGCCATCCACCACTCTGATAATCACAGTTATCATCACATGATCATGAATGTACCGATCAATACATGGTGCTGATGCTGCTCGGAGGAACCCTCAACCATTGCTAGAATGACAGCAAGTTGACCGGAAAAGCTACAATGTTCAGGAAATGAAACTAAAGAATTTCACGCTTGTGTAATTGTAGAAGTAGCCTCGGAAACCCAGACGTTTTTATTTCCAGGGAGAGAAAAAAAGTCTGGATCCGAGTCCACTTCAATACGGCATAGAGTAGCGCAAACGTCGATCACTCTCTGCTGATTTCTGATCGTCTGCACCTTTGTTAAATTGACGCACACACGTACACACACACACACACTCCTCTCTCTCACTGTCGCTCTAATTAATTAGTCTCATGTCGCGCAGCTGCGTCTAGATTCTCCCGGCGTAGCATAGGTGGACCCCGGGCTATTGTAGAAGAGGCTGTATAGTCTATGAGGACCGGTGTATAAATAATATGCTTGGACCATAGAACGTCTAGTTGGGGTGAACATTCAAACACATCCAAGGGCATTCAACTACTTATTGCGAGATGTAGTGAAGGAATGGATGGACGGACGGACAGATAATTGGAATTAAGTACAGGGCGTTACAGTGTATTACATTATAAATACATCCACAAAACATCCACTGCTTCCAAAGAATTCTGTGGCCTGGATATCAAACGGCTCCAAAATAATACATTGTAATCTCTTGGGAAGACACATGTACACAAATTAAATTAGGATGTAGGATGCATTTAACATGTAAAGTAAACATAACTCAAAGTCACAAGCAATACAGAAACAAATGCACTGAATCATTACAAACAATTAAACTCACTGGCGGGACAACATGGAATCAAACAAAGGTTAAAGGACCTGAGCATGCGACACTCAGCACTTATATCCTCAATGTTTACTGTATACAAACCAAATAAACAGGTCTTTTGTGCACAAATTGTATATCCTCATGGTGGGCCGTGATGACAATATTGCAAGTGTGTCCCCAAATAATTGCTAACACATGACACATGATAAGGCATGGAAATAACTACGCCACTGCACTTGTTAGCAAAGTACATTTCTTGCAGTTGCTCACAGGGAAAGCCCCATTTCTGAATAAGTGAAACTTAATCATAGACACTTGATACATTTGTCAATACAGGGTTTCATTAGGCGATGTGCTCAATTCATTTGTCTTTGCTGAACGTCACTCTTTGTGAACGTCATCTGATAAATACGAGCTGGTTACTGTATCATGTCACCATGTCTGCCCCCCCCCCCCCCCCCCCAATCACCAAACACCCATAGACCCTGCCTGGTCCACAGTGTCTGAGGGTCTCTCTCACTCACTCACTCTCTCTCTCACTCTCTCTCTCTCTCTCTCTCTCTCTCTCTCTCACACAGACTCACACACACACACACACACACACACACACACACACACACACACACACACACACACACACACACACACACACACACACACACACGCACACCAGAGGATGACGTCTGACAGTTGGGGGATGATTTGTGGGACATGCTGCCTGACCGGGGCACGCTGAGCCCAAATTAAAATGAATATGACAGCAGTGACTACAGATCTACAGAAGGCAGACATTCTGTGTTGGGTGGGGGTAGTTTGAGCCAAGACTAGGGGCAAGAGGGGAGGGTGAGATGCTGTCTCTTGGGACCGTGCTACTGAACCCTTATGGGTTTAGTGAGGGAAGTGGATTTCAATTGGTTTTGTAAATTTTGCCACCATTGCTCAGGAACCAGTGTGAAAGATGATGCAGTAAGTGTATGCACTGCCAAATCACACTCAGAGTGTGTTAGTGTCTCCTTTGTCTCGGACTCTCACAGGCTGTGGATTTTAGATTTATAAAATGAGTTGGGAAGTCGAGGCTGGGTGGATGTGTGGGAAGTGAAGAACAAAAGACACTCTGGGGAATTGGAACTGTAAAACTGAAGTGCCAAATCTTGCACTCATGTAAAAAGAGAAGACGATGAGTGAGAAAAGAAAAATGAAACTTCCTGGATTCCAGCCAAGGAAATTAACTTGAGACCCTTTTAATGCCATCATCGTTATTTGATGCCGTCATAAAGATACGCACCCACCTCTGTTGCCTAATCTAATGACAACCTGATAGAGACAAAAAATATGAGATTGTTAGTAGCATTTCCAACATTGGCTTGTTTGTGTGAATATACAGTATGTTCATGTGTAACAATATGGTACATTGACCTTGAGCTAAAGAACAGTATACACAACATTTAAAACCTACGCAACATCAAACATATAGATCCATAAAATGTTATCCATGTTCCATCCATGTCAAATCCATGTTGTTGTGATAATATAATATAGCAGTAGTAGTCCTGTCTGAAGAATTCTAATTTGACCAATTTAGCTGATCTACAAGCTTGTAGATCGACTGGTTTTGGTGGGCAACATCAGCGTTTAAGTATAGGCTATTGTGCCCACGCCTTTATTTCCATTCAAATGGATTCTGGCAATTTTCTTCACAGGTCTTAAAAAAGCTCTTTGGCAACTCCAACTTATTCAGGATAACGATGCCAGGGCCCTGACAAAAACTAGGAAATATGACCACTTTACACCAGTTCTAAAATCCTTGCACCGGCTACAAGTCACTCAGAGAATTAGTTTAAAGATCATGCTGCTTGTCTACAAATCACTCTGGCTCTCGGCACAAAAGCATCTCTGATATACATGTGACATATGAACCCAGTCTAGAAGGTATCAGGTACAGTCGCCCCTAAACCATCTCGCCCCTCGATTTTTCCGCCGACCTCACGCCGACCGCTCGGTCCGACGGTTCTTGTATTCTTTATTTTGTTTTACTGAGAATAAGGTTAGAAATAAAGTTAGGGTTAGGCATAGTTAAGTTGGGGTTAAGTTTAGGTATAGGGTTAGGTTTAGGCATAGTTTTACTGAGGTTACGGTTAGGAATAAGGTTAGGTTTAACCGTTTAAGCATAATATACTTAGGTAGGTTACGAGTACCAGGCCGCTGGCTGTACGCCCGGGGCGAGTTGGTAAAGGGGCGAGTCGTTTTGGTATTCGTCTAGAACCCTAATTTGGACATCTGGTGCTATACTGGTTGTCCTGTTTTGTTATCATGCAACACAGACATGTAATATCCAACCAGCCCTTCTCTGACCATTTTTAAGCCAAGTTTAAATCGTTCCTTTTTTTTTACACTGCCAGCATACATACGTACATCCAGTATGGCTAAAAACATCACATTTTATATTATTCTTATTCTCTATGCCAGGTGAGTATGTTATTGTTTTCCTGTCTGTCTGTCTGTCTGTCTGTCTGTCTGTCTGTCTGTCTGTCTGTCTGTCTGTCTGTCTGTCTGTCTGTCTGTCTGTCTGTCTGTCTGTCTGTCTGTCTGTCTGCTCAAAAAAATGAAAGCCCGGGGGAACAAGATACATTTCCTGGTCTAGAAGTGGGAGTGAACTACAGTGCAGAGGGGCATGGCTCAAAATATTGGTTGTCGCCACTGTTTTCTTCCAGGGAGGGGAGGTGCGGAGGGGGGCGGGGGCAGAGGGGGGAAGGGCCCAGGGGCACCCCTCTAGACCTAGCTGGGCCAGGCTAATCTGACTGCGTGTCTGCGTGCGTGCGTGCGTGCGTGCGTGCGTGCGTGCGTGCGTGCGTGCGTGCGTGCGTGCGTGCGTGCGTGCGCGCAGTGTGTGTTTACGTTTTTTGAGCAGTGCTAACCGGCTTTGTTTGTCTAGCTCCCCCGTGACGTCAGGTGGCACTCAAGTCAAATAGACTAAATTGTCTTATTGTCTATA
Source organism: Electrona antarctica (assembly GCF_951216825.1). Taxonomy (NCBI): domain Eukaryota; kingdom Metazoa; phylum Chordata; class Actinopteri; order Myctophiformes; family Myctophidae; genus Electrona; species Electrona antarctica. Next base: position 25,956,822 of record NC_136790.1, on the reverse strand, counting down.
CCCCCCCCCCCCCCTTGTGACATGTTGATAAAGTCAAAGTCATCTGATTAGTTGTTTCGACCCCCCAATCCAACCCATCTTTTTGCAAGGTGGGTTAGATGTGCACACTGAAATCAAATCACAGATATTTCACTATTATCTTGAACTTAACCCCAATTTATTCTCTCTCTCTCTCTCTCTCTTTCTCTTTCCGTCCTTCAGTGACCATAATGGCAGGGACAGATTACATCACGCCCCCACCGGCCCAATGGCTAATTTGGCCCTGCATAATGGGTGGAGGGACAAATGTTCCTGAGCTTTGTGTCTATAGACGGAATAACGCGGAATGTGCTCAGCTGATTGGCTGAGCACGGAATGTGATGTATATGATGTATGATGATAAGACAGCCGCTCACTTCACACAAGTGTGATTTTTTTTTCCATAGCTGAATAGTTAATAAATCAATTCCTCCAGACTTGTTTTTTCATACTTTCTATCTTACCTTCCCTCAAACCATTTCATTTGGATATCCCTCATGTGTTTCATGCATAATGTTGCAGATAAGGCTCATTATTTGCAGTAAATTGGGATGTGGGCCTAAATTGCTGATTAATTAGGCAAACATCAAGGTACCTAATGTCACTTGAGTAATTACCAATTATCTCTATGCTTGCTAGTTCATGTCTGTTCGTACGTTTTGTCATGACTCATAACCTAACCTTGCACGTCTAATTGGCAGCGCTTTGTTCCGGCCGTGCACTAATGACCCCTTGCTCAATGCATGTGTAGTGGTTTGTGCGCGCGCGTGTGCACGTTGTTCGGTGAACAATGTGCTCGCGGGAGCTCAGGTGCGCGGAGGGTTGAAGCGGATGTAATAAAACTAATCATTAAAGGGGCGCCTCCCGCCTCGCGTATCCCGTGATGAGATTGTGCGGCGTATGGTGGTGGCGGCGTGTGATGATGTTCAATTGGGGATGGGGAGGTGTGAAGGGTGGGGTTGGGCGGTGTTGGGGGGAGGGGTATCATGTCTCAATTCAAAAGAACAGAAGAAAGACATCTAGCCTATGTGGTGTGTGTCTGTGTGACTGTGTGTAGGGCAGCCGGGCAGGGCATATCGATGTTCTCGTTCCAAATAAATATTAAACCACCACCGCTGCTGCTGCACAGAAACCGGGCGATCGAGCCTCTGTCACTGTTCATCCGCTTTCTAAAAAAGAAAGGCAAACGATAAATCCAAAAAAGTTGAGAGACCGACGAGGGAGGGAGGGAAGGCGGAGGTGGGTGGAAGCAGGTGAGTGGTGTGGTATATCATGCCAACGAGAGGGAGGGAGGGACGCTGCTTTTATAGGGCACATCCGAATGCGTCAAGAGCTGCGGCTTGACTAAATTCTGTACCGCAGAAGGGGGCTTCAGTTCGTACTAGTCTGAGAGAGAGAGAGAGAGAGAGAGAGAGAGAGAGAGAGAGGGAGGGACCATAACAACGATCTGTCAGATGAGGGGACGCTTCTGTTATGTGATACACACTGTGGTCCCTTCGACAGAGAGAGAGAGAGCGAGCAGCAGCAGCAGCATCCCCATCACCTCACCTCCGCTTCTTGCGCATGGTCAGCACTCTACTCTACGCATCTCTTCTCTTTTTCCTGACGGTTATCAGCGACTCTGCGAGGGAGGAGGGACGCTGCGCGTAGATCTACGCCACCGACAAAGGTAGGTAAACAAGCGAACATTTGAAACGTCCATTAGGCTATGTATCAACCCGTTTGTCATTTACATGATTGGGCTACTACGGGAGACGTTTAATTGTTGTGGCACAAACATTGAAAGCTCAATGCTTAGCTCCTCTTAAAGCTGGTTATATGATTGTTTCACTAATTTGATTCGTCCCCCGCTTATTATTTTTTGACGCAATGTAGGCTACTACAAGCTAGAACACAGTCAGCTACGGTCAGTTAATAGGCTATAATCTATCAGCACCACTAACAATAATTTTAAGCTTAATTGTAGCCTATGCTGATGGCTAGTTGCCATTCCTGTCAAAAGGAACGTGCATGGTTTAGTACCTGACTGTGCTCAGGCAGGTTTTGGAGCCGAGCCGAGTAGTATAGTAGAGAAAAGATTATCCAAAAGATACTGTAGTAGTAGCTACCCGCGCATCATGATCAGTGATGCCACTGTGGCTGGTTCTGCCGCGGGTGATTTTGCACATAGGGTTATACACCTGCCCTCCATGAGTCCTGAGCCTCGGATTTGGATAAGATTTGAGAACAGGAGAAAAGAGAAAATATGCTATAAGTTGTTTTTTGTTAATGCTCTATATTGTGGGCCATTTCAGATCAAAATTAATAATACCTTATATCATATGACAACTTCATCAAACATTAGATTAGAAATCGTTTATTTATTTATTTTATAATTTATATAGGCTACAGGCAACTTTCTACGGTCTATTTGATCAACATCAGAGGACTTATATTCCAGCAGTTGACTCTTCTTTCCAGATGCTTGAAAAAAGCCCCTTTTGTGACTCTGAAATCCTGTGCTTATTGTGTAGCCAATAAAAAGACTTGAACTGAAGCCAACAAAAAATATACTTGAAGAGGGATTTTTGTTTTGTTTTGCTCAAAGCAGTAATCTAGTGTTTGGCAGAGCGTGATACTGTGGCATTGTTACACTAAACAGAGGCATTTGTAAGCCCCTCAGGATGCTGAGTATGTCAGAGAAGGCATTGGGCTATAGCTACACTGTCTGGCATCTCCCCATTGAGAGCACCTTGCTCCTGCCATGTGATGATGTGAATCCCTGAAGGATTCAAGATTTAAAAACTGTTGCAACTTGCGGTGACAAATATCAAAACTCAAACACAGCTTTACACATCATTGGCCTGGACGGCTGGCGTAGCTGTCTGGGCACCTTGGCTGGTAATCCAATCCAGGTTCGACTCTCGATCCCGACGGCCTTTACTGCGTGTCACCCCCCCATCTCTCCCCATTTCCTGTCAGCCTATACTGCATACTTATCCCTCTATTACAAAATAAATAAAAAATAAATGCGAAAGCCACAAAAAATATCTTAAAAAAACACCACATCACAAGTTTACACCAAGTGGGTGAAATTATTTTGTGCAAGCTTAAATTCCCATGATTGAAGTTGTTAAATAAATATTATAAATAATAAAAGTAAAATAGTAATGGAATGTGCATAAAAGGTATAAAAATAGGCTACGGCAACAGGAATAATAACTCACAGTTGCCTTTAACAGATCTCAGACCTCGAAGGCTTTTCTGTAAATGCAAGGTGCCATCGATCCGCGACTTGAATTGAAACGTAAACTGACCCTATCCGTGGTTCATATAGCATGCTTAGACCTAGAATGAAATGCTCAAGCCTTTCATCGCACCCTGCCTTAGCTGTAGCCAGAGCTAGACATTCGGGTTAGTGCTGCTGAGCGCAGCATCAGGGCCGACTCAAAGAGCCCTTGTGCCTCTAATTAGGGGGCAAGAGTGCTGGGGTCAATCCCTCCATCTCAGAAAGATTTTAGTCTGTGACACGGTCTATATCGTGTGTGGAACTGCTGAGTGGCTCCAGTGTGTGAGATTGATGTGGAGATACAGAGCAAGTGGAGGAATGCTTTGTTCTGCACAGTGAAGCCACCCTGTTATCTGATCTGAGAACAGTGTCCGTTTCTAACTGACCACTGATCTGAGAACAGTGTCCGACGTCCGTTTCTAACTGACCACCACCAGTGTGGTGGTGGTGGTGAGGATGATGATGATGATGATGATGATGATGATGATGATGATGATGATGATGATGATGATGAAAATAGGCTACTTTATTGTTATTATTAGATAATAATAATATCTGAAATTGTTCTTGCATCACATGAGCTCCGTTTGCAACATCACAGGAAATCATAAGAAACAAAGATAGGCTACATACATTATCACATTACACTCACTATACTCAATATTAATGGGCCTTCAAATAGGGATATATAGTTACATGTTTACGGCATGGCTCTGCAGGAGTATAGCCGTCTCTAAGAGGGTCTGACAGATACAGAGTTTTCAATATATGGGCACAAAAGGGGTAATGCCCATTTACGCAAATAAATCAGTTGGCTCATAGAGATAGAGATAGTTTATACCATGCGCTGGGTGTTTTGTCAGAAATAGGCCCCTGGTCAGCTTCTGAATTTGAAGAATACTTGGTATTTGTGTGAATGCTGTTTTGTCTATGAATGCTATCTTTCTACTGGCTTTCTCTATATCTCTCTTGTGCCGCAGTGCTTTCTCAAAAACTCTGTCCTTCTAATCTACATCCGCGAGCTGTTTGTACATTTGCTCTGACTGTAATGTTGATTGTTTGATCTGCCTAACCCCCAGCATAGAGCTATAGGGACTGGATGGGGTTTTGGCCAGAAACCACAGACTGCCGAGATATTTGCCTTCAGAAGGATTCAATTACCACAAACTCTGGAGCAGATAGTGTGCACTGGATGTTGAGTCCTGCGCATTGCCGTCCTCTTTCGAAACATGTACAAAGATAGACATGCATACATCATATGCATGTATGGTATAGCCCCCTATCAAATGTGTGTTTGCTCACACGCACATGTGCACACCACGCATGTACGCACGCACGGTCGCACGCATACACTGACAATCACTGTCGCACTCGTTTTTTCCTGGTCTGTGGCACTGTGCAGATGACATCATAGGGGGACAGCAGGTCAAAGCCAATCACTCGGGGTCACGCCTCCAGACATAATCTACAGCTATCATCTTATTGGAGCAGAGCAAGTGTCAGATCGGAGGAAGCCAACGGCAAACGATTAGTCACGCACATCACCGTTGGGAGTTTGAATGGGAGGTGTATCTAAATGTGTGTGTGTGTGTGTGCGCGCGTGTGTGTGTGTGGGTGTGTGGGTGTATGTGTGTGTGTGTGTTGGAAGGCTTGTATAGTCTGCTAACTGTCAGGGCACTAGATACAGGCTTAGCAGCAGCCCATGTACAAATTAAAAGCCAGTGAAGCGCTATAAGAGAACATGCTGCAGACTGCTAATGCTGGAACAGGGGCAGGAAGCTACAATGTAACACTGATAATGTTCGGGCAGCTAGCGCAGCACGACTAAACCCAACAAGAACACATGGGGGATTTTACAAACCAGACATTAACCACTTAAGCCCTATTTTATACATTGTCATATTATATGAAGGTAACGGAACTTCTAATAGGGGGTGTGTCCACAGAAAGTGTTTTATTAGCAGAGGTGTATCATGTCTACTGTCCAGAGTGCTCGCACAGATCAACCGATTGCTCGAAGTCGAATGTTGTGTGTCATCTGCAATTCTGCATTGTTATCACAAATAGTCTAACTGAAACAATGGTAAACATGGGCTTCTCATGGTTTTGGTAACGATTCGTCATTTCGTAAAGGACCAGGTTGTTAGACATAGCCAGGACAGGATGACATTGTACTGGCTCCAAAAGTTGTCTGAAAAAACACTTTCTGTGGACATGGCATAGGCTACTTGGCTATACTTAGCATGGAGAAAAAAATGAATCGGTAGCCGCAACTTCTTAATTGTTAATAATAAAATTGACTTTATGTAATGGCCGAATGTCTGTGAATCACTCAGAAAATAATGTTTTATTTGTATTTTAAAACAGCAGTTTAAAATGAAAACGAACGATAACACTTGCTATGTATCTATAATGCATAAGCATATACTTATAAATGCATTTTAATCTGCTTATAGCACTGTATAATTGTTATAAGAACTCATAAATACTCATAATGCTTAATAACAATCACGATGACACATTATAAAGCATTCTATAATGACTTATAGATCTGGCTGGTCCAGGTGAAATCAACAACAAAAGGAGTGGATACTTGTATCCGGGGGAAAAGTTCACCTTAAAGAACAACAAGAACAAATTAAATTGATGAACGTGGGGGAAAGTACAAGTATAAGCAAAAACGCTATAGGCTTTCAAATGCTTTGTTGACTAGTGTCAGCAAAGAGGGTTATTTTAAATCTTCAAACAAGGTGTGGTTTAAATTTTAATTACAGAGAGATTTATGAAGATATTCAGATTTATGAGAATATGAAGTAGAATGCCTTGTGTGTGCTATCAGTTGGTTATAAAATATAATGAAGACAGATTTAAATGGCCAACTAGGGATGCAGGGGAATTACTGAGCATGCAGGTGAACATGCTGTTCAGGCTCAGGCAATTGAACATTCTTAGGTGCTGGAACTTTCCTTGTGGAATTTTTGATTAGTTCTATAGTCACTCCTATAGACAGCTATGTGTGTCCCTGTGTCTTGTCTGTCCGTACGGAAATAACGTTTGTTGACCATCAAGTGTCACTGTTGCGCAACCTAACACACGCACGCACGCACGCACGCACGCACGCACGCACGCACGCACGCACGCACGCACGCACGCACGCACGCACACAGAGGCCAGGGAGGAGGGCTTGTACAGTACAGTAACAGTACTACAGCACAAGTACAGTAGAGCATCACTCAGTCCAGACGGGTCTGATTTTGGTTGGTCGGAAGCTGTGGGACTTCGCCAAAGGATTCCTTTCTTCTCATTCATGTGAGTGAGATTGCATATGAGATTCCTCTATTTTGAATAACAGCTTCTAAATATTGATGTTCATCACAAACTTAGATTGTATTCCTATTTGAACCATTTCTATTGCTTGCTGGATGAGTTTAGGTATTTTGTCATGTTCATGAATATATAATCTGGCATTAAGCTAACATTGGGTTGTACAGTATGTGGAGTAATGTGCATGCTCACCCAGCGTAATGTGATTAATTGACTTCAATTAACATCTCAAATTGTTATATTATTACCAACACCCAAGTAGATTAGGGATAAGCGTAGGGTTGGTGGGTAAGCCTTCTCAAATTGTGTTAGTGTGTGCATGTACTGTGTGTGTGTGTGTGTGTGTGTGTGTGTGTGTGTGTGTGTGTGTGTGTGTGTGTGTGTGTGTGTGTGCGAGAGAGAGAGAGAAAGAGAATGGAGGGAAAGGGAGAGAATTAATATAATGATGACAGCTCTTTTTGCACAGCTGTTGATCTATGTATATGTGGCTATTCTTTGAATATAGTTAAGCATAGTGTGACTGCAAGTACTATTTCATAGACGTTGTCAATTACTGTCAAATGTGACATATTTTAAGGCTTGTAGTATGGACCTGGACAGTGATTACTCCTGACAATGTGCTAAAAAAATCACACCTGTGTGAAGTGAGTGGTGGTGAATGCGGCCAGGGTGCCGGCCCGGTTCCAGTGAGCCGCCCCGCGTCCGAAACGGTTGATAATTGACTGAGTTACCATGTGGGGGTCCCTGGGGGTCCCCGGGGAGTCCTCGGAACATCCAGACCACCAGGAACGTGCCCAGGGGATGGCCCGGTTCCGGCGAGCCGCCCCACGTCTGAAACGGTCGAGAAATTACAGTGTTACCGTGTGGGAGTCCCTGGGGGTCCCTCCCTGGAACATCCAGACCCCCAGAAATGCGGCCAGGCGGCTGGGCCGTTTCCTGCGAGCCGTTTCCGGCGAGCCGCCGCGTCCGAAATGGTCGAGAAATGGCAGAGTTACCAACCAAGCTATTTTCGTACTTGGACAGACCCAGGGACAGACAGACAGACCCAGGGACAGACCCAGGGACACACATAGCTGTGTAATGGGGTGGTTGCACAACTCAAAAACCTGTGTGGATAGAGATGGTTTTCATTTAGAAACGCTGTTTGAGGGTAGTGCTGCAAAACGAAAATACATCGCATGGATGCAACTGGGACGTATCCTCAGTGATGTATCCCACGGTCATCTGGGTTTCGGGTCTCGCGAACATCATACCCCTCACTCGGGTGACCCAGCCGGGGTGATCAAGTCCCGACTTACGTCCCAGTAGCTACCCTCGATCAGACCCACTAGGAAAAGACAGGGCCACACAATCCGTTGGAACCACTCCGGATCTACTATGCCGGGACTGAGAGGTACAATTCTGGCATGTGGAGGGACTAGGCTCTGTGGGTTGACTCCTGTCCGGGCCCCTCCTACGTCTCACCAGGTCCACAGTACAGCGAGGACCTGTGCGTTGGACCAGACTCCCAGCACCAGACACTTCATTCAGGAGTGGTGGATTCTTGAGCAGCAATGGTTCTGCAGGCTCCACTTGCGGCTCGAATGGCCCTCCTAAAGGCCTCACGAAGGTTTTTTGGGCTTCCTCCTCACGGAGGATGCAGGTTGGGGCGCTAACCCATACTGCTCCCCAGTAATCCTGGTCTCTAAACTACCGCCCCTGGCCAGGGCGCCTGATGGAGGGGAAAGGAACTGGTCGGAATAAGGTGTTCCTTCCACTTGCTACGTCCGGCCGGGGAAACTCTCCCCTGTCAGGTGAAAAGAAACAGCTTGGACTCCTCATGCAGAAGGAAGCATGAGGTCAGTCCGCTGCCCTCCCCAGGTTGGCAGAGGAAGTGTAGCGCCCAGGATTACAGTTGATAAGTGATAATTGACACTTGGTGGAAAAAATGGGTTGCAAAATCGTGGGATAAAAATGATATTTAAAAAAAAGAAACGCTGTTTGATATCTCCCCCATCCCTCACACCTCCGTCCTTTTCTTTCACTATTACGCTTGCACCTACGTACCTAAATCTATTGTATATAGAATATACTGTGAAGCTGTTTACACAAAGTTAAGTTGCAGCTACTACAGGGAAAATGAATACAAATAAGAAATGCTGTTGGTGTATACAATACAATATATACAATTTAGGCATTTAGCAGTCATAGAAGACGCTCTTAATCCAGAGCAATTTACAGTAAGCAAGAACACATGGTAACACATCAAATACATAAAAATAGTCATCAATGATCCTAAACTTAAGCTAAGAACCTACCATAATATCCGTCTAAGATCTGCACAATTAAACTATACGTATACACTATAGAATGCTATGTCTACATAATATGCAATCTAAATTAAATAATTTTAGCCTTTGCACATGCCTGCAAGGTCGTCAAGGCTAGGAAGTGCTGTGTGCTAAGGTGGAGTCTGAATAATGTGAGTTTTCAGACTACGGCGGAAGATTGGTGCTCTTAATATTCTCTTTTTTGCACTCTCTTGATTCTATCTTTTTGTTGTTGTTGTTGTTGTTGTTATTTTCTATGCTGCTGCATTGTCTGAAGGTGCCTGTACACAAGATGTAACAAAGTACAACCTTGAACCTTGAATGAAAATATTTTGTAGATGTACGTAGCCCCAAACGCAACCCAGTTTTCAGACAAACATGGGGTAAGCAGCATATTCAAAAGTCTCCATTTTAGGCGATCAAAAACACATCAAGGCAAAATCACGCAAGGCAAGGCAAACAAAATGTGCATTTTAAAACAACAAAGTGGAGATAAAAACAGGTGATAAAAAACAACTGATGATCCGCAGGCACTTGGTGTAAAACGGAGGAAACAGCCTTTATTATTGGCCAACATGTTTAGTAAAAACCGGCCTTCTGTTGGCGCTATAACGGTAAAGGTTATACTATGGCATCCATGGAGTGTGTACATGCACAGTTTCACATCGATCGGGCCATGACTTTGACAGTTTAAATGGGAAAAGAGTAAGACAGATCGAAGAGAGAGACATCGAAGAGGAAGGACGGGTGGGGAGGATCAACATATGGAATGTCAGAACAGGTCAGCTCCATATATGGAGATCTAAGGTTTTGATGAGGTCAAACATGGTGTCCATGAGGTCTGATGTAGAGTTGCTGGCCGGCTACATATAAGCAGATCTAGGTGATGATCCAGTCTTCTCCATGTATGGCTATCCAGGGTTTGATGAGGTCAGTGTTGTGATCTTCATATATGGAGACGGCCATCCGTATATGGAGCGTATCACGAGGCATGACGGACTGACTGACATGAAATGCAGGTTTTCATAGTAAACTGCGACCTACAGTCGCAAATAGTAAACTGTGACGCAATAATATATAATATCCACCTACACCCTGGGACCTCTAGGCAGCAGTCAATTTCACACAAGCAGTGGGCTTTATCATGGCATTCAACATGCATTATCTTTGAATCAAAAAGACAGTGTGGCTGCTAACACAGGCAGCAGGCATACGTTAGACTACACAGTCAAATCTTGGGGGTTAATTTAACTGAGAGTGAAAAAAGTTACCCGCATGGGACCCCCTGTGTATTATTTTAAAGACTATGAAACAAAGAAACACCTATGCAACAGAGATAGTGATTATGTTTTGATGTAGGGTACAACCCACACAGAAAAGGCAATCCGCTCAGTTACAGTTGTATCAAAAATCTATTTGGACAATGGACACTTCAAAAGGCTTTGGATCTAACTCCCAGTTTCCACATCATGGAACTTATGACAAATTGGATAAAAGCTAAAACATGTCAAAAGTAAGTTTTTTTTATGTTTTTTTTTGGCTTTCGCCTTTATTTTATATTTTTTATAGAGGGACAGACAGTAGGCTGACAGGAAATGGGGAGAGAGATGGGGGGGTGACATGCAGTAAAGGCCGTCGGGATCGGGAGTCGAGCCCGCGGCACACTGCCAGGCTTGGGCTACCGGCCAAGGTGCCTGGACCGCTGAGTCACAGCCCAGGCCAGTAATCCTTTTTTTGAGGGGCGCTAGCCCCTCCTATATGCAGCTTTTGTTTCCACACGTCTCATATTTGCCATTGACAATGAAAGGAGAAATTCGGTCATATGTATGTCATATTACATATGACATACATTTTCCCTTCATTGTCAATACATATGACATATGACAGCTAACCAATCACATACAGTAAATTCAGTTGTTGATGAGATGATGTATGATGATGTATAATGATAAGAGCGCCCCTCTCTTCACACATGTGTGATTTTTTTGTAATTGGTTACTTGACCTTTCTCTCCACTCTATTTTACAATTTTAAGTAAGAAGAGGTGCTGCCACAGTGTGATATAAGATAATAATAGGTAGTCTAGTCTCGTGTGGCCAGACTGTTGCCTTTCGCAGTTTTCAAATGCTTCCGTCATACAGTCTGGAGCATGGGTTTGATGAGGGCCCAGTTAGGGCCGGGCCTTCATTTTCGGGCCTGATGAGAACTCTAGTGTGGCAGCGGGGGCAGTGTCTTGAGTGTACAGGGTTTGATGAGGGCCCAGATAGGGCCGGGCCTTCATTTTCGGGCCTGTTGAGAACTCTAGTTTTCGCCGGCTGCCGGGCACGGCTGCACTAATAACTAATAACAGGCCCATCTAGAGTTTAAATGGACGGGGTATCAGTCAAAAGGGAGACATCGAAGAGGAAGAATGGATGGGGAAGGATCAACATATGGAATGTCAGAACAGGTCAGCTCCATATATGGAGATCTAAGGGTTTGAGGTCAGATGTAGAGTTGATGGCCAATATTGATGACATTAGGGATCTCCATATATGGGCATTCCCATATGGGCTTAATATTGATGATATCAGGGATCTCCATCCCTGATGATGTCACGTGATGTCACGAGGCATGACCATCATGCCTGGGGTGACCACTGACCAACCAACCAACCAACCAACCAACCAACTGACTGACGGGAAATGCACGATTTCATAGTAAATGCGACCTGTGGTCACAATTATGATTATTATTAGTAGTATTATTGGCACTGTATAAAGAAGATACTTTTCTTTACTCCTAAGTGATGCCTGCAGACAGCCACCATGTAAAGCTGCAACTGCTTTTTGATTGGTTCCCATCGTGCTGCCTTACAAAAGTAAACACAGGGGAAAATAAATAAACGTTTAAACTTCAGGAAGTTACAAAGAATACTGAACTAGAACACTGTGTTTTACAATAACATTATGATCTGAATCAATATTTTAGCTTTTTGTTGATAAAGATATCCTGTGGCAATTGCATACTAGTCTGCGCACAATGATGCAGATGATGACCTACAGTAGTAAATTGTTACAGCAAACGTCTTGTGTGTGTACTGTATTACACTGTACAGAGTCGCGGGTGTTCTCCATAATTTACTCAACAAAGACTATTTGTTTCTTGACCACAAATCCATTCCTGATTTGGGATCCTTAGTGATATGTACAGTCATTTGTCCATTCTAAAAAGTACATTTATGGTTAATTATTACCGTTGATGAGTTAAGAAAATGTTTCAAAATTGCCATCTGTCAGTTAATTAGTCCATCAGAAATGGCACAAGAGTTTAGTATGTTTCCAATGCAAATTAATCATAGAGACAAACGATACATTGGAAGAATGATAGTATATATTGGCAGCAGTTCTTGAAGTCTTTTACTCCTTGGCTTGCCAATTACGTTGATTCCCTAATCCCTCTTCGTCCATCTCTCCTTTTTATGTTGCCATACTCTCAGCCATGTTTTGTTTACTAGGGCTGATGGCTAATTCACACTGACTTCATCATATGACTTTGTTGCTTTCTGAAAGGAATTTATTCAACTGAAAAACGTGACATTCTTCCTCCATCTCTTCCAGTATCTTCCTATCTCGCTTTTAATCCCAAAAGTTTCTGTACCACTTTCTCTTTCCCAGAGTTCGTTTGATACCAGTTGTATGTCTGATGTGACAGATTGGGGGTGTGCAATATGAGGGATGGTTCTCCACTGGGACCCCGGTGGCGCCAGTGGCTCTCCCGCTCTGGAGGTCATGCTGTCTGGGTAATGGTCTCAGGAGAGGTGGGGAGACTTCGGAGGAGAGGGGTGGGGCACTCGCAATATTTCTATTGGTGTTATCTAAAACCCTACTGGGTGAGACGGTGCCATTCAGTTCAACTAGCAGGAAATTGCTTCGATGAAACTGCCGTTGTATAGTGCCACTGGCACTAGGGCACACACACTGTGTACCACAAATGTCACATTTTATTATATTTCTTGTATTGTGAGTTTGTGATGTAGGAACTGTGCTATTTGTGATGATGATGTGAAATGTAACTGCCCTTCCTTGTGGGGTTTCTTTCTTCACCATGTGCTGTGGTCTGCGTTTAGCGTTTTCTTTACGGGTGGTTGTTGGAACCACAGCTGATACCATCCACTCTTTTTTAAGAAAGATTATGGAGTAGACGCCTAGCTGGCATAGCATTAACACTACTGCAACCTCAAGTTTCTGTTTAATACCATTGGGAGAAATTAGATTAAAGTATTAAAAAGAAGTGCTGCTAACATTATTATTCAATGAGAGTGTTTCTGCAATAGTGCAGTGGTTACTGGTTTGTTTTTGTTTTGACATAACATTCTGACTAGACAAAGGAGACTAAACTAGCACAATAACAGGTGGGAGTAGAAACTAAACACACACACACACACACACACACACACACACACACAGACACACACACACACACACACACACACACACACACACACACACACACACACACACACACACACACACACACACACACACACACACACACACACACACACACACACACACACACACACAGTTATGGTCATTTGAAATGTTAGGCACTGCTGTAACACTGCTAGTGCCCCGGTGTGACCATTGTCATGGCAGATGTAGGAACTGTGCTATTTGTGATGATGATGTGAAATTGAACTGCCCTTCCTTGTGGGTTTTCTTTCTTCACCATGTGCTGTGGTCTGCGTTTAGCGTTTTCTTTACGGGTGGTTGTTGGAACCATTGTCAGATGGCAGATGCCCGACACAGCATTTGTGCCATGTTTGGTGAGGATTGTAGCAACGGTGTGCCTCTTGCCCCCGGGGGACCCTGACGTGGCCCCTGGTGGGACTATTGTCATGACAGACCTCTGACCTGTGTTTGTGTCAAGTTTGGTACAGATTGTAGCAAAATTGTGCCCGTGGCCCCCGGGGGCCCTAACTTGGTTCCTGGAGCCCCTGTGGCCCCTGGTGTGATCTTTGTCATGGCAAACCCCTGAACAGAAAGTTTGGTGCAGATTGTAGCAACGGTGTGCTTGTGGCACCAAGGTGCCCCTGATATGACCCCTGGGGGACACACGTGGCCCCTGTACTGATGGCAAACCCCTGAACAGTGTTTGTGCCAGATTTGGTGAGGATTAGAGCAATGTTGTGCCTGTAGCACCCCCAGGAGCCCCTGATGTGGCGTGTGGCGCATGCTGTGGCTATATCATGCAGACTTGCATCATGCTAAGTTTGTGACGGTCGGTCCGATTAGTGGGTCCGCCCACCCACTCATCCACCCACCCTCTAGGCAATTTTAATATAGGATATGATAGGTAATTCATAATAATAAAATAATAACCCACATACCGGTACTATAATTGTGAGCCAGAGGCTGTGATCACGTGGCCTATGCTGCAGGCTGCAGTCTAGAAGGGGAGTCTGCAGAGCACAGTATGTAGATGTTTTATCAGTTAGTTTAGCATTACAAAAAATATTCGGGAGCTCAGCAGGAATGTTTCTCAAAATGTCTGGATTCAACATCAACGCAGTCTCATTTACTATCATCATTGACAAACTTGACGTAGTTGACTCAGCATTGACATACATACAGTAGTCTAATTTACTTTAATTTACTGTGTGCAATTTCAAACTAGATTATAAATGTTGTCCTCAAGGCGCTCAACATCGACATACCGTAGTCTCTTTTAATTTCATTGTAAAGTATTACATCATACAGTACATGCAATTCAGAAAAATAATTACAACTGATTCCTATGCTGTCAGTATGCAACTTGGATGGCACTGAGTCGACAACAGGCTTCTGCCTCACTCAGGTGAGCCTCACATATTGTCCGACTGCTTCTGATGGCACCCTCTGCCTAGTTTAAAAGTGATCTAAGATATCATATTATCAGAAGATGTTATCAGAAAGTACATTTGTGAAAAAGAGATCGATCATCGATAGATAACCTTTGAGTTGCTAAGCTCCACCCCCTTAAAGCTTAATATGGTTATTTTGTAGGAGTATGCACCAAAACAACTGTGCATGACATTTCGTATCATTTCAACTAAGCCATGTAACAAACTAGAACATAACTAGAACATTCACAGTGAACTGAATTGGCTAGCTCCTCTTGCCAAGCATGGGGTCCCACAGGGTTCGATCCTGGGGCCCATACTATTTTCTCTATAGATACTCCCCCTTGGTCAGGTAATTTCACGCCATGGCATCTCGTTCCACAGTTACGTGGATGACACGCAACTGTATCTCCCACTGAAGGCCAAAGACCACACTCGGTTCGGACCGCCTAAGAGACTGCCTGTATGAAATCAAGGAGTGGATGGCTCAGAACTTCCTCCAGCTGAATGATAGCAAGAGTGACATTGTCCTGCTTCTATCAATTGCACACCATCATCTCAAGCACCTCAAGATCAAGCACTTCCTCTCTTCCAGTGATCTTTTGAGAGTTGTCCTAATCTTTTCACGGCTTGACTAGGACTCGCTATCAAACATCAGCAGCTGATCCAAAATTCTGCTGTCAGACTTGTGACATGCACCAAGCTAAGAGAGCACATCTCACCGGTCCTTGTCTCTCTCCATTGGCTCCCAGTTGTATTTGAAGACTCCACAGTCTAGCAGAGTAAGGACAGGCGACCATGTCTTTGCTGTGTTGGCACCGAAGTTGTGGAACAAACTCCGTGCCCCCACCCTAGGGGCTTTAAAAATATGCTTAAGACCAACCTTTTTACTGTAGAGGACTTGTGCGTGCGTGCGTGCGTGCGTGCGTGCGTGCGTGCATGCGTGCGTGCGTGCGTGCGTGCGTGGGTGCGTGCGTGCGTGCGTGCGTGAATACTGCTCTGATCACTGCAATATAGGACTGGATTTGAAGGCCTGAAAATCTAGTATTGTATACTTACAAACAGTGAGTGAAAACAGCCTCTAAAAGTTTTTAGATAATATTCATATATTCACCCTTGGGTCTAATGCATTGCTGTAATTACATGTAATTACTGTAATTAAAACTATTTTGCAGTAGCGTAACTGGTAGTGTTGGCAATACTTTTTGTGCAATTATTGAAATTTAAATGAGCTGGTTACTCATTACCATATGCGAAAATAGCCGATAACTTCAGATGATTATAAGGTTTATTATCCGACATGGTGGGCGATCTACTCTCAACCCAACCTAGATAGATTTACTGGTACATTAAATGTCAAAGTTTGCTTTGTTTTACATTTTGTTTTCAATTTAACTATCTTGTCTGTAACAAACGGAGAGCTTCCAGTAAGAGCTTCTGCATACCTTAGTATTGGCAGAGTGTAAGGAATACATGGAGACTGGTGTATGATCTGTTAACACAAATAGTAAATATGGTAAATGGTGCATTTATATAGCGCCTTTATCCAAGGCGCTTTACATAGATTGTGCATTGCATTCACCCATTCACACACACATTCATACACCGATTGCAGCGGAAGCCATGCAAGGTACCAACCAGCACATCGGGAGCAATTTGGGGTTCAGTGTCTTGCCCAAGGACACTTCGACATGTAGACAGGAGGAGCCGGGATTCGAACCGCCGACCCATGGATCATTGGACGACCTGCTCTACCTCCTGAGCCACAGCCACAGCCAACAGTCTTGTAATGATATTAAATTATATCTTATCAATATATTGTATATTTTGAGATACTAGCCAACAGTCAAAGTGTGACTGGTGGCATTTCTATTGCACCAAATGAAAGCATTCATGTTAGGACTGTTAATCCTCCATGTCATTTTAATTAAATCTTTGCATAAATAAATACGTTTAAGGTTTAATTTACTGAATAAAATAGAATGTCGTGGAAGCCAACAATCCATATTACGATCCAATATCATCTTGAAAGTTCCCCTCTATTGCTATACCAGAGATCAGGCATCATGGAGGGAAAAAAACTAAACTAAGCATTTCACGCTACTCTGAATCCTGTATACTAGGTCTTGTATGCTTTGAATACAAATAGAGAAAATATGCCTGTAGATTTGTCTGCTCTAGGTCTTTTGCGAAGAGACTGAGGAGAAAAATCGTTGATGTCAATATTGTGTCTGCGTGTCCTCTGTCTGTCGAGAAACTTCTGTTTCTCTTCTCAAGCTCAGGTTTTACCACATAAACCCTGCTCGATGTCAGCTTGGTGTGTCAGTGTCAGGGTCCTCTGTTTTACTCTTTCTGCTGTTGCTACCATGACACCTGAATGTCCCGCGGGGATTAATGAAGGTTTATCTAAGCTTATAGTCCTCACAGCTGTCAGTCTGAATGGCAATTTGATGCAATGGGCAGCATTTTCCTTCAAAATTAGAAGTAATAATAGCCTCACACTCATAGCTTCCATGCCACAATTTATTTATTTTTGTTTAGGATGATGAGAGAGAATTATAAAAACAGAAGCCAACCTTTTCGGCAGCCACGCTGACTTCCTCCGGGTGTTACAAACACCAAACTAATATGTTTAGGTTATCTTTTGTTTCCAAAAACCTGCTGGCATATGTGTGGTTGTCATTGTAAAGGATTGGTCGTCAAACTCCATCTGGCTGCTGGTTGAAGTGATGAACTTATTTGACCTGACAGTGCACTTTGGCCTTTGTTTGCATGTATTCCTGAGAGTATTGTCGGGGGTTGGGGGGGGTGTGTGGTTCATTGAGAGGACTCATGTCAGAAGTTAGAGGTCACACATCCGGAGTACAGGGGTCAATACATTTCTCATCTGCTAATTCACACATAGCGTTCAGCACTGTGCATAGGATTCACACATGAGCGGTCATTTACATACAGTATGTGCATGGGCATTGGACACACACACACACACACACACACACACACACACACACACACACACACACACACACACACACACACACACACACACACACACACACACACACACACACACACACACACACTGTGACACACAATTTCCCTTTTCCTGCTACACAATCTCCATTCGCTTTTGTCCTGGCTGAAGGGCAAACTCTACAGACTCAGCAGATGTCTGTCTGACTGTGTGTGTGTGTGTGTGTGTGTGTGTGTGTGTGTGTGTGTGTGTGTGTGTGTGTGTGTGTGTGTGTGTGTGTGTTCATTCATTCATTCATTCAAACCTTTATTTATTCTCGAAAGAGGTCATCCTCATTTGCAGTGTCGTCGAGATACACATAATACAACATTTCAAAGCAATAAACAAAAACAAAGAACAGTAACATTTCCTCATTGTGTGACGTAGCACGTAGGCTATGTTTAAAAACTGTTGCAGACGTGTGTGTGTGTGTGTGTGTGTGTGCGTGTGTGTGTGTGTGTGTGTGCGCGTGCGTGCTAGGTGGTTGTCCTTCTACATACCATTGGGAGTACAGAAGATACAAAGCCTCTTTCCACAAATGTGTGTCAACCTATTTGTGCAGTTGTGTGCTCAGGTGTCTGTGTGGTGCGCACGGTAAGTGTGGAGTGTAAAGTGCCCCTACATGTGTGTGTGAGAGCATGGTCGTGTTCTGAACGTCTTGCTGTGTGAAGTGCATTGCAGTAAATGGTCCTCTGTTTAACTGGGCCAGAAGTGGCAGAGGGGACTCATAGAAAAACTATTGTTCCCTAGTGAGCAGTATACAGTACGCACGCACGCACGCACGCACGCACGCACGCACGCACGCACGCACGCTCACAAATGCGATTATACTTTCTACTGAGATGAAGCCAGTCACACTGTGTGTATCAAGCCACTGCCGGCGGGTATCATAAAAGCATTACTGTTGTCTCACACTAATGCGTAATTGTAACACCACGCCGGTGTCACGCACCAAAAATAGCAGATCTACAAGCGGTAACAACACTTCACAATTCGCATCACAACACAACGTGAGCTTGTAGATCTGCTTAAATCAGGAGGAGCTGATAGCATTATCTGGCTTAATGGGTGCAGGTGTCTGCTCATCTATATATTTTCCCCTTGTTGCACTTGGTTGCACATTGTGTGACTCGTTTTGCTATTTCCGTTGTGTGAGACAGCGGCGTGCAGCTAAGTACAGTTGTGTTGTTTTTCTACATACTGTAGTGCAGGATAGTTTATGTAGTTCTTGTCCTGTGAATGTACAGATGTTCTTGGAGAATGCCACTTCTTAAGCCCCTGTAGGGTTTTTAGGCATTCTCCTTCACATTTTGTATTGACTTTGTGTAACATTTTTAAATCTTTTGTAAGTGAAAATAAACAAACAAACAAAGAAAATAGTTGTATAGCTGTATACTATTGTATACTATTGTTCTGTATTGACAATGCTTCTTATTGTTCTTCTTGCCTCTGTCTTGCTGTAGCCTACAGTATATGAAATCAGTATCCTGACCTGGAAATATTCTGTAAACTGAACAAACATAGCAATCTATTTCTATTTTCTATTTTCTATTCTATAGCAATGCTAGGACAATATTTAGCTATTTAAAGAATGTGTCATTAATAACATATATTGACACATTTAAACGTTCCTTTGGCTGCCAAAGCAATCGGTTGATTATTCTCTCTCCCTTGACAGTAAGGCCATTGTCTAGGCAAACCTTAGTGGAGTTGGAGAAGGCTGCGCTTAAATAAATGAAATCCATAAAGTATGGCTGCGTGACGGTCATACACATAACCAAATTATGCATGAACAGACCAGAGAAAGAGATATAGCAAGACTTTGTAATTAGTACACAGATTTGCGGCTTGTGAAGAGATTGCAGAAGTGTCCTGACATTTAAATTTAATAAACAAATGTCATAAAGTCCCTATTCACTTTTCAGACAGATATTTAAATCACTGTCAGATACTGTAGGTGGAAATCCCAAGGTTAGACCAAGTGGGTACAGTTAAACAAACAGACATTTGAACTGAATGCAAAATAATCCCTTGTGTCATTGCTTTCAAAGGTCACACGCTCTTTTTTCCATCATTTTCAAAAGGGCTACTTCACACAACAGCACTTGACTGTAGAACAGCTTCGGCTGTCACATCTCATTGGCTCTTCTATCACACTCAGGCACACACACACATACGTATGCATCCACAATCCACGTACACAGACACTGACCTTGCTAAACTATTTCCACCATGCATGCATGTGTTCAGTATGGCCCAGAGGAGCAGTGCAGACTCTGCAGAGCATCTTACTGGCCATCTGCACACTGGTTGACACTGTGTGTTATTACATGTTTTAGTATACATGGTACAAAATGTCACCTGGCTGTGTCCCTCAGAGAGTCTACAATCTCTACATAATAGAACCAAAAACCTACAAGAATGCAAGCACTTGATCGATCATGCTTTCAATTCAGAGTCACTTTATAAGAGAGATTTGATGTCTGGTTTTAGGGTTGGGATTAGGAATATGTTTCTTTTGAATATTGAAGACTATTCTGACAACAGTGGTGTGTCTTTGCACGGTAGAGTCACATAGTTATAATTCTTGTAATAACAATGGTAATAATTGATTACAGTTTTTTGTGTGGAAATGCTGTCTTAACATGCAAAATTATACCACAAGCTGAAATGTACAAATCACTTAATTTCCACTATAGTGTATTGGCGCGGCACACAGTTCATTAAACAATATTATTATTTGAATGCTAAAGTCGTTCCCCTGCATAAAATATATGGAAAGGTAATGTATTATTTTCCAGGTGGAAGAAAAACATTAGTTTTTGAAACCCTATCGCAAAGTGTTGGAGGAAGAGACTCAAGAGAGTTTGCATTGAGGTGGAATCTGAGCCCACAGATTGGCTTTCACTTTTCTGCTGAAGCAGTAGTGAGTCCACCATCTGCTGTTGCAGATCACACCTCTTGTCTGTCTTTCTCTCCGTTTCTCTCTTTCACAGCTAACAGACGAGTTGTATAGTTTTTCTCTGAGGTTCAGATAGAGTGTGAAGACTTGGCCAGTCAAACTTTGGCTAGTGAGGGATTTAGGTGTTAATCCATCAGTCTCCTTTTATTTATTTCTGGGCAGACTGTGGCTGGCCTGTTGGGAGGTTCACACCAATGGAAGGTTTGGCTTGTAGAACCCTATTGATTCTTACTGTTCTCTCGTCGAAGGGATTAGTGTAGTCCCTTCCCTTCTAGTCTCTTCTCCTCAGTGTGTGTGTGTGTGTGTGTGTGTGTGTGTGTGTGTGTGTGTGTGTGTGTGTGTGTGTGTGTGTGTGTGTGTGTGTGTGTGTGTGTGTGTGTGTGCGTGTGCGTGTGTGTGCGTGTGTGTGTGTGTGTGCATGCGAATGCTCGTGCATGTGTGTGTGTGAGTGTGTCAGCTCTGAAGTCAGTGCCGGTCTCTCTTAGTGTCAGGGCTCGTGATGGAGATGCTCTAGCCAACTGTGGTGTCATCATTCATCGACAATAAGGCTGGGACTGAGGGAGGGAGGGGAGGTTCAAAGTTGTCGGGAACTACAGTCATCGTAGAATCAAAAATGAAGTTTGTTTAGCACAGCAAGAGCAAGGTACTACTCACTGAATAAAATGGACAAAGACCATGACTGCTATGGCACTCAATGGGGTTTACTGGACATATCCGTACAAATAAAGCAGAACATTATTTGATGTTGTGTTGTTTGTAGCCTTCATGGTACAGCACACAGATTTGAATGGGGTTTTTGCATTTGAAAGCATCTGCAGTGGGTAAGATTGTTAGCCCCAAAGACACGGACGGGCCTCTCATCTTTGCAGAGAAATATAAAGCAAATCTTTTTTTTTACACAAGCTGCATAATAAGGATGTACTACTGTATGAAGGCGCTCTTTTTTTCTTAGAGGTGATGTGTTAACAGGCTTCCAGCCAGCCAGTATATGCCATCATTAACATGGCATTTCGTTGACACTCTGCCATTGCAGCAGTGACCCGTTGCCACGGCTGTCTTCGGTCTCTAGCCAGTCTGCCAGCGTAACTTCATGACATGGTATTTCGTTGACAGTCATATAACCCATAAATAACAGCCACACATTCTGCTACTCAGGTGCCTGCAGTGGTGGGAAAAGTAGAAAAGTACACAAAGTATACAAAACGTTAAAGTACTCGTTGTGCAGAATGTTATGGTATCCAAATATTTTGAAATTAGCAGATCTACGAACTCACAATGCGTCGCGATGCGACGCATTGTGAGCTCGTAGATCTGCTAATTTCAAATGGCCGAAATAGGCCTATATATAGGGCTGAAGTATGTTTTGTAATAATAAAGATACTAGTAACTAGTAACTAAGGTTTTCACATAAATGTAGTGGAGTACAAGTACAATATGTGGCTCTGAAATTTAGTGGAGTAGAAGTACTGTAAAAGTACTGAAATTGGAAATACTTAAGTAAGTACAAATACCTCAACATTTTACTCAAGTACAGTACTTAAGTAAATGTACTTACTTACTTTACACCACTGGGTGCCTGAGTCAAGGATATGACCTCTGCTCTGTAACTGCTATACGTGACAATACAGTCTCCTTCGATGCTTTTCATGTGAACACAAACCAGCCCTTAATTGGACAACCACCCAGGCTTCTTTTATCCATGAACGTTGAGCTAACACTGCACTACGCTCCTGTCTATGTCTATGATATTGGCACTTATGGATATTATTACATGGTGGCCATCTTTTTTTTTTTAAAGATATTTTTTGCGGCTTACGCCTTTTATTGGTTTTTGAAGGGACAGACAGTAGGCTGACAGGAAACGGGAGAGAGATGGGGGAAGACATGCAGTAAAGGCCGTGTCGGGCTCGGGAGTCGAACCCGCGGCACACTGCGACTGGATTACCAGTCGGGTGCCCAGACGGTTACGCCACCGCCTGGGCCCATGGTGGCCATCTTTGAACGTCTTCTGCCATCTTGATGACATGGCTCCCCTTCCAAAATGAAACGTATGGTGACGGAGAGCATGTGGAAAAAATGTTTTGTCAGCCGCGTCCACATTCTTTTGCTAACAGCGCTCACTATAAGGAGAGCTCACTATAAGGAGAGCTCACTATAAGGAGAGCTCACTATAAGGAGAGCTCACTATAAGGAGAGCTCAGCATGCAAACTGTTGTGGGTCTGAGAGTAAATTACCTACTTACTTAATCCTCTTTGTTCCCGGTGGAACATAAGGCTATCTGCTTTTGAGAGTAAATACCATTACATAAAACTTTCATAAAAAACTGCATACTTTCATAAAAAATATCTATAATCACTGCTGATTGTTTATCACTTAAAAAAAATATATATATATATATATATATATATATTTTGTCTCAATATATATATATATATATATATATATGCACACTGTATTCCAAATGTGACTTCTGTCGAGTGACAACTGAAATGTAAATTGACGCTGACTGAGTTATTATAAATAGTTGTTGATATATGATAATAATAATAGTATGATTATTGTTGTTTTATTATTATTATTATAGCCTGTTCTACATACCTGTGAAATTTTAATTTGCCATCATAAGGTGCTAGAACAGCTTCTGTTCTACGTGTGAAATTGGAATTTGTGGAGTCTATGGCCTAGTTAACTGAGCATGGTAATGATATCTTTAACACGACACGATAGAAGAGAGAGAGAGAGAGTGAGTCTGAGTGTGTGTGCGTGTGTGCGTGCGTGTGCGAGTGCGAGGCTGCGAGCGCATGTGTGGGTATGTGAATGTCAGAATTCCAGTCACGGCTGCAGTCTAATCGTACTCATAATTTCGAAACGGAACATGAGCTGTCTGTCTCCCCATGGAAGCATATCTATCTTCGAATCAACGGGCTGTTTCTGCGCGCGCGCGCGTGTGTGTGGTGTGTGTGTGTGTGTTTCAATATCTCAATCTATGAGGCAGCAGGGGCTATTCTTGGTGTTTGATGCTCCACTACATGTGTCTGGATTTGGGATTGATTGAGCGTGCTTTTTCTGTTTACTTTCTGGTTATGTGTTTGCACGCGGCGGTGTGTTTGTGCGTGCGTGTGTGCTTGCATGTATGCGTGCGTGCGTGTATGGGGTGTCTGAAGAAGAGACAGAAAATAAATGCTGTGTCAAAAGTGTTTACTGTAGCTGATCTGGTGGTCAGTTACATCCTCGACTGTATATAACGGCAACATCACACACATTTGATTTCATCCCTCCTCCTCCTCCTCCTCCTCCTCCTCCTCCTCCTCAGTGTTACATGTGGTTTCATCCCTCCTCACATTCTCTCTGTTTTTACTAACCACCGTTTCTATCACCTAAAACTGTATGAATAGGCCTTAACACTAACACTAAATGAACACTGAGGAGTTAGCTACACATGTATGTACTGCAGTTTTGATGTCGTCGACTAAAACTGAAAAATGTTCGTTGTATGCTTGGTCAACAAAATCAACTGTAGATTTAATTGACTAAAATCGTACCGTATGTTATTTAGTGACTAAAACTAGACTGAAACTAAAACATTTCAAATACCATCAAAAGACTATGACTAAAACTAAATCAAACATTGCTGTCAAAATCAACACTGCTGTACAGTACTGTATGGGAGGAAGGTACTGCTGTAATGTGTTTGTAGGTAGTGTACATGTGTAGAACGCATACTGTATGTTGTGTACGTGTGTGTGCACAGACTGTAAAGTCATAACCTATTATGTGAAAGGTGAAAAAAGCTTTCGGACAGTGGGTGGTCTCTGAGGGTCATCCGTCCAGACTCTCCTCCTCTGCTCCACCCCCAGCCGTGTCCTCTCTGGCTTTGATTCCCCCATCACTGTCCTGCTATGTTCAGCCCTCCTGCTGGTGTGTGTGTGTGTGTGTGTGTGTGTGTGTGTGTGTGTGTGTGTGTGTGTGTGTGTGTGTGTGTGTGTGTGTGTGTGTGTGTGTGTGTGTGTGTGTGTGTGTGTGTGTGTGTGTGTGTGTGTGTGTGTGTGTGTGTGTGTGTGTGTGTGTGTGTGTATGTGTGTGTGTGTGTGTGTGTGTTTTCTGTGGTCCTGGTGGGAATGTGTGTCCTCTGTTGGCAGATGTCCACACACCCCAAAAAGCTCCATGGCCTCAGGCGGTGTCATATACTTATTTATGGAGCATGAGAGAGAGAGAGAGACAGACAGACAGACAGACAGACAGACAGACAGACAGACAGACAGACAGACAGACAGACAGACAGACAGACAGACAGACAGACAGACAGACAGACAGACAGACAGACAGACAGACAGACAGACAGACAGACAGACAGACAGACAGACAGACAGACAGACAGACAGACAGGAGAGTCAGACAGACAGAGGGAGAGAACGTCTTTGTGATGAAGGACAGCAGTAAGTTAAAGGAGAATTCCATGCTTGAAGGCTTTCTTACCTTTCTTACCTTTCTTTGTAGTCGTTACGTCCCCACCAAAGAGGTCCAAGTGTTTTTTTGTACAAAAACTCCTTATTGGCTATTTCCCCTACCATAACCCCCCTAAATGAATTGCATTGAATTGAATGGGAATTGAATGGGGCTATGGGGTGTTGTGCTAATTCACTTATTTCCATCGAAATAAGTAGTATATCCCAAGTGTGCCGCTTGGGATATTATTTACATTATGAAGAGAGGATATATACAACAAAATAATAATTTTGAGCGATGGAAATAAGCGAATTAGCACAACACCCCATAGCCCCATTCAATTCCCATTCGATTCAATGCAATTCATTTAGGGCTTATGGTAGGGGAAATAGCCAATAAGGAGCTTTTGCACTTTTTTGGACCCCTTTGGTGGGGACGTAACAACTACAAAGAAAAGTAAGAAAGCCTTTTAGTATGGAATTCTCCTTTAAGCCACATTTTATTTCATTAAGACGCTTATTCTTCTTTTTCATTCTTGTTAGTGTCCTAAATTGCCCTTCAACATCCTCAACTTGAGTTTATATAAAGCGGATGGCTATGCAGGCTCGCTAAGTGCAACAGTGTGATGAATGCTGGAGTGGTATGGTACTTATAGAGTCATCCTGTTCGTCATTATGTTGAGATGCAGATATGCACGTCCTTGGCTGTGTAGTTGCCCAGCTACAGTCAATACTTTATAGAAAAACATCACTATTTTCGAGTGGAAATAGTGGCACTCCAAAATAAAAATGCTTTTAGCTCAGGTTCACATTTTATATTGTGCTACTTAGAGGATACTTACGCATTTGATCAGAGCATCATGAAACACGGTGGTACAAGTCTGCAACATGCACAGTACATGTTGAATAGACACAGCAAAACATGATCTTTAAGCAAATCATGATCAACCATACATTCTCTGTAATTTGTAGGTGTAGAATAAGTTACTGCCCCTAGATGGGGTAACCTCCCCAAGTTGACACAAAGGGAGATTCACCCTTATTAAACCACAGTATGCAGCCACACAAGGGGCTCCATTTTTGTCTCATCTTTCTAAAGCCACTATTTGGGGATTTAGGAGTGGGGAAAGGGTGTTCCCCTACTAAAGTTGGTATTTTGGTTACCTGTCTAAATCCCTTAAACACCTCCGTTACCCGTTATATTATGCATAGGTGTGGTTTGGGTGTTACAATAATTAAACCAAATTTAACCAATCACCAGTCTTGGCTTTAAGAGATCCCTTTAAGAGATCCCTTATCCGTTGCCCGTTAGTGCTATATTGCTTCATAGCCGCTGCCCTGAAGTCTCACTGCTGCACCCCCCCCTCGTGCCGTTCTTTTTTTTTTCTCCACACGCACAGAGCCAAGAACACTCGTCTTTTCATTGAGTCACAACTCGCTGAAATCTTGCTCATTTAAAAAAAAGTTCTATGTAAACTACGAAATTAGGGCTTTCATTTGGTATATAGATCGTGCGTGTAGGCCGTCTCTACGGAACGGTATGAAGCGAAAAGGAAAGTTCGGTCAATAAACCCCATTTGCTGCTATGGGGTGATCATGAACTGAAAGAGCAAATGGAAATGGAATCACGCACAAATAACTTCTTTGACTATACAATATTAACACAATGGACACAAGGAAGTGGCAGGCACTCGACTTCTGCTGATTATAAGAAAATTACAAAGAGATAGGAGAATAAGGAGAGATGAGGCAGCCTACTCTGTGCCTGCAGACATGTTCTCCATTGAGGCGCGCGCGGCGTGCCGTGCACCACTCTACCAAATTTGGCACGGCTTACGGGTGCTTTTAAACTCCACTATCGACTTCCCAAATGTATGTGACCAAAATAGCAATTTAGGGGAAAGCGTGCCAACACGCCCATGACCACACCTCTAGGCGCAAATACCGGTGTCGGCAAAAAAGATAGCGGGTGACGCAGGACGAAAATACCATTAAGGGACAGAGAAAGCTCATATATTCGTAATTTTCGGGCAGCGGCTGAATTGCGGGCCGCACTGCGGGTAAAGGCTGCGACGAAATTGGAGCCCAAGGACTTAATGATTATTTTCCATGCCTTCTTATAAATGGGAGTAACCTGTTGGCTTGGATCGTGTCATCCTCATGCCATGATTTTATTGCTTTATGTTTAGTTATCTTGCCCCTTTTGTTTTTTTATGTAACACAACACGCCTAAAAGCACATGCACTGGAGTGGATATATTATATGGTTCCTTGAAAGTTTTACTCTGTATGGTTTCCCCATTAGCTATGCTGAGTTGATTTTTCTCTATGAAAGATATCTTCTATCTTCATGTTGCATTACCTGTGGTGTAAAGTAATGAGATACTTTGTTAATGTTCACCTCATTACCAAGAGCGCTGTTGTGCATATGTTTGTAATTAGCCAGCTATTGCCACTGCTGCCAGTTCTACTGCACATTGTCGTTTTACTCAAGCACCACTTTAGACCCCATTCAGAAAGCAAGCAGCAGTTTTTTTCAAAGCCATTAACACCAAAACACCAGTAATTAATACTCAACTCCCTATTAGCATCCAGCAAAATTCGGTGTCAATGCCATAAAATAATTTTCAGGTATCAACCATTTCCTTTTCCTCTTGCTGAGAAGATTTTGATTGAACCACTATTTGCTAACAGTCATGATCACAGAACGTCATCATTTGAAAACAAATGACAAACAACTTTAAATGCTGTGTGAGCCAGCCAAACTGAAGGAAAAAAAAAAGAAGGAAAAAAAGCAATCCTGCATTTATTTGAGCACCTGGGCTTTAGACGTTATTCAGCTGCAGTGTTGGCTGTGGTAACTGAAGAATGAAGGTTTTATTACCGTTCAGTGAAGCAGGTTCCTAAATCAGGTCCTAAGGGCAGCCGTCTCCCCTGCATGCACAGTGGGACATGTTCGTTCCATTTGTGTTATCTCTCACTGTTTCTGGACACTGAGTTCTTGTTAGTCTGGCAGGAGTGGATCGACAGAGAGAGATAGACAGACGGACAGACAGACAGACAGGCAGGCAGACAGACAGACAAAGAATGAGATAGGTGGGCACTGAGGGGTAACAACATGAAACTCAACCCTCCTGGCACTTCAGACAATGTCAGGGCCAGCTCTGAGATTTACCCATTGGCAAAAGGGTTTCAGTCTATCAAAGGTACACTTTGCAGACATGCAGGACATGTTGGTGTTCTATAATTGATTATTGCTGCATCATGGAATTATATATTGTACGTGTAGTGTATAAGTGTGTACAATACAGATACAATCTAGTGACAATTTAAGGGCGCGTTCGGAAATAGCGCACTGAGCGCACTGTGCAATGCAAACTAATAGGCGAGTGCGCTCCCGGTGCGCATTTCCGAACGCACCCTAAGTACTTGAGTATTGTGTGTAGAATGTGTCGATAGAATATAGACAGACCTCTGATCCTGTGGTGGAAATTCAGTTGTCATGGCAGTACCACATGAAACGTATCACAGATACAGAAAGTATAATAATACTAATAATACTAATACTAATAATACTAATAATACTAATAATAATAATAATAATAATAATAATAATAATAATAATAATAATAATAATAATAATAATAATAATACATGTAATAATTATAATAATAATACAAAAAGTAAACTGGTTCTAATGAGGGATAGGAATAAAGTACCAGAACCAAAGGAGATATACTATAGCCTACTACAGTACTCTAGCTTGGCCCTTTGCACTTGGACCACTTGCATTTTGTATGAGCCATTAAACATAATGAATTTCAATGTATAGTCACAGTGTATACTGTATATTATTATATTATTATGTATAAATAATAGTAAAATTGTCAAAGTGTACATAAAGCAATCTGTCCCCAGTAGTGGGTAAAAATGAAGAGTCAAACCGCAGTCAAACCCTTTATCCCCTTTAATGAAAAAGCAGTTGCTCCCAATGGTGTGCTGAGGCACACTGGTGTGCTTTGACATTAGGCCAGGTGTGCCTTGGGATTTTGTGACATCCACAGTTTCCACACACATTATTATTTCAATATAGTATATTATTATATAATAAGATATGTCTTTTCTATCAAATAGTTTTCATTATCTGTCTGTGCATCTCTTTCTTCATAGCTTGATGTCTCGCTCTCTTTCACTCTCTCACGCACGCACGCAATCTCTCCCTCTTTACCTCATTTAAAAATGTGTGATAATTCTGGTTCAAAAGGGTTTTGTTGCTGCTGTGATGTATTTTTGTAAGGGCTTTGGTTAATAAATATTAAACCATTTGAACCATTTCACTATGAGTCGAGTACCAATATTTCAATATTCTTTGCTGCATCTACGGTATTCTATAATAGGACTGGCTGAATATTACACAGACATTTCATTGAACTCTGTGAGTGTACAAATGGATCCTGACCTGCAGTGACGCATCCATGCTATAGTGTGTGATGCATAGACAACAAGGAGTCATTTGGAGCTATATGTGATATGCTTGGTCTCTTCTCTAGTCTCGCTACTCCATTACACCGTAAACTGATTTGATGCGCTATCGCTCTCAGTCTGTCTCCCTCCTCTGTTGCTTCCAATTTCTCTTTTTATCTCTCATTTTCTATCTTCATTTTTCCTTTACTATCAGTTCGGCTCACAGTCTCCATTCCCATTATTCATTCATCATTCAGCTTTGTCGCTCTTTCTTCTGTACCTTCTCTGCCATCCACTTTACACTCCTACTGTTTTATTTTAATACCACTAATATTATTACACACTTTACTATCTCTACTACTAACTATAAAACACCCCCCCACCCACCCCCCCACCCACCCCCACCAGCTTATTAGCCATATACTCGAGACCGGCAGCCAGCTGTGCAAGAGTGCATGCTGTTGACAGTGATTTGTGTGTATGTATATATTGTGTGTGTATGGTAGTACTAGTAGGGAGCCCAGACACAGGCTGAGACTGAACCGTCTTGGGGCCCAATGTTGCGAGGAAAAAATTGCAGTCCAAGAAATCACCAAGAATTCCCACTGGGAAACTCATGTAAGCTGCAAAGAGAGAGTTTGCTCTCTGGGACATTCTGTCAGGTTCGACTGCCTCCCTTGTGGTGGTGGGTGGAGTTGGGATGGGTGAACACATGGCGCAAGGGAATTGAGGCAACACCAAATGACAGCCATAGAATATGGAAAGGAAGGTTGAGTGGTAGTGTTATAATTAAGCAATATTACACGAGAGGGTGTTCTTTAGGCCTATCGTCATTAATGCACGCCTGCGATGCTACAGGAACTCCGAGTTCCAAAAGGCAGAGCAGAAGTGCATTAATGACGATAAAGAACACCCTCGAGTGTAATATTGCAATTATACAACAATATATAACAGTTACCCTTAAAACTATGATATTTGCAAAAGAAATCTTAATTTGAATGACTGATGTAGCCACTACGACCACAAATGTCCCAAGAAGAACACCCGTTCTAAAAGGATCTGGCAGGTCGGGGAATTAAAGTCCCCCTGTAAAAATAAACTGAAAAACGAAATAAAGTGAACAGTGAATTTTTGAGCAAGAAGAACGGACACCTTCCTCTTCATTCAATAATGGGAATATCATTATGATTACATATTGGAAATATAAAAATGAATCTCCATGACGTTATCAAACGACAAAAAATAAGTGGACGTTAAAGTAAAACAAAAAGATGAGAGAATGAAATTACAGTGCAGAAGAAATTATTAGTAAACTAGAAAAAGTGCCCCTCGGGGAACAGGTCTCCACCAGGCCAGATCAGGTTGTGGCCTCCTGGTGGCGCTATAATAGGCCAATGTGAAAAGGGTGCCATTTGTCCTTACACCATTGATGGCAATTGGATGATTTGAGGCATTTTGTTCCAAAAATGTGTTCTCTACCTGTGAACTCTACCTGTTGGTGGCGCTATAACAGGCTAATGTTAAAAGGGTGGGATCTATTCCTCAGCCTAGTAGGAACGTCTGTGAAAGATTTCACGTAAATTGCACGCTGCATTCATGATTTGAGGCTTTTTGTTTCAAAAGGGCCAATCCTGCAAACTTTGAAAGCCAATTTGGATGGAATATTTCAAAAGTCGGCCTCCTGGTGGCACTATAACAGGCCGTTCTGGAAATGTTGGGGCAGAGGTTTATCGTTGGCATCCAGGGAGTGTGTGTGCAAAATTTGGCATCGACCGGGTTAACGGTGCCTGAGATTAGCTGTTCACAGACGGACGGACGGATGGACACACGGACGGACGGACGGAGTGCAAAACATACTCTCTCCACATGCCTTCGGCCTGGTTATTATTAAAAGGCAGAGGCTACCAGAAAGGTCTTCAGCATTGATTTAATTAACTGATCGTTGTGTGGGAGTTTGTAACAGATATGTGGTGCATAATAATAACTGAATGTTCATCATAATCATGTTTAGTTCTGACTAGTATCGTGTGCATATCATGCAGCAATGAGATATAGTCAATACTAAATTATGCAACTGTCACGAGGATGTCATTAAAGACTTCAGCAAGAGCATTCTCAGGACTGTCAACGTTGTTGAAAGACAGCTTTTTAAATGATTTTATTTATGTTATCTAGATTCTAGACTTTTTTAATAGTGGCTTGATGATCACAATTTTCAGGTAATTTGGGAAGCAACCCAAGAGAAAAGACATTGACGTTGACAATTTGTAGAAGTTCCAAGGCCATGGAATTTGAAGCATTTTTTATCAGAATTGCAAGGCTGCAGGAGAAGGATTTCAGATGTCCTCCAAATGTTAATATGCAGTGGTTTGTGGAGGGAATACCATGAACCTAAAGTGAGTGAGGTTGAGATAATAAAAGAAACAGATCGATGGGGGGAGAGTAAAAGGAAACCATAACCCATGGCTTTGTGCTCCAATAAACCAGGCACACCTGCTGTTGTGGGGGTGCCTGGTGTGTGGGTTGCGGGTTGTTGGGCAGTCTAGTTACTATTGTATGTGTCTCAGTCTGATAGTGTGCTGTTCATATGTTCACTGGTTGGTGTGGGGGTGTTGCACAGTATAAGTGTGGTTGTATTTTAAAGAATTTTGTCAACTATTTCACACACACACACACACACACACACACACACACACACACACACACACACACACACACACACACACACACACACACACACACACGCATGCGCATATGATAGTTGGTCATAATGATTGAAGTGATTTGTACTTTTTTTCACAGATACGGATCAGACAGCGCTCCACCTGCGAAGGTCTGCCACCAGGTCTGACCACATCCGATTCTGATCCCTTTGTGATCCAGTTCTAATACTGGTGTGACTCTGACAATGGGCCACTTGCTGTTCCTTCTTGCTCTGAGTTCACTGGCTCTCAGCTATGCCATCGGTAAGTAGCCTGCATTTAGCTCACACACAAGCTGGCATACTAGAAATATCATTTTGAAATTGGGTATGATTGATGGCACGGCGGGGGGGTAGGGGGGGGGGGGGGTTGGGGGGTGTTATAGTGATGGTTGGGGGGACTGATTAAAATTTCATGATTGTTGTCTTAGACAGGCAGGGAGAAGGAGGACTTCGATTTTCACTGAGATGCCCTTTTCCATTGGAGCTCTGTACACTGAAATTCACCATTCCCATGAATGATAGATGACAATGAGGTGCAGCCTTTGCTGAAATTAACAGGCTCTGCCAAAGTACTTAAATGTGCAGTCATGCATAGTTAGACCCCCTGGGCACAACACATTTTACGAGAAAGCTGTTCATTATCTGTCAATGGTGGGCTGAATAACACACACGCACGCACGCACGCACGCACGCACGCACGCACGCACGCACGCACGCGCGCAGGCACGCACGCACGCACGCATGCAAGCACACTTTCATGTCAAAGATAGACTCAGAACCACAAAAGTATTTTCAAATTCAAACAATAATTCAATAATTTCAAACATACTGTACACACACACACACACACACACACACACACACACACACACACGTGAAACTTAGTAAAAAATAAATAAAAAGATTTACAAAACAAAAAACCAACAATAACACTGTTTGACGTTCAATGGGGAAACATTCAGACAGGTTTGGGGGGAAAAAAAGTATGTTTTTGAATTGCAGCAATATACTTGAATGACATTTTTCCCATGTTTTGAATGAGAGTAGGAGACAGAGAGAGTGCAATGACAACAAAAGCCCAAGGCAGCAGCCTGCTTTACATAGATGCTATACATCATGAAGCCAAGGTGCACTGCATGATGCATCTCAATTGTACATAACACCCCCTTGTGTATATATACCATACATGCACGCATGCATAAATGCATACCTGTGCATGTTTGAGGCACTCGTACAATACGCAGAGTCGCAGACCTTGTGCATCTGAAAGACGAGCTCAATTTATTGCGTATGAGGATTTTCTGTACACCTGGACAATACTAAGCCACACAAATATATTACCAATATTTCTCAAACTCTAGTTTTGCTTTCTATTTCCCACCAGCCCAACAGCCCAGCCTGTTCTCTGTCTCTCCTGCTGTTTTGTAAACACAAAATACATTTTCAAGTGGGTCACCAATTTCATCCAGTCAGGAGAGAGTACCCATTTATCAGTTTAAATTTTTTAGTATCCCAAATCCAATTCAAATTTTGTCTATTCATTTTTTTCATCACTTCCAAGTAAAGCCTAGGGTTTTGCAGAATAAACATGCTAATGACTACTTAGGAATTGTGCTTTGTGTGTTAGAGACATTGTTTTAAATTATTTTAATTAAGACGTTATGGTCTCTCCCTCTCTGAATATATTTTGTCATTCTCGATTATTTTTCAGGGGCGCTAGCCCCTCCTATGCCCAGCTTTCTGGGTTTGTGTAAACACAAACATTGGCTTGTGATTGGCTGATCACCCCATAGCAATGATTTGATTGGCTGAGCAAAGTACATATTGAAGATAAAAGTGACAGACAAGTGAAGACGGAAAAGCAAAGGCGCAAATTGTGATTGGCCAGAATGAGATGATGTATGATGATAAGAACCAGAGTGTAGAGTAGGAGAGTAGCGACACGGTTTGATCTCGCCTCAAAGCGGGTACCTATGGGCTATAGTTCCAAACATTGCTCCTATGGCTGGAACTATCCCATTGAGATAGAATGAGCACTTCCGCATTCCATTGTTACAATGGGAGTCAACGCTAGTGTCGCCACTCTCTTACTATTCCACTCGGATAAGAACGCCCCTCACTTCACATGGGTGTGATTTTAATTTATAAATGTAGAACATTAGGCCATGTGTTTTTTTTATTTGTCAAATAAAATGAAATTAAAACAACAATGAAATTGTGGAACCTAGCGTTATTCGAGCTATTGAGCCGTTGAGCTATTGAGATTAACATTTTCTCTCCCACCTCTCTCCAGTCCATACACTTCCTCTCCAAAGTAGCCTCCTTCGCTCCTTTCTCATCTTCCTTCCTTGTTTAATCTCCCCCTTCAAGAAACTCAATTATTCGTTTCTATCTCACTCTTTCGACTTCCTCTCTAATCCTGACATCTCCCTGCTCTCCACCTGTTGCCCCCACCCTTATCATCACATACTCCTCCTCTCGCTGTACCTAAAGGTGTTCTCACCATTCTCCTTCCCTCCCTTTCCTCCTCTACAGAAGTACTTCGTTATCTTATGTGTTAATCACACAAGATACCACCCTTGTCTCTTTCTCATGCTCTTTCCCTCTCTTCTTCTGCTCTTACTTTTGCTTGATCTCCAAAAACCTGTCTTTACCTCTGCAACCAAATTTGGATTGCCTTCTAGATGTTCAAAAATCACACCTGTGTGAAGTGAGGAGCGCTCGTATAATCTAACTCATGTTGCTATGATTAGGTGATGTAATGACGATGTAAAACAAACGGTGACAAAACAAACATTGAACTAAAAACAACCTATATATAGGAGGGGCTAGTGCCCCTCAAAAACACAAAAGATAGTAAAACAGACATCTTAATCACAGGTTGAGCCCTTTGGGCTTCTTGCCTCCTCCTAGCACTTTAATTATTTTTATTTTCTGCGTATCTTCCCTTTTGTACTGTTTTTATACTGTGCTAAATAAATCAAATCAAAATCAATTAAATCAAATCAAATGAATCGCAATGCGATAGAATCTTATCACTGAGAACCTGCTGGGTGGCTTGTTGTTGTTTTTTGACCAGCTGTTTTGTGCTGTGTTGCCAGGCGGAGATGTGTGTGTGTCTGGCCATGACAGTGGGCCGGTGTTTGAGGAGCAGCCAACTGGTCTGGTTTACCCAGAAGGCTTGAGTGAGGGCAAGGTCACACTCAGTTGTCAAGCCAGAGCCAACCCTCCTGCTACCTATAGGTCAGTAATGCACTCATACACACACAATGTTTCAGTTTCTTGACCTGAAGTCCATGAAGTCATTGTTTTCCATGTGTTAACCTTACCTTACCTCACTTTTATTTTAGTTAAGTTATTGTTTTAATGCAGTTGAAAGTGTGAATTGAGTCTTATCTAGCCAAAATATTATCTGGAAAATATTATATTAAATATAATATTATTTTATGAATGAAATCCCATGACTTCATCATGGCGATACGGAGATTAACCGTAGAAGCATATACTTTCAAGGTGGGCTTACCACCTAAAAGTTTGACCTACATTGTTAGGGGAATCTGCGAATTGTTAAAATAATAATAATAATAATAATAAACAAAAACATAATTTTGCAGTGTGCACCCTTGCACCCTTCTTTGTGTTCCAGGTGGCGTGTGAATGGCACTGAGGTCCCCCTGGGGTTGGATCCTCGCTACACTCTGGTCGCAGGAACCCTGGTGATCAGCAACCCTCAGCATGACCGCGATGCAGGGTCCTACCAGTGTTTGGCCATCAACCGCTGTGGCACCATCATTAGCCGTGCGGCCAACCTTAAATTTGGCTGTAAGTGAGAACAGGTCAAAACAGCATTGACCCGTTTGGCCCATTATTGTGTAGTGGAGGCACCTGATAATTCTTTGGCCATGCCAAGAACTGGTTTCAGTCACTTTGGGATGGCTATGAGCCTGTTTTATCGATTTGTATTGTAAATCAACTTTAAACATTGTCAATAATACACTGTTAATGATTTTCCTCGCAAATACATGTGATTGCTTTCTTAATATTTACATCTTTATTTTATTCTAAGTTCTTAATCTATGTTCTCTATCTCCAGACCTCCATGACTTCCCTCCAGACAGCAGAAGTCCCCAGACAGCATATGAGGGCGTGGGGACCTTCCTGGCCTGTCAGCCCCCTCCCCATTACCCTGGTACTGTGAGCTGTCCACTGCCTCCACAAACAATGCTTAACAGTATAGCTCATAACGCATTTATGTCAAATAAACAATTCTATCAGCCTAATAATCACATTAAACCGTTCTTTACACCTACGAGCACCATTGGATATCTCTGTAAGACTCATGTAATACGATTGCACTATAAGATTTAATTGTACAATAATTCTCTCCTGTCTTCTCCAGCATTGTCCTACCGCTGGTTCATCAATGAGTTTCCCAACTTCGTCAAAGCGGTGGATGGCAGGTGGTTTGTCTCCCAGGTAACAGGGAACCTGTACCTGGCCAAGGCGGAGCCTAATGACACGGGAAACTACTTCTGCTTCACCACCATCAACCTGGACATCAGCACCAAGAGCACTTTCAGCAAGGCCAATCAGCTCACTGTCATGGCAGACGGTACGGGACTGTGTGTGTGTGTGTGCGTGCGTGCGTGCGTGCGTGCGTGCGTGCGTGCGTGCGTGCGTGCGTGCGTGCGTGGTTGTATCACAAAATTAAAACCCACATACTGTAAGTTCAACCCCTGAAACAATATTGTAGTTTTTTGATGTGCGTCATAGATGATTTACACAAACACTCTTTGCACGTTTGCTGTTGGATGGATAAGACAAGATTTTTGCAAGATGGATAACTTTTAAAGAGTGCCTATACATCAATCCTATCCAGTTGTTGGTAGTGAAGAAATAAAACGGATCGTTATCAAGGACCTTGCAGAATCAACACATCTCACAGACCAAATAGATTTTATACAACATAATTATTTCAGACGGCCCGGCAGGAGACTGTTCTGTATTCACTAATGATATTGTTGCTGTCAGGCAGAAAACTTGTTTTCTCCATAATTTCATCTTTTTATATAAAACCCTTTTTTTTTTTTTTTCATAATTGAATGTTCTAGCCTATTTTTTATTTTACTAGCGAAAATAGCTTATCTGCAATCTCACAATGCATGATCGCATTCACGCATTGTGATGTGTTTTGAGGTTGGAAATATAGGGATGCCCAGGTTAAAAGTGCTTAAGTCTGTCTGTGTGGGTTTGATACATTTTCAACCAATGACGAGTCATTATCAAGTGTTTGTGACCATATTATAACTACAGTTGTAGAAAATGCCCCAAAGTATTTTATTCTATGTGCTATTTTCATTGCCATGGGTAATGATATTGAATTAATGAGTTCTGACTATTGACACTTATTGCCAAGCCAGTGCCTTTATCCTAAAATAGTGAGCCAAATCCTGTGGGAGTTACCGATCTCACGTGATCACAGTGAGCCAGAGATGTTACAGAGATGTTACTCATGTCAATTCAGAAGTATTAAGAGTAATTCATTAAGTCGCTAATTCAGTTTGTTTGAGCTTGCACCAAACTAGTGTGTCTGTGTGCATCAATGGCCATAAACCACACACTTATACACTATAATTTGTTGAGCTGTGTGTGTTGCTGCAAAAGACAGCAGTAAAAAGAAAAAAAGTAAAACAGTATTAAGGGTCTAAAGTGGTGTTCTGGCCGACGCATGGATGAACCTAGTGAACAATAAAATCAGCATCGAGATTCATCATAGCTACAGTATATTCCTTCCACTACACCAGTAAATTATATCCATTGGAACTGCAGGTTATTTTTTCATCTTTTCATGAACAGTAATAGGTTTGGAGTCGGACATACAAGGTTTACGCACAACAGCGGCGACAATACAGAGAGTCAGACTGCAAACTAATATGGTAGCAGGACAAGGACAAGCTTCTGCAGAGTCATATATAGCCTACATCTAGAAACAACAGAAACATGTTATCAGTGGAGAGGACAAAGTAGTGACTTGAAAACTATCACTCACGTATGATGAGAATGTTGCTGCACAGAAAATTGGCTGTTCCAGATAAAGATCTTATTTAACAATGAGTAATGTACCCAACCCAACAGTATATTAGAATGACCTTTTCCACTGAATTCTGGTGACAAATGCTTCACATAATACTGGAGCATTTGTGTTAATAACCGCTGACTTGTCGGGATATGAATGCACAACATACACTTTTTTCAACCCTCCAGTAATCTACAGTATATTACATTTACAACCCAAATGTGATTTCATAAGTAACGTTATACATTTCCTTCACAATAGCAAATCCCAGGAAGTCGGCTCCGAGCATCAAAGTGCGTTTCCCGGCAGAGACCTATGCACTCGCAGGACAAACTGCCCAGCTAGAGTGCTTTGCCTATGGAAAGTAAGTTCTCAGTCCAAGCATGTTATGTGTTGTGTTGTCAAGTTAATCTTAATGTACCTGAGCTTGGTTGTCTTTTAGGTTTAAGTAGACTTAAATGTCTGTTTTTGTGTGTCTCTTTTATCTCTTCAGTTTTTTTCTTTGTTTTTGTGCCCTATTTCTCTTTTACTCTAAATACCACCATTTCATTAAAACATATTTTTTCAAACCATTTGCTTCGCTTTATTCTGCATATTCTCTTGTTCCCAACTCTATTCTCTCCTTCACAATCCATCCATCCATCCATCCATCCATCCATCCATCCATCCATCCATCCAACCATCCAACCATCCAACCATCCATCCATCACTTTCCCAAACCCTTCATCCCATAGTCCAATCCCAAAGCTGCGTTGGAGGAAGGTGGATGGCTTGCTCCCTGCCAAGTCAGGGGCCAGCGCAGAGAGCCCCATCCTCACCCTGCCAGAACTGTCCTTTGACGACGAAGGCGTGTACGAGTGTGAAGCTTACAACTCAGAGGGAAGTGACACGCACCAGGGGCGCATCACTGTGCAAGGTGGGGAGACATGCATTGATTGCATTCACACTCACATTTACACATCTCCAGCTACAGTACATTTGCGTCATGGCATTCTCCATCGACTCCCACAGTAAACATGTTGCAGTTACTGTCAAAGTTAAAGTAACATCTTAGTATTTGGATGGCAAATACAGGCCGTGCACAGACTTTTTGGTGCATTAATGTCAAACATGTGGGCTGTGCATGGGATGGACATGCTAGCCATGCCCTAAAGCCAGAGAAACTACAGTAGCTATATCTACTGTTGTAGCCTAGTTTTTTTTATTGAATGACAGCTATACAGTGAGCAACTGTGATTCGGTTCAGCAAGAGAGAAATTAATTAAAAAATAAATACACAGTATGTAGGCATAAAAAGCCACTTTGTCCTATGAAGACAATCGGGCAGATGCTCGGGCACTGGTTAGCTCCTATGTGTGCCTGCCTGACACAATAAACCAAATGATGGATCCAAAACATTTTCTTTTAGATTTTTTTCCATTTTCTTCCAAATTTAGTCATTGCCAATTCCCCATACGTACTGTGGTCCCTGGCGTTGCCAGCCCACCCACTGCTGGGCTGGGTAGGGTGTATAGTGTAGATAATCCTGTGCCTAATCCGTTATGCATGGGGTTTCCAGCTGCAGCTTTTCAACATAATACACAAGGTGCCCGACCAAACAGCAGGGGTCGCTAATGCATTGACAAGGATGTGGTCTCTTGTTGGTTTCCTACCCGCAAACACCGCCAGTTATGTTTGTTGTGGCCAAGCGGGAGACACCACTATGTTATACCTCTATGATATACTCACTGTATCCCCCAAAACATGGATTTTCCTATGAAAGGGTGGCCCAACTAATCCCAACAGTTGGTATTGATTTGTTGACGGAAGCTGTTCCTGTAATGCCTAGGCCCCATATCAAGACACTTTATAGAGATACAGTTTCCACAATCTCCAATCAAGTGTGCTGTTGTGTTAGTTGTGGACAGCAGGGTAACAAATGTTCATAATACATTTCGGCGACCTGCAGATGGTGGCATTGTCATGCTGGAAGATATTAGCTCATCTAGATAGACCATGTTCTTTTTCAGAAATGCCCTACTTGACACTCCCATAGTTACACATCAGTTATTGGGGCTTACGGGTCTTGCTGATGGGCATTCTGAGGGAGTGTTGCTTGGTTGGCATTTATATTATTTTTTGGCATTTTATGACTTAATTTGATAGCGATAGTGGAGAGAGACAGGAAAGGCAGGTGAGAGAGAGAAGGGATGACATTCAGCAAGGAGCCTTGGGTCAGATTCATACCCGAGGCAGCTGCGGGAAGGACTTATTTAGTCTTATTTATGTGGTATGCAGTATGCACTCTTAGGCCCAAACCACACCAGCTGCAACTCCTTGCAACATGCCATTGGGATTAATGGTCGCAAGTAGTTGCAAGTAGTTGCATGTTGCAAGGAGTTGCATGGCGACCCTCTGGTGTGGTTAGGGCTTTACAGGTGAGCCACTGGGCCACCCCACTTGGTTGGCATGCACTTTATGTTGAGGTTGGGTGGGCCTAAACATACCACATTACCCCTTTAAACTTGAATTATGCTCTGTACAGTATATTTTATTCATTAATGTGTTGCCTTTATCTTGGCAGTTAAATATATGGTACCCCCCCTTCTCTCTCTCTCTCTCTCTCTCTCTCTCTCTCTCTCTCTCTCTCTCTCTCTCTCTCGTCCCTCAGCCCAGCCAGATTGGGTGCAGGTGACGAGTGACTCTGAGGTGGAGATCAGCTCGGAGCTGCACTGGAGCTGTGTTGCAGCTGGCAAACCACGGCCCTCCATACGCTGGCTAGGCAACGGGCAGCCCCTCAGTACACAGGTATAGCACACATCATATATATAGTACACACACACACACACACACACACACACACACACACACACACACACACACACACACACACACACACACACACACACACACACACACACACACACACACACACACACACAGGGGTGTGGTTGCAGTTGTGTTGAAGTTCTATCTATCTCTCTATTTTATTGTTTTTATCTTCAATTCCTTCTACGTCTGACACCAGGACCGAGTGGAGGTAAATGGGGGTCGCCTAAAGATTAATAACTTGGCCCTGGAGGATTCTGGGATGTACCAGTGTGTAGCTGAGAACAAACACGGCACGATCTACTCCAATGCCGAACTCAGAGTCCAAGGTAGGTGAGCAGGGTTGGATGGACTGCTGTGAGTAAACATATAATATACTGTATGTACCAGGTAGTGAGACCGAGTCACAAAGTCATGTGTTTGGATCAGAACTTGTAAGGATAATAATTAGACTTATTTCATCCCGTGAGTTTTCAGCTTCACCCAGCTTCTCTGTTTCTCATAGTTTATTATAACAATAGGGATGCTCAAACATTATTCTTACACAAAAATAAATGAAAAAACAATAATGTCAAAGAAGAGTTGGCCAGCTGACAGCCCCCTCTCCCATCTCTCTTCCTCCGTCCATTCCAGTACAGGCCCCGGACTTCAGGTTGAACCCAGTGAGGAAGCTGGTACCTGCCGCCCGGGGCGGTCAGGTCATGATGGAATGTCGAC
The DNA here is from genome assembly GCF_951216825.1 of Electrona antarctica. Classification (NCBI taxonomy): domain Eukaryota; kingdom Metazoa; phylum Chordata; class Actinopteri; order Myctophiformes; family Myctophidae; genus Electrona; species Electrona antarctica. Next base: position 25,914,851 of record NC_136790.1, on the reverse strand, counting down.
CTCGGGCTGCCCCGAAACCTACCCTGTTCTGGAGCCGTGGCACAGAGCTTCTCATCAACAGCAGCAGGTATTGAACTGTATGCCCATAGTGACTTTTTTATTGTCAAAGTCCTTTACCTCAGATTAAAGCTGCTATAAGCAATAATATGTCAACATTTTAATGACCATTTTTCTTTTTTTTTGTATTCAGACAGCCAGCAATAAAAAATTTAGTCTCTGTGACACATGTAGGGGCCGCAATCTGCATTCAAAGATTTTCTAGAAGCTTTGTCATTGGTCGATTTGCCTGTCTGCTGATTGGTTAGTCATTGCGACCAGGTTTTTTTCGACCAATGACAAAGCTTCTAGGAACATCTTTGAATGCAGATTGCGGCCCCTAGATATGTCACAGATACTTTTTTTTGGGAGCATTCTACCCATTGCTGGCTGTCTGAATACCAAAAAAAAAAAAGGTAATTACAAATTTATTTTATTATTACTTATAGCAGCTTTAACAAAGGGATTTTTGCCTTGGGTTTTTGCTAAGAAAAGAAAATGAGCTGTAATTAGTCCCGTCATGTAATTAAAGGTTTCATTACATACATTTTCATTTAGTTTTATTTTTCGTTTTTCTTTTAGGTTCTATGACCTCAATTACACCCAAAAAACCTGAACTTTGAACATTCAGTGGATTTCTGTGGTCTGGAGTTTTCTCTGGGGTTTGGAAGCCTTTTGAGCTGCAATTAAAACAGGCAAAACAGTGAAAACAGTGACATCTGCTGGCAAATCCCATTGACATATATGGGATTTGCACGCTGTGACATCACAAACAACAGGAAGATCAGAGCACTTGCTTGAGCCAGAAAACCCCAGAACACAGAAAATCTACTGAATTCTACTGTTTTTTTGGGTGCAATTGAAAACCTAAAAATAAATAAGAAGAAATACAAAAACTTTCACAATCCCTTTAACACATTTTGTTCAACAAGATAATCTTCACAAATCAACACAACACAATATGTGGGCAGTGTGCATGTACAGTAATGGCGATGTTTCTGTATACAGAAAGGTCAATGTATTTTAGAGGTACAGTATACATTAACACTAGGATGTCTGAAAAAAATCACTACTACTATGACGGCTAACGGTCAGGATGACCGTGTTTTTCGTGCTATTTGATTGGCCATTCTCTCCCCCACTCGTCTAATGATCTTCACACCTCTCTCTGCACCCGTTGACGGCTTGCCATTGTCCTCTAAATGTTACATTCCAACTAATTCAAGGCAGCAGTTTCAACTCGACAGGACAACTCAAGTTATTTTTTATTTTTTATTTCAGTTTACCAAACTATAATTATAGTGACGGTGTGAGCGCTATATTGAATACCCTTGCGCAGCAAACACTGTCCGACTTTGTATTGAGCCAATAAAATAGGCTACCGCACGTTATTGTAACAGCCAGAGCCAGGCACATTGCTCAGAGTCAGACGAAATACGACATTAGTTATATATTGTCATTTTTATATAGAGGGGGAAACATCGATGTAATTAATATATATTTGATTGATTGTGCCAAAAAAAGGAAAGAGCCGTGCGTGCGTGCATGCAAATCAGAAAAGTTTACAGACAAAGGAGTTGGGAGTTTGGGAGCGGCTAGCCTTCTATATAATGCTGCGCACATATATTAGCCTATATATATTTAAAAAATACCCAGCATAATTTTTGGGAAGGCTAAGCCTGGCCTAGCCTTACATACCCGCCGTCTATGATCGATGTAATTTATATATATTGTATTGATTGTGCCAGCAGAGAGGTCCGTAGCAGCAGCACGGTTTATATATACACCATAGGATAGATCAAGTCATGTGACGCATCACCGCCACAAATAGTGCTACAGCGTTATCTAAAATGCACTTCCGCATACCTCACCGTCAGTTACTTGGATCCATGAACATATATCACGGCCGTGATGCGTGCAAATCAGTTCCACTGGTCGCGTGCAGAAAAGTTTACAGACAAAGAAGGACGGACAGAACTGTTCTTCTGACTGACAAAACATTTAGAAGTTCAGGACGTCTATCGGGTTGGACTGATTTCAAACACTGTCATTTTTATTTGGAATCGCGCATCGGCAAGCATTCTCGCTCCAAGGAAAGGAAATGTCGGTCGGGTCAAACAGACCATGCTATAAACTTTATTATTCCAGGATAATTGATTCATTTTTATCATCACCACCTTACATAATTATGCTATAAAGATGGCGTGTATAGTCAACATGTATTTATATCTATTGAGCTATGCGTTTGGTGGAAACAATACGCCAGTCAGTCAACACACCATATTTCACCATATTTTTTTTTTCCGTTTCGAGAAAAATAAAGTCAGACATTGTTATTTCTGCAAACCGCATATAACAAATATAACATCTAAAACAACATTTAGTTTATGTTGTGAGTACATTTGTAATGTAAGTTTGCCTATACATGTGGAAGTAGTTGGAATGCAAATGACACATTAGCTTGAACAATGCCCGTCTCCGGGCCGGGAGGGACGTGTGAACTTCACTGCTTGCGGGGGAGAAAGGGTGAGGAGTCTAAGAGCGGTTCCACGGACCGAAAAAGAGCAGACTTTGTAGTAGAATTATGTCTAAAATCATATTTCCAAAACGTTTCAGATGAAAAAAAAACAGAGATGGTTTGAATCGAACATTTAGAAAAAGTCATGCAAGGGGAACTTTCTCAGGACTTCATGGGCAAAGAAAATCCACTTCAAAATTTCAAAATCGGTCAGCCAGACCGCTCCGACGCGCTAGTGTTAACAATAAAACAACAACAATACCAAACCAAAAATATGGATCTTTACTTACTGTAATCAGTGGTAACATTTAAAGGAACGGTTCATTAAACTATAGAGAATACCGGTAATGTGGATGTACTGCATTTGGGATTTGAATCAAACCAAAATGCAAAATGTGATTAACAGAAATATTTTCAAAGTTAGTTAGTCACCCACGCCATATATGGTCACGCCTCGTGACATCACATCTCCCTATATGATCACGCCTTGTGACATCACGCCTCCATATATGGTCACGCCTCATGACATCACACCTTGTGACACGTTACGCCACCATATATGGCGATCTCCATACAGTATATGAAGATCACGACATTGACCTCATCTAACCCTGGATAACCATACATGGAGAAGACTGGATCATCACCTAGATCTGCATATATGGAGCCGGCCAGCAACTCTACATCTGACCTCAAACTTAGATCAACATATACGGCGCTGACCTGTTCTGACAATCCATATGTTGATCCATCCCCATCCGTCCTTCCTGTTCTGATATTCCATATGTTGATCTGACCTCATCAAACCCTGTACACTCAAGACACGCTCCATATATCATGGCCAGTACAGAATTCATTCCATATATTGACCCCCCATGCGTGCACACGAGGCCGCTTCTCGCCCTCAGGGCGTCTTACTGGTTATTATTAGATGCATACACTCGCTGATCATGACAAATTCCCAATGGAAAATGCTTCTCTGGACCTATTTTGGAAACTTGACTTTTCCAGGGTGACGGTGACTCCAGATGGGGTTCTGTGGATCCATAACATCAGCAGAGCTGATGAGGGAAAATACACCTGCTTTGCTGAAAACTACTTGGGCAAAGCAAACAGCACTGGACACCTGTCTGTTAGAGGTAGATGCACGCACGCACGCACGCACGCACACACGCACGCACGCACGCACGCACGCACGCACGCACGCACGCACGCACGCACGCACGCACGCACGCACGCACGCACGCACGCATGCACACACACACACACACACACACACACACAGTGACACACACACACACTTTTTGGGGTGTTCTCTCCATTTTTCTGTTGTTTGGTGATTCTCTGCTGCTCCTATATCCCCCTCTCACTCACAGCTCTCACAGTGGAAAAAAAATACTAAATCCATTTTACTGCATTTTTGTTTCAGCCTAATTACACACGCAATACCATTTGGACGCCCATTTCTCCACAATGTGCTCATTCGACATGAACACTTACCCTATAATCACAGTGTCCAGCCGTGACTATAGTCTACTTCCTGTGCCCCCTTAAGCACCATGGACAGCGACGCTGTTGCAAAAGGCTTTACAACCCTTTTATTATGCCTGACTTAGTTGCACGCTGTGTTGGGCACGGCAATGCACTGTGATGTGAGCTTGTACAGTAGATCAGACACCAGCATGCAACTAGAGCTTCAAAGCTTTGTTTTTTGAATAATACTGACACAGCAATCTGTGGGCTAATGACCATGGCCCACTCTCTCTTATTTGTTTTATTCCTCTCTTGCTCAGGCTAGGGCAATGTCTAGTGGGGACACTAGGTCCATGTTTTATGGTTTATGGTCCCAACAAACATAGTAAAGCATGTTACACACACACACAAATACATATGTATGCCAACGCACGCACGCACGCACGCACGCACGCACGCACGCACGCACGCACGCACGCACGCACGCACGCACGCACGCACGCACGCACGCACGCACGCACGCACGCACGCACGCACGCACGGACGCACGCACGCACGCACGCACACACACACACACACACACACACACACACACACACACACACACACACACACACAAATCATGCAAGCTAATAACATCTCTTCATACCACCATCTCTAACCCCCCCACCTATCTATTTGTGTCCAGATGCCACCAAGATCACCCTGGCCCCTTCCAATGCTGACATTAATCAGGGAGACAATGTCACGTTGCAGTGCCATGCCTCCCACGACCCCACCATGGACCTGACCTTCACGTGGGCCCTCAATGGAGTCCTGTTGGACCTGGAGGATCCTGCTGGGCCATTCCATCGGGTGCAAGCCGCGGTAAGTGTCATAACACATGATAGACTGTACTACTCAGAGGAAAGGGTTTTTCTGGGATGATAAATTGGGGATTGCGTTGGACTGTGCCAAATGGAATAAGCGTACATTTGTGTGAATGAGGCATTTCTTTGGGGGGACTTGTGTTGGAGTGAGGCACAATATTGATAGTGAAATGTACAGTACTGTACTGCGGTTGAAGTAGACTCCATTCTAACAGTACCCCTTGTGGACCGTAGCACTGTAGGAGTGTATTAAACAGATAAAGGGAGACTCCATGCTTGGTTGAATGTAGTATTTGGTCATGGCATGTTAAACATTCCATGGTACCTGAGCACCAGTCCAGACAGAATTAAACCTCTAGGTATCCAATACATGCTGCCAGTTCATGTCTAAAACTGCGATAGTACCCATTCTACTCTTATGTGGATTGTTATGCTTGTCTTCACTCATCTGTCCCTTCTCGTCCTCTGTCTGCGTGCCTTCAGAAGGAGACCATAGGTGACCTGTTGATTGTGAGTGGCCAGCTGGGCCAGGCAGGACTGTACACCTGTACGGCTCAGACGGTGGTGGACAGCTCTTCGGCTTCGGCCAAACTGGTGGTCCGAGGTAAGGCAGACCCTTTATAGTACAGGAAATCTATGGAAAATACAGGATCAACCTCAAACTAATTGCAAAAAAAACAAACTCAGCTGATTTTGTATCTTCAATATATCCTGAATAAAAAGTTGCCTGGAATTGTCTGAGGGGAAAGTGTTGAAAATGGCCTGTACAGTATGGCCACCATAGACAAATAAGGCAAATATTTTCTAGATTCCAAGCATTAGTTTTGCACTTGGGCTAATAAGTGGCTATGGCCAAATTTAGCCCAATGAGTGTTTTTATGCAAAACTAATGCTTGGAATCGATTCAGCATCATGAAAACACCCTAGTTTGACATGTCACATGCTACTTAAATTAAAAGGAAATCTAGAAAAATGTTGCCTTATATAGGATGTCTATGGTGGCCATACTGTACACAGTGTACAGTCCATTTTCAACACTTTCCCCTCAGACAATTCCAGGCAACTTTTTTTCTGTTATTCAGGACATATTGAAGATACAATTCAGCTGAGTTTGTTTTTTTTGCAATTAGTTTGAAGTCAAATTACATTATTACTGGACTATTACACCTGTTCTTTTCTATAAGGGATTTGGTACAGATATAGCTTAGAGGTTTAAATAAGCAAATGCGTCTTTCTATTTTTGTGATCTTATGCAGTAACGGTTTGGCATTGTGCGCTCGCGCACGTGTGTGTGTGTGTGTGTGTGTGTGTGGGTGTGTGTGTGTCTGTGTCGTGCGTGTGTGTGTGTGTGTGTGTCGTGCGTGTGTGTAGGCCCTCCAGGACCCCCTGGAGGATTGGTAGTAAAGAACGTCGCAGAGTCGTCAGTAGAACTCAGGTGGAGTCGCGGCTATGACAACCACAGTCCCATTGGGAAATACATCATCCTGGGACGATCATCACTTTCATCCGAGTGGAAGAGGATGAGAACAGGTGTGTGCGTGTGTGTGTGTGCGTGTGCGCGTGTGCGCGTGCGTGCGTGCGTGCGTGTGTGCGTGCGTGCGTGCGTGCGTGCGTGCGTGCGTGCGTGCGTGCGTGCGTGCGTGCGTGAGAGCCTTACGTTGAGTCAGACTGCATTCCTACTAGTACTGTAACTGCAGGTGTGAGTTAGTATGCTTAATGCGTGTCTCCCGCATCCGTTAGATCCTGTTAACATTGAGGGCAATGCAGAGTCATCCCGTGTGATTGGACTGATGCCCTGGATGGATTATGAGTTCCAGGTCATCGCCAGCAACATCCTGGGCAGCGGAGAGCCCAGCATGCCCTCACACACCGTCCGTACACAGCAAGCAGGTGAGGGAACCATGGAAATAATGATGTGACACTGTGTGATGCTTGTAGTAGACGGCCAATGTTTCCTATTTCCAATCTCCTACTCCACTGTATTTTTGTACAGGAAGCAGAATATTGTGTTGAATATCTTTTTGAAGTAGCGTATCATTGCTGTCTGGAAGAAACCACCTAAGTCCATTTTAGATTTTTGTTTTTTCATAAATCAATGCTATTGAACACGTCTGTGTGTTGGTTAAAAAATATTGAACTAATGGAAAGTATTAAAAAGTGCTTCGGCGAAAACCTCCTAACTCCATTGAATCATCAAACTATCTGCCATACCAGCTAACTCCACCCGTTTAGCCATTTTTTACCAGCTGCTATGCAATAGCAAGCTGAGTCTATCATCGATGTGCAAGCTAGTCCTCTAGTCCTCTAGTCAGCTGCACACACATTTTGCAGCCAATGGGAGAGCATTTTGCAGCCAATGGTAGAGCATTTTTGCTCTCAGCCAATGGGAGAGCATTGCAGCCAATGGCATTTGGAGTCATATGCTACTGTGCACGCCAACTATACTGTCAATGTCACACGCCCACTTGCAACTATTTGAAACTAACTATTTCACCACGGGATTGTGCTGTTTGTGTGCAGCAGCAGACACGTGTTTGTGTGTGTGTGTGTGTGTGTGTGTGTGTGTGCGTGCGTGCGTGCGTGCGTGCGTGCGTGCGTGCGTGCGCGCGCGCGTGCGTGCGCGCGCGTGTGTCTGCATATTTACGCGTGCTGTGCGCGTGTGTGCGCACACAGCCAGTTATAGCGGACCCCCGCAGATAATATTAATGCAGCTGGTAATTAATTGATTTAATCCATTTGGCCTTGTTTCCCCATAAATCAGTGCTATTAAACCCTTTACAACTCTGTGTTGGTTAAAAAAATAAAAGCAACCAATGAAAAGTATTAAAAAGCGCTTTGACAAAAGCCTCCTAACTCCACTTGAGCTGGATGATTCTTTTTTAATTTTTTGTATTTATTTATTTTCATTTCCTGAAAAATGAACATTTTGGAGTTAGGTGGTTTCTTCCCAACAGCAGAGATATACTGGCTGTTGGCCAACCCTATGGTTTTCTATTTGTGCTCCCTTAGCTCCCACAGTGGCCCCCAGTGGACTAGGAGGAGGAGGAGGGGACCGCAATGAGATCATCATCACTTGGACGGTGAGTGTATCAGAAGGTGTCAGCATGAGTGCTGCACTGAATCAGTGGAGCGTGGCATTGGGAAATGTGCCATGTTAATAGCTCCTCAAAAAAAAAACTTATTTTACGCTTTCCTGAATCCCCCAGACCATGGCCAGAGAGTACCAAAATGGAGATGGCTTTGGCTACATACTGGCTTTTAAGAAGAAGGACGACCTGACATGGACAGTGGTATCTGTTCCCCACGTGGAGTCATCACGATATGTCTACTCCAACCAGAGCCTGTCACCTTACACTCCCTTTGAGGTGAAGATCAAAGCCTACAACCGCAAGGGCGAGGGTCCCTTTAGCCAGATCGCTGTGGTGCATTCAGCTGAGGAGGGTAAGTCAGCATCACTGTGTAACAGTTTACGGAAATAACTTTAATAATGACTTTAATAGATGAAATGTCATACCTTGTGATGAAGATCTAGAAATCCCTGTGGCCCTGGTAGAACACCTTGTGACTCACTTAGTTTGAGAGCTATTTCAATTATTAACCTTTCATGATGATTCATGGTGGCTCCTACGGTACCGACCGTATACTATGAACCATATCTTGCACCAAAGTTGCACACTCACCATTTGGGGATTTAGCATTGCGCATCGCATTTCCATTGCAGGCGCACTCTTGTAGGTTGTTGAGGACCCGCAATTTGCTTTCCCATATGCGTGTGCCCACAATAGAAAGTTTAGGGATATCGCAATAACACGCCCACATCAGCCACACCTCCAGCCGCAAATAAGGGAGTCGGCATAATGTCTAGCGGGTAATGCTGCCGTGTGATACCGCTTAGGGCAGCGTCAGCTGCCTTGTGCGCAATTAATGGATAGTGCGAGGCATATACTGTAGCATGGGGTATACGATAGGGCCCTATGGGCTCCAATTTTGTTGCATCCTTTACCCGCAGCGCGGCCCGCAATTCAGCCGCGGCCCGAAAATTACGAATATAGGAGCTTTCTCTGTCCCTTAATGGTATTTTCGTCCCGCGTCACCCGCTATCTTTTTTGCAGACAGCGGTATTTGCGCCTAGAGGTGTGGTCATGGGCGTGTTGGCACGCTTTCCCCTAAATTGCTATTTTGGTCAAACACATTTGGGAAAGCGATGCATTTTAAAAGCACCCGTAAACCGTATGCCAAACTAGTTTGGTATAGAGCGGCGCGCACCGCGCCTCAATGGAGATGTCCGCGGAGTGCAGGGCAGGCTGCGTCATCTCTCCTTATTCTCCTATGCATCTCTTTGTAATTTTCCTATAATCAGCAGAAGTGAGTGCCTGCCACTTCCTTGTGTCCATTGTGTTTATATAATTGTATAGTCAAAGAAGTTATTTGTGCCAGGCGTGCGGCGTGCGCGATTCCATTTGCTCATTCAGTCACCCCATAGCAGCAAATGGGGTTTAATGATGTCTAAATCCGAACTTTCCGAACTTTCCTTTTCGCTTCATACCGTTCCGTAGAGACGATCTATATACCAAATGAAAGCCCTACTTTCCTAGTTTACATATAACTTTGAAATTTAAAAAATGAGCAAGATTTGAGCGAGTTGTGACTCAATGAAAAGACGAGTGTTCTTGGCTCTGTGCGTGTGGAGAAAAAACGGCAGGAGGGGGGGGTCTCAGCACAAGTGAGACTTCAAGGCAGCAGCGGGCTTAGGCTATGAAGCAATATAGCACTATAACGGGCAACGCATAAGGGATCTCTTAAAGGCAATGGCACGTGGACTGGTGATTCGTTTAATTATTGTAACGCCCAAACCACACCTATGCATAATATAACGGGTAACGCCCCAAATAGTGGCTTTAGAAAGATGAGACAAAAATGGAGCCCTATATGTACTGTACTAATACACCTTCATTCCACTGCTGACCCTTGTCCCCCCACCTCCAGAGCCCACAGTGGCACCATCCAGTATCAACGCCACAGCGCTGAGTGCCTTCGACATCCAAGTGTCATGGGAGTCTGTCCAGCAGCTCAGTGCCAACGGCATCCTCAGGGGATACGAGGTCTGTGCGAACTTGCCTTTTTGCTTGTCCTCTTGATACCCTCGTAATAGTGACTAGTGACTACAATATATGGTTTTCCTTCAAAAGTAACACACATCACTTTTTGCAAGCTTTTAGTTAGGCTGTATGGTTAATGAGAATATTTTTTATTTTAGAATCCTGTAATATCTTATCATCTTTCATGTTGTTTTTTTCTGTAATGCCTTCTAATGTTCCTATCTTGTTTGTTTGTGTTTGCCCTTATTGGAGGATTGAGTCTAAGCCTGTCACATAAAATGTGATACTGTATAGCTGAACTTAACGTAATTGTTTATTTTCATCACCTATTTCATGATCTTCAGTTACAGTGTCACATCCTGTCCACCATGTCTTGTTTTCTTTAGAAGTCAACATGAATTGGTGTAAAGCAGTGGTTCCCAAACTGTGGTGCGTGCACCCCTTGTGGTGCACGAGTGCCTTCTAGGGGGTGCGCGACATGAAAAGGCTAATGGTGGTGCTATGGTTTTATTTTAAATGTATTGACATATTATGCCAATATATGGCAGTATATGCAGAATATAGCCTATGCTGCATATATATGCCATATTCAGGTTCATATATGTGCATATGTTAAAGATCTAATAAGGGTCCACTTGGTTACCAACTCTCCATAATCAACTACACTTTAAAAACAAGCCCAAATAATCAACTACACTTTATTTTTGTCAAATACATTTTTATTAACAGGTTATAAATTATTATAAAATTGGTACAGTAGGCCTATGCATTATTTTTCTTTAGAAACAAGGCCAACTAATTATAATAAGCAGACATGGCAACACTGCTGGTTGACTAATGGAGAAATTAAGGGAAAACAGCGCCCCCTAAAGTCACAGATCACTGAACTAAAGCTTAGAAGTCCATTTCTCTGCTTGGTCTTTTTTCCACTACTACTAAGACATTCTTCTATAAGCCATATCTCCAAAACTGGTGGGTCAAACTGAACAACCAATATGTCAATTTGAAGCTATGATTCCCTGCTTTCATATGACATGAAAAAACGAAAATTCAAAAAAATCCAATGGCAGTCCTTCGATCAAATCTAGTCACATATGTGGATAAATATGAAATATATGTCTCTATATAGCTTATGCCATTTATATTTCCATGTGGGGGGGGGTGCGTCAGCTACATCGGGAGGAGGTAACAAGGGGTGCATGGCCAAAAAGGTTTGGGAACCGCTGGTGTAAAGGGTAAAATTCTTAGTGAGGGTAATTTCTTTCTTTTCAAAATCTTTTTATTCAGGTTTTTGTAACAGTAGCCCAGGGGCAAGTATTAAACAGACATCCAACTCAATCCCCTATCCCACCCTCCCCCCACCCACAATCCCAAGGATAGTCGGAAAAACAGTCTGGAGGAAATAAAATAAACAAATATATCTATATACACATACACAAAAATACATGCATACATAATTACAAAAAATAAAAATATAATAAAATAAAATAAAAAGCAGATTTTTCATAGCAGAGCAGATTTTGTTTCTGTTGTGGTTTGGCGTTGGCCGAGGCATAGGCACGGCACACTATGCAGTTTGTGTGTTGTGGTAGAATGTCATAAACGGGCCCCAGGTCTTGTAAAACTTTTTCTCAGAGCCGGCAATTGAAAACCTTAACATCTCCAACTCGAGACAGGACATGATATCACGAAGCCACTGACGGAGCACGGGTGGGGCAGCATTCTTCCATTTGAGCAGAATGGCACGCCTAGCGAGCAACAAGGCAAAGTCGACCATACGACACTCTATGCGTGTTAGAGGAAGGTCTAGTTAGGGTAATTTCAGTGGGTAATTTTCAAAACTGGGCCATTTCAATCTCCAGTTGACATCATGCTGAAGTGTAATTACTGTGTTAGGTTTAATTATGGAGGCATATTAGTGCAGTCTTACATCATCAGCATTGAGTATTTTGTCCCCCACCTAATACAGTATTAACAATTTATTAGCTCAATGCCAGATGGAGATTGGAGCTGTTTATCTTTGGAAAGTTTAGTGGTTGCTATCAGTGTCTCTGGTGATAAAAGTAGAGACCGCTTCGGCGCTTACCTTATTATCATTATGTGAATCTGAGTCAACAAAGTTTTACTTTTAGTCCTCTGTTGGTTGGAATTAGAAAACGCAAAGTCTAATTAGTAAATCATTTGACAATTTCTTCTACAGAAGTGGTACAGTATGGGACCTCACCTCACCTCAGCTTTTATGATGATGACAGTTTTATGATAAAAATGAATGAGCAGAATGGACAACATGTATGTTTGTGCACATACATTATAGATCCGCTACTGGCGGCAGCATGAGCGAGAGGCAGCAGCAGACCGAGTGCGCACGGCTGGACTCGAAACAACTGCAAGGGTGTCAGGGCTTCGGCCCACCACTCGTTACCATGTGGCTGTGTTGGCTTACAACAGTGCCGGCACTGGACCCCCATCACCACGGGCAACTGTCACCACCAGGAGACCACGTATGTCTGCCTGACACACACACACACACACACACACACACACACACACACACACACACACACACACACACACACACACACACACACACACACACACACACACACACACACACACACACACACACACACACACACACACGCACGCACGCACGCACACACGCACACACACACACACACACACACGGCACACACATACTCACAAACAAACACAATAGCTCAGGGGATATAGAGCTTTCAACTTGTTATTGAAAGGCTCCCGGTTTGATCCCTGTCTCCTCCTGGCTGCATGTGTAAGTGTCCTTAAGCAAGACAGATACCGAGTCTCTCAGTGAGTCTAGTCTCTCAAATCAAGCCAGACAACTATTCCACAATCTCTGAATGCCTAGTCTCTACTCTCTAACTATGCCTCCTGAATGGCGATAACGGAAGCTGTCATCTGTTCATCAGTTTCTGTTCACCAAAATATGTTTTAAAATTGGTTTAAAATATATTTTTGAATTTTCATTTCTGCTAAGCAGCAAGCTATTTACAGGTAGGCTTATACTAATTTGATTTACATTACACTGTTTCATAACTGCGTTATGTATCCTTGCGTTTACTGTCTTCAGGCTGAAATGTAGCTTTATCCGTATCAACTGTAGAGTCCAGAGGTCCTGTTCGCCTGTCATTTGTGTGAGGGAAAAGTACACGGTTTACAGCCACCCTGACCCTGGGGGCTGTAAATAAATTCATCGGGTCCATTTCCGGATGTTAAACTTTGTCAGTGTGAGGGAACCACTCCTCTCCCTGAAGCTAACTGTGGATGTGATAACACCATGGTCCGTTCCCGCTCATGAGGTGGCCTTATAGCTATCTTTAACCCTGTATAACGAGCCCCACCCTCCCACAGGCCCCTGAGTGACATGCAGTTGAATAACCCATGACATCATGACATCATGACATCGCCACCAAAAATGTATTTCCTGATAGAAATCGCCAGCAGCATTGCATTGGAGCAGTATTATTAACCCATTTAGGACTGAGGCCAATTCTAAAAAAACGCCTTCTAAATCCTGACCTACATTTTCTGAAAAACTACATTCTTAAAATATTCATTATCAAATAACAAAAAAAATTATGCTGCTATATACTGTAGGTAGTCTTAACGCCGGCGGCGTTGCATTGGAGCAGTATTATTAATTAACCTCATTTCTGGAAGAACAATAGTCTTATGATATTGTTATTGACTAGTACAATACACGGAATAAACTGAATTACCGCTCTACACGTTCATTTACAAAAATTCTGACCTGGTCTACAGACTTCAAAGTATAAAGACAAAATTACAGATTGCAAATCAGTCAATTAATCAATCAATCAATCAATAATCACCGGTTAATCACCTGTTGTAACCCCCTCCCCCCTTCTCTCTCTATCTCACACTCTCAAAAGGGACTCGCAAAGTGAGTGTGGGGTAACGATATCCTAGTATACCAGTATGTCCTGATGAAGATCTTATTAACACAATTTGTGCCCAAGACGTCCACAGACGTCCTAGGAACTATTTGAAATGTCCACAACGCAATTTTCAGCATGACCAGTGTGCAGACTCTATTCTCTTTTGTAACGATAACCTGACACATGCATTTCAAATCATAGCCTTTGATTAACTGGTGATATACAGTAAATATAAGTGGCACAAATAATTAATAACCAGACTTTGTGGATTACAGACACATTTGAATGAAAGCAATCAGTTCAGAATAAAGCGTGGAATCTTACAAAAGCATGGACGTGTCGTGCATCATACACTACACTGTGGAAGACTGATTGATTGATTAAAATTTGTATCTGTCCGTGATGTGCAACCACTCTGCTTCACTCAAATCACATGGCTTGGTTCACGTATCTCTGTGGTAGTTATACTCTAAGTGTTTGTTTCCTTCACAGCTCCAAATCGTCCTCCAGGAAACGTGTCTTGGAAGACAGATGGTTCATGGGTAACAGTGAGGTGGGACCATGTCAAGGCCATGCACAATGAGTCAGCCGTGTTAGGCTATAAAGTGAGTGTACACTGTATGCAGCCAAGTCTGAATTATTTAGAACATTATTAGCTATCTCATTTACATCATTTACATTTAACATTAACAATGGTGGTGCCACAATGCAAATGTGTTTTCCTATCAATAAGTTACAGTGTGCTACTTGTAATCCAAAGTAGATATGGCCACATATCTCATAATCTTATGAGATATAGCTGGTAATAAAGGATGGATATTTAAGACCCAAAGATAATTTTGGATGAGCTGAACAGTGCAGTTTGAGGAAAACATTTACAGTACCTCACCCAAAGAAAAAACAAGTCCTTGTACTGATTCCGTAAAAATATTTTTGAAATTTCTTTAACAGAATCTGAATCTGTTTTCAGAATAGCATAACACAGGATGTATACTGTATAGTGTTGCATTACTGTATGGAAGATAAAGATTTTTTTCTTTCTTTGGTGGGACCTTAAAATACCATTCATATTATGTCTGATAATATTTTTCCACCTCCTCAATGACAGGTTCTGTACAAACACGAGGGCCAGACAGCACTGAAGGTCCTGGACAAGGGGAAGACTTCAGTGAGCCTGCCATTGCCTAAAGACAACGGTTACGTAGTGCTGGAGATCCGATCTTGGGGTGAGGGTGGCGATGGAGCAGCCCACGAAACCATTGTGTCCCGTGACTCAGGTGAGACACATGCATGCGTGTACACTTACAGTTGGATTGCAAGAGGGAGGTCTTTAATGATGTAGAAGACATTAAAATAAGTCAGTGAGACAATTTCCGATCACCAAGGAAATTTCATTATGACTTGTTGAAGGTACTATAAAACATTTTCTAGTAATAAGCTATTTACCACCCACTGAATGTTAATGGGCTTGGCTTCAACAACCTAACTGTAACATCTGCTTGTAGCCATGGAAACCTTTGGGCTGTCAAAAATCTTCCAAGTTGAGCATACATGAATAACAAAACGTACATGTTATGAGGGGGTGCAAATTATGATTTTCTGCTGTCAAAATATGACTCCCCAGTCAAATAACACTTTGTGTTTGAAATAGACACTCATGCTTTCTAAGGTGTGATTTGGGGCCCTAAGGATGAATACAAAATGAATATCAACATATCATACAGTGCCTCCACTTGGTCCACTTGACCATGAGAACAAATTCTTAGCTCCTCAAATTCAGGTAGTTTCACACCACCATTGAACATTGCCCTTAGGTCAACTGTGCTGGCTGCAAAGAGAATGGCCAGATCTCGAGAATTGATTCAGTCCAAGAGAGCACATTCACCTTTCTTATTGCTGGTGATACTTACATTAGCTTTACAGCACTTCAGGTCAGGTCTAATTAGCGGAGGTCAAACACACTATTACCTGGAGGAATGTTGTACTTCTGACAGCTTCTTATTAATTCACTCTGGGGCCTTAGCTCTGTCCTTCAGCCCCAGTGCTCTATTTGACCATAAGCCGCCGCACAGGTATTTTGTTCGTGAGTGACAGATGGCCAGAGAGGTCAGATATTCCGTCTTAATAGGTTTTCTCTCGGGCTATTACGAGCTGTCAGTCACCACAGTAACATAACTGGCTACGGGGCGAATGGCCCTAACAGCCTACACTGCAGGAAAACTATCTGAGAACACTGCGCTCAGTGCGCTGCTGCTAGGCTAGTAAGCTGCGGTATAGAAAGATGTCATCATGCATCCGGTCTTCTCATCTATCAGTCAGTTGTTATTCCTGTTCAGATATACCGGGATGTATTTCCTGAATGGGAGTCTATCAAAACTCAAAAGCCACTTATTGTCATTATGGTTCATTGTTCTTGCCATGTCTTTGTATATTCAATCTTTTTATTTATAATAGTGTTGTTGCCTGAGCTGTGTTTCTTTTTTTTGTTTTGTTATTATGTTCTTGTTGTGTAATGTCTGTTTGTTGTCCTTAAATTTGTTAAAACCAATAAATATACTATAAAGAAAAAAGATATACCGGGTGGGAAAATAAACAATCTCTGACCCTTTTATTTCCCCCCTTCCTCCAGGAACTGGAATGATGGTCCAGAACAAAGCGTGCTCCTCGCAGTCCTACCGTGGACTTCTCCTGCTTGCCAGCACAATTTCCCTCACTCTCATTGGCTTATTGGGCCTGTGATCTTCTCTGCCAGTCCCAGGACATTTTTATTTTTCATATTCTAATCCTGTTGGTCAAAGTCTTGTTTTTTTTTTTGGTAGGGGGTGGGTTTCAACTGCCAGGTATGGCGTGCAACAAGACATGTTGCAGCACTGAGAGGGTGGCGGGTGGGATGACAACAATTATTTAAATGTTTGTTTTTATAAGAAAATCAAAGAGGGGCTTTTTTTAAAAACAAAAATGTGTCTGTGGGCATTACAGAGTGGGGGGGGGGGGGGGGTTGACTACCTGATTGTGTATTTATGTACTGGTATTTATGTACTGGTGTCAGTAGAGACCATGCCTTATGGGGACCATCACATTCGTGGCTAACGCTTATCTTGTATCTGTGGCCCTCTGGCTTTTTCATACTGTATTTCCCTGAGTCAATAACTAACGGTGTAATTTACAAGAATTGGTCGTGTCTCTATCCAGTCAGTGTACATATAAGTGCTACAGTATATACAATGGACATTTTAGAGTCGCCCATTCAAGCACTGAGGAACCTTTTATTGTTGAATTTTAGGCTCTTATATGTCTGTATTTTAGATTGTGTTTTTTTTTTTTTTGCTTCAGCTGTATTTACAGCAAAACTGCAGAGAAACATAACTGGTCCGAATGATTGTTTACATTTTCTATCATTTAGGTTTTCTTTGAAAGAACCTTGACAGGGAAGAAAAAATGGAGAAAAAAAAGTATTCTTTGTTTACAGTTTTTGTGCCTGCGTCGTTTACATAATTCAGACAGAAATCTCATATTTCCATGTTTCAACTTTTAATGTTAGTTTTCGTGCCACACTCTTGTGTTGCACACACTCTTGTGTGCACACAAGTAGTGAAAATAGCTGATGGGCTATTTAAATGTTTTTAAATTAATAATCATGAAAAAGAAAAAACAACGTTTTGGCCTATGCGACCTTCATCAGGCTATCTTTCAAAGATAGATTTTCACTGCATTTGAAGACAGTGTGCGAGTGTTTTTTCTTTTTCATGACGTCGGGCACTTGGTTGTCCTTCTCCTACGCACCTGTCGATTGTAGGTGTGCAAAAGCCTTGCTTTTTATTAATTAATAATCAAAAAGGAATGTTTTGGACATATAAGGTTTCCACCCGACAGAGACCGAATGCAAAAAAAATCAAAAAAATAAGCTTGCTTTGTGTGTTTGGGTTGGTGGCAGGCTGCAGCCTCATTGTCATGGTGGTTGATCGTACAGGCATAGTGCAGAGGTTGATTGTTGAGCAGAGAAGAATAACTATTGATGATCAAAGAGCCCCGCCGTGTTCAATGAGTACAGTGTTATCGCAGTTGTTACAGCTACCGTTATCCTGTCAACATATCAGCGGTTATGCAATATGCCTTGTTCATTGTTTACATGACATCTAACAACTGGATATTGTTCCATACTGGTCTGTGTTTCTTATCAGCTTTACTCTTGAAGCTATAATGCAAAATAGTTTTGTTTTGCTGTGCTTGAGTTACTCAGACCATTATTCATTCATTTGTCGTTCTCAATTTGGACTTTGTAACAAGCAAAACAGACTGGACACTTGAAGTATATATGTAAAATATGTTTTGTGGAAGCTTATCTTCTTTTACTTGCCGTGTTATTACTTTGCTGGAATACAAGGTTTGGTTCTCTGGAATATGGTATTCATTTTCACCATGATATTTAATGATTCAATAGCAAGCAACCCATTATCCTGTCCATTTAATATTAGCATCAGCTACATTTTGCTGGGTTTTTATTTTGTTTGTTTTTACAGTATGTATGCTACTGTACCAGATACAAGCTCCATGAAGTTCAACTATTTGCTATTTACAGAGAAAAGGTTCTGCCTGCATACCACTTACCTTTTACAACAACACACAGTAAGAGAAAGAAGAGCCAATATATGTATTTTTCTTTCTTTCTTTCTTTCTTTCTTTCTTTCTTTCTTATGATAAATGTGTTTGTATAGTAGCGGTACACAGATTACTTTGCAAGTGGCAAAGATGGGTGAATGATTGGCTGCTTGTTCTCGACATTGCATTTTATTACATGAGAAAATGGTTTCATTTCTACTGTATGTTGCACCCATATGCCAAAACTACAGTTTTCATGTTAATGAAATGGGGCAGATTTATCTCCTTTATTTTCAGTAGCTAGGTATATCCAAACCAACACAGGATAAAGTACAATATGAACAAACACAGGGTAGTATGGTTAAAGCAGCAGATGTATCATGGATCTCACCTAATAGTTGTAGGGAATACGGTAATTATTGTTGTACACACATTCGTTCACTAGTGAAATGTACTGATGACAGCCAAATGTCGTGTCACCAAGCACTGTATAGGGAGAGACACACAATGTACAATGTCATTGTTTAGTCTCTGAACAAGTCAGAAAGCCATTGAACAATGTCTGTCTTTTTTTGTTATGCTTATTATGTATTAAGTGTGTTTATTTATTTTTGTATCACTGAAGCGTTCTTATTCAGCTATAAAAATCATCGCTGTTTCAGACCCTGTCTAAAGCCTAATGACTGCTCCATTGTACGCCAGTGTCACATGATAGAAATCATCTACAAGCTTGTAGACCAGCAACACCGTCATACAACAAAATATAAATCAGGCTTAAGGTGACCAGTTACTTTCCAGGGTGAACTTGAAAGTGACTGATTATTGGTTCATCACACACTTCCTGGTGGAAAAAAGGAGGCGGTCCTTCATCTGGCAGGGGCTGAAATGCACTGGATAATGCCGTTGCGCCTTTCCAAATGTGTGATTGAATGGAAATGTGAGGGGGGGGGGGGAT
The DNA here is from genome assembly GCF_951216825.1 of Electrona antarctica. Lineage (NCBI taxonomy): Eukaryota > Metazoa > Chordata > Actinopteri > Myctophiformes > Myctophidae > Electrona > Electrona antarctica. Next base: position 25,895,364 of record NC_136790.1, on the reverse strand, counting down.
CACTTGTACTGTAAATATTATTCAATAAACACCATGGGATTGTATTTAAAATAGACGCATACAGTAAATGCATTTATTATTGTCAGAGTTGTGTCTTTTGCGCAATAAGTACACGTGTGTGCATGTATACTGTGACGTGTGTATGTGTGTTCAGTGTTCTCCTAGAATAACTGCCAAGATCAAATTAAGTGTTGGCCTGCTTGTATTATATTATATTATTGTGAAAGAATCATTTCAATGAGAGCACCTTTCCCGGAAAGCCAGTTATATTATCAGCTAATCAGCTAAACTCCTAGTCCCACTACCCTGATTACTTATCAATTGCACTTTGCCACCAGTTATTAGTCGCTAATAAGGAAAGTATAAATCACAAAGCACAGCAACAGTCTCTGAACTCTCTCTCTCTGTTCTTCTTGAAGAAAGGTAATGTATCATCTCAATGTGTTGTGGTCTGTGAAATTTGTAAATTCCATGTTAATCTAAAATTGTTAAGTGCCTGTATATTGCTGTGGCCTTGTCATTATTAATGTTTGGTATTTCTTGTAGTGATTTAGTCATCACTGTTCCTGTTACAAGTGGCTGGATTCCAGAAAGACAATGGTGAAACTTTCTCTCCTCACAGGTATAAACACTGTTCATACTGTTATTCAGTTATTTGTTAATAGTTGTGTTTATGCATCATCTTGCAAATTCATGCTCACATTCATGCCCTTTTTATAGCACTTGGGGTTCTGCTTACTCTGCACTTTGGTAAGCATTTTACTGTTTGCTATCTCATGTTAACTCTTAAGATTAACAAGCACAATTGAGATTGAGATAATGCACAGCATCATGTAAATGTAACTGATCAACAATCAATGTTCCAACTATGGCCAGGGAACCCCAGTTTGACACTGGATACTCTTACTACCAGTACCTTGATTTGCTACAAGAACAAGTGACAGAACTGTGCTGTATTGTGATGATGAAAATAATAATAGAGCTGTTACTATAGTATGTATGCACGCTATGAATAGTGACTAATACAGTATTAGTATTAGTTCAGCATTATTATTTGTAAGTACCTCAAGAATAAATTGGGGTACCCGTTAAAACATTTAAAATAGTCACATGAATAATGAAAACTTGAGATTCTTTCCCGCCTCAGTATCCTCCTCTAAGCTGGTGTGCCACTTGACCAACTGGGCTCAGTACAGGCCTGGCAATGGTAAATTCACAGCTGGAAATGTGGATCCCTTCCTGTGCACTCATGTGATCTATGGCCTGGCCACCATCAACAGCTTTAATCAGATCACCAACACAGAATGGAATGATGAAGAGCATTTCCGCAGCCTTAACCACCTCAAGAATGTGTGAGTTCATGTAGTCAACATGGTTCTTCAACAACAACAGTGACATTGAAATTTGGAGCCATGCATTATTTGAGCTTTAACCACTTTAACCATTTAACCATTTAACCATTTTGACCTGAGATCAGATTCTAAAAATGTCTTCTACATCCTGACAGTTTTCTGAAAAAGCTATGTTTCTAGGTCAGTCGTTCTTCGATCTTTCAAAAATAGCAGACCTACAAGCTCGTAGCGCGCCACTCGGTGGCGCGCTACGAGCTTGTAGATCTGCTATTTTTCAATAGCTAAAGCATAACATAATGCTAACACCAAAAGGGGTTCCCGCCCAAAATGGGTTAAGCCCTATTTCGAGAATAACAAGCAAAAGTCTACAAGCTCACAAGCTGTCAAATTGGCTGTGAGCTTGTGATCAGCTTTTTACAATTTCTATTTGCATGCTGTTCATAATGTTCAGGGATGATGTGTTTTTTTAGGCCACCAATAAGTTATCTCCACCAAGGGCTCCCACTGCACATATCCAATGGAAATTCTGCTTGGAACTTTTTTTTATAAATAAAGAAAATATCTGTAGCAAACGAAGGCTTATGATATTAACACATTCTGTTCAACAAGATGATCTTCACAAATCAACACACTTTAACAATATTTTTTAACCATACAGAAAATAAATATTAGTTTTTAAAAGCTACAGAATTCACGTTTGGGATATTAAAAGGTGTAATTTAACAAAACATTGAATGGTTCATTAATCATATACCTTATTTTCTACATAAACCTATGGTAAAGAAATATAAATCTGCGGCGAAGGAACCCGTTACAAATGCACATCTGAGTTTTATAATTCTTCTGTACACAGATCGCATTTTTCGGATTTGCAACCACCTTTACACTACACCTATTTGACTCTGAATTAAAATGACCAAGATCTGTCTCTCCCTCTCTACCCTTAGTAATCCTATACTGCAGACTTTGCTGTCTGTCGGAGGCGCAGTCAATGGACTCAGCCCGTAAGTCTGATTACAACAGTTATGTAGCAGAGTAGCCCTGCCTGTAGCCCAGAATGATGGACAGATCCTCTGTGGCTAAGTTTAATGGCCATGCCTCAAATTTCAATAGTTTGTTTTCTACATCCCACCAGATTCATCAGCATGGTCGGCCTACCTGAGAGCCGTGCAATGTTCATCAAGTCTGCCATCAGCTACCTCCGTGCCCATAACTTTGACGGTCTGAACCTGGCATGGGAGTACCCAGGGCACAACGGCAGTCCACCTGAAGACAAGCAGAGGTTCACTGCGTTGATCAAGGTGAGCAGGCTTTTGTTCATTCCAAACAATTTCTTTGGTGAATTAATATAGGGTATGTATAGGCTATTAAAACAAAACAAAAACTGAGGGAATGAATCAACGACATGAGTGACAAAGGAGAAAATTATTAGGCTTAAAAGGAGCCCTTGTGTCCACTGATGGTCTCTAGGCAGTCGTCCTCAGTAAAATGAGTGAGTTAGTAACACAAATTATTTTGTACACTCTCAGTTATATTACAAATTAGAACTTTACAGTGCAGATAGGGATTCCAGAGATTAGTAAAGACAACATAGAATTAGACAACATAATTACATGTGAGTTTGTATGTTTTTTCAGTCAAAATATATATAGTGTCATGGAAACTCATCAATGTGTCAAAGACATCAAGGCTTTTTGGCCAGAAACACTGAGCTGTGTTTGTGTATTCTCAACAGGAGTTGGACCAGGCCTTTGTGGATGAGGCAAGAGACACAAGGAAAACCCAGCTACTGCTGACAGCTAACGTGGGCGCTTTCCGCCCCACAATAGACAGAGCCTATGAGGTTGAAGAGATCGCACTGTGAGTTCAAATTAGCAGGATTTCACTTGTTCTGTTTCTTGTCTCACAGCGAAGTACAGTACAGTACAGTACAGTACAGTACAGTACAGTACAGCACCGTACAGTACAGTACAGTACAGTACAGTACAGTACAGTACAGTACAGTACAGTACAGTACAGTACAGTACAGTACAGTACAGTACAGTACAGTACCGTACCGTACCGTACCGTACAGCACAGCACAGCACAGCACCGTACAGTACAGTACAGTACAGTACAGTACAGTACAGTACAGTACCGTACCGTACAGTACAGTACAGTACAGTACCGTACCGTACCGTACCGTACCGTACCGTACCGTACAGCACAGCACAGCACAGCACCGCACCGCACCGTACCGTACAGTACAGTACAGTACAGTACAGTACAGTACAGTACAGTACAGTACAGTACAGTACAGTACCAGCACAGCACAGCACCGCACCGCACCGCACCGCACCGCACCGTACAGTACCAGTACAGTACAGTACAGTACAGCACAGCACAGCACAGCACAGCACAGCACCGCACCGCACAGCACAGCACAGCACAGTACAGTACAGTACAGTACAGTACAGTACAGTACAGTACAGTACAGTACAGTACAGTACAGTACAGTACAGCACAGCACAGTACAGATAGAGTTAACCAGTAGTACAGTAGTACCCAAAGTAAGTTGCTGAAATAAAACAAAATAAACAAATGTATTAGGAGAGAAAGTTAAAAGGCAAAAAATTGAGCATGACAAAAAACCTGAGCTAAGACTAAAAGTCAGAAAAGAGATTTGAATTATAGGCAGGAAAAGCGAGTCTGAAAAGGTGGGTTTGAGGGAGGCTCTGAAAAGGGCAAGGGTGGGGTAAATAGATTTATTGTTGTTAATGTTTTATTATGTGTTGTTTTATTTATTTTACTTTTGGTAGTCACTTGGACTTCATCAATGTGATGACCTATGATTTCCACGGCCACTGGGATCCAACTACTGGACACAACAGCCCACTGTTCCAAGGCGCAGTTGACTCTGGCTCATATATTTACCACAACGTAGTAAGTACACACTCACTACACACACGCACGCTCATACGCATGCACGCACGCACGCATGCACATATTTACCACAACATAGTAAGTACACACACACACACACACACACACACACACACACACACACACACACACACACACACACACACACACACACACACACACACACACACACACACACACACACACACAGTATGCATGCTCGCCCACAGGGACACAATCTCTACTGTCTTCCTCCGTCTCTCTCTCTCTCTCTCTCTCTCTCTCTCTCTCTCTCTCTCTCTCTCTCCCTCTCTCCCTCTCCCTCTCTCTCTGTCTACTTCTCCATCATCATGTTTCTCTGTAATGCATTAAGTCCAATTATGAAAGCATTGGGCCAATTCAATTGTTTTTGTATCACCAGTCAATTTGAAAAGTAAAAAAGTTACTTAAACTAAGTGTCAGGTGTCCACTGCCACACATTCACTTTCGCAAAAGGATGTAAGATTTTTAATGTCATGCCAACAATGCCAGCATAGTCTGAGGAAAAGACATCAGAAAGAAAATAGAGATTGGTCTCTCTACCAAACACATGCATGACATTTAAAGGACAAACAAACATCCTCAACATTTTTTTTTTTTTTTAGAATTCCTCCATCTCCTACTGGCTGGCTAATGGTGCTCCTGCTGAGAAACTGCTGTTTGGCTTTCCTACATACGGACGTACCTATCGCCTCAGCAGCTCATCCAACAGCTTGGGAGCCCCAGCCAATGGACCCGCTGATGCTGGACCCTACACACGCACAGCTGGCTTCTGGGCCTACTATGAGGTGCTTCCTAGAACTAACTTTAAATAAAACAAAATGTATCCCTGATATTTGCTGATATATTGATATAGTGATGAAACGGGGGTGGGGCACGGTGGCACAGTCGGTAGCGCTGTCGCCTCACAGCTAAAAGGTCCTGGGTTCGATTCCCGCTGGGGCGTGCTCTCTCCCCCGCATTACATGGCGAAAGGGCCTTTCTGTGTGGAGTTTGCATGTTCTCCCCGTGTCCCCTAGGGTAGGTACCCTCACAAAAAAACATGCAGTAATCCTGGTGCCCGATGGAGGGGAAAGGAACTGGTCGGAATAACGTGTTCCTTCCACACGCTACGTCCGACCGGGGAAACGCTCCCCTGTCAGGTGAAAAGAAGCAGCTTGGACTCCTCATGCATAGAAGGAAGCATGAGGTCAGTCCGCTGCCCCCCCAGGTTGGCAGAGGAAGTGTACATTAGATAATTGACACTGGGTGAAAAGAATGGATGTTGCAAAATCGTGGGATAATAATTTTTAAGAAAATATATAGTGATGAAATGTAATACACAGCTAATACAAAGTTTTATTTTTCATGGGTAACCTGCATGATTCAGGCTATACAAATAAACTTGACTGTTATCAGTCTGATAACTGTGTGATAATGATGCATCTCTGTGATTCTAGATCTGTGGCTTTGTTGGCAGTGCTGCTGCTGAATGGATTCCTGATCAGTCCGTGCCTTATGCCACCTACGGAAGTGCCTGGGTGGGCTATGATGACAGACGCAGCGTAGCTGCTAAGGTACATCCCCTCTCCTTAATTGTAACCAAATAAAATTGTTCATTCATCTCTCATAAATCTCTATATGTGTTTGTTACAAAGGACAGACGAAGGATAGATTTTCTGCACTGAAAGAAATATAATCAATGTTAGTATAAACCTGAGTGTAGAAATCGACCCGTAAGGGTCTTTACTGTTAATTGTTACAATCATTATATTTGTTGCTGTATTTGATCTCTTATTTCAACATCTTGCAGGTCCAGTGGATGAATGAAAACAACCTGGGTGGTGCACATGTGTGGACACTGGACATGGATGACTTCGATGGGACATTTTGCTCAGAGGGGCCCTATCCTCTGGTCAACCACCTTAGGAACTCAATGGGTAAATACTGTACCTACTGTGTACATACACACTCTGCACACTGCTCTAAACCTGGGTTTCTCAATCCTTTTTGGTGCCAATGCCCCCTACCCATCCAGGTCCCTTACCACCCCTCACACTCAATTCAAATGTAATCTTTATTTCTTATTGTTATTGTTAATATGTCATTTTTAGCCTACTTTCCAGGAAAGAAAGAGTGGAATTGTATATCGATGTCAGGCCCTGTCACATAATGCCCCTCTCAAAGTACCGAATGGCTACTAGCCCCCTCTGGTGGAGGCTTAGCCCCCCTAAGCCCCCCCTCAAAACAAGCCCAATTGACTGACTTCTATGTAAACCAAGATTCATTAGTCCCCCCTCTAAATAGCCAGCCCCCCCATAGCACCCCCAGTCACAATTTTCTGGAGCCGTCGCTGACCACAGGGATGCCAGGCCCTTAATTACCTTAAAACTACAGTGACCAAATACTTTTAACGATCAGTGTTTATTTCATTTTGACGCTGTTTGCATTTTTTCCATAGGCTTCCCCCCTAAGCCCACCACCACACCAGCCCCGACCACTACCTTGGATCCTGTGGCCTTCTTTTGTAAAGGCCGACCCAACGGCCTGTATGAGAACGTCGCTGACAAGACCACCTACTTCCAGTGTTTTCAAGGGAATACGTACCTGCACAGATGCCAACCCGGCCTTGTCTACTGGGATTCCTGCAAGTGCTGCAACTGGGCTTGAGACCCCCTGGGCCTGGTCACAAACATCAAACTCACAGTGGTGGGTGTGGCCTAGCTAGCATAGAACTCACACGACTGCAACAATGACATACCCGTTTCTGTTAGTCACAATCTCCAATCTTCAATCCAATCTCCAACTGCCTACAGTGGCTACAATGTATGTTCATCAATAAAATAACAAGGTGTAATGTGTCTTTTCACAGCTCAGCTCTGTAATAACCTAAATGTTATAAAATCTCATATCTCAACATAATACATAACGTAATAACGGATTTTATGTTATAATGTGTTTCATTAAGAACTTCATAATGTAATAACAATATCAGTACCATGTCAGTGTCATGGTCAATATCATGGTCAGTATTATGTCAGTATCATGGTCAGTATCATGTCAACATCATGGTCAGTATAATGTCAGTATCATGGTCAATAGCATGTCAGTATCATGGTCAGTATTATGTCAATATCATGTCAGTATCATGGTCAATATCATGTCAGTATCATGGTCAGTATCATGTCAACATCATGGTCAGTATAATGTCAGTATCATGGTCAGTATCATGTCAACATCATGGTCAGTATAATGTCAGTATCATGGTCAATAGCATGTCAGTATCATGGTCAGTATCATGTCAACATCATGGTCAGTATAATGTCAGTATCATGGTCAATAGCATGTCAGTATCATGGTCAGTATCATGTCAACATCATGGTCAGTATAATGTCAGTATCATGGTCAATAGCATGTCAGTATCATGGTCAGTATCATGTCAATATCATGGTCAATATCATGTCAGTATCATGTCAACATCATGGTCAGTATAATGTCAGTATCATGGTCAATAGCATGTTAGTATCATGTCAATATCATGTTAGTATCATGGTCAATATCATGTCAGTATCATGGTCAAATATCATGTCAGTATCCACGCCCAGATTAACAATGGAATTTACTGGAATTTACTGGAGCCCTATGCTAGACTATTTCAAATACGTACAGCTGTTGCTTCGATCAAAAACGTATTCATAGATCACCGATTTCAATGTAACGCAACACAGGAACCCCAGCTAGTGTTTTTGGTCGTCCAACAGTTTCTTAACCACTTGGTGGGAGGAGACTCAAAAATACCAGATCCAGCATCGGGGAGCAGCCGTATAACTCTATGGGAGCAGCCTTATAACTCTATGGGAGCAGCCTTATAACTCTATGGGAGCAGCCTTATAACTCTATGGGAGCAGCCTTATAACTATGGGAGCAGCCTTATAACTCTATGGGAGCAGCCTTATAACTCTATGGGAACAGCGGCGATAGTGCTGGCGGTGCGCTGAACGCACACGTGTTCATTCACTGGACGCGCAAATGTAAAAAGAGTCGGTCTTGATTGTGTTACGCGCACGCAAGTCTTTGCGCGCGTGCATGGGGCCTTTTGATTTGGTGTAGCGCCAGGGCCCTCGGAGGGGTTGATTCGGCACTGTCAATATCATGTCAATATCATGTCAGTATCAATGTGGAATATACACATCTATTACAAAGAAAACATTAATAGACTTACATAATACAAGACAAAATATAGACAATGTACAAAAGAAAAGAAACAACTAAAGTATATATGTTACAACAATAAAAGCGATAAACACAAATACTAAGGGCCTCATTCACTAAGCTGTAAATGTCCTACTATATTTTAGTGCAGAGATGCAGCAGTATTTTAAATATGTACGCTATTTTGTAATTGTCTCCACCAGGGCATGGGGGGAGTATGTTTTGCTCTCTGTCCAGGTGGTGCTATAACTGGCCGATTGTGTTTTTACCTATAACTGCACCAATCTGTGTAAAACTTTGATTTGTGACACATTTTATTAATACATTGTGGAATGCCAATATAATGCAGAGTAATCACTTAGTTATAACCCTATAGGTTATATATGGCAGCACAAATACCATAAAGCTTTTTCCTATTATATGTGTCACTATAATGAACATCAGTACTGTGAGACGTTCTAAGAGGGTGTGATTGATGATGGTGTAGAGTAGACTGTAGAGGGCTACAGTTGGGTCTCACCGATATTGTCCCTTATCATTTGACCCATTTAGGCCTGACCTCAAAATTTTAAAAAATCCTTCTAAATCCTCCAGTTTTCTGAAATAAATATTTTCACGATTTTTCAAAAATAGCAGACCTACAAGCTCTTAGCGCGCCACTCGGTGGCGCGCTATGAGCTTGTAGATCTGCTATTTTTCAATAGCTAAATTATAACTGTTAACTGTCCTTTTGCGCAGATCACGCAAACCTCAGCAAAAAGAAAAGGACAATATCGATGGCCTCCAACTGTAGGTCGGATTCTCAACAGAGATTCCATGCTCAAATCCCTGTCCTCCTATAGTTTAATGCTGGTGTGTTTTCAACTTCACTAACATTACATTACATTACATTACAGTCATTTAGCAGACGCTTTTATCCAAAGCGATAAACTGAAGGCTAACATACAAGATCACTTCAAAATCACCAAGAGACCGTAGCTGAGACTCTCTGAGTGATGGCACAGTGGTATAATAATCAGACTCTCAGTAGAGCAGAGAATCCATGTTCAAAAACACATGTTCTCCTATAGTTTAATGCTGGAGTGTTTCAACTTCATTAACTGAAGGAGAACATACAAAAGATCACTTCAAAATTACCAAGAGACCTTGGTAGAGAGTGTCTAAGTGATGATGCAATGGTCTAATGATCAAACACTAAGTACAGAGATTCCATGTTCAAGTCCCATTCCTCCTACATTTCAAGTGTTTGAAAATAATAATAATAATAATAATACATAAAACGTTTTTCATGGTTTTCGACAACATACTATAGTATGTAGGTTTTCAACGATAACAACGTTTAGTTGTAAATGACATTGTGTGCTTGATTACATGGATGTCATGTTGGATACAGCATCAAATTCAATCAGTGCTCTGAGTCTGCAGTCTTTGATTAGAAAGTGGTTCGCTATGGAGCGGAGGGGTCATAATTCAGAAATAACTGTTATATGCTTGCATATATGCACAGTTACACACCTCACTCTAGAGCAATATTAATATTATTTGTTTATTAATTGTTGCTGATCCTACTAAACAAGTGACATTATTTTACAGTAAAAACATGTAGAATTGATAGGCGTATATAACTCATAACAGACTTTATTACTATTAGCTTTATTAACCAGGAATACAAGGAATGTATCTTGGTGGAGGACTGCAGGTATAAACAAAAATGACAAAAAGATTAAAAGATAACTCATATAAATGTAGCTGCAAAGCAGTGGTTTTGGACAGTGGATATCTTCGTTATAAAGTTTTCATCCCACCTGTGGTGTGTTGTGCATGTGTGTGTGTGTGTGTGTGTGTGTGTGTGTGTGTGTGTGTGTGTGTGTGTGTGTGTGTGTGTGTGTGTGCGTGTGCGCGTGTGCGTGTGCGTGTGTGTGTGTGTGTGTGTCTGCGATCTCCAAGGCGCTGCAACATCAGCACCAAACATTTTGTGTATGCTGCCAGTAGCAACTTGAAAAGGTTGCTCATTTCTTTTATCGGGTGCACGGCTCTGAACAGAATCCAGTAAAAGAAAATCACCAGTACTCAGTCAAGTCCTTTTAGGCTCTCTCGTGAATGTTATCGTGTGAATGTTATCACGCTGAGATAGGCTCCAGCCGAGATATCTGTGTGTTGCTGCTGCTGGGCCATGAAATAAAGAGAGCCTCAAAGGACTTTAACCACTTCTTAAACCAGAGAGGTTGGTCCTGGGGGGCACCATGATGGTGTCGGTCAGAGAGGTTCTTGGTCCTGGGGGGCACCATGATGGTGTCGGTCAGAGAGGTTGGTCCTGGGGGGCACCATGATGGTGTCGGTCAGAGAGGTTCTTGGTCCTGGGGGGCACCATGATGGTGTCGGTCAGAGAGGTTGGTCCTGGGGGGCACCATGATGGTGTCGGTCAGAGAGGTTCTTGGTCCTGGGGGGCACCATGATGGTGTCGGTCAGAGTGGTTGGTCCTGGGGGGCACCATGATGGTGTCGGTCAGAGTGGTTGGTCCTGGGGGGCACCATGATGGTGTCGGTCAGAGAGGTTGGTCCTGGGGGGCACCATGATGGTGTCGGTCAGAGTGGTTGGTCCTGGGGGGCACCATGATGGTGTCGGTCAGAGAGGTTGGTCCTGGGGGGCACCATGATGGTGTCGGTCAGAGAGGTTGGTCCTGGGGGGCACCATGATGGTGTCGGTCAGAGAGGTTGGGAGGAGGCCGGTTGTTGAGTGCATGTGTTATTATGCATGTACAGACATGGAACATAATCTACCGAAGAGGAAAGAACACAAGTTTTGTGATAAGACATGTCCTTGCCCTCAAATGCCACCAAACATTGCTTCACATAACCATTAATCAACATGCTGATTTAGCAAATATTGCAAGATGTAGCCTATAATAACATATACGGCAGTAAGTATAAGTACATTTTATTTATAAAGCACCTTTCAAAACAAAGTTACAAGGTGCTGAACAATGAACACAGAACAAGCAATCAACAAGTTAAAACAAACAGGAATGAAGCACAATGAAGTAAAAATACAATATAGCATGCATTGAACAAAACCAATAAACAAAACAAATCACAAAACATAGGCATGTAAAATTGAGTCAGGCAAGAACTACAAGGGAAAAATAAATATGAAATAAATGTCTTTAACATTCTCTTAAAGCCGTCTACTGACTCAGCATTTTTTAGCGCCAGGGGCAGGGCATTCCAAAGTGTAGGAGCAACCACTGCAAAGGCCCGGTCACCCTTTGTTTTGAGTTTGGTCCCAGGTACTTTCAAAAGCCATTTGTCTGAGGACCTAAGAGGTCTCACATTGGTCTTAGGGCGCACTGTGCAGTAAGTCAATATAAAGGGGCCAACACGTGTAAGGCTTTATACGTAGTTAAAATACATTTAAAAATCAATTCTGGCCTTAATTGGAAGCCAGTGCAATGTGGCTAATACAGGAGTAGTATGTGTGCCCTGCGGTTGGTGTGAGGATTCTAGCTAATTAGGGTTGAACTAATTGAAGTCGGGATAAAGATGACACACACATGAGATGTGTGTGTGTGTGTGTGTGTGTGTGTGTGTGTGTGTGTGTGTGTGTGTGTGTGTGTGTGTGTGTGTGTGTGTGTGTGTGTGTGTGTGTGTGTGTGTGTGTGTGTGTGTGTACAATTTACAATTTACAATTTAGGCATTTAGCAGACGCTCTTAATCCAGAGCGACTTACATTAGGCAGGAACAAAAGTATGGGAATACATCACATATATAAAATGCATTTATCAAGAAACATGCGTAAGCTAAGAACGTAACTAGAACATATCTATATAATGACACTATACATATTAACTATACATATATACTATACTATGCTATACATATGTAGGCTACTATGATGTGCTATGACTATATACAATGCAATTATTGTGTGTGTGTGTGTGTGTGTGTGTGTGTGTGTGTGTGTGTGTACTGTAAAGCCACCAATATTGTAATTTTGTCAACATTGTGTCTTGTTGTCAATCCACTTGACCTCCATTGGGTCACATATTGTTTGTGAGTGCGCACTATACACTGTATAGTACTGTATACTAGTATACTCGGTACTGTTATGCTATGTGCAAGATTATCCTATGCCATATACAATACCTTATCATTAGCCATATAGTTTTAGGTCAGATTTCACACTATCTTATCCCTTTCTGTTACTGTGTGTCTCATGAGTCATGACCAATCCCCACCACCCATTTTCCTGGGTGGTGAAACATCCGTTTCTGGTTGTTGTAAAGTCTCGAGACTATGCATATAAAAAGGACTGGAAGTCACTGGTATTTACAGACGTGCCATCAATTACAGTACAGGTATGGATGGTTATTTTCTTCTTTGACCTTCCCAGAATAAGGTGCATTCATTGTCCTGCTCTATTAGTTATTGACAGAGAGAGTTGAGTAGCTGTTCTTAATGATACTGGAACATAAATTGTAAATCTTATGTCTCCTCTCCTCTAGTGTCTTAGAGACAAGATGACCACGCTTACTGTCCTAGCAGGTACATTTCACTACCCAGATGTCACACATCTTCATACTGTATTCTCAGGGAATTATAAATACTGTAATTTACCATATTATGCTACTGTCTGTCCGGATCTAACATTCACAGGTACTGTTTTCTGTTTTTCCTTTTTTTTCTCCCCTCTTTAGGTTTGTGCTTGGCCATGTGCCAGCTGGGTAAGTCTATGTAATATAATATGTCATAAAACCACACCTGCTTCTGCTAGTTACATAACACTTCACTCTCACTTGTACGTTAACATTTACTGTTAATGACTGTTATGAAACTAAATGTAACAAAACAGCATAATAAATAAATACATATATTTTTTATTTTTCTCCCAATATCAGCAACTGCCTCTCAAATGGTGTGCTACTATACTAACTGGTCGCAGTATAGAACTGGAAATGGGAAATACACCCCCCAAAATGTGGACCCCTTCCTTTGCACCCATTTGATTTATGCATTCTCCATCATCAACCCTAACAATGAACTGATCAACTATGAATGGAACGATGACGTTAACTACAAGACCTTCAATGGCTTGAAGACAAAGTAAGCAGGTGTCATTTAATACAAAGTACAGTACAGTACTATAGAGTATAGACACACAGTAAAATCCGGATTTCACTGTTCCTGTGTTTGAATATGTTCTACCTGACAAAACTATATTTCTGTACGTTACTATCATTTTTATATGAAATTCAAGTGCAGAGTTAGCCTATTCAGACATTTGATGAACATAAAAACAAAAAATGTACATCAGCAATGTCTATTGCTGATGTAAATATTACTAATTAATATTAATTAATAGTACTGTGTGTTACTTCACAGGAATCCTGAGCTGAAGACTCTGCTGGCCGTGGGTGGATGGAACTTTGGTTCAACCCAGTGAGCACCCCTTTCATTCTTGTTCCAGAATTACGTTACCGACATAAACATAAAAATAAACTTTTTGAACAGCAGTAGGACTTTGTAATTAAATTGGGTGGTGACCCTATTTTGGCAATATAGGCAAAACTCCTCAAGAGTTACCTATAGGACTATATGCTTCATGTATATTCCTTTGTATGCCTTTAGCTTGTAGATTTGCTATTTTTGCCACGAGAAAAAAATCAAGTTTAAGTGGTTAAAATAACAGCTTAATAAGGCATCAAAGACAAATGCATGTTATGCTTATGCATCCCCAATCATTCTTCAGCTGAAGAAATAAAAACTATTCACATTTTGTTTATAGATTCTCCATCATGGTGTCCAATGCTGCCAACCGTCAGAAGTTCATCCAGTCGACCATCGGATTCCTGAGGACTCATGGCTTTGATGGTCTGGATCTGGACTGGGAGTATCCTGGAGCTCGTGGAAGTCCGCCTGAGGACAAGCAGAGGTTCACTCTGCTCTGCAAGGCATGGCCCTGACTCTTATTGTCAAATTCTTCACAGAGGATGACAGTACTAATTCACTCTTTTAGATCTGACAAACTGCCTTACCAGTTGTGGTTTAATTTTACAGGAGCTGGTTGCTGCCTATGAGGCTGAGGCTGCAGCGACTGGAAACAGCCAGCTCATGGTGACTGCTGCTGTGGCTGCAGGAAAGGGAACCATTGATGCTGGATATGAGGTCGCTGAGATTGCAAAGTAGGTGTAATTTGAACAAAAAAACTTTTTTTTGGCAAGAAAATTAAAAGGTTTGTCAGCATCTAGCCTACGTTTTATACCTGTTTATTATGTTTCTCCAGATACCTGGACTTTATTAATGTAATGACCTATGACTTCCATGGAACTTGGGAGCAATTCACTGGACACAACAGCCCACTGTACCGTGGCTCTGAGGACAAGGGTGACTTCATCTACTTCAACACTGTAAGGATGGCAAAACATAAGAATAGTAGATCATATCATTATCATTTGAGTGATCCGTGAACTGTATCCTGTAACCTTTGAGGTAAATACTAGTGAACATTCACTGTTCAGACAAGCGTTCGGGCCTATATGCGTACTGCATACTGTACTGTATATTGCTAAGCCTTCCACTTCAACCTCAGGATTATGCCATGAGGTACTGGAGAGACCAGGGAGCCCCAGCAGAGAAGCTGAGGTTGGGTTTCGCCACTTACGGCCGCACCTTCCGTCTGACATCATCAAACACCGGTGTTGGAGCCCCGGCTCAAGGCCCTGCATCAGCTGGACCATACACACGGGAAGCTGGCTTCTGGGCCTACTATGAGGTGAATGTCTACATAAACACAATTATAACAACATCATTCTAATTATTATTACTATTAGTAGAGTCTTTATATTATTGTTATATTTTGTTTCTTACAGATCTGCACCTTCCTGGATGGCGCCACCCTGGAGTGGATTGAAGACCAGCAAGTTCCCTATGCATTCAAGAACAACGAGTGGGTTGGCTTTGATACCAAGAAGAGCTTTGCAAACAAGGTAAGTAGAAAACAAATGTATTCCCATGGCAATAACAATTAAACAAGATACAGTAGCCAGACATGGGGAAATTTGGGGATGGTATACAACTATACATGGACTACTAGGGGATATGAAACACAGACACATGGAGGATATTGTCACTGTCAGGTGGAAACCTCGTATGTCCAAAGTTTTCAGGAAATGGAAAAAAATCCAATGGATTCAATATTTATAAAAACCCACACACACTTTACCACTTTCACTTAATAACTAATTCATTACAATAACATCGCTAAAATAGCCCGACTACAAGCGTGCCGCATGCGGTAAGAGGTAGGGCATTATTTTGTTAAATAAAACAAAACAATAAAAATTGAAATATGGAGATATGAGGTTTCTTCCCGACAGTAATGATATGCACTATTATAGGCTATTAGGTCTATTTATTCATTTGTTTTTCTTTACAATTTTTGGTAGACAGTTGACATGTACTGCACCTTAAATGTTTGGCTGGTCTGTGATCATATATGTTTGCTGCTCTTTGCTTACTATTTTGTTGATTTTATTGCTTTTAAATGTGTCTATACTTTAGGCTATTGTGTTGTACCACTAATTGCCTCAGAAGACATTAAAGTGGTGTAACGGCCACTCTACACCAGGCTTTTTTTTGGACTGGACCTAAATTAAACGCACGCACGGGGGTAAACGCGCGCGTTTTGTGCGCGAAAAGCCTGGTGTAGCGTGGCCGTGTGTCTAAAGGTCAGCAGCAATCCTGCAACTATAGCGGCATGTCCAGGGTGTGTACTTGTACATCATGGCCTGTGGATGTACTACAGAAACATGATGAGATAGGGTCCTTCCCTAAGGCCCAAGGCTACTTGTCAAAGTGGTATATCTTCAGACTATTATATAAGAGCAGTGTGATATCAAGTCAGTGTACCATTTGTGTGTATGTAAATGGAGATGGTCAGAGGATACTAATAGAAGTCTTAATCTTAGTCTACTGCACCTTGCTCAGTCAGTAATGTTGTTGTCCTGCAATCTACAGGTTCAATACATGAAAGACAACAAGTTTGGTGGTGCCTTTGTGTGGGCCCTGGATCTAGATGACTTTAGGGGAGACTTCTGTGGTGAGGGGAAACACCCTTTGCTGGGCCATCTGCGCAGCCTTATTAATGCTGGTAAGAGTTATTTCTCGTCTTTCTTTCTGTGCTCATAAAAGTTGTACAATGAGATAAGATAAGATTTAAGAAGTTGTATATGCCACTGACTTAAGCAGGTACATGCAGCGAAATGTTGTTGGGACTTGTCCTGCAGATTGTGCTATGTACATAACAAAATATTAATTACAAGAAAAAATAAATATATAGAATGACTATAATGGCTATAGTAATGGCAATATAATGACTATATCATGAAATACAGTATATTAAAAGTAATATTAAGCGTTAGGAAGGAATATGGAATATGGTTGTAAAGTGTTCTACTTAAATGTTGCACAGGATTGAGGAATATTAATATTTGAGGGATTTAATACTTGTTAATAGGCTACTCCCATACTTGATATCTTAGTAAAACACTTTCTGCTTCTGTCAATCTCTCAGATCTGCCTCCTCTTCCACCAACCACAACCTCCAAACCTGGTGTTACCACGCATAAGCCAACCACCTCCAAACCCGTCACAACCAAACCTGTTGTGACCTCTAGGCCTACCACAACCAAACCTGTTGTGACCTCTAGGCCTACCACCATCCCTGTTCCAGGGACAGGATTTTGCAAAGGCAAAGCAGATGGAATCTATGCTAACCCTGAGGACAGGAGAACGTACTATATGTGCGCAGGTGGCAGAACCTACTTGAGGCCGTGTGGAGTGGGCACTGTCTTTGAAGACAGCTGCAAGTGCTGTGTATGGCCCTGAGTATTAGATCAGATCATATAAGTCGTTGGCTTGATGCTACAAGCTTGGAAAATAAATGATACGTAGCTTGCGGAGTTAGTTCAGTCAGGTATACTCAAGAGATTAATACGCTGCATTACTATGTGGGTGTTTCATTCCTGGTTGTTGTAATGCGCTGTTTGCTCCTACCGCCACCCCAGCACCACCGGTGGGCTCTGCTATTAGTTCTGTTCCCCATGGGTTATTGTATAGCTATCTCCCTGCTCTTAATGTTTAAAGAAACGTGATATAGTTTCAAGAATAGACTTGTAGAATTGACATTTTTGTGAGAATTGCATTTAATTGCATTAGAATAAAATATTTTATCATACTGGTGGAAGTGTCAAAAGTATTTTTTCACACAAACTCATACAAATGATTTACTACGTACTGTAGCCTATAGTCATACATCACTTCCTAATGTATCCTCAGACGAGCCCTACAGCGCGGTGTATCCAGTCATCTTTATCCTCCATACATCTGCCTAGCTCATCAGTACTGTGCACTGTAAATGAACCAGCAAAAGGACTCCAATGGGCAGTATTGTTAGCAGAGTTAGGGAAGAGAATTTGTCCTATGCATTTAATCATCCTATCTATTAGGAGCAGTGTGTAGCTATTAAGTTAAACAGCGCCCAGGAGCAGTTAGGTTTCAGTGCCTTGCTCAAAAACACTTATGCATGATACCATGGGAGCAGCCAGGATAAAAGGTAGATGACTAATTGGCAGGCAGCAATGTATAATAATAATAATAATACATAAAAAAAATATAATTTACATAGCGCTTTTTATGAAAGCCAAGGACGCTTTACGTGAACAAAACAAACACACTAGTTGCGTCTCTTCAGTGCATTCATAAGAGTCCAATGAAGGCGACTGCTGAATCTCCATGGGCAGAGAGCCGCCACACTGCTTCATAAAGCTCACAGAAGGTCCGCTTATTGTTACGAGAGGAGCCCCAAGTTAGAAGTTTCTGCGCTGGGGTATAACCATGGAGTAGGTCTGTATAGTATACTATAGGTGATGCAGAACTTAACCGGAAGCTAGGGGAGGTGAAAGAGTGCATGGGAGTGATGTGCTGGCATTGCTGCCAATGCTTGTTATGGGTGAGCTCTGGAAGCTGAGTTCTGCACATACTGCAGGCTTTGTAGGGGACACTATTACACTTGTCCAAGTGGGAGGTGATGAATGCATGGATGTGGGTCTCAGCAACAGAGTCGGAGAGTGACGGCCGTCTTTGAGGTGGAATAAAGTGGATTTGGTAACAGATTTCATGTGAGGGTATTATGTATGTATACTGTACATGCCGTACGGTGTAAACAATATTTCATTATCAATGGTCAGGGCCTTATTTCAATCAATCTTTTCAATCTTGTCACATTGTCAATTACCAATCTTGGAGCAAAAGTAGTATCATGTATAATTCCTTTGTAGCATATTGTAGATATTATTCATTTGACAGGAATGCAAAATTGCTACAGTACAGGTACTGTAGCAAATTTGCATTAATATTGGCCAATAAATTCATGTCACTATCACTTAAATCAAATTGGAAATGTATTTGAGTTGTATGTTTATATTCAAAGGCAAAGTGTGTTCAGTAGTCCAGATTTACGGTAGTTATCTACATACTCATGTTGATCAATATGTTAGAGAGAACAACTGATTTACCAGTCACTAATTCAGTCACTAAATCTCTGAGAGTGGTGCATGGTCTTTTACAGCAAGTAAATTATTGACTAATTTACTCCCCCCTCCACCCCCACTCAATGAATTACTTTACAAGCCCTCCCTTATCCTGAATCAATAGTATAAAAAGCTAAATATATTCCTATTCACTGGTATTTCATCTGATGAAGCGGGCTCTGAGGTAAGTTTGGGGAAAAATGTATCAGTTGACAGAATTGATGTAACATTTTCACCGGGTTTTTAGACGTATACAAAATATTTAGAGTAAAGTAACATTATATCTGAGGATAGGCTACTTTAATTTACTTACTTACAGCACTTTTAATGTAAATGTTATGTGTGTATATGCAAACTGTTACTGTTAATTGCAACCATGACAGACGAAACTCATTAATTATTAACCCCACTGGAGCAGAAGAACCATCATGTCCTGTGTGAAATTACCACCTGTGAGTACACAGCTGAGAGGTCCATGGGATCTGCTGATATTCCAGGTCCAGCTTTTGATAAGCAAAATAAAGACATAAGGTTGTTGATTCAGTAACCTTTATGACATTAATACTTTGGCCCAACATATCATTACACTTTATTGACAACAACGTGTCGATCTAGATTGGCTAGTTGAACTATTTTTAAATGTTTTAAAATAGTAAAAAATGGCAAATAAGTTAATAAGGGGTAAGGGGTCCGGCGCAAGATGGAGCCCCTTATGTCTGAGCATCTCCTTAATTATGCATCCCGTGTAGTTTCTGTTGATGTGGGCCAGCGGCACTGAAGTGTGCACGCCTGGGCAGAATATGGAGATTCTGGGGTGCCCAGTGGTCAGAATCCCCCTCTCGGCCTTGCTGATGTGATCCTGCAGGAGCTGCCAGCAGGACGTTAGCTGTAACAACCAGCTGCCTTAGGGCAGTAGTTCCCAAAGTGGGGTCCGGGGACCCCTAGGGGTCCTTGAGGGAGTTCCAGGGGTCCCTGGCTAAATGATAGTTAGGAAACAAATGGACCCTTATGAGTCTGTAACTCTGAGAGTGTACAAATGGAACCAAATGGACCCTAACAGGTCCACTTGGTTCCATTTGTACACTCTCAGAGTTAAATTAACTTTGATTTTACAATATACATTGGGGTCCCAGAGATAGAAATGCCATTAAATCGGGGACCGTAGCCTAATTCAGGTCAAACCACGGGGGGGCCCTTGAAATGAAAATGGTTGAAAATCACTGCTAGAGTCACAAAAGTCTTCTCTTATGGGGGTCCTTGGCATATATTTTCAAATGGGGGTGAGTGTCATTCTGGGGGTCTTAGGGGCTCCACTCCTGATTTTCTGTCTCGGTTTACTCCCATAGCCTTACAGCTCCTTATGAGTCCCAATTTAATGATTGAGGTTTCTTATTTGGACATTTTCGATGTCATTTTCACTTGCCTCAATAAGGATGTTCTTATTTGTCTTCAGTTGGTATCAGTGTGCATCAGAATTGAGTTCAGTTAAACAACCAAATCAGTCTTCTAATCAGCTATCTTCATCAAGAT
Source organism: Electrona antarctica (assembly GCF_951216825.1). Taxonomy (NCBI): domain Eukaryota; kingdom Metazoa; phylum Chordata; class Actinopteri; order Myctophiformes; family Myctophidae; genus Electrona; species Electrona antarctica. The sequence continues at coordinate 25,874,766 of NC_136790.1, read as the reverse complement.
TGAAGTTGAGAGCTGAGAAGCATTTTTACTGTTGAGGCAATATGATGCTTAATAATAGTAGGCCTACTAAATAATAGTGGACCAAGGTCATCAGAATTGAACTAGCATGCAAAATAGATAAAGCAATCTGAAGATTAATGTGAGTATTGAAACGTGACTTTCAAGTGTCTTCTTTTAGCTAAATATGGTAAAACAAATTCGAGGGTGAGATTGCCAATAACCTTTTGGGTTTGTTGTAAAAAAAAATGTACTAGTAACATTGTACTGTATCTTCAATATCGTCGCTGTCGGGCAGAAACCTTGTATCTCCATATTTCAACTTTCTATATTTAAATTAAAGCAACACGAATATTTTCACTATTTTATTTTAAGTTTTGGACATACAAGGTTTATACCTGACAGCAATGATATAATATTAATATAGAATTGAATTAGGATTACATTAAATTACTTACAGTGCAGAGCTGGATATTTCAGTATGCACTTGACCCAAATAACCACCCATCACAGGGGCATAAATATAGAATAGTGCAGGTAGTGAGGGCCCTCCAACGACATTTTGGGTGGAAAATGGGGCCTTGTGGTTCATCGATTGATTCTGAATGATTTTGTCATATCGACTTTATTCCTGGCCGATTACAGGGTGGAGGCCACTCCCCCGCTACAAGAGTAAAGGTGGTTGCAAACTGGACGCGTTTTTTTTTGGGAAAACCGACGGAAAAACGCAGCTAAAAATTATTATTATAAATTATTATCATGATGGATGCATTTGATAATGTTACTCAATGATCATATGTGACTAGGGCCCATGCGTCACCTCATGCCACTGACCCATCAAGTCACATATACGAGCGTTGCGATGACCATAAATTAACATACTTATCTCAACAGATTATTTATGACCCAGACCCAATCATGTTTATCACTCGGTGTCCTTTCCACATCTGTAACATAATGTGGGGGTTCGATAACGCCCACTATGCTGTCCTAGTTTACACAGTCAGTATAAAAAGCGTGATGTTATTGTTGTTCACTGGCTCTGTCTTTGATCATTGGAGTACCCAAAGGTAAGCAGTAAGCACGGAGGACGAATTGGTGGTGGTGCACACAGGTTTCTCCTGATTCTCCTAATCTTGACAAGATTAGGCTTCATTGTAATTGTTGGATTACATCATTAATGTGCCGGCGGGTAGATGCTGCAAACATTGCTATGACAAATACATTCCAAAGATTTCTGAAAGGGAATGATTACATACGTAGTACATACGTACTATATATTCTACCATGTTTACAATATCACTTTAATCTTTATCAGGATAAAGGTTCCAAGTGAAGGCTTGAGAGCTTTAATATCAAGATGACCAAGCTCACCATTCTCGCAGGTAAAATGGTTGCCATAAACCTTCTGTAAATAAGAATAAATGTATTGTGTGTGAAATGGTAATAACAATGGTCTGTTTCTTTCCTTATAGGCTTGTGTCTGGTGTTATGCCACATGGGTAAGTGATGTCAGTACTACTGTATTGTATATTTGTTTTAGTTAAGGTTATACCGTAGGTAACCAACAGCTTCTAATTACCGGTATCCAACCTGTTATGCAAAGTATTTGGATTTGCTTGAACATATTTGCAGTGAAGTACACTGAGTTTGAGTACTTTACTTGATTATTAAAATAAATGCTGAAACTAACCGATCTACATGTAAGCTCACAAAATGCCAAAATATTAAGTAACAAACACTTAACTTAAGTCAAGTGCTGGTGTTGAAAACTTTGTCCATCACTGCATTTTTGTTTTTTGGCTATGTTTGGTAATAGGTGGTTTAAATTACAATCCATATTCTGCTTTTAAATGCAACAAATAAGATCTGTGAAACATCTTCTTTCTCTCAACAATACAGCAACTGCCAACCACCAGATGATATGCTACTTCACCAACTGGTCCCAATACAGACCTAATGAAGGGAAGTTCATGCCCCAAAGTGTGGACCCCTTCCTGTGCACCACCCTGATCTATGCATTCTCAGTAATCAACAGCAACAATGAACTGGTCACCTATGAATGGAATGACGAGGTTCTCTACAGGGCATTCAATGACCTGAAAACCAGGTATGTGATCTAGGATAGATCTGCAAGGACATACTTCTCAATTTGCCTTGAACTGTTGTTGATGATTCAAAACCTTGCACTTAATTTTATCTGACCACATCTAGAGGAATACAATAGGAATACTTCAACACAAGAATGCACAATTGCACATGTCTATAAATGTTTGATAATTTGACAACACAAGAATCTTCCATAATTTTCTCTCCTCTCTTCTTTAGGAATCCTGGTTTGTCGACTCTACTAGGTGTTGGAGGATGGAACTTTGGTTCAGCCCAGTGAGAATTTATTTTCTTCACATCCCAAGTTATATGGCTATAAGCATATCTTAGTTGATTGAAACATAAGTTTTACTTATTGTAAGGCTATCAAGTTATTTGTCTGTTGTTTGTGTAGACGACTGAATAACTTCAAAAACCTTTCTTCTCGTTAGGTTTACCATCATGGTGTCCAGTGCAGCCAACCGTCAGAGGTTCATCCAGTCAACAATCAGATTCCTGAGGACTCATGGCTTTGATGGTCTGGATCTGGACTGGGAGTATCCTGGTTCCCGTGGAAGTCCACATGAGGACAAGCAGAGGTTCACTCTGCTCTGCAAGGTGGGGCATTTGCTCTTTAACCCTCTTCCTGCCAAAGCCTCAGATCTACGGCAATTAATAAATACCACGCTTTCCGCCATTGCCGTAGATGTCCGCCATTGCCGTAGATGTACGGCAATTAGTCTTTTATAGTGCTTATGATCGATCAAGTCATAATGCTACTTACATTAGGATTGGGCTGCTAGCTGATGTTGTCAACAGCACTGGAGTGTGCCATCTTGAATTGCGCATGCCGCGCCCACTCTATCTGTTTCTTTCAATCGCCTTTATCTCCAATTCCTTGTTCAAAATAAGGTTTATTCCACGGCCCATGTAATCCTCGCTTTCTCGTTGCCAATCACGAGACTGGAAGTGGATGCGACAACACACACATTGTTAACATGTAACATTTGTAACATCCGGTCGCGGGTTTTGGCTCTTCAAAATAAGGGTTGAACCCATTTTCAACCTATCTTCATATAGTTGGTCCTCACTAATGCTCATTGTAAAAATCGTAAATAATAATAATAATTCTACTCTGTCTGTGTCTCAGAGGAGGGCTGTGGACAGTTTAGAAACCTGCCTACCAGTAATTGTTATTGATGCAATAACAATGGCTTCCATTATCATGCTAAAGGCCTATTCATACTCCAGTTTTAGGTGACAAGGTGACCACCACGGTGGTTAGTAAAAAAAAGAAGAGACACATTCTAATGTGTTTGGGTGAGCGGTGAAGCTTTTACCACCACGGCCTGACCTCATGTTGTAGTTTTCGGTGGTCATCTTATCACCTAAAAGTATGAATAGGCCTTAACTTTCCAGGAATAGAAAGCCTGCCATTAGCTTGGTTTCACCATTGATGATGTGCTTGATTCTGACCTGTCCACAGACAGAGTAGACAAAAATGGTAACATATTATAATGAAAATTAGGGAGGACCAATTACCGGTATATGAAGATATGTTGAAAATGGGTGAAGTCGTCCTTTAACGGCCAAACATCACATTCACTGCTAGGTGTGATAAACACTGCGGTTTAATTTTACAGGAGCTGGTTGCTGCCTATGAGGCTGAGGCTGCAGCGACTGGAAACAGACAGCTTATGCTGACTTCTGCTGTGGCTGCAGGAAAGCCAACCATTGATGCTGGATATGAGATCGCTGAGGTTGCAAAGTGAGTCTAGCGTCAACGGCTGCTGGAACAGGAACAGGAAGTGGAAATTACCAAATAATAATTATGATTCTGTGGTGATTAATGTTTGTGTGTTCATGTGTGTCCAGGTATCTGGACTTTATTAATGTGATGACCTATGACTTCCATGGCACTTGGGAGACATTCACTGGACACAACAGCCCACTGTTCCGTGGCTCTGAGGACAAGGGTGACCTCATCTACTTCAACACTGTAAGGAAACATGCAAATAGAGCAAGAGCAATAGGCTCAAGCTGGTGATTATTGGCACCAGAACTATGTTACATACTGCAGGTGCCAAGTATGTTGGTGTTCATTTTTCCTTTAGGATTATGCTATGAAGTACTGGAGAGACAATGGAGCCCCATCGGAGAAGCTGAGGATGGGTTTCGCCGCTTATGGACGCACCTTCCGTCTGACATCATCAAACACTGGCGTTGGAGCCCCAGCTAACGGCGCTGTGTCAGCTGGACGATACACACGGGAAGCTGGCTTCTGGGCCTACTATGAGGTGATGTGAAATATCACCTTTTTTAAGCAAACACTGAGCTCCTTTCTCTGATGACATTACAATGTGTAACATGACTGTCGGGTATTCTATATTCCTAACTTTACTTTTTTGTGGTTCAGATCTGTGAGTTTTTAAAAGGCGCCACCCTGCACTGGATTGAAGACCAGAAAGTTCCATACGCCATCAAGAACAATGAATGGGTTGGCTTTGATACGCAGGAGAGCTATGATACCAAGGTAGGTGGCATTTCATCGCTATATATTCCACACATCCATAGTGCATTTGTTAGAGCATAGTTGAATGCTCTAACACTAGTAAATCATTCTTTCACCTTTGTCTTTTCACCCCACAGGTCCGCTACCTGCAGGAAAATAAATTTGGTGGTGCCTTCTTTTGGGCGCTGGATCTGGACGACTTTGCTGGACGGTTTTGTGGACAAGGCAACCACCCTCTACTGTCACATCTCCGCAAACTCCTTGATATTGGTAATTTTTTATGAAGCTTTTCCTCATTCCAGATTTATAATTTTTATAAAAAACAATTCTATAAATTTTTCTGTGAGTTAGCCTACCGGTATATATACTGTGAAGACTTCCATCCCTTCCATTCTCTTCTGCCCATTTAGAGCTGCCCACTACTACCCCAAAACCCGGTGCTATAAGGACAACCACCCACAACCCACTCACAACTACCACCACCACGCACGCCCCTGCAGGATCCGGTTTCTGCAAAGGCAAACCAGATGGCTACTACGTTAACCCAGACAACAAGAGCAGCTTCTACCAGTGTGCAGGTGGTGTCACCAACCTGCATCCCTGCGCCTCTGGCACCATCTTTGCTGATAGCTGCAAGTGCTGCACCTGGCCCTGAACAATCCCTTAAGGTCTCCACACACCGGGCGCGAATCGGATGCGAATTCGGATTTTTTGCGGTTTTCCGAAAAACGCGGCAGGTGTGCAACCACCTTTAGTGTTTGTTTGCTGTCAGTAGTATAGATATTATGTTCCCATCTTATGGCTGATCAAAAATATTGTACATTTACTGTGTAAACAATGTTTCCTTCATTAGGTTTGTACAGTTATAATTCAGTTTACTTGTGAAATGTTACTGTATATTTTACAGATTGTAACCAAACAAATTAAATTACCGGTACGTCTTTGCATATTGATTATATTGAGTATTATTACTTTATTCCATTCTGCAGATTTATTTTTTACCAAAATGTTTTATTCTATGTATTTTGTGTCCTTAAACGCACATCATATAGTTTTGCATACGTACATTAAATAGTTTATTGTATTAGGCATACATAACTACAGGTATCTCCTGGTGTTACAGAGAAACATTTTGTGAGGTACAGTAGAAAAGCATGTTCCATGGATCTACAATGTGTTGTGGTCTATTGTGGTCACACTGAGTACTATTGGTGGGAACTCTAAAGCAGCAGTAGAGATGAGATTGTTTTAATGAGGGATGATACAATGAAACCATTTCATCCTTAACGGTGGAGCAAGTTGGTTACAATAAGTGTTAAATAGTTGAGGGAGTTATATATTCCGATAGCAATCATTTGTGTTGGTTCAGTAACAGGTGCCTTCTCTCCAGCTCTTTACAGAACAGAAAATAAATGTTAAGGTCAGCATACCAATTTGATCAAATCCGGAGCAGAAGAAATTGGAACTGGAACACTATTAAATTGAAGGGCTGGTCTCTCATCTGAATGGACAAAATTGGTAGCTCAAACTGAAAATGTAAGAGCGACAGAGAGACTGAACTGAACAAACACTCAATAATAGCAATGACTACTATTGGAATGGACAAAGGTAATAGAGCAAGCACCTCCACTCTAGCCCAGGTGCTGGACAAAAGGCAGTACAAGAGGAAAAAATAAAGTCTGCAACACTGGTATGAAAACTCAGCTCCACTGGTTTATTTGACTCAACGTTTCGATCCCTTAGGATCTTCTTCAGGATTTTTTTACTATTGGAATGGAGCATTAACTTTTGAACAAACCTTTTTTTTTTTTTTTTACCAAATATATAACTTACACAACCTTTATCTGTAAATATCTTTTCAATCTCAAACTCACTTGTATTAATAATAATATGATAATATAATTATAATACACTTTGTATTATCCTTCTCATATGTTCACAATCAATGTACACATTTCTTACACGCAAACATCTGTCTAATATAACCCATCCACTTGTGGCTTATCGTCAATCAACTCAGTCAACCAATTTGAAGAACTAAAAACAAATCAGTTTTGTTCCATTATGTGGCTACATGAATTTACATGCCTTTTGGCTCCAGTCAAGATTAACATGAACACAATAATGTCAGGCCCCCCATGTTAGAAGGTTGTGATGAGGACATGGTAACATTCACGTCATCCACCACTTGTTTCCTGCCCCCCAGATAAGTATTACTATAAAGATTCACTGCTTGATTCATTCGCTTGAGCAAAATAACATAATGTATGGTGTTGAATGCCTTACACAACTACTATTTTATTTGCATTCATGACAGACAAAGCAGATCATAGATGGCACATCATACGAGTACAAACCTGAGAGCTCTATATTGGCTCTGCTTACATATCAGGTTTAGAATATCATAAACAAATTAAAGAAATAAACTTGCTGATCAGTAACCTTTGTGTCATGATGCTCTGGACAAACAATATAATTTGTTACTTATTGATAAGTGCCATGTGTTTGCTCTTATCTATTAGGCATCTATATGTTTGCTGGACAAAGTCTGCAAATCACTGATATAAAAACTTGCCCAAGGTTGTCTCCCAGCTGCACAGCTTTGAGCTTGCGAAGGTCCATTTTTTGAGAGGCCTTTAAAGGAGGCAAGGAGGCATTTCGACATGCACAATGACATTGTCTAATTTGATTTGATTGATGATTTACGCACGCACGCACGCACGCACGCACGCACGCACACACACACACATACACACACACACACACACACACACACACACACACACACACACACACACACACACACACACACACACAGAGATGTACACACACATGTGTGCTCTTTGCCAAATATTTTGGTGCACTCTCACTAGGCTAATGTTGGATCCCAGTTATTTTTGTTCATAAATGTGTTCTATATCCATCCATCTTCAACCGCTTATCCGGGGTTGGGTCACACCGCCACAGGGGCAACAGTTTCAGTTTCAGCAGAGAGCTCCAGACTTTCCTTGCCCGGGCAACAATAGCCACTTCCTCCTGGGGAATACCAAGGCATTCCAAGGCCAGCATCCCACCATCTAGTCTGCCACATGGGTCTCTCCTCCCAGTGGTACGTGCTGTGAGGAGTCCTCACTGCACGTACCACTGGGAGAAGACCCATGTGGGTGGTCCTCACTGAGGACCTCCCTAGGTAGACGCTCGGGAGGCATCACATACTTTTACAAATAATTAACATTTACTTTTATAGAAGTTAAAGACCCAAATTTGTGAGGCCATATGGACGTAGTTTTGTTGAGTTAGACAAGTAATATTTAAATAGGGGACATGACATCAATGAGTGGATGTCGTCCCAAACACAGAATCCACCACCAAGATGGCAGGTTACTTCATCTACTGGACTTAGTGTAGACCTGGAAAGTGAAGTACTTTCAGAGAAATGTGGACCTCTTCATGTGCCCCCATCTAAGCTATGCCTTTCTCCATCACCAACAATGACAATCAGTTGCTCATCTTTGAATGGAACGATCATGAAACAACAAAGGCCTTCAATGGCCTTAAGATCACATAACACAGCCTTATTATGGCACTGACCCCCACTCTTTTCTTAAATTATATACATAAAAAAAAGCTTTATTGGAACTTGTAATAATTGTATTAGTGACACAATATAGAGTGGGCCCTCCAACAATGTGCTGGGTGGAAAGTGGGCACTTGCGTGTGATTCAGATCATTTTAGTCATATACAGATATGCAATGATGATTTGTACATCACTTTTGTTGTTGTCCAATGTCAAGTCCCTATTTGATCATATCACTATCGCTAGTTTAGGCGTGAAAGAGCGAGCACATGCTGCCTTTCACATATGGAAGTGGCAGTAAGAAAATGAAATGGAAAAGAACAGAAGAAGGTAGATAACCCTAAATGAGATTCCCTTTTTTTATGACTTACACACATACGGTAAATCTAGTAATAGCGTTGATATTTCTATGATGACCATTAATTAACTTACTTATCTCAACAGATTATTATGACCCAATCATGTTTATCACTCTGTGTCCGTTCCACTCGGTGTCTGTCTGTTACAATGTGGGGGTTCGATAACGCCCACTATGCTGTCCTAGTTTACACAGTCAGTATAAAAAGCTTGATGTTATGGTTGTTCACTGGCTCTTTCTTTGATCATTGGAGTACCCAAAGGTAAGCAGTGAGCACGGAGGTGGAATTGATAGTAGAGCACAGATTTCTCCTTAATGTCTCTTAATACTTACTGAGATTTATATTCAAAACATGTCCCCTAGAGTATAGTTTTTTGTTCTAGTGAGGTTCTATGGGCAGTAACTTGTGTTTACTCATGTTCACAATGACCCGTAGTTACGGGTTAAGAGCTGTACTGTGTTGACAAGATTAGGCTTCATTGTAATTGTTGGATTACATCATTAATGTGCTGATTGTGCCGGCGGGTAGATTCTGCAAACATTGTCATAACAATGCATGCCAAAGATTTCTGATTTTTTTTCCCTTGATATTGGTTAAGGTAAGGGTCATTTATTTATAAATTGCCTTTCAAAACAAATGTTACAAGGTGCTGCATAATGACTAAAATAAAACCGTTTATACTGAGGATATGTTCTTTATTCACCTATGATCCTAGATCACTATTTATATGCATTTCATGTATTATAGTGTTTTTCTTTGCCTGCTGTAAATCACTCTGGAATTAAGAGCGTCTGCTAAATGTCTAAATTGTAAATTGTACCATATGTTTACAATATCACTTTAATCTTTATCAGAACAAAGGAGAGGGAAGGCTTGAGAGCTTTAATATCAAGATGACCAAGCTCACCATTCTGGCAGGTAAAATTGTTGCCATAAACCTTCTGTAAATCAGAATAAATGTATTGCGTGTAGAATGGGTGTAACCAGCAGTTATTAACCCCAGGTGTCTGTTTCTTTCCTTATAGGCTTGTGCCTGGTGTTATGCCACATGGGTAAGTGATGCCAGTACTCTATGACGTCAGCAGTAGCTTGAACATGCATGTGTTACCCAACAATATGGTAATACAGGTTTACCTTAACATTTCCTGACTAGACAGAGCACAGCAAATAAGATGTGACACGTCTGCTTTCTCTCAGTACAGCAACTGCCAACCACCAGATGATATGCTACTTCACCAACTGGTCCCAATACAGACCTAATGAAGGGAAGTTCATGCCCCAAAGTGTGGACCCCTTCCTGTGCACCACCCTGATCTATGCATTCTCAGTAATCAACAGCAACAATGAACTGGTCACCTATGAATGGAATGATGATGTTAACTACAAGGCATTCAACGACCTGAAGATCAAGTAAGCTATCTAGGACAGATTTGCAAAGCACCTCCTTCTCAATTTTCCTTGAAATGCACAAGTCGACTAATTTTTGCAAATTAATTTTGCTTAACTTGTCTTTAGGAATCCTCATCTGAAGACTCTACTGGCTGTTGGAGGATGGAACTTTGGTTCAGCCCAGTGAGGATTCCTTTCCCTCACATACCAAGTTATATGACTAGTTGAATCACAAGTTTTATTGATAAGACTAAAGGTAATTTTTACATGTTTTTGTGAACATAACTGTTTTTGTGACAACTGCAACAACGTTTCTTCTCACTAGGTTTTCCATCATGGTGTCCAATGCTGCCAACCGTCAGAAGTTCATCCAGTCGACCATCAGATTCCTGAGGACTCATGGCTTTGATGGTCTGGATCTGGACTGGGAGTATCCTGGAGCTCGTGGAAGTCCGCCTGAGGACAAGCATAGGTTCACTCTGCTCTGCAAGGCATGGCCCTGTCTCTTATTGTCAAATTCTTCACAGAGGATGACAGTACTAATTCACTCTTTTAGATCTGACAAACTGCCTTACCAGTTGTGGTTTAAATTTACAGGAGCTGGTTGCTGCTTATGAGGCTGAGGCTGCAGCGACTGGAAACAGCCAGCTCATGGTGACTGCTGCTGTGGCTGCAGGAAAGCCAACCATTGATGCTGGATATGAGATTGCGGAGGTTGCAAAGTCAGTCTAGCATGATCAACAGTGTATATTTAAAAAAGCAGGAATTGTAAATTACACAGCAAATAATTCTTAAGGTGGCTAAGCATTTATGTGTTCATGTGTTTCCAGGTATCTGGACTTTATTAATGTGATGACCTATGACTTCCATGGAACTTGGGAGACATTCACTGGACACAATAGTCCACTGTTCCGTGGCTCTGAGGACAAGGGTGACCTCATCTACTTCAACACTGTAAGGAGACATGCGGGTATATTTTAGCCTGGCTAATAAGCCAGACCGAATCTGGCTTATTAGCCAGGCTATAGGTATATTTAACATAGAGCAAGAGGCATGAGCTGAAGCAATGGTGAATGGCACCTATGTTCTACTGTGTCACACTGGTGCCAAGTATGTTGGTGTTTTGCACTTATCCATGACGACTTCTATTGCTTACCTTCATTCATCTTTTAGGATTATGCTATGAAGTACTGGAGAGACAATGGAGCCCCAGTAGAGAAGCTGAGGATGGGGTTCGCCACTTACGGTCGAACCTTCCGTCTGACATCATCAATTACTGGCGTTGGAGCCCCGGCTAACGGTGCTGCATCAGCTGGACGATACACACGGGAAGCTGGCTTCTGGGCCTACTATGAGGTGATGTGAATCTAATGTCTTGTCTAGCACAAGTGACTGGATTTAGCTGTTTTATTGCACTTCTCAGATCTGTGGCTTTGTGAAGGTCACAACCCTTAAAGCTGAGCGAGCTGCTTTTTCTGGTATGTCTGCATGGTGAAATGAATGACTGTCAGGTGTTTATATGCCTAACCTTACTTTTTTGTGGTTCAGATCTGTGACTTTTTAAAAGGCGCCACCCTGCACTGGATTGAAGACCAGAAAGTTCCATATGCCACCAAGGACAATGAATGGGTTGGCTTTGATTCGCAGGAAAGCTATGATACCAAGGTAGGAGCCGGAGGCATATTTTCGTCATATATTCCACACCTCTATGGTTCTTTTGTTAGCATAGTTCAGTGAATCATCCTACTGTATGTCTTTCGGATCCACCCCACAGGTCCGCTACCTGAAGGAGAATAAATTTGGCGGTGCCTTTGTATGGGCACTAGATCTGGACGACTTTGCTGGACGATTTTGTGGACAAGGCAACCACCCTCTACTGTCACATCTCCGCAAAATCCTTGATATTGGTAAATGTTTTGAGTTTTGAGCTTTTCCTCATTCAAGATTCCATCAATTCAATTTGTGGTCACATTACTAACTTGCTATTTCCTCACACCCACCACAGCCACAGTTATGTTATATCTACACTAGATGTCGATTTCAAACTCATTTTCCATCGTTTCCATTCTCTTCTGTCCATTTAGAGCTGCCCCCCCTGCCCCCCACCACTACATCAAAACCCGGTGCAAGCACAACCACCAAACGACCAACAACTACCTCCGCCACCACACATGCCCCAGGATCCGGTTTCTGCAACGGAAAACCAAATGGCTACTACACTAACCCAGATGATAAGACCAGCTTCTACCAATGTGCAAGTGGCATCACTCACATTATGAAGTGTGGCCCTGGCACCATCTATGATAATAGCTGCTCGTGCTGTGTACACAATACCTACTAGAATATTTGGGAATACAGTAATGATTTTTTTTTAATTCTCTCTGTATAGACATCTTTCTCATCTTACAAAGACCATTTTGAGATGTTGTATTCACATTCTTAGTTGTTTGTGTCTGAAGCTATTAAATTACCAACAAATAAATAAGTATGTTTCCTGCCAAATGTGATTGTCGTTAATTGCAGTCCTTTAACCCTGCAATATATACATAGTATATATATATGTATATATTGAACTTGTCCATGAACTTGTTACTCAAGTCTTAAGTGGCTTCAGTGAGACTCATTGTGCTGGATGTCATAATACAGGTCAAAGTTTAGCACACAGCTGATTTTCTTAACACAAATGTTACACCCTGAGCTCGTGGCTGAGGGTGACAGGCCCAGGGGGGGGTATATCACCATCACCACAGAGCAGAGGGTGTGAGAATTACGTTCAGGCTAGAGGGGACAGTTGGAGTTCAGACAAATCCTCTCAAAATGACATCTTCGAGCATGGCTCAAAGGCTGTCAGATATTGGATGACCCCTTCGTGACATCATCATAGGCTATTTGTAGTGTCTTTTGACATTTCTGTTGGATGGTCAAGAAAGTTGTTTTAACAACAACAGCAAAGTCTCACTGACAGAATCTCCTGAGATTGAAGGCTATCAAATTATACGCAGCAACAATTGTTTTCCCATGCATCCTCCACCAACATCTACCGTGTTTATGCCAACAGTTGTACAATGCTACCCTAGAGGTACATCCAACAGAGCCAGGTTAGTGTGACACCTCCTTTGTCTCACTTGTCTGCGTCTGTGAAGTACTATGTCACCAGCCACATATCATTATGCCATTGGATATTAAAATGCACAGGTAAAGGCTTTGGGTTTCATGTAAGGCTACAATGTCACCAGCGCTCTAGGTGGGGGAAAAAAAGCATGAAATTGGGTCATTCTGGGAACATTCTGCCACCAATATAATAAAAAGCAATATCCCATATCCACTGGTTTTTGTCAAGGTGGTGGTGGTGTATAATATGAGATTTGTTAAGCATCCTCACACAGGTAAAGAGATCCATATAAAAGGAGTTTTTGTGTGTCACACTAAATTGGTAATTTATCTTATCACTTGCCCTTCTTGTAAATCATATGTCGGGAAGGAGAATAGATCACTGAAAGCCTTTATTGCTGAACATGGAAGCACTATTAGAAGCAAAAACATAAATTATCCAGTAACAGCACATTTTGTTGAATTTAGTCATCCTGTTTCCTCTCTAATAAGATACAGTATAGTGGTATTGAGAAGGAATCACTGCCCCCAAGAGGAGGTGCCTGGGATGTTTCTGAGCACCCTGTTACCTCTTAGATTGAATTATATTATGAGTATGACTTGAAGTGTTCGCATAATGTCATTTATGATGTTCATCTAGAAGTGAGGTTTAACTTTATTTTCATATATTAGAAATATTGAAAATAAATGTTTCTAACCATTTTAAATATGCCTATGCTAGGTCCAAGCAATTTGAGGTAAATTTGTAATCTGTAGTATGAGGCATAATGTTTCTTGCTACTTTCCTTCAAGTGATTTGATTACTGTATTTCACTGTTTGTTAAGAGTTTTGATTCACTGAAGGCCTCTTCATTGTTTTTTCTCACACCATGGTGGAATGTGTGTCTGATCACCATCACGTTACTACACAGTAAAATCCTCAGGGTAAATGTAACTCTAAGAGTATGCAGTACGTTGTCTGTATGGGTCCATCTGGTTCCATTTGCACACCCTGTGTGCTGGGTGTCAGTTGTGTGGCCTACATAATATACCTGTCCTATATAATTGTTGATCTTAAAGAAGGCCTGAGGGCCAAAACGTCACCTAAATGAAAGAGAAATGCATATGGAGCCAGAGCGTGCAACACCTACTCTCAAGTCTTCAAGTAATCAGCACCTCATTCAAATTGTAAGTTCATTACTTTTCTATTAGAAAGTGATGTATAATATATCCTATCCTATATATATGATCTGTTTCATACAAACAGGATGGGTTGCTACTAGGAATGAATCTCACATGTGAGATTTTTGTAAGATTATTGTAAAGGACACCATGTTTACCATCACTAGTATTTTTGCTGTATGTTTTTCTCTGTGGATTAAAACCTGAAAACGTAATGCACTGTCCAATATATCCCCAATACACGTATACAACATAATATACTCCATTTCAAATATGACTTCACGTTGATTAATAGATCATATTACTTTTACATAAGATACGTTCGATAACAAAAGACAGATGCCATAACTCTACCCGTGGGCCCATGCAGGCCATGTCCGATACATCATACGTATAATTATGTCTCTCAGGGAACATCTATTTCAATGTTAATGCTGTGACCATTGCAATGCTGTACCACGTGACTGAGAGTAATCGGAGAGGTGGCTTGTGTGACGTTACAGTATGAATACATATTGTTGTTGTTCTGTCTGCAGTCTGTGAGGTGTTCCATGATGGGACTTACCCTCTCCCCAGAGCTCAAACTGTGGAATAAGCAAGGGCTGCTAACATGAATGCAGGAATAGCATGCACAATTGGTGAGCATTTCTGTGTTGCTTTTGTGACACATCTTGTGTGCGTGCGTGTGCATGACTGCCCTGTTTTATAGAGGGGTTGCATCTTAAAATTAAATCAATTATGTATGTAACTTTGAACACAGCACTTTTGAATTGATATCTGCATTGTGTCTTCTACAGTAGGTCTGCAACTTTTTATTCAGATTGGTGAGTAAACAAATATAAAATGTATAAATATAAATTTTGTCAAACACAAACAGAAATGTAATACTGTTAAAAATCTACTGTATGCATCCTATCCAGACTGTAGTAGCCAATCCCTCCTCCGTACATGTCATCTTTAAGTTAAATATATTGTATATTTTGTTGTTTTTACACACAATCTGCATACACATCATTAAAAAACTAATATCTCTATTCTGTTTCTCATCCCAGCAACCACCACCAAACTTGTTTGTTACTTCACCAACTGGTCTCAGTATAGAACTGGCATAGGGAAATTCCTACCAGAGAACGTTGATCCTTTTCTGTGTACCCACATGGTTTATGCCTTTGCTATCATCAATTACGCTAGTGAGATCACTGAATCTGCCTGGAATGAGAACACTCTCTACAAATCATTTAATAAGCTCAAGAAGAGGTAAGAATACAACATCCAAAAGACACTTCTCTCTTAAAGGACAACTTTAGTTTTTTTCAACCAAGGTTCATGTTTTAGTTGTTATTAGAGAAAGTAATTGATGAGTGTTACATTTTTTAATTTGCTGCTTTCTTTCGTTTTAGGGATTTTTTTGACAGGGGGGCGGGGCATTCGAACATGGGGCTAAATATGTATTTATTTACAAAATATTATGGCAATTTATTTGTATTATTATTTATTATAATCCTAATAGACCCCAGGAAATTACATTTGGCCACAGAAGATCGCAGGATCTACTGAATGTGAAGGAGGCCTAGGGGGCTGCCACACTGTGTGTTGTAGGCTCAATATGTCAGTTTGACACATTCATAGTAAATAATAAAAAAAGAAATCGCTATAAAAATTTGTAAAAAAAAATACACATTTTGCCCCATGCTCGAATGCCCCCGCCCCCATGTCAAAAACAGCTAAAATCCCTAAAACTAAAGAAAGCAGCAAATGGAAAAAAAATAACACTCATCTTTTACTTTCTCTAATAACAATCTAAAACATGAACCTTGGTTGAAAAAAAAATAAAGTTGTCCTTTAAATTAAATTAACAGTTAAATTAACACAATTGTAATTGTCTATAGACTATTTCATATCTATTTCTCTCTCTCTCTCTCCACCCTTCTGCATCACCAACCAATGTAGAAACTCAAGACTAAAGACTTTACTGTCTGTCAGAGATGAGAGAGATGGTGGATCCCAGTGAGTGAATCTCTCTTGCTAACTCTTTCTGAAAGCCTAATTTGCATAATGTGTTGTCACTTGGGTAGAATTAAGTGTGACAGTAAAACTAAGTTTGTTGTACAGCAGCATCTATTCAATTTGTTGTTTTGTGCTGTGACCTTCTGAGTGTAATGCCTTGTTTGTCATGTCATATGCCAGCTTCTCCACAATGATGTCCAAAGCAGCCAACCGTCAGACATTCATCCAGTCCACCATCAAATTCTTGAGAGCTCATGACTTTGATGGTCTAGATCTGGACTGGGAGTACCCTGGACATCCCCCAGAGGACAAGCAAAGGTTCACACTTCTCTGCAAGGTACAGTGACTTGAGTGCACTTGAGTACATACTCTATACATTCATTTTTCCTCTCAAATATATCTGCTGCTATCAAAATCTAATGAGTATATGCTCTGTAATCTGCAGTCAATCATAGTTTAAACTATTTGGACAGCACCTTCTTCCTCAGCCTAGTGGGAATATGCGTGGACAGTTTCATCACAATCGGACGCTGTGTTAATGATTTGCAGCATTTTGTACAAAACGGGCCACCCCTGAAAACTTTGGAAGCCAATCTTAGCCAATCAGGATGTAATATGAGAAATCAAATAAAAAAAAAGACCCGCCTTGATCACATGACTATAGAGATCATTTGTACCAATTTGCGTGAGATTTGGGTAAAATATGAAGGAGTCAAAAAAATGTTTTACATAAATCGGCCTCCTGGTGGCGCTATAACAGGCCGCTGTTGAAAAAGGTTAATCGTTGGCATTCAGGGAGGGTGTGTGCACAGGCCAACGATGCCGGAGATTAGCTGTACACAGACGGACTGACACACTGACACACACATGTGCAAAACAAACTGTACTCTTCCCATGCCTTTGGCCTGGTGGAGACGAATGAGTCAAATATAATGGGTGGCCTCCTTGAACCAATCAAACATACCAGAGCATGCTTCGGAAAGTGGTCGCCTGTACCGCCAAGTATACCGTGAGGCGTAGTGAGTGTGCTAAACATATCAGACTATCAGTGTGGTCCTTTAGGCTAGCTCATCTTAGTGGAAGAAAATGCTCACAGCAAAAACTGGACATAACTGGTATTTGGTAGGCTTAGTGACCCAAAAACACAACTACAGTAGCTTATTGCAAAATCAGGTGCAAGTGCTGCACAATTAATCGAAAAAAGATTGCGATCTAGATTCAGTCACCTATGCAATCTCATTTATAAATTTGAGCAAGAATCGTGGCTGTCCAATTCATTTTAGTTAAGAGTGGTTTAAGTCAAGCACTTTGATGTTGTCTGTTTAAACTAAGCCACAGTAGTTGACTCCAGGTGCCACATTTTGCATGTAATGTTCAGCAACTAAAGACAATGAATATATTCATGGATAAAATGAGAATCGTGTGAGAATTCTAGTGGAGAAAAATGTATTCACATTTAAGCAAGAATGGTGCAGCACTACTTGATATAATTGATTTTAAGAAATATATATATTGGATTTGGATTGGGCTATACGGCATCGGTATCGGCTAGATAGTTTTTTTAACATCGGTATCGGCCAAGAATTTCCACATCTGTGCACCCCTAATTATATGTTAACAATAAAGATAAATACAATAAATAAATCTTCACTGATAATTTATCCATTCGTCCAAATTTTAATTGCATAAAACTGAGAAAAGTGCAATCCTCTACTCAGAGGATTGCAGGTCTTTGCCAAGCTGGAATTGCCAACCCCAGCCAGCAGGAGAAGAGCAAGGCGCAGGGGGAATATAATATAATATACATTCTTAGGACATAAGTTCAACTTATTAGTGTTTGTGGTGCCCACGTTTTTTTGAGGTGTGCTCTATAAAGGCCCCTCAACATGTGATTCCAATTTGGGGTTGATTGGATGTATGTGGGGTTCATGATATATATGGTGTTCTTTGTAAGAAATAGTTTCCGCCCTCACATCTTCCAGGGGAAATATTGTATTGATTCTACAACCTATGATTCAAGAGTTATATGTCAAACTCAAAACGTAAAGCGGCCTGTTATAGTGCCACTATGAGGCAGATTTGAAAGAGGGTGGAGTGTCTTCCTTGGTCTACTGGGTGTGCGCATGCTACTGTAAATTTGACACAGATTGATCCAGCAGTTTACAAGAATGGCTGTCCACAGACACACAAACACACAGACAAAAAAACAGTGTTTTCGGCCCCAAGCATGGCGAACATAATTAACACTCATCCAGAAGATAGTTCAATTAGTATCTCAGGTTATTATTGGCATATTGTGGCTGGTCCCTGGAGACGCACGTGGAGACACACCCTCCTTTGTACTGAAAGAACATCGGTGTCACATGACACTGTTCTCCATTTCAACATGTTAAACACTTACCCCTTCTTTCATCCTACAGTACCATTCAAGTTGATAATAGTCACAAAGATTGAACTAAGAAGTTCAAAGCAAGGCTTCCTATTTCAGGGGAATGGGGACACAGAGCATCGTCATACAATAACGGATGATGTTGCCCTTGAACATAATTTACTCTGGATCATTTCCTGGGGCAACCACGGCAATGGAATCGCTTAAAAGCTTTAAAGGGCCATTGCCTCCTATTTCACACCACCTATAACTTCTAAGCATCTTCACCTCAGGGTACCTTCCTTACAGCCAAAATAAAAACACACAATGTTTTCTTTCTAGGAGCTTTCAGAGGCATATGAAGCTGAAAGAAAGGCCAGAGAGAGCCGACCACTCATTTTATCTGCAGCAGTCACAGCAAAGATAGATGCCATTGAGATGGGATATGAAGTCGCTGAGATGTCAAAGTAAGGCTTGCAATGCTGTCACCACCTTAGATATGAACCTATGAACCAAAACATTGTTTTTGTTCACAATAAATATATTTTAATTGCATGTGAAAAAGACTGGGCAGGAGTCCTTTCTTATAAGTTAAGGAATTTGTCATTTATTGATCAGGTGGCTTTGTGTGTATCGTTTGTGTGTGTGTGTGTGTGTGTGTGTGTGTGTGTGTGTGTGTGTGTGTGTGTGTGTGTGTGTGTGTGTGTGTGTGTGTGTGTGTGTGTGTGTGTGTGTGTGTGTGTGTGTGTGTGTGTGTGTGTGCACGCGTGTCTGTGTAGGTACCTGGACTTCATCAGCGTTAAAACATTTGATCTTCATGGTGGTCAAACCAATGTGACAGTCCACCACAGCACCTTGTACCACGGAACAGTGTCTACTGAAAGTGATACCAACATAGTAAGAAATATGCAATGTATCACAATGCTTAACCATTATATTACTAAGGTAGGAGACCTGCATACTGTGTACTGTAGGATGAGCCCCTAATCATACAACTGACTGGATCTGAACCAGGTCTATAGTTTTCCATATACAATCAAACGTCTCGGCAACAAAGTACAGCAATAAAAGCAATGCATTGGCTACGTATATCACAACAGTCCATCGTCTTTGGTCCTCCCAGGACTATGTTATGCGGTACTGGTTGGACCGAGGAGCCCCTGCAGGGAAGCTGTTAATGGGCTTCCCCACACACGGACGTTCCTTTACCTTGTCCACAGCAGAGAGTGGCCTGGGTGCCCCAGTCAGTGGCCCTGCTATACCTGGCCCGTATACCCAGCAGATGGGTGTCTGGTCCTACTATGAGGTAAGGCAATCTGGGAACTAGTTAACTCAGCCCTCACCCACCCGTGTGCGTGTGCTCGTTAACACACGCGCACACACATGCACACGCACGCACACACACACACACACACACACACACACACACACACACACACACACACACACACACACACACACACACACACACACACACACTTTAGTCTCATAATATATGAATTATAATTATAATATATTTAATATTATTCCTATAATACCAAAACTACCATACACTAAAATCATTACTTAAAGTCCTCTCAGAGAGTCTATACTATGCTGCTTCATTCTTTCCCTCAGTCTACACCAAATCTCTTCGCCAAACAATAGCCAATCTACAAGCTCACAAAGCGTCGCGCTACAATGTGTTATGAGCTTATCGTCTATTTTTGCTGAATGTTCACCTATTATGACATGGGGATGCTATAGTATAGGGTTTGTGTGGTTAATGCTTGTTTCCTCTTTAGATCTGCTCTTTCATCAGAGGGTCCTCCATCTACTGGATTGATGCTCAGAGTGTCCCATATGCTGTCAAGGGGAACGAATGGGTGGGCTTTGACAACCAAGACAGCTATGAAGCCAAGGTCTGACCCTGCCGGCGGACGCAGACAAGATACATTTTAAATTCATCTGCTCTTTAGAACTATTTTCAGATATTTTCATCTTCTTTCTGTTCTCCCTTATACAGGTGGAGTATCTGAAGAGCAGGGCGTTTGGCGGGGCCGTTGTGTGGACACTGGACATGGATGACTTCTCTGGAGAGTTCTGTGAGCTGGGCAGATACCCACTGATAACACACCTGAAAGCTCTTCTCATTAATGGTAAGGCCTACAGCCTATACACAGTCATATACAGTACAGTACAGTACAGTACAGTACAGTACAGTACAGTACAGTACAGTACAGTACAGTACAGTACAGTACAGTACAGTACAGTACAGTACAGACAACATATATTTGTACATTTTCATATTTCATGCCACTGTTTGGGAGTGATGTGGTCATACAACAAACTACTACAAATTAGGATATATCAGATTATCCAAACTAATCGCTGACTACAGTGTTGAGGAGCACATATTGATATATTTTTCCCATACCTTCCTTTGTAGACTCGAATACATCAACATCACCACCACATCAAACCACTAACCTCACAACCTCTTCCTCCTTATCTTCTGAAGTCACACGTCCGACACAAGAGTGGCAGACCACCGGGAGAGACCCCATTACCACGACAAGACCAGGAAGCACCTGCCTGCAAAACATCACTGTTGTGTATCCAAATGTACGCTTCTGCCAAAAGAAACGTGATGGATTTTACCTGAGATCAAATTATCCAAAGATCTTTTACCAGTGTGTGCGCGGGAAGACATCAACAGTGAGATGCCACGGCAGCCTCACTGTTATCACGGACCCGGTGTACAGCAAGGGAGAACAGGCCAAGCTGGGGAGTATAGTTTTAATTCATCTTGTCATAGCTACATATGTGTTGACAGTATGGTGCAACAGGTGATTTTATAATGTATGGTATCATTCAAGCACTCCTGTACGCTATGGATACATGGTGTGGACAGAACTGGCAACTAATAAAGAGTTAAAGACCAAAGATAAATAAAATAATATTTTTTTATGACCAGAGTTCCAGTATACAATACTGCACTGCTCTGTGTATCTTGCCAAAAATCATACTGTATGTACAATAAACGTGATGAAGTTCCATTAAAACCTGAGCTTGGCCAGAACATTCTTTAAAAAGTGTCAAAGAACTTTAACTGAACAAAATATTTAATTCTCACTTGAATCATGTGAAAATACTTTTGTATTTTGGTGGTTTCATTTAGTAATAACCACATTAACAGGTATGGGCACACAACATGTTATAAACTGGTCCAATAAAGTTAAAATGTTCACACAGTCGCTCATCACTTCTTGTATCATCTAAACATGAGTACATTACAACTTGCTTGCTGCAGCAAAAAGTCACAGGAGTCTGTATTAACTTATCAAGACCACCAGATGGAGTGAGAGGGCACTGCTCAATGAAGGCACATATACCCATTACTCAAGAATGTTCATCCATCTTCACTCGTGTAAGGAGGGTGTCTATTTCGGACTGTAATTTTTCCTTTAAAAAAAAGAAGAAGTTTTATTTGTGTTAATTATTGATAGGAGAGTAGGCTGACAAGAAATGGTAGAGAGAGGTGGGGAGTGACACGCAGCAAAGGCCGTCGGGATTGGGACTCGAACCTGCAACGCGCTGTCAGGCCTAGGTGCCCAGACCGCTACGCCAGAGGTCCAGGCCATATGCTGACTGGTTGACAGTAACTATGCTCAGGCCCTGATATATCCTTAGTGAGATGTTCTAGACTAGAATATATCAAAGACACACATTCCACATGACTACACATGTGTTTTGTGACATGGCTGTTGGCTGTGCAAGGATGGTGGAATGAGAGTGCCTGCCTGGCAGCTCTACCCATCTTTCTTGATCTTCAGGATACTGATCTGGTGTTTATATGCTGTCCAAGCAAACCAAGGGCAAGAAAGACTTGGATAGTCATTGATTTTCTCAAAGACTACAGCAGCTAGTGATGATGACGCTTTCAAAGGCAGGAAGGAAGGAAGACAAAATCATCTGCATCAGTCCACAATACACTAGTATGGGCTGGTAACAGCCAGCTGGCACTACCAGCCACTAAGCTTATCTTTTTCAAGGCCAAGAGAACTGGGAGTACTGCACCGCAGCTTAACTCCTTCACACTGTGGGAAGTCATAACAGAGACATGTCTAATAGACCTCCTTTCAAAACCTACCAATACAGTAATGCTTGACTGCACTGCTACAGCTCTTACAATATCTGCTCGGTCAGAAACCATTTCAGAGACATATTTCACCAAAGATATAGTAGGACACAGCTAACCCTGAACAACAATTAGTAATACTAAGATTCATACAAAAAAGAGATTGCTCTGTTGCTCTGATCAGAGGTATCGTTTTCTTACAGGGTGTGTCTGGCAGAAGGAAAGTTTCCGTGTTGCTTGCTTACTCCAACCTTGCACTTTGTAATTACAATTCAAAAAAGAATACACATTCCTGAAAGGCACTGACCTTTCTCTGATTCATTCTGGTCAGGTTCATCCACCCTCAAATGGTCAGATTGGCACAGAAGACGTTGTTTTCCATGCATCACTGGTAATAATAATACGTCTTCTTCTCCTCCCTTCCTTTCTACTGAAATGACAAGATACAGCACAGTTTAACATGTTAACAGTTAATAAACAAAGCTAAACTATACATACAGTTACAGATCTGGGTTTTGTTTAACTATGTGACCCCTGGTAGCCTGCCTGGTAGCGTGACACTGCATTCAATTAAAATCCTGTCATTCCGGTTTAATCCCTCATCATGTACAGGTATATATTTATTTTTCTATTGTTCTATTGTTCTATTGTTACTTTCTCATCAGACTCTCATGTTTTGTTTATCTAAAAGGAGGAGGTTGGCCTGGGCCGTGGCTCAGCGGTCCAGGCACCTTGGCTGGTAATCCAGTCTGGCCGTGGGCTCGACGGCCCCCACTGCATGTCACCCCCCCATCTCTCTCCCCATTTCCTGTCAGCCTACTGTCTGTCCCTCCATAAAAAATATTAAATAAAGGCGAAAGCCACAAAAAAAATACATTTAAAGGAGGAGGTTGTGTTTTTATCTGTGACGTTTCTGTGAGAAGCATGCAACGTTTTTCTTGTGTTGCAATGTTTTTCTTTTAATCATAACGTCTAATAAATCAAATCAAGTTCTTTGTTGGCATACCTGGCTTAAACTTTATCATCAACATTGAATACCTGTTAGTGTTGAAGCTATCTTGCCAAACAAAAAACAAATAGTTTAGCAGGTAAAACTTGATTTTATTTTGATAGCATTTGTTGATGACATGTTTATAACCTGAGCCTGACCTTCTTTTTTTTCACTTAATTTGTATTGATGAAAAGACAGACAACAAAACAAAACGACAATACAAAAAAAAAAGAACAAAAAGAGGAAACAAAAAACAAAAGACAAAGCTGCATTTTTCACATTACAACATACATTCATTGAAATCCTCTTACATTATCGCTAGGCTGAGAGAAGAGATCCCACTTTTCCCACTTTTTATAGAACTTATCCTCTTGTAGTCTAAGTATGAATGTTAGTTTTTCCATAACATACAGTTCCTCAGTAATGTCCATCCAATGTTCTTTCGTTGGTGGGAGCCTGACCTTTTTTAAGCATTATTCTATTGTTAATGCTTCTCATACATTAGGCATCAAACTTGATGCTGTGTGTGCCACTGGCATACCAGGTTAGCCACAAGCAACTAATTAAGATGCTATAATGCATTGCTATCTGGCATCTAGATGTCATTATTTATACAGAGGGATGGTCTCCCTGACTGCCTGACAGACACCCCCTGCAGCAGCTCAACTTATTTTGCTGTTCTACCCAAGCCCAATTGTCTTGTGGTCTCAGCCATGCAGAGCCAGTGGCATTATAGCATGATCTAAGACCAAGTTATATAAATTTCACAGAATTATTCTGTAATTCTGTAAATGCACCATACATACCAAGGCACTATACCTTTAGTATAAGTTGCTTGCAGCTTAATGCAGGCCAGGGTAGGGTAGGCCTACTCAGAGATCACAGGGTTGATACATAGTTGTTCATGTCATGTGGAGTTTCACCTCTCTCTCTCTCTCTCTCTCTCTCTCTCTCTCTCTCTCTCTCTCTCTCTCTCTCTCTCTCTCTCTCTCTCCAATGAGATTTTTCTGAGAAGAAATTCTACTGCAACTGAAGAAATGCCACATGACCCTAATTTATTGACCTGAAATATCTCTGTAAATTAATATTGTTACCGTTTTTTTCTATCACACTGGAGTCGCCTATCTTCAGTTTGTTTTATATATAACTAAATAATAACCACTGGACTCAAATAAAACAATGGTCTCTGGAGTCTCTGGGCTGGATAGATTACACACTGTCAACTGACTGACCAGTGAACAGAATCACGTCAGGGGTCAGTTTAATGCCAACTGTAATTTGTTGGCTAACTTAAACATGAGATGACCTCACCTATCCAACCTGAAACCAACTTCACCGCAGTCATGAGATGAGACTCCAAAGACAGAGAAACAGAGAAACAACGAAATTGTGAGTGGGAAGATGATGATGAATAACGCCTACAGTGAAAACCACTGGACTTCAATGCCCACAATTCCACATTATTTACTTCCGGTTTAAATAACACGTAGCAGCAGCAGCACCACGGCTCAAACAAACAAGAGAAACATCCTTAAGTTATCTGTCTATTATTCTCTGCACATTTTGTGTACTTTAAACTGTTATAAATGAACATACTCCGGTGTGGCCGGTTCAGTCATGAGCAGTATCCTGCTCGTTTTGGCTTCGCGTAACAGCTGAGCTAGCTAGCTAAGTAAGTAGCTAATTAACGTTAGCCAGAGTTAGCGAGATTGTTTACGTTTAGTTTAGTTTAAAAAAAAGATGTACACCTTACTCTCTGGGTTGTATAAGTACATGTTTCAAAAGGACGAATATTGCATATTGATCCTTGGACTGGATAATGCAGGGAAAACGGTGGGTAGCAGTCAATTATTGGCTAGTTTACAAGTTGCACAATAGACTTGGATCTCCAGACTATCATAGATGTAGTCTTGGTCCAAGGCTAGCCTAGCACATTATACATTTTATGTAGAATGCTGTGTGTGTATATTCTAGACCCATCGCGGGTCTGGCAACAGTATCGTTGTTTTGATTTGTAAAATAAAGATGCTTATGTAACTTGTACATGACTACTTTAAACATGTTTTCCCTGCAGACCTTTCTAGAACAGACCAAAACTAAGTTCAGTAAGAACTACAAAGGAATGAATTTGTCCAAGATCACCACAACTGTTGGCCTGAACAGTAAGCTCATCCATTACATTTTAAAACTTTACCCTATAACATATTATTTCTGTCGTTTTATTTTTTCGTATTTTTCGGTAAATTAAAGCATATTTAACTACATGATAATTGTGTGTGTGTGTGTGTGTGTGTGTGTGTGTGTGTGTGTGTGTGTGTGTGTGTAGTTGGCAGGTAAAGTGTACATGATTTGAATGTGTGGTACACAGACCTAAATCTACCTCATTGTTTTTGCAATCTAGTCATTTTGAAATATATATTTTATGTATTTGGACCCCATTTATAAAACATTAAATATAGCCTAAATAAATAAAATGGGTGCCCACACTGCCCAGAGGTCTCAGGTGCCCACTGTACCCATTCCAATCATACAGCATTAGGGGTGGGCATAGCCACGTCTGGGCGAAGTGTCCCTGAGAGCAAGACACTTTAACTCCTAACTGCTCTGTGGGCGCTTAATGGTGCCCACTTCTCCTAATACAGCGGCCCCCAAACATTTTTGGCCGTGCACCCCTGACCTAGCTGACGCAGCTGACCCAACGCTCAGGCTCGTTGTATTTGGCCGAAAATGATAATTTTTTTAATATGATTATGGCAAATAACGGTAATCACAGATTGTCACTGCACTGAGAGACACACAGCTGCTGTATACTACTATACTCCCACAGCTGCTCTATACATCTCCTTACAACAGTGGTTTACAGGATTTTGCCGTTTGTGTTAAATAACACCATAAAACTAGAGGGCGTTCTCACACACCACAGTTTGGGAACCCCTGTCCTAATAGTTAGGATGGGTAAATGCAGAGGATATGTGTAAATGTACAGTAACAAAAAAAATATCCCAAATGATTGGGGACGGTAACAACTTATACTAAGGGGCTACGGTCACTTATAAATTATTATAGCATCATGATTATTATGTAGATTAGCTTGCTTCTGGGTATGCCCTTGTGCTCAGTCAAAGTAAACCTATTAATCCACCAATCAATCACCCTTCACAGTTGGCACGATTGACGTGGGCAAGGCTCGTCTAATGTTTTGGGATCTTGGAGGACAAGACGAACTTCAGTCATTATGGGACAAAGTAAGTTGCTAATTGCTGTGTGTGTCACATATTAATCCATACTACCCTGGCATACTGGCAAACACTGTTATATATTGTTGGAAACAGAATAAAACCATCCTTGACCTGTTTAGTTTTTATGTTTTAATTAGACCGTTTGGAAATTGGCCAATTTAGGAGAGGGAGCGATTGCATTTTCCGACACCGGCTTCAGTCGCGGCATTGCCGCCAACTGCCAATAGTAGCTGCGGCAGTGTTTCTGCATTGGTCCGACACCCTACCCCAAACCTTAACCGACAACACATGTTGGGGGCCGCCTCTCCCCCCGGCAGCGTCCGCTGCTGCCGGAGAATGCACTCGCTCATTTTGCAATTTAGGGAGATCTCATATAGTCCGGCATCCGAGGTGGACGAGTGGGAAATTTGGTATATAGTTTTTTTTTGTATTGGTCTAAAATATTGTCTATATACATACATTCATGAATCCACTTGCTGACCTTGCTGTCAGTATTGAGCAATTATTTTATAGGGGTTTCTTGTGACCCTACCATTTACATCCTATGGCAGGCAAAAATGACACACTTTTCCTTTTGCTTTAAGTAGCATGTTTTTTCATGATTCTGAATCCATTCCAAGCATTAGTTCTGCACAAAATACACTCCTTGGGCTAAAAACAAATGTGCTGACCTCATCACATTTGTGCTGACCTCATCACATTTGTCATGCCGTCTATGGCCGTTTTTAGCCCAAGGAGTGTTTTTTGTGCAAAACTAATGCTTGGAATGGATTCAGAATCATGAAAACCCCCTAGTTTGACATGTCAAATGCTACTTAAAGCATAAGGAAAGTTTGACTTTTTTGACAATTTTGCCTGCCATAGGATGTTAATGGTAGGGTCACAAGAAACCCCTATGAAAAAATTGCTCAATATTGACATCCGGTCAGCAAGTGGATTCATGAATGTATGTATATAGACAATATTTTAGGCCAATAAAAAAGACTATATACCAAATTTCCCAGCCTGTCGGCTGCCGGACTAATAAGACTGCAGTCTTTTTGTAGCTTTGTAATGCTTGCACACTCTGTTAATGATCCCCAAATTGTCCTTACAAGCAGTTTCCAGTCAGCTGTAAAAAAGTTATTTCACTGCTTTTACTCTAGTCTACTATCACATCATCATATCCTTATTGCCTGCTCTTAGTACTACGCTGAATCCCATGGAGTGATCTATGTGATTGATTCAACTGATGAAGAGCGTCTGTCAGAATCAAAGGAAGCCTTTGGTCAGTAGTATCATTGTGTGTGTGTGTGTGTGTGTGTGGGGGGGGGGGGGGGGGGGGGGTGGACAGATTAATAGGTGTGTGTGACTTGTGTATACTTTTTGGAACTGACGTGCCATTTCTTCCAGAGAAAATGATTAGCAGCGAAGTTTTGGAGAGCGTTCCACTTCTCGTGCTGGCCAATAAGCAAGATGTTGCGGTATAGTACCCTTTTTTGGTCATTAACTAATCTCTAGTAAGCTAAATGTTTTGTTAACAGTACCTATAGCCCTGGTCTTGTTGATGATTTTATACTTTATTCTTCTAGTCTAGTAATCATGTCATGTCTTTCTTTTCTCAGAACTGTTTATCTGTCCCAGATATAAAAACAGCTTTTAGCGACTGCGCTCCAAAGATCGGAAAGCGAGATTGTCTAGTGCAGCCTTGCACTGCCCTGACAGGGTAAGATTCTATGATTCTTCCAGGATAATTAGTCTGAATGGATTACGTTTTGTGCGCGTCTAAGTCAGTCATCGCTTCTATTTTCAAAAACCAAAGTAGTGCCACAATAGCTGCTAGGCCATAATATGGTCTCTCAAGTCAGAGCAAGTCAACAACACAGTCTTCAAATGCTTAGTCTGTAACTAGAATGCAATTCTGGAAAAACTGCAAAGTGTGGTTGCCTCAATTGCTAATATAGGCCCCTCCCACTAATTTTGCTAGCCAATTAATATGTCACGTCACCCCTGTGATCATGTGTAAGTAATTCGGATGGGATTTATGCCCCAAAAATCATTTATTACACTGTTGCATTTGTGGCGCCCCCTATGGATGGAAATGGAATTGCTTTTGACTCTGTGTTGACTGCTGATGCCATCACCCTCGACATGTGATTCAAATGTGGGGTGGATTGGACATTTCGTTTGCGATTTTTGGTAAAATAGGCGCCTCCCTGGCCCAGGTGGCTAGCGTAGCCGTCTGGGCACCTTGGCTGGTAATCCAGTCTGGCAGAGTGGCGCGGGTTCGACTCCCGATCCCGACGGCCTTTACTGCATGTCACCCCCCCATCGCTCTCTCCCTGTTTCCTGTCAGCCTACTGTCACTCTGTCCCTCTATAAAAAAAATAAAAATAAAGGCGAAAGCCACAAAAATAAAAATAGGCCCCTCTCACTAACTTCGGAAGCAGATTACGGCCGAACGATACGGACGATCAAAATTCTGACAATTACTATAGTCTGGTTGCGGTTAGAGCAACCACACTAACTAAGCCTCCAGAAAGCCATGAAGGGAAGCTGTCATCTGTTGGTCATTTCTGTTCACAAAATTACATTAAAAAATATCTAGTTTGGAAAAAAAAAATCCATTTCTGCTAAGCAGCAAGTAGGACAAATCTATGTGACTGCGAAGAGGAAAGGGAAGTGGGGGTAAAGTGGTCCCCACTTCCTAGCATTTTCAGTGCTTCTATTTGACTATGGAAGAAGCATTTTAAAATTGTGTCAGCCAACAATGTGTCTTAAGAGACTAGCCATAATATGACAGTAACAACAGTTGGTGTGCACTGCGTGTATGGCTGAGCAAATTGGGCAATATATTGTTGCCATGATATGCGACTAGATATCTTATGCCCTGTTTTATACTTAAAAAAATGTTTGAAATTTCATTGTGAGTATGTAGATCGTCTATATGTTTAAATGTGTGAAAATATTAGCAACATATATTGTCAAAATCTGATACCTTAATATCAATATCGAGGTATCTGTTCAAAAGTGTCATAATACTTTGTCTATTGCCTTGCCTATGTCCACGTCTTCATTTAGAAACTCCGCTCTCTTTTAGGGAAGGGGTCAATGAAGGCATTGAGTGGATGGTGAAGTGTGTGGTCAGGAATATCCACAAGCCTCCAAGACAGAAGGACATCACATAAGAGGTTGTCTTTGACAACCAACACCCAGCTCTTGACACTCATTTTGTGACTGTGATTTTCCTCCTTAAAGACTTTCAATAGAGCTAAACCCTTGGAGCCTGAACAGGTTTCCTGTCTCCTTGTGTTTGGGCATCTCGGCAGTGGCTTTGAGAAGTTCTCCATCGGAAGAGAGTTTTTGGACTGAGTTGCATGATATTTATATCAGACCAACCGGGTTGAACCTTTTTTTCTCTTCTTCAAAGCAGTATTTTGTTTTACCCTGCTTTGCGTGCAAAGGACGTATTCACTTTTGTTTTGCCACTAAACCTTTCTCGTTCAAGGTTTGGTCATGTTCAACATTTTATCAGATTTTCATCATTTTCACCTTTTTAGTGTTAAAATATTGAACATTGGACCTGTCATCAATCTATTCTATATAGGGGATCTGGGTGGATTTGATATGAGCATTGAATGGTTTCTGTGCATTTTATGCAAAGGGACTACACTACAAAGTGTGGGCTAACAGGGACCTACAGGAACGCTATAGTTACTAAATGCACAAAGAAGGCCCCCTTTCCAGTAGCCTAATATGGATGGACACAATACTAATTGTATGATTGGAAGTGACTTGTAGTCGATCACTTTATACTGACTTAAGTTTAACTTGATATATATTAGCAAGTCTGAAATGATGTCCTATTGTCCTAATTGAAAAATAGAATATTATTGTAATAAATCTAAAAAGGAAAAAATTAACTATTTGTCATTTCTGAATTGCACCAGACTAGAGCTTTTCTTGAGTGGCCTGTTGTCATTGTAACCAGTGGGTATAGAAATGTTGTCTTGAGTTAACAAATATGATCTTGAATTTGAAATCTACCATCAATCAATCTTTCTTGTCGTCATGAATCATCTTGTCAAGAAATCATTGGATTGACACAAAACCCAATCTGACACAAGATCTGGCTTTGATTGCCAGGGTTTTGCTCGCAAGTGTTGTCCAGAAAACAAAATATAATGGAACAAAGAATTGCATTCAGTCTTTTACATTAATGGCATGCACTGAACTCAGACATTTAGATTGCATGTGTGGTTCATAATACTTCCGTGGCTTCCTGTCTAGCCAACATGATTCACTAAAGGAGAAGAGCACTAGTAATGACCTGCCAGTCAGCATGTTTTACTGCTACTTCCACAGAGGCCTTGGCCCTTAATTGTTGCTCATGCTCATAAACCTGGATCAATGACAGGGTTATGACAAAATAACCTTTCCCACTCACAGATCCTAAAAGCCTTTGTAAATTCATCACTTTTTTCTCTCCTAATCATAATGTCTTCTTCAGGATCCATCTTTGCCTCAACAACCTTGCATCAGTTCAGAGAAAAACTAAATGAATTAAAGACAACATTTTATATTAATCCCCATCCTGTTGAGGTGTTGATCAGTGTTTTCTTGGACAAGAGTATGAATCAGAAAAATATTTGTAATGGTATTTATATGTAAATTAGCCTATCCTGCGGCTGCATTACAAGTGAAATTGATTACTGTTAAAGTACATATACAGGGCAAACGGCATTGAATCATTCTTTGCACACCTTTACTGGGAGGGGAGACACATAAAATAATATATCAGTGTCTCCTCATGCTGATCTCTGAAAAATATGATAATCTCTCAGCCTTATCCTCATTGGTTGTGAATGGAGTAAGCAGCAAAGGGTGTAAATAATGGATTGGCTGTGAGAGTGGTGGATTAGAGGTCATGCTAGGGGGATGCTGAGGTTAATGTTTCTTTATCCCCATTGCCAATTTTGAAATGTACCCCACCTATATGTTACAGACTACAGATGTTATACATGTGCTACATTACATCAAATATGATATAATATTCAACTAGATTGACATTTAAAACATTGGAATCATGGTTAAAAGGCTTCCCCCCCAATTACTGTCAAATATTGTTCATGTATTTATAAATGTATGTTAAGTAACGTATATTAGCATGTACATGACATGGAAATAGACTTACAGTATATATAGCCTACTACTTTATTAACCCATGATGCAACATATCTGAAGATATATCTGAAAATATCTGAAGAGACAAATTGTTTTGAAGTAATGCTCAGTACATTGTACAGGACTGAAATGTTTTGGGAATATTTGTTTCATGATGTACAGCCAGGGTATCAATTCAACTTCGTCCAAACACCTAGCATATAGGTGGCTAAAAAGGTGACTATATATTGGAGTTTTAATACCTGACTGGTTTATTTAAAACCCACCTAATTTTGATGCGCCATTTCCATTTGAAATCAGTGCCATTGCCCTCATATACATGGGTGACAGCACCATGAATGTTGCAGTAAATCAATTGTGGCTCTGGAACAGTGATAGTCTATGTGATTAATGTAACTGAATTGTGACTTGCAGCACCAAATTGTAATAGCTATACAGCTGCCTTTGACATGCCTAGATTAGATTGATAATATCTGATAAAAGACACTCTAGGAATTTTGTACATGATCACCTCTGATGCTGATCAATGTTTTTCTCCTTCCTTCTATTACCTGTTCTGTTGAAGATGTTCTCTTCTAATGCAAATCCAATCCATTCCACCATCATTCTGACTGCCTGCATCTTATCCCCAATCTATAGCATTGAGTCACAAGAGGTGAGTCATGTCCTGTGCTGTCAGCCTAGATGACCTATACCCCCCACTGGCCCCCCACTCATCCTCCTTACAGTCAGCTTCACTCTGAAAGCCTTCCCATACCAGACACCAACAAAACAAATGGTGTGGTTCTTCTGTCATGTGCTGACTGTATTAAATATTAAGGTGTGTGTGTGTGTGTGTGTGTGTGTGTGTGTGTGTGTGTGTGTGTGTGTGTGTGTGTGCGCTGTGCTGTGCTGTGCTGCCTGTCTTCTTGTACCCCACCCCCTTTACTGATGATGGGGTGCAACCCCTTTGCCTACTACACACAACACACACACACACACACACACACACACACACACACAGTCCCACTGGCTGCCCATTGTTCAGAGTGACGCGTTGAGCCTTGTGCACTGCACCACTCAGGGGCACAGACAAACGCCCAGCCTTTCTCCCCTCCTCTTTCTCCCTCACATTCTCTCCTCTCCTCCATCCGGCAACATCCGTCTGCACTCTCCTCCTCCACCTATAGGAACCATGGCCACTACAGTGTCAGGTAAGAGCAGAGCATCCGACACAGATAATTTGTTTCATCTCGGAGGTAAAATGTGTGAGTATGATAGGGTTGTTTATTTAGAACTGTTTAAGTGGTACGGCGCTTTAGGTCAATCTAAGGATGGAGATAGCATAAAGCTACAAAGATGGTGTCTATCTTTGTAGCTTGTCATGGTGACTGGGATTTTCTCTTTCTCTCTCAGATGCAACTGGAACTGCAACATTATAGATACTTGAAATGTGGACTGAAATGCAGCCAAAGTCATACTGTACATTAGTTATACCCATAAACAGCTATATAAACTGTATGGTATATTCTTCCAGAGAGAGTAGAATATTGTTCCTTTAATAGAAATCTTCATGTCTATTTTCTTCTTTACCTGCCTATTTTCTGATTATGTTAAGGTGTGTCTAAATGTTTGCTATATAAAGCACGGTAGATGTTGTAGAAGCAAAAAAACATGACTGAGCAACACAGCATGCAGTGCGGCAAACTAAATATACTGTTGCTGCTACATGCAGGTGATTCCATCCAGCATCCAACATTGTGACTGTCAGGAGTATTCTGGATGGAATCTGGCTATCGCTTTTGAGGGCATCATCATTATCACCACCCTAAATGCACATTATACTTAACCACTATATTTGACCCTCAGGGCTCTATACATTTTCTGTTTTCACACTACTTTAAATATCTTTATTGAAAATAGCAGATGTGTGTGCGTGCGTGCGTGCGTGCGTGCGTGCGTGCGTGCGTGCGTGCCTACACCAGGAGCTAAAGTTGATTCTGTAATGCAAAAAACTGGCTCGGTTTTGTCTTACCCCCAGAGGAGCAGACGGTCAACTAGAATTGCAATAAAGCTGAGTGATTTAGGTGCGGGTCTGTTTCACCCAAGGCTATAATAGGCTGTAAGATAGCAGACAGCTCACTGCAGGGAACTGACAACGGGCATGTGACGTAAAGGTAGTGTAAAATTTGTGATATTGTTTGGTGAAAACAAAACCTTTTTAAAGCTCTATTGTTCTGTTGTATTTGTTGAGTAACAGCTGTTCTGTGTTCTCTCTCTCCAGCTCTTTCATAAAAAGAAAATACATTTTCGGTGGGGGGTTGCCAATTTCAGCCAATCATTTATTATCTGCTCATGTCTTTGTGTCACTACTTCCAGTCCCGTGTATCCCGTATGAGGTCTCTCTCCTGATTGGATGAAATTGGTATCCCGATCTGAGAATGCATTTTCTGTTAAGAGCTGCCAGCTGGAGAGACAGGGACATCCCTGTTATTGAACAAACACTATGACTATAGCAATGATTGCAGTCAGAATATAGAGCTATTTAACACTTATTTTAACCCACACAAAATAATCACTGCACCTTGAAGAACACTGGCAGAAAGGACCCAGCCTTACTCCGTTATATAACATATGCCTGCTCCTGTGAATGTGTGAGTACACTTTGAGTATAGTACACTGCTCAGTGAGATTTGTGTCTTGTTTCTGCTGAGCTGAACCCTGATGAACATCTCAATAATGAATGACCTCTCAGCCAGCACACGCACTCGACAGTCAGCCAGTGATTCTCAACCGTTTTTATTTCAAGGACCCCCAGTTTGATATGCATTAATAGGCCATTATTATTATATAATATTAGTATTATTATTATCTATGACTACAGTATCTAATCTACACTGTGAAATCCTCAGTGTTAATGTAACTATGAGTGTACAAAATGTTTGCACTCTCAGAGTCCCGCGACCTGATATTGAGAAATCAGCAATGTCAGCAACACCAGGAACATTAAAATGCTGCTGTAAAAAACAAAAACAAAGAAACAAAACAAAACAATAACACCTGTAATAACACCGTTTACAAGGCCTATGTTTTTGCTTGGCATTCGGTGTCAAATCTCTGAAATGTATGTTTTGAATTACAGAGTGTGTATTTCAACATCAAGTGCACTTCGGGTTATACAGCACAGACACCACCAAATACAAAATTTGTATATATATATATATATAATTTTGTTTCTTTCTTCTGTTTTCAAAGCCTGCTGTTACCATAGAACATCCCAGAAGTTTATTCTTTTAACATCCTTTCCAGCGGGCAAAGTAATTGTCACAGGGGAGTGGGGGTGGTTATAGACAGTTTTTCCTTCTCACAGTTTCTTCTGCTTAATAATATAAGCTCCACTACTATATTTCATAATGACCTTAATCCTCATAAGCACCAATGTAATGAGGATTGCCCCATCTAAAAGAGACAACACCTTGTTTTGACAACATTATGGTTTGACTGGTGTGTTGAGTGTAGAACTCATTCTAAGGGTTGATTTATACTGATGATTCTGTTCCTGCCAAAAGTAGACAGACTCTCAGAATCGATGATCATTGTAGGCATGCATTTTTGAACACTCAGGTCATATAGAACTTTGTTTCAGTACAGGATCAGTACAGGCAGCAGGTGAATGACAGTGTTTAGTCCATTAGTGCAGTACCCATTCTCAAAGTACTCGGAGGCCAGTCTATTACGGCAAACATGTGTGACGTACCTTACTAGAGAGTGTTCAGGGATCTCCATATGTGGGCACACACACACACACACACACACACACACACACACGCTCGCGCGCGCGCACACACACACACACGCACGCACGCACGCACGCACGCACGCACGCACGCACGCACGCACGCACGCACGCACGCACGCACGCACGCACACACACACACACACACACACACACACACACACACACACACACACACACACACACACACACACACACACACACACACACACATTTCATCAATGCCCTGCCCTTTCAACTAGCCGATCTACATCAACACGTTGTGATAAATCCGATAAGAACAGTAGGCTATAGAGCAAAAAAGGAAGTTAGGGCATTATTTGCATACTGAAAAGCAATGCCTGTTATAATAGGTGTCCTATTGCAGGAAAAGAACACACTTTTACAATGCCCACAAACTGGTTATGTTCCTTCTTCGGGAATTGCTTACTGCACTATATTTACACTGTACATACTTGCCTGGTTGACGTTAAATGGCAAGAAATCCAACTCACTTCCTTGTACTTTGGCCCTTGCCTGGCGAGCAGCCACAATACTCAATCTTGTCTAAGATCTAAAGATAACTTGAAACTCAGAGAACTGCAAGCATGTAGTTCCTTTCCTTTATTCAATTTGCATCGGGGTACATGCAGAAGCATTTAATTAATTAATTAATTAATTAACTCAGACAAAGATGCATTAGAAGGCATTAGAATTTCAGTCTGGGTGGTCTTCATTTTAGGATGTTTATCGTCTGACGTCTTTCATATTTCCCTGAGATACTAGGCAGCTCAGGGCACATGCCCTTGTGAGGTCATACGTACATCAAAAGACCTAAGTGATATATTCCAGACATGATACGTTTTTAAATAGCAAATTATATGAATGCACTCAGCATCCACACTAGTGTGAATATTGTCAGTACAAATGATTGCAGTTAGAATATAGAGCTATTTAACACTTATGTTAACCCACAGTATCATAATACTTAATAATAATAATGCACGTAGTGAAGGAAACATCGAAACTGTTAGACATAAGCCTGAATATTCACCTCAGATATTCAGGTTATCAGGAGATGCTTGTGGCATGATTGCTCTGCTGCAGTTCTTGTAGTTACTCTACCCTTGTCTTTCCTTGTGCCACAGCCTACACAGACAAGATCAAGGAGATGTCCATGCTGTCCTTGATCTGTTCCTGCTTTTATCCACAGCCACAGGCGAACAGCCTCTATCAGTATGGAGGTCAGTGGTCCTACCGATGAGACTATCTACCGTCTGTATATGTCTAGTCAAACAAACATATTATACGCTAATGTCTCTCTATTTTATCCTGTGCATTATCTAGGAGGGCAGTGAAAACACAATGAACTTACTTAAGATCTAAAAGACAACTTGAAGAAACTCACAATTTAAAATTCTGCCATTGTCAGATCTGGAAGTGAAGAGCATCAACAAGCGTGCATCCGGCCAAGCATTTGAGGTGATCCTTAAGGACGTGTCTGATCGCTCCCCAGACAAGTCTCATTCCCATCCCCTCCCCTCACCGCTGAAGAGGGACGTGTCCCTGGAAGAGGTCCAGAAGAGGCTTGAGGTGGCTGAAGAGAGGAGGAAGGTAAACACATAATTCATCTTAATATTGGCAGGTTAATATTCACATGGTCATGACTCATGCAGTAAGCCAGCCATGTAGTGTCCAGATTAGTCATGGGATCATCTAGTACAGTAAGCTAGCCATGGGGCTAAATTATAGTTTGTTGTATCTGTCCCATCTCACCATAAACTTTTCATCTCAATCTCTTTGTAGTCCCAGGAAGCTCTGTTGCTGAAGCAGCTGGCAGAGAAGAGGGAGCATGAGCTGGAGGTCCTCCACAGGGCCCGCGAGGAGAACAATAACTTCAGCAAGATGGCAGAGGAAAAGCTAAACCACAAGATGGAGGTCCTCAAGGAGAACCGGGAAGCCCACCTTAATGCACTCAAGCAGCGGCTCCGTGAGAAGGTTCTGTGATTAGTGGCCTATATGGCATTGATTGATTGATTGATTGAAATATTGCAGAATTACAGTACATTTCAAGCACAACTCAATACAAAGACTGTTAACTGTGAGTGGACGACCCAATAAAGCATTACACTTGTTTACAAGAGGGTCCACCTTGTTCACATCATCAAAACATTTAGAGACGTACAATTGCAATTGCTAAACTATTTATCTTCATTGAATATAAATACACCCTTGGTGGAAATCTATTATATAAAGAATGAGCGGTGTGTCATCCCTTAAGGCCTATTCATAGTCTGGATTTTCGGTGGTGAAGTTCCCTTCCCATCTTGCCCTTGGTCATACCGGGGACATACTGTTACCTCCTTATCACTATCACACAGCTACACACAAAACCTTGAAACCTTGATATTGTGTAGACCAGGGGTGGGCAACTGGCGGCCCGGGGGCCACATGCGGCCCCCACCTTCACTTAATGCGGCCCTCAGGTTAATGTCAGAATTCTGATATAATATTGGTTTCAGCTGATTACAATTCCACAACATGCAAACATGACCCGCTTTAATTACTTCAGTCTAAATTAGTAGCTCAATGCTTCAACACAAGTATAATTAAAGGCATTTGAAATGAAAAATATAAATTTTCAGGATTCTGATTAAAAAAATAGCAAAAATTCAAAATTTCAATTCGAATATAGCAAAAATAGCCGATCTACAAGCTCAAAACGCGTCGCAGCGCGACGCGTTTTGAGCTTGTAGATCGGCTATTTTTGCGACGACCGTAATATATGGCCCTAGGGAGTGAGTGTTGAAATATAGTGGCCCTCTCCATTGTCAAAGTTGCCCACCGCTGGTGTAGACTCACTTGACATGCTGAAGCTTGCACTTGTTAGAGTGGTATAAAGCATTTTTATTTGTATAGGCTACACAATTATATTTATTGAAACGTAGGGGATAAAATACAAGAACATCTTGTAAATAATTATGCTACTGGGTTAAGCTGGAATGTTTTAGCCGAATGCGAAAGAAAATAAAAGCCCGGGTACCGAGGCTTAGCAGGAATTAATTGGCAGTATCATTTCTGAGAGCACAAGAAAAAAACACTTTAATTCAGTGTTTTCAACTTTTAATTAAAAAGTGTCAATTTCCATAACCCTAACCCATAAGAGAATATTTATGATGTTAAACTTTTTCAAACGCTATACAAACATTTTTCAACATTCAAAAAAATAAAGGTTCAATAGCAGATCTATTGAGAAAGAATGTATTTTTCATTTTTCTTTCTTTTTTTTCTTTTTTCTTTTTTTTTAAAGAAAAATGTCCCTTCAAAGTTTCATTCTGCCATTTGTGTCTGATAGTTTCATTTCTTATCATCACAGGAAGTCCACGCAGCTGTGGTACGCAGGAACAAAGAACTTCAGGCTGCTGATCTCTCCAGTTGAAGACGTTTTATACACTTTTACCATGTTATTTTTGTTGGCCAAATTTGGGATGCAAGTTAATGTGACATTTCAAGACCTTCAGTGTGATCAATGTACTCTTCTTGTTCAATTCCAGAGCACAAACCGGTTTATCATCACAAAAAATAGGTTATCATCTCTCTCTCTCTCTCTCTCTCTCTCTCTCTCTCTCTCTCTCTCTCTCTCTCTCTCTCCCTCCATATCTCTCTCTATCTCACAGCACACCACAGACATCATAGCAAATTCATAGACACACTGAGCCTGAGGCAATTATACCTGAAATAAAGTCAAATTCTGAGCCAAACTCAATAATTTGTCAATTAATTATTTTGTATGTCCTCCTAGTCATTGTGTGGTTTATTCATAATTAAATCCTGTTATTAATGTGTAGGCTATACAACATAGAAATAAGAGGGGGGGGCTTTAACTTTTTTTTTTTTTACAGGGGCCAGTTTCGAATTGCAGCTGCCCATAAGTGCTCTTTGAGAGCGGTTTTGAAGGAGTCTAGGGATTCTAGGGAGTCTAGGGAATAAGTAGCCTATAGCCTACTCTGAGTATAGTGATCAGCCACAGTGCCAGATTCATTTGATAATTTGATTTAGATAAAGAATTGCAGTGATGAAAACTTCCTAATTGTTGGTTAACACAGGACAACAGCATTGATGATGATGGGCAGTGAGCATGGTGTTGTTCAGCCCCATATGGTCCTTCAGTCCCTAGTCCCTACCTGCTACAGAATGAGCATAGGGAGGGACTGAGGGACCATATGGGGCTAGGTGTTGTTTTCTTCCCTTACACGTTTTCCTTTTTTTCATAGTGTGGCGAAAACGAAACTTAATAGCTAGCCTACATGATCATGTGCCTCGAGGAAATGGGAGTTACTTGCAAATGTTCTCGACTGATAGATATAGGCTGCTGCTATCAGGCGGTGCTCACTCACTGTTCAGACTGTTTTCATCAAGTGTCGTCGGCGGGATGGGAATAACGGCTATACATCTTGATTCCTGAGCATGAGGTGAGTGTGGAGTGTGGAGTGGAAATTTGTAGATATGTTACTACAGTAGGCCTATGTAGCCTATTCGAGCGCACAAATATACTGAAATAGTTAATAGGCTAAGATGGTGGTTTCTCCTTTAGTAGGCTAGTAAATAATAATAAAGTAAATAATAATAATAATAAGTGAATAAAAATGGATCTACAAACTTTCGTAAACAATTATTTTGACAA
Source organism: Electrona antarctica (assembly GCF_951216825.1). Taxonomy (NCBI): domain Eukaryota; kingdom Metazoa; phylum Chordata; class Actinopteri; order Myctophiformes; family Myctophidae; genus Electrona; species Electrona antarctica. Next base: position 25,834,245 of record NC_136790.1, on the reverse strand, counting down.
AGCCACACCCAGTTGTGCGACATATTAAGGCAAGTTAACTAATAGGCTAATATTAATACTCCATGATCATGTAAAGGCTAGCTCATTTCCGTGGTTCGGACGGTGCCCTCCCGCGCATGCATGGGAGGATGTGATATAGCCTATTCAACATGAAATGTTATTCTAATATTCCCAAACCTCACAAAATAAACTACAAGTTAATTTGATTTAAGTCAGAGAAAAAATAATTAAAGTTCTTGTGTATGGTGGTGGTACAGAGACAATTTTCCCACAGTGACAGTTATGACATTATTATAGCCTATTGCAACATACTGTGTTATTACTGTAGCCTTTAGCCTAATCTAGATCTTGGCCGTTGTTTTGGTTGTTTAGCACCATAGGCTCTGGCACCATCTAGCGGTCTTAAAGACCTACAGGATATTTCAGCACTGGTTTCAGACAAAGAGGAAGTATATAGACCTAAAATATATAGGCCTACTTTTACCAAAGGCGATTTTTTTTAACGACAGCAATTCAAATATATAATATATGTGATATCTCAACTACATAGAATAACCAGTATTTTAGGATTGATTGATTGATTGATTGATTGATTGATTAAGTCAATACAAAAAACTGTTACTTTGTCCTCTTTGTGGACGGTCCATGATTAAGCATTACACTTGTAATGCACATACAGGGTCGACCATTTTCAATTAATCAGAACATTTAGAGACGTACAAATATACACTTCTATTAAAAGAAAACAGGAAATCATCATATAATGAGAGTAAAAAAGGGAAAAACATGTACAATATGGGGAGAAAGGGGTGGGGGAGCTCAGACTTAAATTTACAGGGGCCAGTTTCAAATTGCAGCCGTCCGTAGGTGCTCTTTGAGAGCGGTTTTGAAGGAGTCAAGGGATTCACATGTCTTAATGGCTATCGGTAGGGTGCTCCATAGGAGCGAAATTAATTTAATCTCTTGTTTGAGCCGAATCTGGGTTGCACGCTTGCATGTGGTTTGTTGAACTCCCTCTGGTGTTGTGAGTGTGGACTTCGTTGACATTAAGGACGTATTTAGACATGGGTATCTTGGGTACATGGGTATCTTGTAGCAAATCTTGTAGACCAGACCCATTGCAAGATGCTGTACTCTTCGTCAACTCTAAGCCATTCCAGCCTATCAAAATGGGCAGGGGTGAGGTGGGTTCGGGGAGTTTGTTTTTGGAAGTCTGGAGCCTTGTTAAGGGCCTTTGAGGTGCTGTGGTACCAAGAGGTGCATGCATAGTCGAAGAAACCTTGTACAATTAAGGGCACGTGTTAGGGTCCTCAAGGGGTTTTTGTTGACCAGTGAGGAGATCCTGTACTGGAATCGTGTTCTTTGGTTGACTTTCTTAATGACGTTGGTGCCATTTTATCACCAGAAAGATTTGCCTCCAGGATGGAACCTACTGTAGATACGGTATAGGTAATTCTAATTTCATCTTTTCGTGTGATAATATTGTCACCTACTTTAACTGAGAAGCTGTCTGCCTTGCTGAGATTACTATTTGATCCAAAGAGAATGGATTCAGTTTTTCCCAGGTGTAAAGAAAGTTTTTTATCAGCGAGCCAGGTGCAGATTCTAACGAGTTCAGAGCTGAGGGCCTTTTCAACTTACAGTTTGTGCCTGTCTGAGACCAGAAGTGCTGAGTCATCCGCGAACAGGAACAAGTTGCAGTCATAAGCTTTTAGCTTATTAATCATTATGGGATCACTGTAGGTTTTATTACTTCAGAAGAACAACATCAGAATGAATGGCTCAGGCAAAGTGGGCGCAAGCACACCTTCGCCGCACAAAACGCCTCATCCAGTCTCTTCCGGGTTTTTATACTGGTGGATGGAAATGACGCCCGCATGCTGCAACTTGACGCGTCGGCAAATTGAAGCCGCGCGGGAGCATCATTTCCATCCACCAGCTGTCAAAAGTCACAAGAAAGGGTGTAAGCACACTTGCGTCTGCGTCTCTTCTGTGTGTGTGTGTCTAGGCGTGTGTGTGTGCAGGCCTACCCCCCCTCGCCTCGCCTCCCTCATAGCGAGGTGCCGCATTTTGCTTCAATGGAAAAATCCTAGCCCCCCTGCCACGACATCCTGGCTAAAAGACCTGTCATCCTTTATTCACCTAGAAAAATTTTAATTCTCAACTGAGGCTCATTGAATAACTTCTCTAGAACCTGGGACCCTTTTCTTTTATATATTAATTCCTTAACTGCAATTGATTCATTTCCCTCTCTCTTCTTTAGCTTCTTTTTTTTTTAGCTTCTAACCGTGTATTTGGCAATTTCTTTTTTTTGCATATAAGTGTATATTTGTATGTCTTTAAATGTTCAGATGAATTGAAAATGGAGGACCCTTACTGTATGTAAACAAGTCTTTCTGGTGATTTTGTATTGACCTGTACTTTCCTTTACTTGAACTTTACTGTACCAATTCTACAATTTTCAGTCAATCAATCAAGCCACTAAGCCTTAGGTGTGGTGTTTAAGACAGAAGATATATCTGCATTCACAACATTGGAGTAAGATTTGATCCACATTTCCAACACATAGAAGAGTGTCTTGCAACAATTGATTTAAGTTCAGCAGTTTTTTTCCTTCATTTTTCATGACACATATGTACGGGGAATGTCCCCACCTCACAAGTGAGGTGGGGACATTCCCCGCACATATGAAATATGTTGGTGGAGAGATAGTCTCGATACGATAGAGAACTGCATGTTATACATTTCTAATTCGGTATTATTTATTTTTTGGACACACTGCTGGCAAAAGTGTTGACCATCATACATTGTTCTAATTGTGTGTGTGTGTGTGTGTGTGTGTGTGTGTGTGTGTGTGTGTGTGTGTGTGTGTGTGTGTGTGTGTGTGTGTGTGTGTGTGTGTGTGCGTGCGTGCGTGCGTGCGTGTGTGCGTGTGTTTTAGATTTTTTTTTAGATTCAAGAAATCGAAGGACTTTACCGTGGACAGACTTCCTTTTTTATCCAGATATGAGTTCTTGTTTTATGCAGAGCTAGGGTATTCATTAGATATGAGTATTCCATTAGCACAATGGCAAATAAATGGGCTTATGGGTCCAAATTAACACATCTTTTATCAACACATGACTTTAAGCTTGTGTGCGCTGAATGCTCAGTCAAAAAGAATGAAATTACATATTTACTCAAATCTGCCAGGCACCAGTGTGCACGCAATATTCTAATTGGCAAAGCAAAGGCCAGTGACAAATGGAGGCCTATTTCTCGACGACCCACACTTCCAAATCCAAGTTTGTATGAAGTGTGCTGGTACTTTTCAGAGGGCTCTGGTTGTAAAAAACACAAGAACCGATGTACCTTTGCCAGAAGCGATGAGGAAGCCACAGTATGGAACTTTGAAAAGAGCCAGGGATTAAACCACACATCATTCTGCCAGCGTATAGCTCAAACTGAAATAGTTGCTGCTGAGCTCAACACTGGTAAACTTCAAAAACCTGAAACCCTGAGCGACCTGTTAGGTATTTTAGACTTAACAGCTGCGTGTTCCTCGTGTTCTGTCCAAGAGAAGGAGATAACTTACTCTCTTCAGTCAGTTAGTCACTGTTGTGGTAAAGATTTGCTTTTAGCCAAAGTCAAAGGCTCTAACCTATGGAGACCGGTTTCACCCCAGCCAACAATACTTAGGAGTAAAAGTAGCCTTTATCAAGTATGCATATATTTTGAGGAAGGCTCTGGTTGCACAAAACATGGGAGGAAATGCACATTTGCTAGCTGCATGGAGGAGGCCACAGTATGGAACTTCGAAAAAGACAAAGGGATAGATACTGCAGAGTTAATTAGACTTGTAACGGAATCTGAAGAAAATGCCATGCAGCCAGAGATCATAGCTGAAAACATACTTAAAGAGTTTTCAGGTGAATTTCTTGAGTTCTGTCAATATTGTTTTCTAGGCAGTCCACCAAAAATGACAGTTAAGAGCTCAAACAGCACTTGCTCATCAGATGCCATGCATGCCTGGAACCCAGTTTTAGTCCATCACGTAACACACGGTCAGGGTAAGGAAGTGTACAGCCAGGTGCGCCCTCTTCCCCCAAACTGCAGATATGAATACTGTAGCCACGTTCAGCACGGCATGCCCTGTTGGCACGGGGCCTCCCAGTGCCACTGTGCCCATAGCGAGGTAGAGTTGGCTGTGTGGAAGGCAGAAGAAAGTGGGTCTCTCGTTCGTGCAGAGCTCCTTCTGCTGAGTCAAGACAGAAAGGTTGAGCCCAGCCAGGTGGCCATCTACTGCAAAGCTTGCCTCCTGGTCTTGTCCTCTCAGGAGAGCTTCCTGAAGCATTGTGCCTCATTGGAGCATGCCCAGATGATATCTGAAGATACCACCATCAAGTGGGAATGTCGCCCCCCTCCCCACTGCAGCAGGGAGCCGTTTTCCATATGTGACAGGTACAAGTGCTCTGCTCACCTTTGAATGTGACATTCACTGATATGCTTTATTCCTGAACAGGTAATACCGGTATACAACTTGCATTGTCTTTAGTGTGTGTGTGTGTGTGTGTGTGTGTGTGTGTGTGTGTGTGTGTGTGTGTGTGTGTGTGTGTGTGTGCGCGTGTGCGTGTGCGTGTGTGTGTGTGTGTGTGTGTGTGTGCGCGCGCTTAAGTGTTAAGCCCCTCTATGGTTCTTTACATGTTTTCATTGGTTCTTCAGCTTAGTTTAGGCACAGGTTATGGTTCTATAACACCATTTGGAAAACAGGGGCTATAGCCCCCCCAGCCCCCAAATGTGCCATTCAGTTTACACACACTCAAAGGATCATGATGCAAAAAATAAACATGAATTAACTTCAAATAGTCACATGATTTCCTTAAAACATCACTGCAGGTGATTATTTATGGCGGGTGATTATTTCCCCTCTATCCTCTGATTTCTGGGGCATGGATTTGGCCTTTCACTCTGTACAGTTTACAGTATTTAATGATGCTTCTACTTCTCTTTCAAGGCCAGACACTTGTGAGTATGGAAACAGCTGTGTAAAAGCACATTCTGTGGTGGAACTGGAGGAGTGGCGGATCCGTGCCAAAGAACAACAAGAGATAAAGCTTAACATTGAAGCTCAAGGCTTCATGCCTTATGGCGAAAAGCTCTTAGAGGAATACAGAAACAGCAGCAATGAAGTATATGTTGTAAGTAAGAGTTTTGTCCAATTTACATTGTTTATATGGATATGATAGATAGATAGATAGATAGATAGATAGATAGATAGATAGATAGATAGATAGGTGATTCATTGATTGATAGCCTACTACAGTATAAACCATTGTATTTTAAGAATATATACATCATTAATGAAAATAAATGATTGGATCATTGAACAGATGTCTGACCAAGTTGATGATGTCAGTGTTATGTGTGATGAAGAGTTATATGTGGACTGTGAGCAGGCAAATGCAAGCTTGCACTGGAACTTTCATGTCAACACAGAGGTACATTTTAACTATACATTTCTATAGGTTTCAAATAAGTTTCAAAACTTTTAAACAAAAAGTAAAACGTACATCTTTGTTAGCTAATACGTTTTTGTTTATACAGAGGCTACTTGTTCATGTGGCGCTGCTGAAACAGGAACCAGGAGCTTCATTCTCCCTTGGAGAAATCAGTTCCATGCCCTGCACCTATGCCTCAGGTGAACAGTTCAAGAGCACAGACATGACCTATGACATCACTGTGTCCTTTGAGGCCCTCAACCCAGGCCTCTACGAACAGTGGTTGGTGCTGGATTTTGACATGAGACCAGTGCTGCTGAAAAAGCTCAAGGTTAGGGTCGGACAGCCAAAGCCAGAAGGCATCGAAGGACCACCTGTGGCCCGTGGTATGTCCTCTCAAAGTCTTGAACGCTGGCATAGAGGAAACCGAGTCATCATCCCATGTGTAAACCGAAAAGAAGACCAGGAAGAGCTGTTAAAGGAGTACAAGCCTCCTCAGATTAGTTTTCTTTACAAACCCACCAACATCAACCAAACACCTCTGAGTCACGAAAACTACAAGGAGAGAATGCACCAGTTCCTGTATGATGAGGAAAAGGCAGAGGAAAAAGTTGTCTCAAGGTAGTATGATTATCAATGAATCTTGTCCTTTCACAATGTCTTTAATGAGTCTTTAATATATAAGCATTATGTAAACAAGTGCATATTCTTTCTCTTTACTTTAGACTCAATTTTTGTGGAGAAGCTATTGTTTCAGACACTCTTCAAGATATGAAGGCTCCTCATGGAGAACTGTACTGCACTGTCTCAGTTACTTGTAAGCTCACACCAGACACCCAGGAGGGATCGGTACTGAGACGAAGTGTCCAGTCAGCTTTCATAGCACCATTATCTTCAGCTGGGAACCAGTCCAAGATTTATGAAGCCATCGTTGTACGAGATACTATGACTGAGAACAAAATGCACCTACTACTCTCCAAAAGATGCTGCTCAGAGCTGGACCTCAGAAACAATGAAACACGTCAGATGGAGGTGCAATTTCAGCTGAACCGTCTGTGGTTCTGCAAGATGCACAAAGCTGTAGATCTCCTACCAGATACAAAGAGAGTGCTGCCAGACTTCAAAGGATGTGGAGTTCCTGTGAATGACAGTAGCTCTGACAAGGTCAATGCCAAGCAGCAGGCTGCAATCGATTTCATCATGGGCGATTCAGATGTGCGAAAAGGTGTGGCACCACTTCTTATCTATGGACCATTTGGAACTGGAAAAACATTCACACTGGCTACCGCAGCCAGAGAGCTCTCTCAGCAACCTGATGTCAGAGTGCTGATCTGCACGCACACCAACAGGTACCTAGGCAGATGTTTGTGAAAACCATGTTCTGAATCAGTTAATTTAACCACCTTTTATCCATAGTTCTTGATTGTAACAGAGTTTTTTTTTTTTTTTTTTTAAACAATATATTTATTGACATTCTTTTTCATTTATAAAAAACATTACAGTTATAGCTCTTTTGTTAAATAAAATGTCCAGAAAAAACAAACATAACAGATACAATACAAAAACAATACAATACAACAATACAATACAATACAATACAATACAATACAATACAAATACAATGACAACAAATAAATAAAAAATACAATCATAACAAACAACTCAACAATAAAAAACAAAAACAAATAAAAACAGATATGGTCCCCATTTTCCTCCCCACATTACTGTGGATTATCTAATACCGGTCCTAATGGATTGCTGTTCATAAAATGCATGAACTGTCCCCATATTTGATTGTAACAGAGTTAGTAATAAAAGTTCATTACTAATTGGAATGGTTATTAATTTATGTCTGTTAATAACTTCATATAGTTTTAAAGAATACTGCTTGTAATTATTGTATTGACAGTAACATTTTAACAGTTCCAACCATTCCTTTTAGTTCTGCAGATCTCTATGTCAAAGATCACTTCCATCCTTTCATCAAGCAAGGACACCATGGATTAAAGCCAATTCGAATAAAGGCAAGAAACTATGGCAATTCTTTGAATGCTACCGATGCAGTCACTCTGAAATATTGCCATCTCTCAAAAGATGGACAATATTTTCTACCTCCCACCAAGGCTGTCCTGGATCGCCACAGAATCGTGATAACAACTACTTCAATGGCACAACACTTTCATGACCTAAAGCTGCCTAGTGGCTACTTCACCCACATTCTGATTGATGAAGCCTCCCAGATGCTGGAATGTGAAGCCCTGATGCCTCTTGGTCTGGCTGGGCCAAACACCAGAGTTGTTCTAGCCGGAGATCACATGCAGATGGGACCCAAGCTCTTCTCAGTGGAGGATGACCAGCGTTCTAATCACACACTTCTGAATCGACTGTTTCACTTCTATCAAGGACAAAGGAGTGATGCTGCCATGAAAAGCAGAATAATTTTCAACGCAAATTATCGCTCGACCAAAGAAATAGTGGACTTTGTATCCACTCAGTTCTATGTCGGCAAGAATGATGCTATCAAGGCTGTTGGAAAAGTTCCAGTGCATCCAGATGGCCACTCCCTGAAGTTCTATCATGTAAGAGGAGAGTGCCACATGGAAAAAGATTCTATGTCATGGTACAATACTGCAGAGGTCGCAAAAGTTGTTGAAATAGTACAAGATGTTCTGGAACATTGGCCATCTGTATGGGGAAACAAGGACCACAGCTCTATCTGTGTTCTATCAGAGGGATTTCAGGTAAAGAAGGACACTGTTTTTTATTGTTGACTCTTGTTATCATTGGAATAAAGTGGATATTTTATAATAATGAGTAGGAAAAACACTTTCCTCCAAAACTCTTCTTACCATGAGCTTGTTCTTTGTTTTTGGTGGATTTTTCATAGGTTCAACAAATCAGAAAGGAGCTCTGGAAAAAACACCTTGTTGGAGTCAAAGTTGAGAACATCGCAAATGTGCAAGGTGATTTTAGTTTAACCTTAGATGTTCCTAGAATTGATTAAATTGTATCTTGATAAGAAAACTAATTAGTAACCATTGAATGGAATCTGGCTTATTCATCTAAAATATAGTATTCAAATGTACTGTTGATGGTATTAATATCCAATTTAATTTATTTTTTCTTACTCTGAAATGTGTCTATTTTATCTACAGGAAAACAATTCAGGGCCGTTATAATCACAGCTGTTCAAACACGTGAAAGCCTAAAATCATTGTACTTACCTGGTGTTCAGCTCTTCAATGATCCTCGTGTTTTAAACACAGCCATGACCAGGGCTCAGTCCCAAGTGTTTGTGGTTGGAGATGCTGCTGCCCTCTGCACCTTTGGAACATGCTCAAGAATCTGGAAGAACTACATAGACCACTGCATAAACAAGGAAAGTGTTGAACCAAACCACCTCACCAAAGATTTCTTTGACAGCGATATCAATGAAATTTCAAGGTTCCGACGATTTGAACAGCCAGATGATAGCGACATTCACACAGATTCAATTCTTAAAGAACTGGAAGATGACATTGCCATGATGGAAACAGAATGCAGTTCAGACAAATTTGAGCCTCTGAAAAAAGATGAGTCTACATACAATGTCACAGATGCTGAGAAAGATAACCTTAAGGAGCTATGTACAAGTCGTCCAAATATGTTTTTATGGGGACGGTTGGTTATGGAGTCGTTTGACACAGGTTATGTCATACCATTTGACAACCCCACCAAACGTGTAAGCCTGAAAGGCAGGCAGAACTTGGGTAAGGCCTTTCATGGAGATGAAGTGGTGTTGCAGAGAACATTCTGTGACGGCAATACACAGAATAAGGTTGTTGGGGTCACCAAGATGGCTGAATCACCCCGTGTATTTGTGTGCACGCTTGAGGATGAAGATCACTGCAAAACAAGTGAACGAAAACGAGTGAAACCCGAGGAAAAACCCAGAAAGATGATGATACCAATTGCTAGAAATGTTCCCAAACTATGCATATTGGTTAGCAAGAAAGACTGCAATCTCATCCCAGTATGGGACCATAGTAACACACATTGGACCATTAAAAAGAGTGTTCGTGAAGAGCACAAACAGAGCTATGTGTTTGTGGTGGAAGTGGTTTGCTGGAAAGAACATAGTTTTTTCCCACTCGGGAGGGTCATAGATGTTCTCCCAATTGGAAAAACTTTGGATGATGGGCTAAGGATTTTAGATGCAGAATTCAAAGTTGAATCTCCCACCGAATACACCGAATATTCAGATGGTGAAGATACCAGATCAGAAACTAAGTGGGGGCACACTTGCCCAAGAATAGAAGACTTACACAAGGTTATAACATTCACTGTTGATCCGGAAAATGCCAAAGTGTTGGATGATGCCATCAGCGTCAAGGAATTTGATGATGACCACTATGAAATCGGAGTTCATATTACAGATGTGGCTATCATGGTGAGACCAGGGGATGCATTAGACAGAGAAGCAAAACGTTGTGGTACCACGTATTACCGTCCAGTGACAGAGTCCATCCCTATGTTTCCACAATTCTTCAGCAGAGAGTGGAGTCTTCTGCCAGGTCACAATCGCAGAGTTATTTCGCTAATATTCAAAGTTAAAAAGGCAACAGATGAGATTGTTGGAGAGCCAACATTCCAGCTCTCTCTAATCAACTCTAATCAACAGCTGTCTTATGACGGGGCAGAGGACATCATTGAGAAAAGATCCCTCCCAGATCCCTCCCAGATCTGTATCAAACCCAAGTTTGATACAGTAGAAGACTGTGTCCCAATGGCTTATCGTTTCGCAAAAGCCCAAAGAAGAGCTAGACTTAAAGACTGGGCTTATGCTCGTCCTGATGATCACCGACTACCTGGGAAGAGGAGAGCCCATCTAATGATTGAGGAGCTTAGTGTGTTGTTCAACAGTTGGACATCTCACGTTTTGATCCATGCACAAGAAACGACAAATTGCACGCCGCTTCGATGTCAGGCTCCACCAAATCCTGAAAAGGTTGAAGAGTTGAAGGAGATGTATGGGCATCTCATACCATTATCTTTTCATTTGAAGCACAGAGTGCTGGACTGTGACCAAGAACAAGAAGTGGCAGGGGAGGAAGGTTTCCGTGTCCTCACGAAAGTGTGGCATGAAATTCTGTCAGCTGCCCAAACAGAGAGTGACGTAGACAAACTAGTTGATCTAATTGCGACAGATGACTTCCATCCTCAGCTTCTACCAGCAGTAATTCAGTTCCGAAAGTGCTTCGGGAAATCTTACATAATACGTTCAAACTCATCACCCAAAGCTGATGTTGGGCACTGTTTGCTGAAATTAAGGTCTTACACACAAGCCTCCTCACCGTTAAGACGATTCCTTGACATCATTTTGCAGAGGCTTTTGCACTCAATATTATGTGGCGTTCCAGTCCAGTACTCTACAGGAGAAATTGACATTTTGTCGCAACATTTTGAAGAGAGCATCAAGGCTGCAAAGCAGTATGAACAAAAGGCTGAGATGATCTCCTTTGCAGTGAACATGAAGAAACAAAATGTCTCAAAGGTAGCATTTGTTGTTAGCGCAGACTCAGAACAAGAGAGTTTCCGCGTGTCATTTCCTTTTGACAAGAGCATATTTCCAGACAGCTTACCAATTATGTACAGAGATTTACAACTGAAGGAGCAACCATGTCCTGAAATAAATGGTACAACTCTTAAGTGGAGAAGACGAATCTATTCTGCCAGCAAATCCACCATCAAGCAAATCCACGATGAAGTGGAAAGGATGCAAAACCACAGTCCCTGCACTGAGATTCCTCTCTCAACCTGGAAAGCCATTGTTGAAGCAATTGACAAAGGCAATTGGAATCAAGCTAGGTTACTCATACAGCATGCTGATACAAAGCAAGAGGAACAACTAGATGTTGGTGAGAAGCTTAACAGTGAGACCAGCTTATGCAGCTCAGAAGAAGAACATTATGTAGACCTTGCTGTCCAGTTGACATCAGGTGACACCCTTCAGGTCCAAATGACATCAGCAATAAAAAGAGGGCAACACACACCCACTGTTCAGCTGGTGTTCATCAAACCAAAGTTTGAGATTTGTGTGGATCATGCCCATGACCCTATCCAATGTTTCTCAAAATATGCTTACTGTCCATCCAAGTCTTCATATAGGGACACAGATGAATATATACGGGTGTGGAAACCTATGTGTGAGATGGAGTCTGCTGCCACTGCAGTGGGTGAAAGTGACAGCATAGTCATTGAGGACTTGATGGTAAGCTTGAGTCAAGAGCAGGATTCAAAAAGGAAGCTAAAAGGAAGCTTTGTCCTAACCCTTGCTTGCATTGAGAAATGGGCCATTGAATTCAATCTTGCGAATTGCTTCCTTTGCATACGGAAAAGGGGTTTGCCATTGACTGCGACTCTTGACCACACTGTAGAGGTGGACCCTGGCGATTTCACATGGGTGGCCCATGGTGTCACATACAAAATGGAAGACATTGAGTGCTCCAATAACAAAGCAAAGAAAGTGGACTTCTATGTCAATCATTTGCCAATGGAAAACATTCCAGAGTGTGTTTTTCAGAAAAAAACTGATTTCACAGTTGAACTAGTGCCAAAGCTGCTACCAGACATGTAAGTGTTAATTGCAAATTGATTATCTTACCAGCTCAAAATTCTTTAAAGATCTGTACAACATTTTATGTGATTGCATAAATTCCATCCAGTTCAAAAATGAATGAATATATTTTTGAATAGCAGAGTATAAACCCACTTCAAATTTGAACATACAAATGTTATTATTTGTTTATGTGTAGACGAAAAGAAAATGCTGTCATCAACATTGCATCTGCTTGTGACCTTGTCAAGAACCTAGCTCTTGGACGTCCCATTCAAAAAGAAGGTAAGCAAATCTGTTTGGACAGTAGTGAAAAGTTACATTATTTTATAAATTTGTACCAAATCAAAACAAATTGAAAGAAATTGTTCCAGGCAACAACCTCTCCTTTATGCGCAACTGCTGTATATAGGGTTCAATATCACAGAAACATATCATTGCTGTCTGGCGAAGCCATTGAAGTTATTTTTCCTCATAAGATAAGTTTTAATGTTTCTTAAATTTTGTTTGATAGCGACACCATACGAGATCGGCCGATGGCAGCTGATGAAAAAAGAACCACCAAAAGGACTGCCACGGTTGAACAAGAGCCAATGTGATGCTGTGGAAAAAGCTCTCAAACACAACTTCACACTTATACAAGGACCACCAGGTAAAATGTAACATTATGCTGCATACTGTACCCTGATGCCTCAGGATTAATTTCAGTTATTTAAAATAACTTACATAATTATGTTTTATAGGCACTGGAAAGACAGTGGTGGGAGTATACATTGTGTACTGGTTCTTGCAGATGAATTCCATGACTAACAGGAAGATCGTTGACCCTAATGACAGCAAGAAGAAAGAAGTTATTCTCTACTGTGGTCCTTCCAACAAATCTGTTGATGTTGTTGCAGGTAAGTTACTTTGTGTGTTAACACTGTCATTTCTCCTGTATTTGTTTAGTTTCAATGAATCATATGCAATGCAGTGAATTCTACATACATGTCTTTGAATGTTTAATGTGTAGAATACCTGTTGAGGTTTGGCGATGCTCTGAAGCCCCTCAGAGTCTACAGCCAACAAGTGGAGATGCTGGACTACCCATATCCAGGTTGCACCCTCAAGTTCTCTCCAAGGTCACTTCGCCAAGAGTGCTCCAAGGCAGAACTCAGGTATTGTATTGTAACCACAGTATTCAAGTTTATGCTATTCATTTTCATATGAACATTTGAATTCATTTTTTATCCATAATTCACATTTCCCTTCAATTGATTCTTTTTAGGAGCATCACACTGCATCATCGCATACGCGAGAAAGAAAATCCTCATTCTGAGGAGATAAAAGCATTTGACCACAGAATACAAGAAGGGACAAAACTGTCTGACGAAGAAGTGAAAGAGTAAGCTCGCATACACTGTTTAACTTATTTTTTTATTTTTTTTTATTTTTTTGTTGACCACCGTATAACAGAATGGATTCTTTCCCTTGTAGCTACAAAAAGCTTCTCAGTAAAGCTCGGAAGCATGAGCTTGAGCGACATGATATTATACTGTGCACATGTACAGCAGCTTCCACCCCCAGCTTGAGAAGCACAGTCAGTGCTCGGCAGATACTCATTGATGAATGTGCAATGGCCACTGAACCGCAGGCCCTAATTCCATTAGTCTGCTACAAGCCGGAAAAGGTGTGTTGAACTATTTTAGTGTAAATATTCTGATGTTTCTATCTGGATCTGTTTTTTATTTATTTGTTTTGTATTTTTTTTATTGTTGTTCATCAATATTGCTTTCATTCCAACAGCGTCTGGCTCGGTTTGACAATTGACTGTTGACCTCATCATGGTTCTTCAGTATGTCTATGAGCATGTGCAAGATTTGTTTTTGCAATGTGAAATTGATGTACATATTTCTATGCATATGACTATACGAAGAAGTATAGAAATATATAGAAATATGGGGACCGGTTTTGGGGCTGGTGGTGGATTGGTGTGAGGCTCGCAGTGGAAGTGAAAAGTCACAGTTTCTGGCGGTAAAGTGGCATGTTTTACCCCATCTGCTCAGTGTCAGTGACCACTTTGTGTCTGCATGGAAATACTGTATAGTATACTGTATATAGTGGCCGACTGGCCGTTCCATTGACTGCACTTCAAACCAGTTTGAACACGGGGGGAACACGCCTGTTTCCCCTAAATAGGCACAGTAGCGTTTAACCAGAGGTCTTCAACAGGGGGTCCGGGACCCCTAGGGAGTCCTCAGAGTTACTACAGGGGGTCCGCCAAATCATTGTGTGGTGGGGAACATTAGCCTAAAACAGCAGATCTACAAGCTCACAACGGCTGACGGCCTATTTTCTGAGAGTTGGCGTAGAAGGAAAAAGAGCAGACCACGTACAGAGCCTGAACGCCAACTTTCAAGTTGACTACATTTTGAGGATTTAAAGGTTAACTATCTGAAAATACACATGAATCCAGCTATCTATGAAATCTATGACAAAGGTTAATCTGCAACAGAATTTTATACAATACTGTATGTAGTGGGGTTCCCTGATTCTCTTAGCTAGGGGGTACTTGGCCTGAAAAACGTTGAAGACCCCTGGTTTTAAGTACAGTAATTACACAACATAATGCAGTTTTTCTAATAAACACTTCCAATTTGCATGTAATACTCTGCATTCAGAACCTACCTGTGTTGCCACACTGCTGTCTGATTTAGGCCTAATGGATACCAGTTGGCAATAAGCAGGACATAAGAACACTAGAATAAGACTGGCTGTTGATGACTGATTAAATTAGGCTAAAGCCTAGTAAATGTATATTGTTCACTTCGTTCAGTGATAGTGTCACTTGCCAAAAATAGCAGATTTTAGTTGAAAATCTGTTGGAGTGGCCATTGAGAGAGATATATATTTTTTTTAATGCTAATTCGAGATCTCGAAATAGTAACTTGTGGTCTCGAAATACTATTTCGTGCTCTCGAATTACTAATTCGTTTTCTCGTGATCTCGAATTAGTAACTCGTGATCTCGAATTACTAATTCGAGACTATGAGTTACAGTACTAATTCGTAATCTCGTGGTCTCAAATTACTAATTTGAGATAACGATTTAGTAATTTGAGAGCCCAAAATAGTATTTCGAGACCACGAGATAACCAATTAGTAATCCGAGAGCACAAAATAGTATTTCGAGACCAGTTACTATTTTGAGATCTCGAATTAGAGTTCTGAGTACATTTAGGCGACTGAGTGCTGATTGTCACTAATGCACCATTAAGCCATTATGTATGTGGGCTTTAATGTGCATGAGCAGTCGTTTTGGATGTCATTCAGATGTGGTGCCTGATAAAATAATAACTACTGCACTTTATCCCTTTAGATTGTTTTGCTTGGTGACCACAAACAGCTGCGACCCATTGTCAATAATGTGCACGTCAGGAAGTTGGGGATGTCTAAATCCCTGTTTGAGCGTTACTTCACCCTCTACAGGACTAGGGCAGTGATGCTGGACACCCAATACAGAATGGTGAGACCATGTCAAGGATACAGTATCATATGTAAAGTATATGATTACTGTAGGTAATTTTTGCTTTATTCTGTTGTGAGATGGACAATTAATATCATAATATCAAACAAATTCTAGTTAATGATGGTGAATTATGCACCGTTATAGCATGAAGACATATGCAAATTCCCATCGATGGAATATTATGAAGGACGTCTGCAAACCATGGTAGAGCGGCCAAATAGTGTCTTCATGGTTGACCAAAAGCCAAAGTCGGTCATTTTTGGAGACGTTCGAGGAGATGAGATCAGTCAGGTTGTGCGCACAGCAAAGGGCAATGAGAACTCCAAAGCCAACTTGGAAGAGAGAGATATAGTGGTATGGTATTAAACTACCTTTTGTTCCAGTATTATTCAGTGTTAAACTATATGAAGCTGAATGTCATACATTTGCTTGGAGAAAGTTAGTATGGTATGCTTATTAACTTTTGTTTTGTTTTGTTTTTGCACAGGTAAAGTTTGCTAAACAACTGGTTGAGAAATCCCGTATAGAACAACAAAGTATTGTGATTCTGTCTCCCTACAATGCCCAAGTGTCAGAAATCAAAGATTGCCTGAAGGAAATGGACAAAATTACTGTTACCACCATTACAAGAAGTCAAGGTGACTGTTGCCTTTCTCTATCCAGCAGTTGATTAATTTTTTTCTTTTTTCCTTCCATAAACATTGAAATTCCTAATCTCCCTTGCCCATGTGGACCAGCTCAGTGGTCTTGGTTAGAGTGTCCACCCTGAGATTGGGAGGTCGAGGTTCTATTCTCTGGCCAGGTTATACCAAAGCCTATAAAAACAGGACACTAGCGTCATGTTCAGGGGTGTACATCACGCTACAGAAACAGTAGATTATAGGCTCCTGCCCTATGGGCCACATTACATACATTACATTACATGGCTCGGCAAGACTTACTCTATCCAAACATTTAATCAGCCAGCATAGACTTAAATCAAGCTAATCTTGTCACACAGTTGGCCTGGGGAAATATGGGGCAAAGCCACATATTTACACAGTTTAGCATGCCATTTCAGTTTGTTTAATGAAACTGTAATGGAAATGTAACTAATTAACCAATTCGGTGAGGTAACTGATAACCAAGACAAGAGACTTGGCTCCGACCGGAGACAAGATGCAAAGTGATTGAAAATATACATTATGATCAGTGCTTATGACTTCACAACCTGGTCTGATGTTGCATGCTGACTTGGGACATGATGATTTACGATTCTGTCCCTATCACGACGTAACTTGAATGCCGCTAAAGTGTAATAATGAACTGTAATGAAACTGATGTATAATATTGTGTCTTCCAGGCAGTGAATGGCGATATGTCATCATATCCACTGTGCGCTCTCTGCCCTCTTTGGAGATTGAAAGAGAGCCAGACAGAGCCTGGCTGTCCAAACAGGTGGGCTTTGTGGGTGACCCCAATCAGATAAATGTAGGCATCACCAGAGCCAAAGAAGGACTGTGCATTGTTGGTAAGATATTATTACTAGTGTACTACAGTACAAAGTTTACTTTTTTATTTCTAGTTTACTACTGTGTATTTCTAGTTTACTACGGTGTTGGCCTCGCGTAGCCAGCCTTCATCTGCCTTTGCAATGCATATTGCCCCAGGCAGATTAAGTCTGGCCCCTCTCAATTGTGGGAGGACTTCACGGCCGAAGTGGTGACGAGCCGACCAGATTTGTCTGGAACCAGGCCCAGTATGCAAATATGGGGCTGGACAAAATCGAATACTGAGAGGGACGAGAATATTCACACAGTCATATTTGTATCGCTACACAAGGCTACTAGTGGGTAGTGAACCTCTCAGTCGTCATCACAGTCATAACTTATTTGATAAGCCCATTCTAACTAGGCTCCCAATAAACAGAGTCAACCACTTAAGCCCTACAAACTGTGTTGTACAGTTTTCAACCCCACACATATTTATAGCCACCATCGCATCACAATGCAACATGTTGATATATTGTAGACTTGTTCGTTTTTATCAAGCAATGAACACTGTTGCACGGGACAGGAGTGGCTCAGGGGTAGAGTGCCTGGTAGAGCAGCCGGATATATGAACCAACCATGAGGTTCCCAGTTCGATCCCAGGCTCCCCCAGAGTTAGTGTCGAAGTGTCCTTTAGTCCTTGAGCAGGACTCTGAACCCCTAATTGCTGCCGATGTGCAGGTTGGTGCCTTGCATGGTTTCCTCCGCCATCGGTGTATGAATGGCCGAATGTAATGCATAATCTATGTAAAGCTCTTTGGAAAAGCACTATATAAATGGACCATTTAAAAAATGCACCATTTTGCACGGTGGAGTATAAATGAAGATTCAATTTACATCAGACGCAGGGCTTAATTTATGCTGCAGCTGCCCGGATCTCGGCTGCAGTGTTCTGTCACCTCAAATAGGCTATATATGGATAATAATAATTATTAATTCAACTTTAATATTTTCTCCTCAATGTCCCTTTCTCCAATGGAAAGGACCGTGGATGAAACGAAACCGAGTTATGTTTGTAAATCGCCACAATTTAAACACTATATTATTCGTTGGTGCACCCGTGAGCAGGGTTATCTGACTCCACAAATAACACAAAGGCACAAATGCTTGCATTGACCATAACTGTAATGTTGCTGCCTATCTGTGTACTGGTTGAAGGGTCCATTGTGAGTAGTTTTCTTCATGTTATTTTTTTTCTGTTGTCTTCCCTAAAAGGAAACCAGGAATTACTGAACTGCAGTCCAGCTTGGAGACAACTCCTAAAGCATTACACAGCAAATAACTCTGTGACAAAAGCTGAAAACATTTCTGTGCGAAGGGTAGCCAGATAGATTGTTTTCTCTGTGGTCTAACAATGGACACCTTTGCGGATGTTGGCTGAAAGGATTGTTTGAAGTCTTCAATTGTTTTTTTGTTGCACATTGGAGAAAACAAGCTGGATGCTCGTACTTATATTCTGTGCATGACACGGAATGAAGCCAAGTATAAATCAGCCATAATGTGATCTGCTACTGCCACTGTAGAAGAACTCGGTCCAAGCACACAACCGTGATGACCATGGCACAATTGTTTTAAATATTTTAGTAACATGCTGATCATTTATTATCCCATTTTTTTACAAATGTGTACAGTAGCTGATTTTGATATTACATTAATGTGAAATTGTCTTTTGCATTGTGACTTAGCCTTATCTTCATACATTTTTGTAAGAATTGACAAAAGGTGTACTTCTTATATAAAGCTTTTACAGTATGTACAGTAGCTATATTCAGCCCAAGATTGCATGTATTATATGTATGTGTAGCATTCCCAGACACTCACAAGCATGCACACCATAAAAAGTCACTTAAGGACAGATGGACTCTCACATAACATTTTTACCATCTCGCTTCAACACCAAGCAATTAACCAGACATCCTGTGTTTGATTTAACATACCACTCTGACCTCTCTCAAGAGGTTCCACTGCAACCTCTTGCATCAGAGCTTAACTCTGCAGGCCAACACCAAACTGTAAATATGTTATTTTTATAACAACCCATCTTGTTGTTACCTTCACCACTCTCAGGAGAACAGACCACAACCTGAGATGTATAACTTTGTGCAGAGCCTGTCCCCACAGAGAAAACCATTTGATCTCAGGAATTTCAAATAAATGTGTTTGTTCGAATAATCTTTTATGAATTTTATGAATGTTGTCCATGCTTGATGCTTTCATTCATTGATTATATTACTTTTTTGTCACTGCAGTGATTTTCATTGCATATTCTAGTGTGTGATCAAATGCATTACATTATATTACATTATGTTGACAAATTAGTCTGGCATCACTGACTCAAACATAAAAGTATTTCACGTCCTTTGGACAGTATGATGGATTTATTAATAATAAACCAGAAAGAAAGGTTATCAATACAGCATTATCCTGTGCATACTACACGTGCCAACTGGGTGCCAACCAGAATTAAAGAAATATATGGTTTACTGAGCAAAAATATGCCAACTCAGGTCTTGTTGTTTTGTTTTTTAAGATGTAAAATAAATTCACTCAAAACATGCAGTATATTGTAGCCCTTTAATGTCTTTTTCTTTTTTAATAAACTACCATTAGATTTCACTAGCCTACTTGTACCTGTATGAGTGAGTGACTAATAGCCTCTAATGATTCCTATACTTTTGTGGGTGAGGTTGCAGTTAGTCAAGAGCGTCCCCAACTGGAATAGATTCTAATTACATTACCCTTTCAAAATGAGTGATAAGTAAGTACCGTAAGTAAGCCTTGCCGAGCCATGAGGTCATGAGGCCCGGACGAACCATGAGACCCATAGGGCAGGAGCCTATCTCCTGTTTCTGTAGTGTGAGGCAGCTTTGATGTACAAGTACATCCCCCTGTACATGACGCTAGTATGTTGCAGGGACTTTATACCCCAATCCAACCCTTGATGCTGAGTGCCAAGCAGGGATGCATTGGGTCCCATTTTTAGAACCCCCGACCTCCCAGTCTCGGCGGACACAAGGCCACTGATGATATGTTTTTGTCATAATGTATGCTCCGTGTTAATTATTTCCTTTGTAACCCTGCTTACAAATGTAACATTTGTACATCCACTGACATTTGTACAACACAACATGTAGAGTTAAATGAACAGTATTTTACTGTGTAGTACTAGTACCTTAAAGTGAGTGACAATCTTTGGCCATATATTTGGGATGGATGGAAATCAACCATAGACCATTACACATCAGTAAACAACTCTACGGAATCTGGGAGTTACCTTTGACCTACAGAGTTACCTTTGACCTACATACACACACACAATATGCTGTCGGGAAGAAACCACCTAACTCCAAAAGATATATATTTTTAGAGTTCATTTTTCAGGAAAGAAAAGGAAGAAAACCTTATTTTTAAAACAAAGCAATGCTGCCTCATCAAAGTTGGTATTGTGACAGTGACTTAATGACTTGCATGAGATGGTAGGAGAGGTACGTGGTGGAGTTATAGCTAGGCTATAGAAATGGAGTTAAGAGGTTTTGTCCGAAGTGAAGTTGGGAAGCACATGGGGAAAGTAGAAAACATTATTTTACACAAAAAACTGTTTTTGTCAGTCAAAGTAAAGTTAAGTAAGATGAGCCAATGTCCGGGGGTAAATTGAGTCAATGGGAATCACTATTCATATTTTTTTATTAAGTCTTTGCTACTCAAATTATACTGAATGACCTTTAATTTGCATGTACATACTCATTTAAGAGAAGTTTGCAATATTGTATTAACAATATTGCAAATATAAGGTTCTGAATAACAAACTTTATTTAATTGTCTTAATATTGTTTAAATAATAAATAAACAAATAAATAAGACAAAAGCAAAAGGGAAAACTGTTATTATATTATTATTATTATTATTGATATTATTGAGTGAATACATTATCTGTTCAAGTTTAAGCTTTTAACATTACAATGTCATGTGGTTCGACTTGCCCCTCGACTTGGATCAACTTACCCCTTACCTGGGGCAAATTGAGCCACATGACCACTTTTTTTTTTAAAAGGTCATATTTTCATGGCCCTTTGTCATAGATGCTTACTCATCATTTCAATTGATAGAAGACATCCTGAAATATGGGTAGATCATTAGATTTTACTGCCATCTCATTTTGCCTTGCTTCCAGGACAACTTAAGCAAAAAGTGGTTCATCTTACCCCGTTCTCCCCTATAATTTCATGCCTTCCTAACCTTGGACTTTTTATGTATTTCTGTGTGACTGTTGTGTTTCTTTGAAAGATAATTTCACTCTTGATCATGTGATGTGACAATTTAAGGATTACTTATGCAATAAATGTTAAAACTATAACACATTGCTCGAAATATGTGAATAGGTCAAAATGAGTTATGAAGTTAATGACAATACTACTGTCCCTTTAACTTGTTTACTGGTTGCTTGGTGACATTGGTTCTTTCATCAGATAGGACGATAACTAAACTATAGACTTCAGTCAGGCATTGCTGAATCAGTTGCACTTCTCTGACCTATGATATGAGGCTGCCTAACCTGCACTGGTTGGCATGGCTATAAAGTGAGGAAGTAGTGAGGTGGAGCCGACAAAACGGTTACCATGATTTCTCGCGAAATGAAACTAAACATTTCACCAACAATAACAACACCAGCACAGCAGTCCGAGTCGTCCGAGTCCAGCACATCATCACTTCCTGATCAGCTGTCTGCGACATCATATTCTGCGCTGTACTCGGATGGTTGCCAACGGCGCCGCCTTTGGGGAAATTACAACTTTTGCATTTTTCATGTTACTTTCCTTTTAGACTAAATTGAAACTTATGGCCATATCCTCCTATATATATCCAGCAGGTTGCATAGTGTAGTACCGTAGTTCAGTCAGTGAAGCAAGCAAGGATATAACAGTGTGGCGGCCATGTGTGTATTCAAAGACTTTCAGAAGACAGCATCAATCCTCCGATAGAATATAGGTAAGTCAAGTGGTTTAATAATTGTTATTAATGTAGGGATAAACAATTATAATTTAAAAAAAAGTAAGACTAATATATTTATTTCTAAGTCACTATAAAGTCTTAATTACTATAGTAGCCTACTGTATGCCTATGTAATAATTTAAAACGGATATGAATATGATTAGCATATTCATTGCCAATGGATTGTTATTTGTTGGGAACTTCAGCTTCATTTTAGATTTTGGGGAACAGAAGAAACTGAAACTTTTCTGAAAGTCCGTGAGATGTCTCAAGTCTGTGATGCGGTATCCATGGTTCACATGACGCTCGTAGCCTCGTACTTCATGACAGTCATGTTCCAGGGCTAGTGATGCGGTAGCCCGGTCAAGTGCTTTTAGCGAGTCTCTCACTAGTCAGTCAGTGTCAGTGAGAGACTCGCTGACGCACTGGACCAGGGCTAGTGATGCGGATGGTGTAGGGCGCAGGTCTGGCCAGGGCAATCAGACCCAGTCCCTCAAGTTGAAGTATTCTGATGAATTAAAAATCGTCATGGATTGGACCCTATTGTAAACAATGCTTTGCTTTTTCATGTCGTCCATATAGTTAACATTGGACAACACGACACGACACGAGTTTGACTACGCCTGTCCTGGTTCTCTAACATCTCAATGTCACAAAAAACTAAGCTTCAAACCTCCCAGAACAAACTAATCCGACTCCTTCTAGGCCTAGTAGGGCCCATGAGTCATGACTCATGACCCACCTTTATGCAACGCATTTTGATGGCATAGGATGGCTTTGATTGATTGATTGATTGAAGAATTTATTAACAGTTTGCAGAATTACAGTACATTTCAAGCACAAACTCAATACAAAGGCTGTTAACTGTGAGTGGACGACCCAATTAAGCATTACACTTGTTTCCAATAGGGTCCACCATGTTGCGGTAGAAGACAGAGTCAAGCAGTTGAACCTATACAGTACATGTATGTTCAGAAACATAAATTTGTACTACACATTGTACATCTCCTGTGTACAAACCCCATAGCTGATATGAGTGAGCTAAACAGTAAACGGGGAAATAAAAAAGAGACTGGTTTGCCAAGTGCATTTACACACACCTATTATTCCCCCTCTGCATTTCCATTCTAGAACCAGTGGGCAACTCAATTGAACAGTGGCCAGGGAGCTGTTGGGTCAGTGTCACAGCCAGGGATCCAATCTGGGATGAACCATTGACCTTCTAGTTCTCAGACGGCCTTCCCTGCCTCCTGATACCCAGCACAACGATCGATAACCAAGTGAGTGAGTCCGATCCATCAAGTACTGGGAAACCACCACAACATCTAAAGGAGGAGTAATTTAATTTCACATTCAATTGAAATTACTAATCCAAATAGCCAATTTGTGGATCCATGACATGAAAACATTTTAAAAACATAGTTTTTTAAAGGAATATTTCATAATCAGCTTGCATTCATCATGATCAAAAATATCTACACTTATTTCACGGCCTGTATGTCATATCATACAACAAAAGCTGTGGGTGTTCAGTTCAGTTCAGGTGGATCACAACCCATCACCACCCACCAGAAAACTGGTGGGCGTGTCTGTACACCCATGGTTCTACAAAGTTCAACATTACTTGTGACTTTATATAGCCATAAAAGAGGATGTGACCTGTGATGTCTAACCAAAATGAGTAATCTATCAAATTATTTGACTCATAGGTTGCATGTCTTCTCTGCTATTTTTTATCTATGGCCATGGCCAATATTTATCAGTTAGTTATATGCACTAAAGGATGACTCGCACACAGAACAATAAAGGAGTTCAGACTAGTCTGGATTTTAAATGTTTCTATTTGAGTCCTTACAGGGTGGTGCAAACAATGGTGACAAGTTTGACAACATTTCATTTCAATCTGAACTTGCAATCTGAAGCGCATCTCCGGCAGTTTTTCTTTCATATTGTAATCTAGCCTCCACACTTTGAAAGTCAAATATTATATTACCTAAAATGTCTGATATTCTCTACAGTGAACAATACCATCAGATGACATCATGGCAGCAGCACCGCTCTGGAAATGTGATGGACACTTCAATCAACTCCTGCAGACTTATGATTTCAAGTTTGCGTGTAAAGTTTGCAGCAAACCAGAATCAGATATCACCTACTCCCTTGTCAACCTTCAGCATGATTGTGTTTCATCACTTCTGTTAGCCAAGAAGAAAGAAAGTATGGTTAAATGGAGACATATAGCTCCCTTACCAGTGTATCCAAAACCTGAGAAGTATGTACTATGTAATTACTACAGAGAGGGAAAGGGATGTGCAGAACATTCAAACCGCTGCACGTATGCCCGAAGCACAGAGGAGGCAGAAGTGTGGAACTTACTGAAGCAAGGAGGGTTTACTTATGCAGAATTCATCACATGGTTAAAACAAAAACAAGGATTGCCTCCCAGACAAAGAAACCATGGGACTGACTCCACTGTGAAGGAGAAGATTCATCAGAAATTCCCTGGCCAGTTCATGGAACTCTGTGCAGATTGTTTCCACAGCACACCCAAATGTATCTCCATGAAGACCAGCACCTCATTGCACTGTTCCAGGCACAAGCATGTTTGGAAAGCAGCTCTAGTTCACCGTGCTCTCAACAGGAACAAATTGTGGGTGTACAATGAGATCAGGCCAAAGCCTGAAAAGACTATCCGTTCATGGTGTTTCTGTAACCATGTCAGAAATGGAAGGCAATGCCCGCACGGTGCTCAAGCATGTTGGTTTGTGCACAATGAGGTGGAGATGGCTGTGTGGACTGCGGAGAGCGAGACAGGTTTTAATCGCTCAGTCCTACTGACCCGTCCCCATAAACAGCAGCACAGTCCAGCAGCCTACCCATCTCAGACACAGCAGTATGCCTGCACAGCATGTGAACAGATATTCACCTCAAGGGGATGCTTTATGAACCACTGCAACACATTGCAGCACAGCACCAAAGTCAACGAGTTGAACAGCAAACCAGTAGAATGGAAATTCCGAGACCGGCCTCCTACCAATCAAGCCTACAAATTGTGTGAAAGGTACATTTGCTGTGTGCAGAAGTGCAGAAGTGCAATGTCCATACATTTTATAATCATATAATGTAATACCATTATGTGTTTGTTGTAGGGCTTGTCCGTGCACACTTGGTGATGCATGTGCGGATGCTCATTCAGAAGCTGAGCTGCAGGAATGGCGAAGACGAGACAAAGTGTTGCGAAGGAACCTCACTACTGCTGGAGAGCAAGGTCTACTCTCTTACCAGAGCAACCTCCTGAGGGAGTACAGAGATAACACCAATGAAAATTTAATTGTACGAACCACCGTTTAAGTTGTCACACACACACACACACACACGTAATTTGCCTTTCCTTCCACAAACTGGAACATTCTGCTAAATATATGGATTTACTCTTCTCTTTTTGTAATGCAGATGGCAGAGGAGGTTGCCGGTGTTACTGTGCACTGTGATAAGGAATTGATGGCCTTTGGTCAAATGGAAGAGATGCCGATGAAATGGCATTTCAAAATCCAGTCAGAGGTAGGTTTTTCTTTACACACTTACACTGCTGACCATTTGGTTGCCCTACGCATGATATGTTAGTACGTACTGTGCGTATGCCTATAGCGGCAGTGTCTTGAGTGTACAGGGTTTGATGAGGTCAGATGAGGTCAGTTCAACATAGCTCCATATATGGAGATCTATTGGGTGGCAGTGGGGGCAGTGTCTTGAGTGTACAGGGTTTGATGAGGTCAGATGAGGTCATATATGAAGCGTGTCACGAGGCATGACGGACGGACGGACTGACTGACAGGTTAGGCGTGACTGGCAGGTTTTGCAGGTTTTCATAGTAAACTGTGACCTACAGTCAATAAAACATTTACATTAAAATAATTGAACCTCAATACCACCAGAGGTATGTGCAAAATGATGTCATAACAGGTGTCTGGTGGTTATGTCTTGCTGCAGAGACAACTTGTGGAAGTTGCTTTATTGAAACAGGAGCCAGGAGCTTCATTTTCCCTTGGAGAAATCCGTTCCGAGCCCTGCACCTATGCCTCAGGTGAACAGTTCAAGAGCGCAGACATGACCTATGACATCACTGTGTCCGTTAAGGCCCTCAACCCAGGCCTGTACGAACAGTGGTTGGTGCTGGATTTTGACATGAGACCCGTGCTGCTGCAAAAGCTCAGGGTTAGGGTTGGACAGCCATCGTCAGTTGACATTTCAGAACCAAATTTGAACCGTGGGACGTCCTCTCAAAGTCTTGAACGCTGGCATCGGGGAAACCGAGTCATCATCCCATGTATAAACAGAACAGCAGACCAGGAAGAGCTGTTAAAGGAGTACAAGCCTCCTCAGATTAGTTTTCTTTACAAACCCACCAACATGAAGCAAACACCTCTGAGTCATGAAAACTACAAGGAGAGAATGCACCAGTTCCTGTATGATGAGGAATTGGCACAGGACCAGATTATTTCACAGTAAGTGAACATTAACAACCTAACCTTCTTAATTGTACAATAACTGTAATAATGTTGACCTCAACTTAAATTGTTCTCTATTTCATTTCAAAATTAGATTGAATATCCAAGGACCTGTTACCCTGTCAACTACACTCAATGATCTTCGTTATGGAGCAAAATTTGCCCTTCCAGGGGAGATGTTCTGTGCCATTGAAGTTCCCTATTCTCTCACCCCAGACACCTCTGAGGGACAGTTATTGAAACGAAGTGTCCATTCAGCTCTAATAGGCTCAATCTCTTCAGCTCAAAAGCAGAGTGGCAAGGTCTATGAAGCCATCATCCTCAGGGATACTACAAGTGAAAAGAAAATGCACTTACATTTGCCCAAAGTGTGCTGTTCAGAGCTCGAATTGCAGCCTGGCAAATGTAATGTAGAGATTCAGTTCCAATTGGATCGCCTCAGGTTCTGTGAGATGCATAAGGCTGTAGACCTCCTCCCAGACACACACCAAGTTTTGCCTAATCTCAAGCACATCCATTCCTTTGTGAGTAAAAAGCAGTATCCCCCCAGTCTCAATTCTAAACAGCAAGCAGCAATGGCATTCATTGCTGCAAATGAGGGAACCCAGAGCAATGCCCCCTTCCTCATATATGGACCATTTGGAACTGGAAAGACCTTCACGCTTGCAACAGCAGCCAAAGAACTGTCTCTACAGCCACAAAATAAAGTGCTGATCTGCACGCAAACAAACAGGTAATTCAGAATGGTGTGACTCTGGTGTGATTAAAGCAAACTTGTCAACGAAGCAGTTGTAACTATAGTACCACCTACATGGTCCAATGTGTTTTTACCATAGAGAAGGGATGTTTACTCTATATGATTCACTTCATTATTATTAATTTTTCGGTAAATGAATAATTATTATTAAGATAGCACAGTGGTTAGCACTATAGTTTATAGTTCTCATAGTGAGAAGATCCTGGCTATGTAAAATGATTAGTAATTAAACTCAAAGAGCAAACAACATTAATTGACGGGTGCTTGGATGACGAAGGGCTGAAGTACCTGTCCATCACTGAATCTAGGCCGGGCTTTGAATCCATTATCAAACAAATGATTTAATTGTAAATTCAGATACATTAAGTACTACACATTAATACGCCACGTAGAATTTTAATTATCAGTACATTTATGAACCATTTCAGTGAATTAATGAAATGAATGTTCATCTGCGATCCATTCAATGATTAAAACTTGTCCATTGTCTTCTTATTTTTTTCTTAGCTCTGCTGACTTGTATGTGACAAGGCATTTCCATGATTATGTCCAGTCTGGTCATCTTGAAGCCAAACCTCTTCGAATAAAGGCAGAGGAAGCAAAGTACAGCACAACTGGTCCAATCACTTTGCAGTACTGCCATTTTTCAAAGGACCGAATATTCCTGTTACCAGATAAAGGCACAATAGATCGCCACAGAATCGTGATAACAACTACTTCAATGGCACAACACTTTCATGACCTAAAGCTGCCTAGTGGCTACTTCACCCACATTCTGATTGATGAAGCCTCCCAGATGCTGGAATGTGAAGCCCTGATGCCTCTTGGTCTGGCTGGGCCAAACACCAGAGTTGTTTTAGCCGGAGATCACATGCAGATGGGACCCAAGCTCTTCTCAGTGGAGGACGACCAGCGTTCTAATCACACGCTTCTGAATCGACTGTTTCACTTCTATCAAAGCCAAAGGAGTGATGCTGCTCTGAAACACAGAATCATTTTCAATGAGAACTACCGTTCAACAAAAGAAATAGTGGATTTTGTTGCCACACATTTTTATGTTGGTAAAATCGATGTCATTAAGGCTGCAGGAAATGTTCCAGCGCATCCAAACAGCCATGTCCTCGAGTTCCACCATGTTCGAGGAGAATGTCACTTAGATACCACTTCTATGTCATGGTGTAATGGAGAGGAAATCACAAAGGTTGCTGAAATCATACAGAATGTTCTCAGCACCTGGCCTGCATGCACATGGGGCGAGCAAGACCAACGTTCAATATGTGTTCTGTCTGATGGATGCCAGGTAAGATATTCTGTCATATGCATTTGTGAACATTGTAATAACCAATGCAGTGGAAAATGATACCATATTCTTTTACCTTTATGTACAGGTTTCACTAATAAGACAAGAGCTTCGCAAGAGAAACCTCCGGGATGTGACAGTTGAAAATATTGCAAATGTTCAAGGTATTTGGAGAGAAAACTATAAAGGGCATTTGGAATAAGATTATGCTTTGATATCTTTATCATTGATGCTTTTGTTTTGATTTCTCAACAGGCAAACAGTTCAGAATAATTGTTATGACAGCTGTTCAGACCCGTGACAGACTTCTATTATCTGACTCACATTATCCAGAATTCTTCAATGATCCATGTGTTCTAAACACAGCCATGACCAGGGCTCAGTCCAAAGTGGTTGTAGTTGGAGATGCTGCTGCTCTCTGCAACTTTGGAAAGTGCTCCAGAATCTGGAAGGACTACTTAGAGCACTGCATCAGCAAACAAAGTGTACATCCAGCAACCCTTACCGAAGATATTTTGGCAAAAGAGGCAATAGAGATTTCTAATTTCCTTAAAGATTCCAGAGATGACAACAGTGACAGTGAATCATCAACATCTGAGATACCTGATATTGATGACCCCATATTGAGGGAGCTTCTTGACGAGGATAAAGATGTACGTGTAGATGTAACATCAGAGGGTCTACTGGATATTATCCAAGATGAACAAAGTGTCCATCAACATGACCTAAGCCATCACGAAGACCTTCAATTAAGCCAGCATTACTCCAGACAGCACCATTTGAGTAATTACAAACACTGCACCTTGTTCATGAGGAGGTTTGATTCAGGCTATGCCATACCCATCGATGATACCTCCCTCCGCATTAATATAAAGGGAAGAGCAAACATTGGTCATGCATTCCCTGGAGATCAGGTGGATGTGGAGATAACAGATGCTGACTGCTGTCCTCATACTGGGAAAGTTGTAAGAGTGATCCATTCAGAATTAGCTTCCAAGCAGTTTGTGTGCACGGTTGAGCATTATGATTTCCAAGTAATGACACCAATCAACAAGTGCATACCAAAGATTTACACACCAAGCTGGAAGGACAAACCAAACCACATTGCTGTGCGAAGTCATACAGACTATAAGCCTGTGAGATTTGTGAAAATAAATGAAGAATCAAGGAGAAACTGTCTCTTCGTTGTTCAAGTCTTGAAGTGGCGGGAGAGATTTCGATATCCCTTGGGAATTGTTGTACAAGTCCTCCCTAAAGTCACATCCTTAGATGCTGGTCTTAAAGTGTTGGATATTGAGTATCAACTCCAACGTCTTCCTCCTCCTGAGTTCCTTGAAAGTGATATGCGTGCAGACTTGAAAAACCGAAAAGACTATCGAGAAATCACAACCTTCACAATTGATCCCGCACATTCTATGGATCTCGATGATGCAATTAGTGTGAGAGACTTGGGTAGTGACTATGAGATAGGAGTTCATATTGCTGATGTTGCTAGCCTTGTACCCAAGGATAGCCAAATAGACAAATATGCACAGCAAAATGGAACCACATTTTATCCCCCTGGGCCTGTCAGGGAGCCTGCGTACATGTTCCCGGATAGTTTGACCTCCAATTTCTTCAGTCTGTTACCTGAGGCTGAGCGAAATGCCATATCCCTGATGGTGAAGATTGATAAAGAAACCAACTGCATCAAGGACAGGGAGTTTTCTCTCTCTGTGATTCGCTCAGACAGAAAGCTGTCATATGATGAAGCTGAAAACATTCTCCAAATTTCCAAAACAGACAACCAAAGATTTGATACCTTGGAGGACTGTGTTGCCATTGCTTGTCAATTCTCTGAGATTCACAGGAAAGCCAGGAAACAAGATGACTGGTGCTATAAGATGGCCGATGAGGATGATGTTATTGGCAGACGACGGGCACACATGATGGTGGAAGACCTGATGATCATGTATAATAATGCTGTTGCTGATTGGCTGTTGAACATTGACAGCATGGGGAGCTGTACCCCTCTTAGGTGCCAAGACAAACCAAGTGCAAAAAGGCTTTACCGACTAAAGGAAAGATTCAGTGCATTTATTCCCTTGTCAATCCATTTCAGTTGCTTGACTGAGCATATTGACAGTGCTGCAGCAATGCAAGAAAAAGACATTGAAGACTTCCAGCATCACCAGGGGCCTCCTCACCAGATGACATCGGCTGAGAGCGACATGGCTCATCAGGATGAACAGGTGATGACTCCAGAGGCATTTTCTGTTTTAACCTCTGTCATGAGACATATTGAGTCAGCTGTTACAAGCCAGGACATTCCCAGGATCCTGGATCTAGTGACAACATCTGATATTTACCCTCAACTACAGCCTTTGTTGATTGAGCTGAGAAGGTCCAACAATAAAGCCAGTAATTTACGCTCCAACTCAACTCAGCTGTCCAGAGTTGGTCACTATGATCTTCAGCTCGACTGTTACACCTGGGCCTCCTCACCCATCCGACGGTACATAGATGTCATTGTTCAGAGAGTTATGCACTCTGCACTTGAAAACACAGCAGTGGAGTTCACCGAACATGACATTAGCCAGTGCTGTGTGAGTTTTTTACAAAAATCTGATCAACAGTCAAAGTACGAAAAGACGGCTCAAAGTCTGAAAATGGCTGCCAAGCTTAATGATCAAAGTGCAAGAAAGGTTGCTTTTGTCATTGATGCCTCCCCAGGTGGCAAGAACTTAAGTGTGTCTCTTCCATTGAACCGAAAATCCTTTTCAGATTCCATCCAAATAAACTACAGGGATATGCAGTTAGCTGACCAACCGCAGCATGAGGAAGATGGCAATTCAGTGGTTTTGGAATGGTTGAGAAGAGTTTACTCCTTCACTAATGAACACATCCGCAGTGATCTGCAACAAGAGGGGCCCAGAGCACTTGTTACAACAGTCCCGGTGGACATGTGGCAGGATATGCTGTCATCAGTCAAACAAGGAAACCACACAAGCATGTGTCAGACTCTCCATGACATCAGTTTCCAGGTTAAACAGCAGGGGGCTTCAAATCGATGCCAGTTCAAAGATAGGTTACAGCCATCTAAGACCAATCCAAATCCTGACCACTATTTTGGATTGTCCCTGACAGTAAAACCAGGTGATACGCTGCAGGTGCAGCTTGGCACAGACACAGTGAGGGGAATGTTAGTGCCTGTGATCCAGATGCTTATTGTACATGACAGGTTTGAGATTTGCCTAGAGCACTCAAAACACCCGACTGTCTGTTTCTCAAAATATGCACTCCATTCCTCAAGGCCAACGTACCCCACATACATGGAGTATCAGAAAATATGGATACCATTGTGTGAGATGGAGGCCGCCTCCAGTGCGGTTGCAGAAAATGAGAGCATTGTCATTGAAGATGTTCAGCTGACATGGCAAAGCAAGGACAGCCATCTCATGGGCTCCTTCCAGTTACCACTTGAGAAGAAAAAAGAATGGGCCATAAATTGTGACCTCAGACATGTCTTCCTGTGCATTCGCCTGAGGGATCTAGACTATAGTGTCCATCGAGATTATTCATCAGCCCAGAAAGAAGCAGAGACCACTGACCTCACAGAAGTCCCATCTCTCATCTGGGTTGCTCATGGTATTACCACCAAGGAAACGGGTGAAGAAGAGGAGGAAAAAGACTATGTTGAGATTCACTTCCGGATAAATCATATGTCCATGGATTTTCCTAATGGAAAAATCTCAAGGAGTTCAAAATTCACCGTGGAATTGATCCCCCAAATGTTACCGGATGTGTAAGTAATGAATACATTTTGAAACAATAGCTTGGCATTTATGAATTGGTAGTAAAAAAAAAAAGAAATTAAGCCATCTGACCCACTGTGATCAATGCCAACTAGTTAGCTATGGTTATTACAGTTGAACTTGAACTTTTTTATAATGGGTTTGGTGAGGTCAAAGTTAGACCGAGTAAGGATATGGCAGAGCATTCAGAATGTCTGATGCCTTAATATGCACTGCTTTTTTCCAATCCATAAGTATTTTGCTTTGTTGCTTTATAGACGCAAAGAAAATGCAGTTGTAAATCTCAGAAAAGCAAACCAACTGGTAAAGAATATTGCCCTGGGCAAGAGAATCATCTCAGGTAGCGTGTTTTTGTTGTTGTTTTTGCAATATTATTTTTAGTAATACTTCAGATTTAGTAATACTGAATTCAACTCATTAACATTATTTGTATAATACTTTTGAAGGACCTATAGCCAAAAAACAGATGCCTACCAGATTTGAGATAAAAGATCATCCAGTCAGTTTCCCAATGCTGAATAACAGCCAGACCAAAGCCATACGAGAAGCCCTCACAAACCCCTTCACTGTAATTCAGGGACCTCCAGGTAAGCCTAAAGTAATTTGATGTTGTTCGGTTTTGTTAGCCTTTTTGGTTGCTATATTAATCTAAATTCGTTTTTTTAAATGCTATGAAAGTGTGAGGGACCGGGTTAATGTGTAAATTGTTGATTTTTGTTTTTCAGGGACAGGAAAAACAGTTGTCGGAGTCCACCTGGTTTATTGGTTCTTCAAGCAAAACAGGAAGCGCATTTTGTACTGTGGGCCATCGAATAAATCTGTGGATGTTGTTGCTGGTAAGCGTCATGTAAATTATTTTAAATTATTAAAAAATTGTTTTCAAATTCCCAGATGTGTTTTCACTAACTGAAGTCCATTCATTTATTAAAGTTCAAGTTCTGAAACTGAAGGAGGTGCTGAGACCACTTCGTGTTTATGGTGACCAGATGGAGATGCTGGAGTTTCCCTATCCAGGAAGCAACCTGAGGCTGTCCCGCCATTATGTCAGGGAGGAGAAACCAAACGCTGACCTTAGGTAGCATTCACCTTTCACAACAGACCGCCAGAATATTTTATTTGTAAGATAGGATATTTGCACAGTGTTGAATATGCGGCTGCTTAACTGGGTTTTTTTTCCCACATTTGTGACAGGGTGTGTTAAGCTCTAATGCAGTTTGATGGCTAGTCGCCGGTTCAATTCCAGAGCCGCTGGGTGTCTCTTTCTCCCTGTTTCCTGTCACTCTCCACTATATCCAAACAAGACAATGAAGGTCTCTGACAATAAAAACTAGTATCAATCATGTCTATTATGAAAGTATAACATTTCTTCTCAGGTCCATCACATTACATCATCTCATTCGGGAGCCAGAGAATCCGTTTTCCTCTGAAATACGTTCCTTTGATGCAAGAATTAAAAGGCAGGAGGACCTCTCTGATGAAGAGATAGAGAGGTACAGTATCTTTAGGTGGCCATTGAGTCATTTCTTTGCACTCATGTGCACTGTCATGCTGATAGTGCTTTTAGTAAGACATTGATATTATTCCTGCCAACTGTAATTAACAGATATCTTTTTTCATTCTCTTTTCTTTTTTGTAGCTACAAGAAACTCCTATATGATGCTAAGCTCTATGAGTTGCAAAGGCATGACATTGTCCTCTGCACTTGCACTTCTGCATCCAATCCACTCATTTCAACACTACACTTCCAGCAGATCATCATTGATGAGTGTGCCATGGCAACAGAGCCCGAAGCCTTCATCCCTCTTGTCGCCCATAACCCTGAACAGGTAATTTAACACCAGTTCCAGTATAAATGTATTGTATACATCTATGTAAACATTTAGATATTGGGATTGAATGCACCTAAAACATACATCCTGCCTGGCCTGCATAATGATATGGAAACAATGCCAGTAGTTTTCTTATGCTTACCTAGTCTCATTGGCTTTTAACAACATCCGATCCGAGGGCCCTAGCCCCTCCTATATACAGGTTTAATGTTTGTGTTTAGTTCAATGTTTGTTTTAAAAACACCATTGACAATGAAGAGAAAATGTACGTCATCTTGTCCCCAACACAAACATTAAATGCCATTAACAATAAAGATAATTGTCTCCACCAGGCCGAAGGCATGGGGAGAGAGTATGTTTTGCACTCCGTCCGTGTGTGTGTGTGTGTGTGTGTCCATCCGTGTGTGTGTCCGTCCGTGTGTGTGTCCTTCCGTCCGTCCGTTACCAGCTAATCTCCCACTCCCTGGATGCCAACGATGAACCTCTGCCCCGCATTTTCCAGAACGGCCTGTTATAGCGCCACCAGGAGGCCGACTTTTGTACAACACATTTTTTGATATTACTCCTCCAGATTCTGTCCAACAATCTCACAAATCGTTACACAGTATCTCTATGGTCATGTGCTCAAGTCGGATCTGTCCGATATTTCATATTCCATCCTAATTGGCTATAATTGGCTTTCACAGTTTGCAAGATTGCCCCGTTTTGAACAAAAGCCTCAAATCATGAACACAGCATGCAATTTACGTGAAATCTTTCACACATTTTCTTACTAGGCTGAGGAATATATCCCACCCTTTTCACATTGGCCTGTTATAGCGCCACCAACAGGTTGATTTTTGCAAAACACTTTTTTGGAACAAAATGCCTCAAATCATCCAATTGCCATCAAAGGCAAACATGTTTATATTACTCCTAAACATTTTGCCAAACATCTCACACAGTCCTATCCTCCTGGTGGAGACCTGTGCCCAGAAGGGCACTTTTTCTAGTTTAATGTTTGTTTTGACACCGTTTGTTTTATATCATCATTATATCATCTAATCATAGCAACATGAGTTAGACTTTAATATATTAGAGTTAGATTAATAGAGGATACACGTAAAACATACCTGTACTGTATGTATGAGTCGTTGTATTGTCAGGAAAAAAATCACACCTGTGTGAAGTGAGGGGCACTAATATATTAAAGTCTAACTCATGTTGATTAGGTGATGTAATGGTGATGTAAAACAAACGGTGCTAACACAAACATTAAATGCCATTAACAATAAAGAGGCAATATGACGTAATGAGGAACAATATTTTCCCTTCAATGTCAATTTCGTTTTTAAAACAAACATTGAACTAAAAACAAACATTAAACCTAGCGCCCCTCAAATAATTTTTTACCCCTCTATCACACGGAACTATGTTTTTTGTGTTCATATCACTACGCCCAAAAAATAGAGGGGTCAAAGTTGAACGAAAGTTGCACTAATATTTTTGAAATAGTTAGTTAGTTAGTTTTGTGAATTAATTTACTTTTACTGCGTGGCCCCAGTGCCCCCCACAAAATGAACGGAACTACTTAATATTGACCAAAACCAGAGCAGAACTCCCACCACGGGACTCAGGCAATCAATTAATACAGTTGCAACCACTATAT
Organism: Electrona antarctica; assembly: GCF_951216825.1. Classification (NCBI taxonomy): domain Eukaryota; kingdom Metazoa; phylum Chordata; class Actinopteri; order Myctophiformes; family Myctophidae; genus Electrona; species Electrona antarctica. The sequence goes on along the minus strand of NC_136790.1, from coordinate 25,798,312 downwards.
TAATGGCAAGTATTTCATACAGCTTAAGTTAACAAATCTGAACTATCCCTTTAAATGCCATTGACAATGAATAGACAATTTTAAGTGTTCGTGTAAACACAAACATTGCGTAACACAAACATTGAAGACAAAGGTGAGGACGCAAATTCTGATTGGCCGGAATGAGATGATGTATGATGATGTACAATGATAAGAGCGCCCCTCACTTCACACAGGTGTGATGTTTCTGTTTGGATTTAGTCTACATTGTGCTCAGTGTACAGTTTCCTGTTTAACTCCAACACTACTCAGTAAAATTCATAACAACTGCCCCACATGGAAAATATAATATATCAAAATATATAATACGCCACAAAAAACATTAAGAAACGTAAGTGTGGATGGTAATCTGCTCAAGTTAAAATAGTGGCATAATGAGTACATTATTGCACCAATAATGAGCCTTGGTGAGACTACAATGATTCCCTGTCTTCCAGATCGTTTTACTGGGTGATCACAAGCAGCTGCAGCCCATTGTCAACTGCGATCTTGTATCAAGACTTGGGATGAACAAATCTCTGTTTGAGCGATACATGGAAAAGGCCTTGATGCTTGACACCCAGTACAGAATGGTGAGTTGGTGTGTATGCAATACATGTGATAGAATGACTCATGACAATCATTTTGACTCCCTTATTCAACTTTATACACCTGTTATTTCAGCAATTATGTGCTCACGGCACAACATTTGTTGAATATTGTTCTTTTGTGGTCTAATTTGTTACTTGTGTGTTGTTTAAGCACGAGAGTATATGCAAGTTCCCCTCCATGGAGTTTTATAATGGCCAACTTAAGACTGCCACAACTGTGCAAATAACCAGTGTGCTTCTGAATGAGTCTGGACCTACACCTATCATCTTTGGGCATGTGAATGGACAGGAGATTGGCCTGGTGGTCTCCACACAACACGGCAATGAGAACTCCAAGGCCAATGAAAAGGAAGCAGAACAAACGGTAGGCTTAAGGGAAATCTATGTCATAATAATGATAATATTATTAATGATAAATTTAATACATTTTATTTGCATAGCATTTTTCAAAACAATGTAAAAACAAAGTTCTTTACTTAAACAGGATCAAACAAACATCAAACACACAGGCAGCAATTTCAAGTGAAAATACAACTACTACTGTATACTGTATGTAGAGGTTTAAAAGTTAGTATTAAAAACTGCCAAGAGAAGGGATGAATGTAAGACAAAAAAAAGACAATGAAAGGCTCATTCATAGTCTGGATTTTCGGTGGTGAGGTGACCACCGGAGCTGAAATAACGTTGAGCGGTGGTGAGTAAAAACAGAGAGAAGGGCTGGGGCGGTGGCGGTGCTTTGCTCTTCACCGCGGCTCGTGACGTCATGTTGCAGTTCGGTGGTCACCTCACCACTGAAAATCCAGACTATGAATGAGCCTTAAGATGAAGTCAGTAAGAAACTTAAAAAAATGGTCAACTAAATAACAGGTGAGGATAAAAGCGATAAATGGATCATAGAAAGGCTTTCGCTATTGTTTTGTCTATTACTGCCTAAGGTGCCGTTTAAGTTAATTTTGAAACACAACCTTTTAGGTGCGTGTTGCTTCACTACTGATCAAACAAGGAGGAGTGAAAGCAGAAGACATTGCCATCCTAACACCCTACAACGCCCAGGTGGCCAAGATCAATGAAATCATGACCAGGGAGGGTGTCCGAGGTGTCACTGTTATCACTATTGCAAAAAGCCAGGGTAAGGTTGTTAACTAATACTAAACACATTCATTGTGATACTTTCCCATTTGAATTATGAGGTAATGAATAGCATGTAATAACTTAACCACTTAAACCCTGTATGTATATGTACTTTGTTGACTGGACTGCCAGGTGTCTACTCTATACTACACCCCCCTCCTCCTCTAACCCGAATTGCAATGCATTATGAACCGAATATTTGGCACAGAATAGAGACGCTAGCATTCAAGTGATTAAAAGTATTGCTAAATTTGGGCTGCCAACAGTGCAATAGACAATAAGAATGTATTTCCCTCTGACTAAAGGCTACACTAAACAAATAATTAACATCTAATTTATACTCTGTCATACGACAATGTCACATGCCAGAAATAGCAGATCTACAAGCTCACCACAAGATGCAAGATTGTAGATCTGCTCAGCGCAGGACACTATCATATGACTAATACACTGTAAACCAGGCTTGAGCATATCTCCATTCTTTTACAACAGGGAGTGAATGGCGTTACGTGATCATATCCACTGTGCGTTCGTGCCCTAAAGATGACATTGATCCGTATCCTCCCAAGGCGTGGCTCATCAAGAGGCTTGGCTTTGTCATGGATCCTAACCAAATGAATGTGGGCATCACTCGAGCACAGCATGGGCTGTGTATCATCGGTAAGAACAGTAGGCCAATGCACTACTGTTAATTACAATATACAATTAAGCACTATTGTCATTGACGAGGTGTCAAGAGATTATATTGGCATTTCCTCTCTCTCTTGGTCTCGTGGGTGATGTCAAAATACCAGGTTGAGCTCACTGTTCATGTTCAATTAAAGTTAAACTACGGTAAAAGAAAATAGATATATAACCTAAGAAATTCCCCCGTTTCCCATTTATTGGGTCATTTCAACTTGATTCATTTCATTGTCTGTTACACAGCAAGTGATAATTTGTGTGCTGTGAGTATTGAATGAACACTCAGGATTTGTCTGTTTTGACGGGTCTTTTCCAGGTAACAGAGAGTTGTTGTGGTGCAGTTCACTGTGGAAGAGGTTGCTAAAGCATTACTGGGAACACAACTGTGTGCTGGATTCTGCTATGGACATTCAGGTTCGGAACATGCGACTAAAAGCCAGTAAGCCAAAGAAACTTTGGTGTTAAATACTGGAATACTGGAAATTAAACCCTGATGGTAGGCATTTCACCTGTCAATGAAGGAATTCTGGATAAATCTGAATCTTGAGGCAAAAGATTTGTACTCTTTGTATTTGTAAATTTACACATTACATGAGCTCACAGGAGAAGTGCATTAAATACAGAGATTGGTGGTCAAGCAGCTCTCCTAAAAGCAGGAATCGGACCATATTTATACACATAGATAAGATGGACCTGCACCACAGAGCCAAGCAGTAGTCAACAATAAATCTCAGGGCGACATACAGTAGCATCTTGGAATATTCATACTGCTAGCCTTATCATATGACATCCACTGACATATCACAAGGAGAAGGAAAAATAACATCAGGTCAAGATAACTCCTCACACAGTACACAAGAAAGCATGGCCATATTCCATACAACAGTTAAACTATTTAATTTGTTACACACGGTTTGTATTTTATCCTAACATGCTGTGCTCTGCACCGTTCCAGTCAAGTCTTATTCACATGCATGTCATCAAAAAGCTGTATGATATGGCATGGAGAGATATTTAAATAAAAAGTGATGGTTAGGTTATGCTTATTAACAAGAATACAGATTCCACTGAATTAAGCATTTGAGGTATACATTTGAACACTTTGTGCAAGTGTTTTGTTTTGTGCTTTACTGAACTGGTTGTGTCTGAGACACCAAATGTAGTTCTCATGATGTACACAAGAGGGCATATAGCATAAGCACATGAAAAATTAGACTGGTGAAAACTGTATATTTGCACCTATTTGGGCATGTTGTATATATATTAGATACAGTAATACCTCAGCTGTGTCTACCTTTATAACTTTTATGCAAAACTTGAACCTTTATGTTTTATTCTTTATTTAACAATGTACTACAGTTGTAGCTACTTGCAAAAAAGTATTTTAATACTATTTCACTTATTTTTCTTTCTATGGAAAGTTGAGTCTGAGCCCCCAGACCAAAAATGTAATTACAGGTAATGATGTAGAGGCCTACATTGTTATCTAGTAGCCTATATGACAATAAATTTGAACTTGTTTTATTCTCTTTGAAAAGTTGACATGTTAATGGCGTTTAATTTGTATACATCACAAAGGATATAATATCACAATTTTGTAGGATTTTTGATGATTAGAGCCTATGTACTGTATGTTGGTTCAAAATCCTAATACACATTTGAAGAAGGCTGACATAAATATGCATTTCCACACTCCTGTATGGTGTTTATGTTAAAATGGCACGATTTCTTTCTACTCAGTCTGTGTCTCATAGGAGGGCTGTGGGCAGTTCAGAAACCTTTCCACCAGTGACATCATCGCTAACTTTTCAGGACTAGAAAGCCTGCAGCTTCTATTAGCTTGGATTCCCCATCGATGATGTCACTGGTGGACGGGTTTCTGAACCCAAAAAAATCATCCAACGATGACAGTTTTGGGTCTGAGAGGCTAAGTCTCATGAAATGGTCTGTCGCAAATGGCGAATAAATGGACCTCGATATGAAAAGGGTTGAAAAACACTGGTCTACACCAATTTACTGAGCTTGGTTTAACTCGTCTATGTCTGCTGTCAGGTTAGAATTTTTTTTCAAGTCACAAGCTCTTACAAAAATCACACTGAGGTGAGGAGCTCTCTTATCATACATCACATTCTGTGCTCAGCCAATCAAGTCATCACAAATGTCATTATGGGCATCCGTAAAATCATTGTCGTTCACTTTCTGCCCTCAGTTTTATCCCCAATATGTACTTTGCTCAGCCAATCAAATAGTGTGTTCACAGTACAAACAGACAAAGCTGGGCCTATGAGGGGCTAGCATCCCATCTGAAACGTTTTCAAATCTTTGAATATATATATTTTTGAGTGGTGTAAACCACTCCTACAACTGGCTTTTGTGTGCAGAAAAAAATGAGCATGGTTGCTATGTTCAAAATAATTTCTGACGTAATTAAATCACACCCGGGTGAACTGGATGACCGTAGCAACCGTGGTCATTTCTTCTGCACAAAAAAAGCCAGTTGTGAAATCACATCCGGGTGTGATTTCATTACGTCAGATCAGAGCTGATCAGGCTACATAATACCTTAACTTATATAATACCTCACATCGGACAAAAACTCCAGCTGAATCAACCTTACACCACTCAGTTCACACGGGTGTGATTTTTTTTTTTAAACAAAACATTTTTAACAAAGTATATGCTTGAGTGTTCTTGAGATGGGGGTTGCCAAACAAATGCATATAATTTTGGGGGTCCATGAAAAAAGCATGTTATACTTTAGCTATTGAAAAATAGCAGATCTACAAGCTCACAGTGCTGCGCTACGACCTTGTAGATCTGCTATTTTTGCAAATGTGCACGTTTTTAACTCAAATCTTTGCTTATGGGGGGGTCCCTGGAAAAGCATATTTTTAATCTGCAGCCAAATACAGATAATTCTGGGGGTCCTTGACATGAAAAAAGTTGAGCATAGAAAGGTTTTTCAGAAAATGTTTAGGATTTAGATTTTTTTTTTTTTTTAGAATCTGCCTCAGGTGGGTTAATGGGTTAAGAGGTGGCAGTAGCCCCTTTTGGCATCTATTTTTTTTAATATCTATGAGAGGTGGCTTCAGACATGGCCTTTGACATCCAGAGGCCCCTGATAGTTAGACATGATACAACATATGCTCCACAACTCATTCACTGAACCGGTCATAGTCAGCGGAACAAGTGTATCCCAAATATGGTACTCCTTCACTCTGCGTATGGCCCTCTCTACCAAAACTCTCAGACGGGCAATCTCCTGGGTCTTGTGGGTGTCCTCTGCGCTGAGCTGAGCTGATTTCTTCAGTGGAGGGATGATGAGTGTTGCCCCAACGTCAGAAAGCATCTTCCCTATCAGGAAACCCTTGTCAGCCATTACTCCATCTCCTGGCTCAAGTAACTGTAACAGCTGGGATTTTCGAGTTATTTCGATGTCTGAAATGGAGCCAGTGTACAGTTTTGAGACGAACGTGATTGCCCCACATGGAGAGATCCCAATCAGCCCTTTAAAGGTGGTGTGGTTCTTGTAGTTGGAAAAGGTTTCCGACTGTAGTGAGAGGGACGATGGCGTTTCGCAGCGTATCTCAGTGCAGTCTATAATAACTCTGACTTCAGGACAATAAAGCTTGAACTTGTCAGGCATCGTAGATTGCACTTGCTCTTTTGTCATCCACAAGGGCAGTGAGCCAAGAACCAGAAAAAGGTAGCTAGTCCACGTTACGATGACGCGACTAACTGTGGACTTGCTGACCTTAAAAATGGTTGACATGGTTCTCTCATGAAGCCCAGTTGCAACACGACAGAGGAACATGAAGAACTCATCAATGAGGGGGTGCTTGCGATGAGGGATAGGGGTAGGAACATCTTGTGTTCGCTGTGCCATAGTCCAGTAGATTAGCCTTGAAGCAGATGGCTCAATTGACTCCCAAAACACATTAAATACCTCCTTTGAGCTGAATCTCGTGTAATAACGGAAGTCACCATCTGTGACACAATACTGGAATATCAGGGGCACATCCATTTTCAGCTGCTCCAGTTCCATTTCCAGCATTACAACTTTCATCTCCAGCTCCTGTATTCGGCCAGCGACAGTGTCCAGTTTAGCTTAAGGGGAAGAAAAAGCATACATATCACTAATCCATCTATACATTTTAAAATCCTATCCACTAAACCCAAGTTTTGTGCACACACAATAAGTAAGTAAACATAAATCACCTGCAATAAACTGTCAAATATTCAACCATTCAATCATTTTTCACTTTCTTTCTTTTTTTGAAATTAACTGCCATGTATCTTTTTTGTAAAACATGCTTTTATATAGTATGTATTGTAATACTAACCAGGAGATGGATGGAAGTCATAATCATGCTCTGCAGTTTGTACCGCCCCCCGTCCACTGTCCTCTCTGGTGTCCTGTGTCAGCTGGACTGTACACAGGGGCTTTTGTGTCCGCTGGTAAACTGACTTCCGAGATTTTTTCCCTAGAAGTAAAAAAAAAAATTACACATGTTATAGCGATGATACATTTTTGTTAATCATTTTTTCTAGCCAAAAATATATCACTAAGATAAGATAAGATATGTCAAAAATGATTTATAAATAAAAAACATTATTTGTTTCTTCATGTAATTCAAATAAATATAAATATGTTGAGGTATAGGGTAAGTGATATTATTTTTGTTAAAACTAAATGTTTTTTGTGACAAGGTTAAAGCTCTAAATTCTGATATAATGTCTCTTCATCTCTTTAATTAATATAAAATACATTATCAGGTATGTTTACCAATTTCAGGATTGAGAACAGATTTTTCAGCTTAAATTGTATAGTGTTCCAGTTCCATTGGATAAAATTGGTGTCCCGATCTGAAAATGCATTTAGGTTACCAAAAGAGCTGCAGTGACAGGGAGTTACTTAACAAACACTGCAATGAGTACTATCAGAATATAGAGCTACCAGTATTTACACCTATTATTTAACTAAGCAATATCACCCAACCTTAAAATAACAATATTGTTGTCTGTCAATTACCCCATTCATTCCAGTGGAATCTTGACGGCACTGCACCTCGTTTAATGTAAGTTCGCCCATTTGGTTTGGCTAACCTCTTTAGATTCCCTGGATCAAAGTGTTCACTACACACAAAGGTGCACCCACGAGCTATTCTAAAATTAGGTCCCTCATCCCTCTTGATCGCTTGCACCCATTGGGCACGTATTGTTTCATTCACTGGAAACTCGTGGAAGCTTAAATGGGGTTTTTTGCCGGAGGTGTTCGAGCAGCAAGGGACACTGCAGTGGTGTCGTGACATACTGCTGTTGAGAGAGAGGGAAAAAAGGAAACAATAATTCATCTCTATGGTAATGTTAGCATTGATATATGGCAGTATATATTCTATAAAAAATATATTCTATAAAAACGAAATCCCCCCCCAAAAAAAGATGCCTAAACGTGTTGTTTCTTATTTGTGGTTAATCAAATAATTCATATACCTGTGCAGTATGCCGGGAAGGACAGGAGTTATCAGCTGTTAATAAGACTGAAGCCCCATCATAAATAAATACATTACATAGCTTACTTGTCTATCATTCACCATTTAAAAATCACACCTGTGTGAAGTGAGTGGTGCAAATCTGTGTGTGGGTCCCCAGAAGTTCCAGACCCCCAGGAACGCGCCCAGGGGCCGGGCTGATTCCGGCAAACCGCCCCATGTCCGAAACGGTTGAGAAATGACAGTTACCGTGTGGGGGTCCCTCTACTGTACTGTACTGGCACACCCGAAATCATCATATATACAGTTAATGTGTTGCGTGTGTGTGTTAGGTTGCGCACAGGTGGTGAAAAACAACCATGCTATTTTCGTGCTCATTCCCACCCAGGCAGGCACCCAGCCAGGCAGGCAGGCAGCCACATGGCATGCATGTAAACATGACACATTTCACAGGGATGTTAAAACATGGGTGGTTACTGAGCTAAGTTATGTACACACTGATAGCAAAATATGGATTTCCTTCTGTTATCCATCCATCCATCCATCTTCAACGGCTTATCCGAAGTCGGGTCGCGGGGGCAACAGCTCCACCAGAGTGCTCCAGACTTCCCTCTCCAGAGCAACATTAGTGACTTCCTCCTGGGGGATTCCGAGACGTTCCAAGGCCAGTGAGTCGATGTATTTCCTGCAACTGCGCCTTGGTCTGCCCCGGGGTCTCCTCCCAGTGGGACGTGCGTCGAGGACCTCCCTAGGGAGGCGCCCGAGAGGCATCCTAACCAGATGCCCGAACCACCTCAGCTGACTCCTTTCCAGGCGAAGGAGCAGCGGTTCTACTCCGAGTCTCTCTTGTGTGACTTCTCACCCTATCTCTAAGGGAGATGCCAGCCACCCGTCGAAGAAAACTCATTTCGGCCGCTTGTAATCGCGACCTTATTCTTTCGGTCATGACCCACACTTCATGACCATAGGTGAGAGTAGGAACGAAGATTGCTCGGTAGACAGAGAGCTTTGCCTTCTGGCTCAACTCTCTTTTCGTCACAACAGTGCGGTACAGCGACTGCAATACCGCCCCTGCCGCTCCGATTCTCCGGCTGATCTCCTTCTCCGTCCTCCCCTCACTCGTGAACAAGACCCCGAGATACTTGAACTCCTTCACCTTCTGTTATGTCAGACTCATATCATGTCTGATTACTGTAAATAATTCTACAAACACTACATTGTAGTTAAAAAAAATGACTCCTGGCATGTCACTGTCGTTTATAGAAATCAAAGTGGGCGTTATCAAAAGGTGGGCGTGGCCGCGTGGCCATAGCCGTCAGAAAGTCTGTCAGATTTTGACAGCTCCAAATTAGTGTTAAAAATAATATAACCAAATTGACTCCAGTCCTCTCTGTTTAATTAACTACCGTAAGCACTTGCGTTATTGTCTCCACCAGGCCGAAGGCATGGGGAGAGAGTATGTTTTGCACTCCGTCCGTGTGTCCGTCCTTCCGTCCGTCTGTTACCAGCTAATCTCCGGCACCGTTAACCCGGTCGATGCCAAACTTTGCACACACACACTCCCTGGATGCCAACGATGAACCTCTGCCCCACATTTTCCAGAACGGCCTGTTATAGCGCCACCATGAGGCAGCTTTTCACATTTTTTACCTAAAACTGCACCGATCTGCGTGAAATGTTGCATGCACACTCCCTAGAGGCCAAGGACAAACCTTTGACCTGCATTTTCCGCATCTGCCTTTTATAGCGCCACCAGGAGGCCGACTTTTGTAAAACACATTTTTTTATATTACTCCTCCAGATTCTGTCCAAAAATCTCACAAATCGTTACACAGTATCTCTATGGTCAAGTGCTCAAGTCGGATCTGTCCGATATTTCATATTCCATCCTAATTGGCTATAATTGGCTTTCACAGTTTGCAAGATTGCCACGTTTTGAACAAAAGCCTCAAATCATGAACACAGCATGCAATTTACGTGAAATCTTTCACACATTTTCTTACTAGGCTGAGGAATATATCCCACCCTTTTCACATTGGCCTGTTATAGCGCCACCAACAGGTTGATTTTTGCAAAACACATTTTTGGAACAAAATGCCTCAAATCATCCAATTGCCATCAAAGGCGTATGAAGAAATGGCACCCTTTTCACATTGGCCTATTATAGCGCCACCAGGAGGCCACAACCTGACCTGGCCTGGCCTGGTGGAGAGTGGAGACCTCTGCCCCGAGGGGCACTTTTTCTAGTTTGTAATGTGTTCTTAGAAGACAATTGTAAACAGCTCCCTGGATAAAGACCACATTGTAAAAGTATACTGTACCAATTTTATAATCATTTATAACCTGTTAATAAAAATGTATTTGACAAAAATAAAGTGTAGTTGATTATTTGGGCTTGTTTCTAAAGTGTAGTTGTTTATGGAGAGTAGGTAACCAAGTGGACCCTTATTATTATTACTTAATTTACAAGAAGTCTACACAATTAGAGAATGTAGAATAATTATTTTGATCGTTTAAACGCCTGTTATCTCTCTCTCTCTTTTTAAATAGGCTACTGTATTTATTTGGCATTTTGTATGAAAAAACAAACCAAAATGAAAATAACATTGACAGATAAATTATGTAAATGTTCCAGATGAGTACGAATAAAAAAATAAAATAAAAGCAATGAACTATCAAACAAAGACAACAGGACAGACACTCTTGCTCTCAAACTCTCCCAGCACAAATTGTGCCATCTTCTCTTAATTCCTCTGTTTCATTAGCCTGTTATCTTCATTATATTTGTCTGCAGACCCCCATCTGAAAATATTTTATGCCATGGACATATGCCAAGATTTGTGTTGTTAAATGCTTGTAGATCGGCTATTTCCGCTTATTTTGGGCTTGTTTTCATATACCTGGTTGCTTATTTCTCTTGCAGAATCTGGCAACACATTGTTTTTAGCTACATTTAGCTAACATAGTGATCTCAATCCTGTAGTTAAAACGAGTACATTATCATACTTAAACTCTTAAAGAACCCAACGTGGTACAGACAGAACAGTGGCAAGCAGCAATCATACTGATGGCATTCTTTCCTACATGCTTTCTCTGCACCACTTAAGGCCGTTTCCAAATGTTAAAATGTAAAAGACCAATATTATTATGAAGCAAACAAGATAGTAGGTAGAATAAACCTTACCTTGAGAAAAAAAGAGTTGTAGACTTCTTAAATTAGCTCTAACATGTACTCTCTGTGGAGTGACATAAGTTAACGTAACATTATCACCACTATGGCTAGTCTGATCCATAGACTGTAGAAGCTCTGATCACCACTAGCTCAGGAAAGGGGCGTGGAAATTGGACGGGGAAGGGCTTTTCTTTTACCCTATTGGTCTGACTCTGTGATGACAAGACTTCTCTCTTGTTACGAGAGTTGACCTCCCCCCACCTCAAATCAGCCAATGGGGATCAAGCATGGGAGGGCGAGCACGTGAATGGCCATGCTGGAGAGACGGAACCATTCATATAGGCAATGATAGGGGTGAGATGCGATTTGCGAGGACTCAGGCAGCACTCAGCAGACCGAATCAGGGCCATTAAAATAGAATATACAAACATACGTTTTGAAATGATATTATAAGCCTGATCATGATCCCAAATATATATTTGGGATTTGTTTTCATTTATTCAAGTTTTATTTATTCTCGAAATTACAGTGAGTAATTAAACTCATTTTCAGTGTCGTGACTGTCGTCGAGAATATCATATCAAAAAAAGGAAAACAAAAGGTATACATGTGAATTACATAGGTTACAAATAGAAGCTAAAACCCATTTTCAAAATGATCTAACACAGTTACATATTGTGGGGATCTGTATGCTCACCAAGGTTGTAAAATGACTTTAAAACGTTTTAAAACTAACAAGACGAAATAAATCCGTACCATTTTTATAATGCACGAATTTGCATTGGATGCGACACATGTACATTGATTCAGATTAGCTCAATGTACGGGCATTAGGGCTATGGATCAGAGCTAGATTCAGATTAGATTGGGGTTATGTTTTTAACCGTAACCTACTAAACTATCTATTTAACACCCCCTGTGTGTTTGGTGAATGGTACAGTCCAACCCCGTGTGTCTTCCTGTTCCTGGTAGTGTAAATGCACGCAGTAACAGCCGGCTCCACAACAAAACATTGCGCGCAATTCAACAGGGTGATTTTGTTTGGGGGTCACGCACGGTCACTCACTACGTCGTCCTCAATGAAAGAATGTATCATGTCCCCATGTCTGGGCTTGCTGGGTGAAGATATAACGTAGTAATGGAGCGTGCCGGGGACAACGCGCGGACATTGCGGAGTCTCAGTCGGAGCATGAGACGATCTAGCGACCAGAGTGGAGCACAAGATGTGGTGGACACGCCGAAAAGGGGAAAGGCGAACACCCTGAGATCTCTGAGCGTGGGGAACGCGGAGGACAGTGTCATGATGATGGAGGACGATGTCATCGGCTTCAGGGGAGGCAGTTCGGAGAGAAGGGTCACCGCGCCCCGGTACAGCATAGTGCGTGAGGTCGGTAGGGGAAGCTACGGCATCGTTTACGAAGCGGTGGCCCGCAGATCGGGAGCAAAAGTCGCGATAAAGAAGCTTAAATGCGACGCTCCCGAGAATGTCGAGTTGGCCCTGCAAGAATTCTGGGCCCTGGCAAGTTTGGAGAAACGCCACCAGAACGTTGTGCAGCTGGAAGAATGTGTGTTACAACGAAACGGCATGGCTCAGAAAATGAGTCACGGGAACAAGAAATCCAAACAGTATTTGCGGTTGGTGGAGACGTCTTTGAAAGGTAAACATATCTTCCTGTTAAATGTGTGCTTTTCAGCTGTTTTGTTTTGTAAGAATGTCCCATGTCATGTAGAATTGTTGTCACGGCCCGGGGAGCTCAAGTTTCACTGGGGGGGATGTGCAGATTTGGTGCCAGTGGGGGGTAGGTAGGCCTAATAGGTACTAGTCTCTAGAATGGAGCGCAGTTAATCCCCCACCATTCTCATTCATAGTAGTACAGTCAGTGGCAACAATGCCCTTTAAGTTTCTCTTAACATAACCTGTTCTTGCTAGGGTGACCAGATGTCCCACTTTGCGTGCGACAGTCCCTCATTTACAATACTTTTCTGGCGTCCCACAAATTGAGACCCAGGCTGTCCCACATTGTGACTGGCACTGCTGGCAGGAAATGGGCATCAGTGTTCAAATGCCATAGTCTCCTAATAGTTGGCTTTCTGTTGTCTCTTTTTTGGGAGATGTGTTGTTAAGCCTGTTCAAATAACATTAGAAATATCCCCCAGGGCCTAAACAAACCAAAAAGGCCTAGGCTACAGTACCAACTTAAGTCGACCATACCACCCATGACCAAAAGTAGCTTTTTAAATTAAAATGGTTGTCATCAAAGCAACACTGTTGCAGGAGGAAACCCAGGACACTGAGGACAGATACAAAATAATTTAACATTGGAGAAGAGATAAGCTTCAAGAGAGGGGGAGGGTAAACAAATATTAAAGGGGCATTCCACGTTTTTTATTACTTTTTTAACAGCTCTAAGGTATATTAATGACATAGTGAAATGTTGAAAATGAGTGGAATGCCCCTTTAACATACAGGAAGTAAACAATAAGAAATGGAGATTTAACTCGTCTGGTTGGTCTGCATTTTCTCCAGTGCTAATTGCAATGTGAGGTAGCAACAATGCAATAAGTTAATCATCTTATGAATAGGATTACAAATGAAACAAGTTTTGTTCAATCAAGGGCTGTACTGTATTGTAAAATCCTGTTGTATTGGTAAAGTAGGCTGCACTACAAAGTTATCTTTAAGCATCTTATAAATGTTCATTTCTAAGCAGTACATGCTACCATCTTTCTCTCCCAATTAAACCATGTATTGTCTCTTGTCCCACAAATACATTTATTTTTGCTTCAGGATTATGTTGTTTTGAGACATTGGTCTGTATCCTTTTGCAGGAGAAAGAGTGCTGAGTTGTGCAGATGACCCCTGCTACCTGTGGTTTGTTATGGAGTTCTGTGAAGGAGGTGACCTCAGCCAGTTCATCTTATCTCGGCGGCCCAACCCGACGACCAACAACAGCTTCATGGTTCAGCTCACCAGCGCTGTGGCATTCCTACATGAAAACAAAGTTGTCCACCGGGATCTCAAGCCTGACAACATCCTCATCTCAGAAAGGTCAGGATCGCCAGTCCTGAAGGTGGCAGATTTTGGCCTTAGTAAAGTTTGCGCCGGTTTCGGAACTAAGGGCCAAGAAGGTGAGAATAAGAACACAAATGTCAACGTTAACAAGTGCTGGTTGTCGTCGGCGTGTGGATCAGACTTCTTCATGGCGCCGGAGGTGTGGGAGGGCCACTACACAGCCAAGGCAGACATCTTTGCCTTGGGCATCATTATCTGGGCCATGTTGGAGAGGATTACTTTCATTGATGCCGATTCCAAACGGGAGCTCTTGGGTACATATGTGCGGCAAGGTGTCGAAATTGTGCCGGTAGGGGAGGCTCTTCTAGAGAACCCAAAGATGGTACTGAACATCCCTCAGAAACGTAGGTCATCCATGTCTGACGGTGTGACAAGGCTCCTCCGGGACATGCTGGCGGCCAACCCTCAAGACCGACCGGATGCCTTTGAGCTGCGGGACAGAATGGGCCAGGTTACCTGTGCTGCGTGATCTTCAGCAAAGGTTTGCTATTTATAAAGACTGTTCTGGTTTTTGTTTCAAGCTTATATTGTGTCCATACTACTTTTATTTCCTTCTGTTTGCAGTTAATATTGACAATTCTAAAAGCATAGCTTAGGTTTAGTCTTGTAGAAGCCTGCAGTCAGTTTAGTTTAGTCAGTCTCACATTTTTACACCCTAAAATGTATGAATGTACATTTCCTTTCATAGAACCACTGTACCTGCTTCGTTTCAAGCACAGAGGGAACTATACAAATACAATCCATCTGTTCGTTGAGATGTGTTTGTTATGATTATCAGTTCCCCCAGAAAAGCAGGTGACTGTGAACACGGAAGTAGGACACTTATGACATATCTAATATTTCCACTTTATGACACGAGGGAATCATAACTCCTCCCTCTTTGCTGTTGCTCCAGGGTTGACCCATTTATGTATCTAAAATGAAAACAATGGCTGCCCTTTTTTTTACATGATAAAAGCGCATTCCCAATCAGCAACAGATCAGGAGTCTGATATGATCTGATTGTTTACCATGGGTTAGTACAGAATAACACATTGTGATGTGTTTTCTAAAGATATCTATTTTGGCAATTTAGCCATCCTGGAAATTATCACACTAGTCCTGTCAATTAAATTCAAATGAGCTATATTTGCATGAGAAAACATACGTTTACATTGCCAAAGGGGAAATATTCATTTGGAGGGGGTACAGTATTTTGTAAACAGACTCGGAGCTATGTC
Organism: Electrona antarctica; assembly: GCF_951216825.1. NCBI lineage: Eukaryota > Metazoa > Chordata > Actinopteri > Myctophiformes > Myctophidae > Electrona > Electrona antarctica. The sequence goes on along the minus strand of NC_136790.1, from coordinate 25,782,911 downwards.
ACATTGCGTCGTTAGACTCGTTACATGATGCCTTTCCATTTCCAAGCATACAACCTATAAAAAGTCATCACGTGACCAGCTTTATCGACTCAGCAGTTTTTGGCATGTCAGACAGTGTACTCTCAGGCCCCTTTTCCACCAGGGTTGAACTGCCCCGGTTCTTAGTACATGGGCCAGAGCTTCAAAATTGGAACATTAATTATGAATTGAGTGGGCTAAACTATGCCTATATTAAATTGTTTATATTGTCAATATAAGTAAATTAATATATGATAACCCTTAGACTAGCCTTTTCATATTTATCACACATTTTGTTATATTCACAGTATATACACGAGTGAATAGGTAAACATGTAATTGATAGTTATCACTAAAACATTAAAAAGCTAGTACTGTGGAAAACAATTTACCGGTAATAATATAGGTATGGTTTTGCCCACTCATAATTAACGTTCCAATTTTGGTGCTCTGGATCATGGACTAAGAATCCGGCCGGTTAAACCCTGGTGGAAAAGGGGCCTCGGAGCAAGCTAGGACACACTACGCATCTATACTAGCACGAGGCCAATAAAATGCCTGTGTTTGTGTTTGCCAGTGGAGTGGATGATTTGATTACATGCCATTTTGCTCAGGAGAATGTGTTGATCCTTTCTGTGCAAAGTTCACTGTTACATTATGCTGTCTTCCTACTTGCATAAGGTGTGTCATGTCATTCCATTGTGGGGGATGGGGTAGACTTACATGAAAGGCCTTGTGGTACTGGTTGCAAGCTAGTGAAGTGAAGCTACACTTGTGACCTTTTACCAAGCTCACCGTCATTCTGTCCACTTACCCAATGCATCTGCCAAACACTTTAGCAGAGGATTATCCAGTCTTTCTAACCACCAATGTTTGTCCACTTTGTTTAAATTTAACTTTAAGCACCCCTGAAATGATAGGGTGCCTTTCTTTTCCTTGAAGCTTTGGTATTTGAGTAGGGCTGAGGCGGTATGGATTGTGAGTTATCATAAATCACTCTTTACAGCCGACGGTATGGTGCTATCTCGGTGTCTCCCCCAAAAAGTTGTTTTTGAAAGGAAGAAAATAAATAATAATCAAATAAAAGTAATAATAGCCGTTATAAACTTGACACTGCGGTATGCATTACACAACAGCCCTATATTTGAGGCATTAGTATCCAGACTTTCCACACCATCAGTTGTACATGTGATAACAAGTACATTATACTATAATCATGTGAGTATCACGACTCAGCACACTGTCTTTCTTTGTGCAAGATAAAGGGCACATTTAACATTGAACTACAGGCCCTGCCTGTACTTGCTTTTATTTTATTGTGAGAATTGTAGCTACGTATATCCACAATTTCAGATTTCCCTGGGGCACCATCCCGACTTGTTTCTAACGGTATGAGAATGGTACAGCCACGCATTTTCATGCTGCATGCAATGGGTGTGCCAGTGTATGCTAGACGGGGCTCACTGCAGTGGATCCTGCTGCAAATGAGTCAGACATAATGGACTGCAGCAGAGTGTGCCATGTGCACTCACTGACTCAGCACATCTGCCTGAAAGTTTACATACAGGCTGCTGAGAGAAGACAAGGTTGAGCCAGCAACATTTATTATTTTGTTTATATAGAGCATCCTACTGTCATCTATCCATCCATCCACTCAATCCTGGTGTCAAATGAACATTTTCTGTGGGAAACATTGCAGAAAATGGCTATATATGGCCAAAATAGTTGGTGTGTAGAGGGAAGTACTAGCACACCTAGTATAGAGCCCTGGGGGACCCTGGTCACCTATCTAGGTGGGTTTAAATGGCTATTCAGGATGGCCAGTAATTCTCTTTCACTCACTCCTATATCGCAAAGAAAGATAACTAAAAGTACCATTACAGGCAGATACTGCACAATAACTTAAGTGAAGCACAACAAATGTGATACAAGCAAGTATTTAAAAAAAATCCTGCACACTATAGGATAATCTGGGCAGCTAATTGGTTCTGATCAGCCTCGAACTGGGAATGACCCTCCACAAATTGTAAGGAATTATCCTGTAGTGTGAGCCTGGCTTAATTCTGTTTTTTATCACTGCTGCTGACCAGTATATCTTTGTTTCTGTGTTTCCCATAGACCTGTCCTCTTTCCTGGAGCTGTCGGTGAGGGACTGAGTGTCCCACAAACAGAGCACCGCAAAACGTTTAAACCAACAAAAGGCCATGCTAAGTTATTTTTAAATGCTAAGTTATTTTTAGAAAATAACTTATTTGTTTCTCATGTTTACGGTGGTGGGTTTATATCCAGTTGGATAAAGGGAATGTTGAACTTGGACTGAAAGGTTGTAAACATAAATATTGTTATCTACTGTTATGAACATGTTATGCTGCTCAGTGGACACAGTTGGTCTTAAGTGAATGTTTTTATTTTGTTATAGTGGTTGTTGCCCATCTTTTTCAATCATAAGCATGGCCACTTCAACTTGCACAGTGGTTTTAAAAATGATAAAAATTTTAATTTTGAATAAGACATGTGTGCACTCCCAAATCAGTTGTTTTCGTGTATCTTTTTGCATCTAGTCTGTATCATCTTGCCCAGCTCTCCTTTTTGGAGATTCTTGGAGCGCTAATTCCCCAAGTATAAATTACCTCAAGGATTTAGCCTGATTTGTAGTTGGTTGCGCACCAGCATCGGTGCCAAAATAGTCTGATCTACAAGCTCACGATGCGTTGGAAAAAGCACCTTTTCCTGTAGTAACTGATGTTGCTCATGTGATGTACATATACAAGGACATCATGGGAAGTCCTTGACACCCATTACTTTCCCTTTCTTTATGCCCACCGTGCCTTAGAATCACCAATCGGTATGTTCTGCAAATATTCCATAATCAGTAAATGGTCTCCAACTGCAGTGTAAAAAGTGGTTCGTTTTCAGTATGTGGAGGTGTTAAAATTACATTTTGTTTTCATAAGCCTAATAGTGCCAAGCTGGCTCATGTTAGAGGAGCATTGCTAGTTAAAAAAATCCAAAGCTATTTTCCAGTTCTAAAGTATTACAAGTCCCTACTAAAGCAGTCTCAGGCCTACATGGACTGTAATTTTGTGAGTTGTAATCAATCCTGGCGTTTTTGTTGTTCTTTAATACTGTCCATATGGAAATGTTTGGAGCATAGAGAAGGTAAAAAACAATATACTATCATTGCACATCAACTGTACAGAGATTTTGCCCCATATCCAAATGTTTCAACACTATCATTTTGGCCAACCCAGGCAAGTATTTAATGTGATTTGTTATAAAATGGGATCTGCAACGTTAAATGGCTTTGTATTATACTACCTCATGTCTTTATGCACATGTAATTTTGAATAGACTTTTACTTTACTGAATCAATAGTTCCATGTTTTTTCCTCAGGCAAGTTCATTTCTTAGATCTCTTTGGTGGAACAAAAATCATTGCCAATTAAGTGTAATTGCATTTTAGTTTTTAGTTAGATGATAGTATTGTTTGTTTTGATTTGTTTTACTTTTTCCAAATGTATTAAATGGACTGTGAAAATATTGTACTTCTAATGGTTTTTAATAAGTTACAGTTGCTTGGAATGTTTATTGCATGATCCATTGACCATCATTTTCCTCTTAACTCATACGTTTAAGGTCCCTGCACACTAAGCGCGTTTTTCGGATTTTTAGCGGTGTTTCTCCATCGGTTTTCCGAAAAACGCATCCAGTGTGCAACCACCTTTAGAGTCGTACTTTGAGATAGCGCTGAAGTTAACCCAAGTATGAAGTAAAATGAAAATGGTCAACTGCGGGATGTCTTTGTTTACACTAGCAAATGTTGACCCACTTTAATTGTATCAACAAAGGGTCACAATTTGCATTGACTACTTTCTTGTGTTTTTGTCCCCCAAAAAACATACCTCATTGCTCTTCTGTGTTCCACTAGTGTGTAAATGATTGTGACCAATACAGTGTGACTTTCAGTGGTCTCTCTCTTGACAAGGTCTTTAGAGGTCCAGAACAGCTGCCACAAACCTTCAACTGGACATGAATGAAATCCATCCTACCCTGATCCCACTTCAGAGAGAATCTGAAATTAAATGTTCAGTCTATATGGATGATTCTTGATTTTGGAACTGTCTGACTCTGCCCAGATATTCCTGTCCGCTGCATCTGTGCAACACCACAACATACTCTGTGTGGCACTAAACTCTGATGAATGGTAGGTGCAAAGATGGTCGATGTATGAAGATGGGCCCTCTTCATTGGATCCACTAGAGGCTAAAAGCCTACAAAGCCTACAAATGGTCTCCTAAATATAGTAGGCGTGGTTTGCTTCTCCCCGACCTCCACCCACCCCCCCCTGACAACAACACTGATTCCACACTCAGTCTAGTAGGTGGCGGTAATACACCATTTAGGTTTGCCAACCGCCATGAAACCCGAGAGAAGAAGAAGACAACAACACTGACAAGTCATTTAACAAAGTACATTGAAAACAACTGACAAGGTGTACTTTTGAAATAGTTGTTTTAGTTTCTCCAACAATATAAATTCATGATTTGGATCTATCTCATTAAAAAGTCTCTCCCTAATAGAGTTGTAGAATGGACAATAAAAAACTAAATGCTTTTCATTTTCAATTTCCTTTAGATCACACAGACTACATAATCTATTCTCCTCAACCGTGCCTACATATCTGCCTGTCTCAATATGCAAACCAAGTATGCCAGCTCTAATTTGGGCACATAAGGATAATTTCTAATCGTTTTATGTCCATTAATTTCACATTATAATATTCACATATTCACATATTCTCATCTTAAATATGGGTCCAGAGCCCCCTATGTGTTGTCCGTGAAATTGCAGATGGACAGAGAGAGGCTTCCGGACTCATCTCAAATCTCGCGAGAGTTTGTTGCTGGGATAAAGAAATGTCATTAACAAAGTCGATTTTCTCCTGATTTGTCTCGCTAAAAGAAGCCATTTTACTATGAATATTTTGTAAATATTGTGTGCCTTGTGATGATTGGGTCCAGTATTTAGTGCAGTGACCATGGAGTTAAGGAATGGTTCAGAAGCTGTGTTCACGTTCACTCTCCCATTGGAAATGAATAGACTCCAACATTCTTCCTGTCTCCTAATAATGTTACCGCCCACCTCACGCAGATACAGGAAGTAAAGCAAAGTGGTCTCTCTTGCTAATTCTCCTCTTGGGTAGGTGTCACTTGATTTGCAGACGGCACTACTATGCTCTACTATACAATGTTCCTTAGGTACACTGCAATTAACCATATACACACAGTGGCCAAATTGCTCTAACGTCATACGCTGGTTGGGTAAGAGCAAAATTATCATTGTGTGAATATGGTCAATGATTCACATTTTTGTTCATCTTTAGTTCTCATGTTCAGAGGAATGGAAGTAAGAAAATGGATTTTGATGTCCAGTAAATTATTCCCATTGTTTTACTTATGTTGTAGAAGGTATCTGTTTCAATAAAGCGTGTAGACATTAATCATTTAGTTTTTCTTTTCTATTTATGATTGCTGGTTGTACCACTGAGTGAAGAATATTGACGACCAACCAACGGTCATTAAGAGCTGATAACAGTCCTCTTGCCATGAGAGGGGTTCCATGTAAATAGCCCCTTTGACTCAAAGGTCAATGGGGCCTTAAGCAAAGTTGCATTAATGAGAGACAAAACAAAAATGTATGCTGCAGCATAACTGGTCGATAAATTTAGCATTGCCACTGCCAGCAATTTAAAATGTACCGGTAACCCCTAAATTAAGTATCTTAAGGTTTGAGTTTGTGCTCCATGTCAGAGCACCTTGAGCCCTGAGAATTCCCTTTGGGAGACACTGTTGTCCATGAAAGTGAGATGGAAAATTAAACCAGACATGATAATCTACCACTCTGGCATAATACAGAAAACCTTTACCATAAAGTTTATGGTAAAGGTTTTCTGTATAATCCAAGTGGTTACATGAGCAGTTATGTCAGTTTATGGCATAAACTGACATAACTGCTCATGTAACCACTTGGATTCAAATTTGGGTATTCAGCATTAGGTTAACCTTTTAAAGTTTTGATGAATGCCTGTGTTCATGGTCCTCATTTGTAGTTTTTTATTATGAAAATACTAGCAATATAAAGTATACTGTATGAGAAATGTATTTTCTGCTTTGGCCTTCTCAGGCATTCACCTCAGGCATTCAGATACTTGTTCCATTGGCACCCCCTTCTGGGGAACACAACACATGACGTGGTGGAGCCATACTGGCCTACCACAAGAAACCAGAGGCTGCCCAATCCTAGCCTGGATAATAAGCCAGACTAATATCACACTCGTGTGATATATATTTTTTGCCAACGGCTTATTAGCCAGGCTAGCCCATCAACTGTCAAAGAACAGTAACATGCAAATGTTGTACCTAAAGGTCTATTAATACAATTCCAATAGATGTAATTGATTAATGCATTGGCCAGTGAAAATTAGCACTTGATCTCACAGACAGAAGTCAGCCAGTCTCAGGAGCAGCTGTGTGTGTGTGTGTGTGTGTGTGTAAACGTGATGCTTGCTGATGATTGTTTCTGAAACTTAATATATTTTGTTGTTGTGCATGTGCACTTTAACTTTCCCATGAGCGACACACACACTCACAGACTGCAAGGGAGAAATGAACTGGGTCACAGAATGGGGGTTGATTAATCAACTAATCGTCTATTGTTTTCTTAAGTAACCACAACAAAGCTGCACGCTAGAGAGCGGTAGTGAGGGACAGCATAGCATAGCCCTGTTCCTGAGTGTTAGAACTCACTAACGTTCTGGACCAGGGCTAGGGACAGCAGTGAGTGAATAGCCTGAGATAAGCTGTCATTGCAGATAAATAAGAATGGTCATGATTAATCTGTCTTTCTTCTTCTGAAAAATCATCTTGTGAGTCATATTGGACACCTTGGCACTGCAGGCCACATCTGGCCCTCTGTGAGGATATGGAGGGAGGGAGGGAGGTTAGGTGTGACATCAGAGTCAGACCAGAGCTCGCTCAAAAGAGAGAGCAAGGGAGACGACGCCTATGGAGGAAATGGAGATGGGGGGTCTAGGTCAGTGGTTCCCAGAGTGGGGTCCGGGGACCCCTAGGCCGGGGTCCTTGAGGGAGTTCCTGGGGGTCCCCAGCTAAATGATAGTTTGGAACCAAATGGATGCTTATGGGTCTGTAACTCTGAGAGTGTACAAATGGACAGCTTGGGTCCATTTGTACACTCTCAGAGTTAAATTGACATTGATTTTACAATATCAATTTAAATGGGGGTCCGTAGCCTGTTGCATATCAAACTGGGGGTCCTTGAAATGAAAATGGTTGAAAATCACATGCCATATATTTTCAAATGGTGGGCTAATGAGTGTCATTTTGGTTGTCCTTAATTGACATGAAAAAGTTTGGGAACCACTGCTCTAGGGTATGTACCGTAATACCGTAAGGGTCTAAGGGAGTGCTTGTTTTTGCTGGAGGTGACGGATGCGTGCTGTCTGAAGCAGACTTGAGCCTTGAGAGGCACCGCCGAGTGAGTCGCCGTGCCGAACGTTGCGGCGTCTTCTTCTCACTAATGTGCCAATAGTGGTGCAGCTACGGGTACAACGGTTCCTCTCAACAAGTAGATGGGTCAACAGTCTGTCTCTATACTGTACATCATTCCCGACATGCATCAGCACAGAGTTGGCCGGTGCCTACAACTACCGTACAATGGGTACTGCAGTGCATAAACAGATGAGGCATGCATTCCTAACTTGCATCGTTCCCTTTAATGTCATCATGCCCAGAGGCATATATTGACATTAAAGGTTCACCCAAAAAATGACTTAGGTATTTTCTATCAATTGCACAGAGATATTTTATGTTTTTGTCGCATTCCTAAGCCAATAATTTGATGACTGACAGAGTGTCCGGTAGAGTAGGAGACTGCCAGTCATCAAATTATTGGCTTAGTAATGGGACAAAAACAAAAAATCTCCATGATTTCAAGGCTTCATGGAGTGTATAATTGATAGACAATAAGTCATTTAAGATGATAGAGACAGTCTATACAGATTCATTGATCAGATATCCTGTCATGTTTTAGTGGAAATATTGGAGCTGATTCTGAGGACTTTGCTTTGTTAGACCAGACCTAGTCTCTCAAGACAGACTGTTGCCTCAACAGGGGCCGCTGTTTTTCCGAATATTTGACGATGGGATTCTTAGATTGGACCAGACCAGACCAGAAAGATGGGATGTTGCGCTCACACCACAATGGGACCTCTGACAGCAATATGCATTATGTATCCTCCCCATTTCCGGATATATTTATCCAGTCTGTCGGACCTCCTATGCCATTTCTTCGTATGCAGCAACCTTGCCTATCTCCACAAACCAGTCATGAAACGAGGGACTCCCCGACGCTTTCCAACCCCTCATCAGCACCTGTCTAAGATCCTTTATTGTTAAGAAATAATTATACATTACATTATACAAGAAATAAATATTATTAAAATAGCAATAGAAATAGTAGTAAAAATAGTACTAATAATACAAACATAACTGCACGATTTAAGGTGCCCTGGTTAGGTGCTGACAGACACATACACACAAAATATATTCTCTTATTTAGTGTTTTGATGACGGTGGTCGTACTGTCTAACGGTACATGGGCAACTGGTGGCCCCCACAGGTTAATATCGGAATACTGATATATTATTCTCTCTCCCGCGTGACTGAATTTCTCACCCTTTCTCTAAGGGAGATGCCAGCCAGAAAAAAATAATTTCAGTGTTTCCGAAGTAAATTAATGGAACAACTCAGCTCTGCAATGTTTGGTTTTCACCAAAATTCTTGAGGTTAGTAACTATACTGAATCTGACCAAGTTCGACAGAACACCATTGAGGTTGTCCTCTCCTCATCCATCACATGTGGTTTGCCCTCACTCGCAAAGGCCAGATTGCAACGATTCGCGTGCACAGCAGAGAGACTGACAGGCCAACAGCAGCTGTCAATCAATGCCCTGTATAATGCCAGGGCCCCAGGAAGCGTGTAGGAAAGATTGCTGTGTGAACTCATTCACCCAGACAACCACCTGTTCTGGAACCTTGTGTCATCAGAACAAGGACCCCCCCACCTGAACAGCTTCTTTCCAAGGCTGCGCTCACACATAAGGGACAGGTGTCTGCTGCTTGTCGCCTGTCTCCTTTGTGTGTCGGACAGCTCGCAATTAATTTTCAATGGGAGTCACGTGGATTTGACGAGACAACGTTGTTCGATGGCTGTGTTCTGACCCCCCCCCCCCCCCCCCCCCCATTGAACAAGGTTGTCTCGTCAAAACCACGTGACTCTCATTGAAAATGAATTGCGAGCTATCCGACAGAGGAGACAGGCGACAAGCAGCAGACATCTGTCTCTTATGTGTGAGTGCAGCCCAATGGTGATTTCCATCAACATGACCCTCATGTTGGATTAATATATTGGAGACTGGATGTTGAATGGAAACAAATACAGAAATGTAATTGAAATGTAGCTTGTGTTCAAGATGGCAACCATTTGGGTTGAAAGTGGCTTGCGTGCAACTCAATTAAGCTATGTAAGGTCAGAGATTTGGATGGGCGGAAAATTGCACAATGGTGTGAAAGTTGTTATTGTCATTATGCAATGTCTAGCCAGGTTATGATGCCATCAGAAGGTAAATGATGTTCAGCAAGAGAGGATGTGAAAATATCTTCATTGAAGTACAGCACAAAACAAATTTGGATTGTGCAAAAAGAATAAAAGATGGAAAAATAAAGCCTGTAGATGAAGTATCCTCATGATGAAGTTGCCTAGATGAAAATTCTAGACCATCTAACAATGGTTCTTAGTCCTAGTCTTTATTATTTGGATACTTGCGTGATTCACACAGTTTGGCTCAACACTAGCCATGGCAGTCATGTATCAGGGCTGGTGTCAACACCAGATAAGGTCATGTGCATGAATAATTACAAATCACAAAGACGTAGCTGGTTCCTCTTCACTAAAAGGATGTGGTAACGATAACCAATGATGACGATGACAATGATGATGTACCCGGTTCCTCTTCACTGTCAGAGTGTGTGATAGTAGCCTGTACTATGATGCAAGTCAGGATATTGTCTATGTTGGGTTAGACTAGTGTGCACTGAGAAAATGTTTATGCAAAAGATTGTTGTGCAAACATAACAAAACAAGTTTTCATGCAGTGCTGTACCAGAGAGGAAGCCTTGCTGCAGATTGAATGCCTCATTCCTCCTAATGAGTCTGGATATCCTGTTGTCAATTGCAGGACAGATTGATAATAGTGTAAGCTCAGGATATGACCCGGGTTCATTTTGGTCATTTGAAATCTAGATTGATCAGCTGAGAGGACTCTGATCCGCCATAACATCCTGTCTCATTGTTATCATTTATAAGAATTGAGCTGGGTGGGGGTTTTCTCTGCCGTTGTTCGTACAGATGACAGGTCTTTCCCAGGAAAAGCATGCCATGTTGAAGCAGTACAACTCCCAAGCTTTGAATAGTTTGGCACGTCTATCAAAGTCAAGCTTAAGGTATTGTTTCAGTTCTCAGGAACTTGTCACTGAAAGTGTTTCACATGAAGAACGACCTGGCAGGCTTTCATTTTCTCTTATGCTGTAGAATTCCTTGTAGCCTATGAAGTTGTGTTCAACAACAAGTTCAGCAGTAGAGACCATCCTCTGCACATCACGGCTACTCGCTTCCCTATCTACCACACCTGCCTTCACTCATTAGCTACTCCCCATTCACTATCACCCCTATGCACTAAGCGTGCTCCGAAAACCTCTTCCTATTGGGTCGCAACTCGAACGGCCCTGAGTTGGCTAAGCGAACTAAGCAACGCTTGACATGGCAACGCCCTCGCTTTAGCTCGCTCGCTTGGTGTCTCACGTGGCTCAAGTTCGCTTTAGACAGCGGGCCTCCGTCGCGGTCTAGTCCAAAGAGTTATATATATATATATTTAGGTCTAGTACGCAGTTGTTGTAGGCGATAGGCAAGAGGCACTTCCGTGTTGGCCACAGAAGCGGGGCGTGGTTGTAAACACAACCCAGCTAGGATTTTGAATGTCGCATCCACTGATCCACTACACCTGCATCTATTTAATGGCTATTTGGAAATGTCTACTTATCCACCTGTTTCGGCGGGAATGTACTAGATGCAGCTTAATTAGAGCAGTAATCACTACAGGGTTTTAAACAGCTGGTGGATGGAAATGAAGCTCGCATGCAGCTGCAACTTGCAGCGTCGGCAAAGCGTTTTCTGGCCGACGCTGCAAATTGCAGCCGTGCGTGAGCTTCATTTCCATCCACCAGCTGTTTAAAAACCAGGAAGTGGTTCCTGCTCTGAGCTGGATCTTGCATCTTCGTGACCATAGATATTAAAAGAAATAGATGCCTCATTGGCTGCTGCAGTTTGTTGGAGCCAGATTTGTGTTGTTTGTTGTTGTGTTCAATTTATTCTCAATATTCTTTTTAATAACATATGTACAACCTCACAATGTGTCCCTGTGAGGCAGTGTGAGCTTGTAGATCTGCCATTTTCATTTGTGCTTGTTTTCTGGTCACAGCAGCAACAGGAAGAGGAAGTTATGCACACACAAAACGCAAAGGCTTATGGGGCACTGGAAACAGGTTAATAGGGCAAAAAAGTACAGAACAACTGAATCCTGCACCTTCATCAGGCATGACTTGTTGCCTGATGGTGGTCTTGTGGCTGAAAAGGTTGTTATGCAAGTACAGATGTGTGGATTCTTTTTTTCTTCTTTTTTTTTAATCTTTATTCTTTAGCATCGAGCCCAAGGGTTATTTTCCTATGCACCTGTCACCAAGACCACAAATTATGTGGTTTGCTGCCATTGCTGCGGTTCCAATTCACACACAGACACCAATTGGGCATTGAATCAATACAGTCAATCATTGTTTTATTTATTCTTGAGATCTAAACATGCTTTCCTACAAAAATCTGTCTTTCCTAAGAAGCTGAGGAAATCAGAAGGTGGTGTTGGCCTTCAGAGGAATTCTGTCAAATGTGTGTGAAGTTGGCAGAAGGGACAGAAATGTCAAATAAAGGACATAACTTTCAATTCTGAATATTCATTTTTAGGCTATTCTAAATGTAGCAACCGATATCTAATGAAATGAAAGAAAATTATTATTTTATAAAATACAGCGGGTGACCCAATAGCCAAATGGTTAGGGCCTCATACCACATGGGCGCAAAATGCCTTCTTCAGCGTGTCCCTGGCTTGATTCCTGACCGGACAGACTGTTTGCTGTGTTATCCCCCTGCTCTCACCTTTGTCTCTCTCGCACTGTTGCTATCAAAATCCCCCCTTAAAGGACCACTTCACCACTTTTCAACCTATCTTCATATAATTGGTCCTTACTAATGATCATGATAAAATAGCACAGATTTTTTTCTACTCAGTTTGTGTCTCATAGGAGGGCTGTGGGCAGTTCAGAAACCCGTCCACCAGTAACATCATCGATGGGGATTCAAAGCTAATAGAAACTGCAGGCTTTCTATTCCTGAAAAGTTACAATGCGAAAATGGAAGCCAACGTTCTCACGATAATACAAATCTAAATATTGTTTTAAAAAATATTGTTTAAAAGAAATCTGCCTAATGATGAGATGATGAGATGAATAAAATATGGACTTCGATGGTTATTCGTCTCAACTGCTTATGTCAAAGAATGCCTCTGTCAGATACTCCTCCATTTCATGTTACATGGGACATGTTTCTACATGTTTTTGTTTTTAAGTGGAATTCGGTATTCGCTTGTTTCTGCAAGCCATCTTTGTGAAGCACAATGTCAAAATGACATGCAGATATTATGGACTTAGTGAAAATGAGTCACATGGATTGAATCAGCTTGCATGGCCATGCAATATTCAGGTTTTGACTGTATGAGTGTCCTCTACTTCAGATACTACATTTTGATAGTTGAGTGGCCTTTTGTGCATGCATGCACAAGCATATCCATGAGGTCAAACACCAGGTCATGCTCTGCAGTTGCAGATGAGTTAACTTACTCCAGTCCAGACTAGCCTACCCTCCTACCTTGTCTGAAACACATGCAGTAGACCAATGCAACAGTACAAGGGGGAAAAAACTAAGAAGTAAAGACTACCTTGATTGATTTAATTATTTTGAGGACTTTTTAATATAATAGAGACTTTTTTATATAATATAATAAATGGAGGCTAAACACAATATAGTGTGCCCACTTATATTTATTGTTAAATAGTTGAGTCATATTTCTTAGGGCTCATAGTATATCAAACTTTCAAAAACACAAACTGAGCTGATCTCATAAATCTGCTATTTTGGGGTGGTGATATTAAATTGGTCAATATCACCATTAATCTGTACAGTCTATACACTACAGTCATACACATAATTATAATTAATAAGCAACATAAACTGCATTGCACAAAAAGGGTTTTGGCTCATAAAAACTCAGTGTAGCTGTCATGTTATGCGAGTCACAAAGGAAAAAACAAAAACAAAAGGAAAAAACAAAACAACTACGAAGATATCAAATCACATCAAAAGCGGAGATATTAATACTTTAAACAATAGCTTAATACCTCAAAATGTGGTATGAGTCACTCTTGATAGAAGCGTTCCACATTTTGGTGGCATATAGGAGCGAAATGAATTTAGTCCCTTGTTTGTGCCGAATCTGGCTTGCACATGGTTTGTTGAACTAATATGGACATGAAGTGCAAAAGATAATCAGAACAAAGTCCTGGCTGGTATGTTTCCTTCCATGGGAAAGCCAGCCAACAAACAAACCTTGAAGATGACGCAAATGTTAGGCTGCAGGCGTTTTGTTTTCCTTTTGGAAACAAAACGCCTACAGTCTCCGAGGCGAGAGCCTAGAAGACCAGTTCAGTATTCAAGGTGGTGTGAATGCCGCAGGTGAAAGTTCGGCCTCCATTGCTTTGCGGTACATGACTGCACTTGTCCATCCAGCAATAGATCGCCTGGCTTGTTTGCTGGCCCTCTGAAAGCGCATGAGGAAATCATCATTTCCTACTAAATAAATCAACGGATTAATTGCGCTGTTTAGACTTGCCAGACCGCGTCCAATCTGATGAGCAATGTAGATGTCATCAAAAGTGGCATTGCACTTCCCATCGAGTTTCATAATCCTCGTCTTTAGATTTAGATTTCTGAATAGGTGATAAGGAATAAAGCAAATGGAGAACAATACTGTCAAAATAACAGCAAGCTTTAAACACCGTTGTTTCATATCAGCGTTATTGTCAGATGTGTTGTATTTGTCCTGTGTCGCAAGGGCTAGTATAATATGCCCATAGCAAGCTAAAATAATAAGCAATGGGACGACAAATCCAGTTATTGACCACCCAATGCTGTATGGCAGGTAGTGCTTGATCTGCTGGTCTACTGTAGTATCGAAGCATGCAGTTGAAGAATTTTTTGGAGCCTTGTCAAAAAACATATCTGGAAGTATCTGGATGAATACTAAGAACCAGACAAGGGCACTTATTGCCATAGAGTGGATACTGCTGATTCTCCCCCTCGTTGTCATTGGGTGAACGATGCCCATGTACCTGTAGATGCTGATGCAGGTCAGGAACCCAATACTGCCGTAGAGATTGAGGTTAAAGCAAAACCTGGTGACTTTGCAGAATGTTACTCCAAAGATCCATTTTTGGTCCAGTGCGTAATAGGTGACCAAAAACGGCAACGTGAAAAGGTACAGCAAGTCTGCTATTCCGAGGTTGAGCATGAAAATGTTGATGTTTCCCATCTTTTCCCATCTTTGACACACACATTTCAGCCCCCAGATATTGGAAATCGTTCCGACAAGGAAAACAACCACAAACACCGCGGGTAAAAACGCGTGCGTAAAGGTCAGATTAATCTCTTCACATGCAGTCACGTTCGATAGGCTTCCGTTCTCTAACATTTTCTTCCGTTTTTAATCGTCAGTCCAGAGTCCACACTGAAGTAGCTGCCTACACTGAACTTGACAGAAAACAACACACGCGCGGCGCGCACATTCCCTAGTAGTATGATCTCTCTCTCTCTCTCTCTCTCTCTCTCTCTCTCTCTCTCTCTCTCTCTCTCTCTTTCTCTTTCTCTTTCTCTCTCTCTCTCTGCGTGTGGTTCCTTATCAGAAAAAAAAAAACATCCTGAATATGAAACCAAACGTTTACCCGCCCATGCACTTACTATTACTGGTAAAATAATGTGCAATATGCAATTGTGAAAATGCAGGCAACATTTCTAATTTTTCCATTTTACTTTATTATTTCCATACTATTGTAGTGAACATGAGTGAATAATTATGCTAAAAGAAATGACAGAATGTATTCACTATACAGCCATGCACAACACAAACACTAGGCATGCAATACAAATTATGTATTGCTATTTATTTAATTGTTGTCATTTTCTGCTTCAGTATTGTATTACAAAATGCAAAGAGAGCCAATACCTTGACAGCAATATAATATTAACAGCTTTCACACACACACACACACACACACACACACACACACACACACACACACACACACACACACACACACACACACACACACACATTTTTCCTGCATGGCTGACAGGACCTGCCCTAATGCGTCTTCAACCTGGACGTTCATTTTACAACCAGGATGAGGACCTCCAGATCACTCGTTTCTGGGGACAGTTGTAGCTGCTACAGGAGCAGGACTCAATCATCATGACCTGGTGGTGGGTGAGCCTGCCCTGGGGACAGTGGAACACCACACGCACTGTCCGAGTGTGGTAAGGCCTGCAGCAGTGGCCCTTGGGACAAGCCAGGGCACAGAACCTGGGACGGAAGGCTTGTGTACTCCAGCAGCCCTGATGCTCCAGGCGAACGGAGATGGACGATTTGTAGCTGCTTTCGCACGTGCCTGATCCCTGTGATGCATTAAAAAAAAAGAATAATTTCAGGTTTGTGACTAATGCCTAATGCCTTGCTTTACAGATCCTTGATTAATAGCATCATAATGGTACCATGGTACCATATAAAACCCCTGTCTGCCAATGTTTCACAGTAACTGCGGTATAATCAGTCAATAACGACTAATTTATACTTAGTCATATGTTTTTAATTTGTGAAAACACTTGTTTTCGGTGAGTCGCAGTTGTACACCTACAGTGAATGAGAATAACTCCATCTAATTTACGTCTAAGCTGAGCCATCAACATCAAGTGTTTGCAAAGTGATTCAAGGTTCAGACTCATCTGCCCACTGACCGGTTGCTGCCTGCGGGCCACCTGGGACAGGACTTGGCATGGCCTGACCTGGCACAGCCTGGTTTCAGTCTTCAGTCGGCAGGCCCAGTTCTTGTTTGAGCTGCGGGTGGAGACACCTGGCCCACAGCTGTGGGAGCAGGGGCTCCAGTCTGTGGTCTGCTCAATACAATTGGATATGATGCTCAGAGACTGACTGGACAGTCCACCCCCATGGTCTTGACGTGCCATCTCCACTCTTTCTAGTGAAAAAGACAAAAATGTTAGCTGTCAGCCTAATATGATATCCTTAGTTAGTTGGTTGCCCATCATGTATGTTATTTGTATTTTTGGTGTGTGACACTGGTGCTCAACTAAGTATAAATCCCATTATCCGGCCTATGCATTAAGCTGAACATTGAAGTCATATGGTGGTTCATTTGGAAACAAAATCTTTGACCTTTGGTGAACTTGAAAGGTCAAAGTTAAGGTCAGCACCTTGGTGAAAAACTGGAGCGCCAGTGTTTTTCTGTTTAAAGAGGGATGGGGTTTGTTATATAACCACAGGCATTTATGTCAAATAGGAAATAGCTGAAAATAATCAATCATTTTTCTTTATATGTTATCCTGTTTTTTATCCTCTTAGCAGATTTTGTATTAACCTGTACTTTCAATGAACTGTACCCATTCTACAAACTGTTAATAAGGTTTTCAGTCAATCAATCACACACACATTTCTTGCCATTATACCTGATACACATTTACACATTTACCTCCCAAAGGGTCTGGGTAGATACTGTTGTTCAAGCCATCGCAGATCCACTCCTTACAGCATTGTCCTGACAAGCGCACAAGGTGGGGCTTGGGGCAGAACATGGCTGGCGGCATCTGGAGGTCATCGGTGCACAGGGGAACACAGGTCACTCCGCCACCCAGGCAGTGGCACAGATGGGCACATGAAGGCTGGAATGTCTGGCCCTCCTCAAGCCTCATTCCGTTCAGTTCACAACCCAGTGCATTCTGACCTGACCGCAGGAAAGGGAGTGGAGAGGAAATGTTTTCACCTAAGTGGGTGAGAGTCATAAAGAATTCCCACTGTGCCACATCCATGGCGAGGTGAGAGTGAGACCATGAAAGTGAGACTTATTAACCATGCAATGTTGTAATTAACTTAATTATTCAGGTACGTTTGATAACATTGAATAACTATTATTTTGTTAATTAGTGTTCATGAGTTGATATTATATGTTAGGTCAACCTTTTTTTGATTATTTGTATTATTTTATACAGAAAAAATGTCAAGCAGACCGACATTATTATTTTCCAACACTGAAACGCTGGCTCTAACCTACAACAGCTCCATGGGAAATAAATGTCTTCCCTCACCCACACATTCTCCTGGACCTTCGGGATAGCTGGCGCTGTAGTCACACTGCAACCCTCTCTGGCTGTCACATGGCATCCTATCAGTGCAGGCTTCACCCTCCTGTGCAGCACACACCTGGCAGCAGTGACACCCATCCAGGACCAGGGGGACTGTGGGAGGGCAGCGAGGTGTAGGTTGTGGGCACTGGCACGGCCAGCCACAAGACTGGCAGCACACCTGAAACATGGTCAGATGTTTGCCAATAAGAAAATGTTGTGTGTAGCGTATAGTTATGTAGAGTGTGTATTTTCAGCCATACAAATATTTTGTATGACACACTATTTCTCTTGCTTTTGCTTCTGATATTAAGTGTCTGAAAACGTGAAAGTTAGATATGATCATGAAAAGTCTAAGAACAGGAACCACCGCAAACTGCTTTTTCTTCATCTGTAGCAAATTGGGTACAGGCTTTAGTTCCGACATACTATAGGTCCATCTGTCATTAGAACGACAATATACCTCAAACCCTAACCTAACCTTAACCGCAAGCATGGGAGCAGTGCATGTCCGCCTGCATGTCCGATCGGTTCCCTTTATTGTTTGAGAACTGTACATCTAATGTTTGCAGGTAATTCACACGGTTAAGTGTTATTATTATCTCAGACGATTATCTCAGATCCGGAGCTATCTCACACACTGCTATCAGTGCCAAACATCTTGCAAATGTTGTGCATGACATCATTTAAGAAGACACTCACTTTACAATTTGGCCTATAACTCTTAGGTCATGCACTTTTTTGTTTGTTTTTTGAATTTCCCTCAAAACACATCTTTTGCTACTACTCAGAGATTGCTAGACATCATCTCTGGAATCATGTGATAAACAGTCGGATGTTTTATATTCGTACTGCTTAAAGGGGAATACCACTCATTTTTAATATGACAGAATGATCTAAAGGTCAAAGGTCAAAGTGACATTGCACTTTAGCTAAACACATTTTCGTATGTTGACTTAGCTGCTATGACAAATATCTGAGAGAGAGAGTTAAGGTGGAATAAAACAAAGTCCACCGACCCACTGATGGTCGTTTCCAAATTATGTTGTGTGATCACTCATATTCCACAGTACAGTATGATGTGTTTATGTTAATGTGTCCAAACAGTAGAATTACCAATACACCAACTGTAGGCATGTTCACAGAAGCCAGAAAATGTCAGACCCATAAGCTCCAGGCACTTACTATGAATTATATTATGATGAAATTAACCACCGCTCAACCCTAGTAGTCTTGTACAAACAACCAGTCAAGTCACGGAATGTCTGAGTTATAGCTCTGACAACGGTATGCCATTTTACTCTGCAAAGAACTCCCATCATAGCAGGACAATAGAGGACTGTATATTGATCTGGCAGTGGTTATACACCACTGTCAGATTGTAATACATACATACAATCATACTGATAAAGAAACATTCAATCATTTCCGATACAGAAATTATTAAAAGGTTTCAGAATAGTGATAGGCCCTCACCTGAGTGATGATACAAAGGAGTAAGGAGCCAAGCAGCACAGAGTCCCCACTGTCCATTATTGCCAGTTAGTTTTCTCTTACTCTCTCCTCCACTGTTGATCTCCTCAGGACGGTGGTGATGCTATTAAATCTGATTTTAGTAATGTGCCAGCCTCCTTCCATTTATTTAGAAAAGTCTAGCTTATGATGTCACAGACGGTGGACTGCAGTGTAAATACAGTACTTATTGGACAGGAATCAAAAATAGTTCTAATTCCACACTCCTGTTGCTCCATTTCCTCCACTACACTGTGCCCTTGGCTCAGGATCCTGGAAAGCCTTTCTTGTGGTCATTGAAACCAAAAGCTCATGCATACACAGACCTGGTTTTTAGTGATGTATATTGTATAAGCTTTATAAAGCACCTATAACTACCTATAACTGTAAGTATTGCATTCTGCACTGAGTGTGTTGTAACGAATATTTTATGTGAAAATTCTTTGTCTTTCTTGAGTGGTCCAAATCCACACACCTTCTTGACCAGAGGGATCCAACAATGTCACAATCAGGGGGGGGAAATGATTTGTATTAATCATGTACCTCTCCCCTTTGAGGAAAGACTGTCATTCCTATAAGAGGAGTCTTGCAAAGAATGGAATGACTTACGTTTGGCCGATTTCTACAAGTCTTCAGCCCAGAGAATACAACTCACTCACTTGTTTTGCGGTCATATGTACCTTAGCTACTGTATAACTAGGCTAATTTTACAAGACACATTCCTTTGTTTCACATAATAGATGACCATGCATTTCTCTTTCAAAGTCCTTATTATGAGGTATTTTCTCGACATCTGGTCGCCAAAGACAGACTACCACTCTCTTCTGAAAATAGATTTTCCTCAACTTTGGATGTGTTCTTTTGCAGTGATACAACAAGAAGGGAATGTAAATGCCAAATTCTGCTAAAGCACATCTGCTGTTACAATAACAAAAGTGTCCTGGGCCAGGAGGCAGCTTTGAAACTTGTTGTTCTTGCCATACAGGACACTTGAAGCATTTCTCCCCTCTCTGTTTTTACACAACTAAACCTATAAGAACACTGTATTGGTGTATAAGCACAGGTTTTGCAATATATTAGCCTCAAGGATTTGAAATGAAATACAAGAATGGATATATAATCTAAACAGAGTCTTGGCCTGCTGCTGTGTTTTGTGGTCAATAGCATGTTATGGTGAAGGGTTTAAATGCTTGAATGGTAAATTAATATTTTTGTTAAACTCATGCATAGGCAGAGATGGTTGAATTATTTCAAAGGATACCTATAAAGGATGCTGAATGACAAATGCATTTCAGTGAAATTATTTAGTTATTTGCTAAAAAAGGATCTTGATACAATACTTAAGATAACTTAATAAATGAACAGTAGTGCAGTGATATTGCTTTCCCACTAGATTAGATTAGTTTTTACTGTACGGTCAATGATCCTGAAACTTCAGAAAGCCTCCTAATAGGATCCTTTTATCGTAGCACAAATCATAAATCGCATCTAAACTTGCATACATGCCAACTTTGCATATTTTTGCAGACAGAGAAAGAGAAAGAGAGAGGGAGGGAGAGAGACGCATAGATTACAAACACACAAAGAAAGTTTGAACAAACATAACTAATAACAAAACACTCCCATATCTGCTGGGCGAAGTATGGCAACGTGAAAACACTGGAGTCATGTGATCAAGATGTATAAGTTAGATATTTCAGATCCCATTCCATGTGGCTATGACTGCTTCCAAAGTTTGTGGGCACTGGGTACTAGGGTAGGCAACCCGGCCTGGCAGACTTGTGTTTAGTTTTTATTTCAAACTTGCTTTGGCAATGTAAAAATACTTTGTTTCCAATGCCAATAAAGCCCCTTTGAATAGAGAGAGACAGACAGACAGAGAGAGACATAGAGATAGAGATAGAGATAGAGACAGAGAGAGAGAGCGAGAGAGAGAGAGAGAGAGAGAGAGAGAGAGAGAGAGAGAGAGAGAGAGAGAGAGAGACATAGAAACCCGAGATCTGTTTGGAGGGTTGGACCAAAGGTAAACCCGCCCCTCCATCAGTGGCCCCTCTAGGACCTTGGGTACACATGCACTTCTTATCGTTGGTTGCATCTCTTCACTTCTTATCCATTGGCAAAATGGACACTAACCTATCCCTCTCGTTGCTTCATCAAACTGACCCATTTTACTCTTTTTGTGCCTCGGATTTGATGACTGCCTCTCAGACTGTCAATAATTTCACAAAGGAACAGAAACGACTAATGAAGGTAGGTATAATGTTTCATTGAAACAGTGTTTTAATTGAGAAAAACAAGGTGATGTAAATATAATATGTTTTATTAGGCTTTGTGAAAACACTAACAAAATGTAAATTTTCTTTAACTAATTTGTATGGGCAAAATAAGCTGCTCTTTTACAAATGGGATTCTGACAACTATCCTTTGTCATCTAATGAAATTGCTATTAACTACTAATTTAAATGAAATATAACGTGACATTTAACTACCCGGTGTGTGTGGGTGTGTGTGTGTGTGTGTGTGTGTGTGTGTGTGTGTGTGTGTGTGTGTGTGTGTGTGTGTGTGTGTGTGTGTGTGTGTGTGTGTAAATCAAGCCTTAGTCCAAAAGACTGAAAGGTTCTCTTGATTTTAAAACCTTTACATTTTATTATATGTTATTTATTATTTAGATAGTTGATTGTTTTCAGTTGACAGTTGCCAACCTTCAGGAATCTGTTTGTCCTACAGTATGTTTCTGAAGTGACAGTCCACTCCTCACAGGCTCACACCATGGTGTCCTAGCAAAGGCGTCTATTTTCAGCGACACTACTTTGTACCTTGATGCCAGGCTGGTAAAACATTAGGCAAACATGATGTCTCTGAAATAGGGACTTGAATGGTACCCATGGTAACAGAAAGGCCAGGTCACTCATTTACAGCCCCCCTATAATGGTTGTCAAGATCTCTTCAGATATGGTTTACCCTGAAAAACAAAAAGTAAAAAACACATAGGCTAATTGTAATAATCTCCAATTCATCATCTTATCTTTGCACACCAACCAGAAACAGAAGTGCAGCATATAGCTTAGAATCTGTTCTTCAGAAGATGCAGGCACTAGTCATAATCTAAAGGCACATCCAGCACATCAGACTTGACTGATTTCTCAACCGTCCATTGCAGACGCTCCGGGCGTTGGAACTGGAGAAGGCAAGCCGCCTGCGCCAATTGAGCGAAGACAGGAGGACGTTTGCATTTGCCATGAACAAGAAGCTAGGCAAGCAAGGAACAAGACCCCAAACAGCCCCATTGGCCTCCTCCATTGTATCCTCAGTCAGGGGGTCTCAATCAGCTCCTCCTGCTGTCCTCTTTCATGGCCCCAACACAGGGGCCCTTAGAGGGCATGGGAGAGTTGCCAGTGCCAGTGCCAATACCCAACATAGAGGAGTCAAAAGGGAACAGCACTCCTCCTACCTCTCGCCATTAGCAGCTAAATTAAAGAAGGACAAAACAAGTGTTGCTCAAGACAGGAATGAAAGCAATGTGAGTACAGTGACATAATGTTGTCAGTATGAACTGCACAGGCTATTACTTTGAGTGCCAGCTCTAATAGAAGACAAGCTGTATGAAATTTGCCTCAAACAGAGGCTTTCGTATTAAATGACAAGATCTGTTCAGTTACTACTTGTTTCTTACTGTCTCTATGTCTCTCTCTCTCTCTCTCTCTCTCTCTTTCTGTAAATAAGGGTTCACTGGCAGATCAGAGACGTTGTCACTGTGGACATCCCAGGACATCAGTGACAAGAAGACAAAGTTGTCCTGCAGTATTACAGAGGCATCAATCCTCTGTCCACTGACTTGTCTGGACATAAAGACCTAGCAGTGGCCTATTCTATTGGCACTGGCCCCATTGAGAAGTGCAATGCAGCTGAACTGTCACAAGAGGGCAACAGCTTGTTTCACAATTATTTTGCTCATACTAGGTGTTTGACAGGCTGACAGTCTGGGAGGCAACCATTCAAGTCACAGAATTCAAAGTGTGTGACATTATTCACCTGCTTTGGGGTTAGCATGAACAACTAGTCCCACTGTGCCCAGTCCAAGAGATTTAAAAACACTGAAAGCTAAATTACAGACACAATTTAAGATGTATTTGTGACCCCTTAAGGAACTTTCACACCAAGCACTATAATGATAACTATAACTATATTGTTCATTCATGACATAGGTTTTTCTCCATTGAATTAAGCTATAGGCTACTTTAGTTCTTTCAAATTAATTATGAATAGTTTTTAATTGTGCGTTTGGCTAATAGGCTATAGGTGCAGAATATAGTTTGGGGTGTGGAAAGACAATCAAAGGGCCATGAGCATTTGCCACAGTTTACTACAGTTTACTGTAGCGGTGTAGCCTATAAGCTTAGCCCACAATGACATACAAAACGATCTGATCAATTTTGAAGTGTGATGAATGACACTGGATTATTGTTCTAGTGCTTTCCTGTAGCTGCAATGTGTGATAAACACAGAAGGATGTAGCTGATGTCGACAAAAGGTGTAACAACATTTCTGTGTGTGCAATGTGTTTTTCTGAACTGACTGAACGAGTATGTGTGTGGAAGTGAATACCTTTTACATACAGTAAAAAAACACACACAATTTGCTTCCCCTCGGCCATGTCATCAACAAGGATGGGATATTTTGCTACTGCTATACTGATGACACACAACTCTACATAAAGACTGACCCAGGCCCCTCTGCAGCCCCCTCTCAGTCCTCAGTCATCACCGTCATAGTCTTCGTCCAGATGCCTGGGGCTGGGGAGATAAAAGCGATGAAATAAAACTTCATACAACTAAACAGCTTGTCCTGGTGTCCTGGTGGAAAAGTGATGAATGTGCATACTCTCTAATCTCTATATAAATACAATATATTATTATTATTTAGCATTTATAGGCCTAGTGCTGCTGTCTTGATTTCAATTAATGTGAACACTCAACGATGCCTGTGTTTTTTTTATTATCTTGTCAGTGAAATGAGGATAATCATACAGACTTCATTATGAAGCATTCAGCTCGTCAATGGATTCCTTTCACAAATGTGATGCTCGTTCAGTTTACCAAACTGTAGGCTACTGCATTCAGTAGGCCTGGCTATATATTGTCACAGTCGGTCACACCTGAGTGGACTTTGTCTTTTTTTTTTATCCCACGATTTTTGTAACCCAATTGCCTAGGCTGTAATCCTGAACTGAGCTCATGATGATGCTGCCTTCAATGCATGAGGAGTGAGCAGCCCACTTCTTATCACCTGACAGGGGGGAGTTTCCCCGGTAGGATGTAGCACCTGGAAGGAACACGTTATTCCAGTTCCTTTCCCCTCCATCAGGCTGACCAGGGGGAGTTTTTGTGAGGGTAGGCCTACAACCTGATTGATTGATTGATTGAAGAATTTATTAACAGTTTGCAGAATTACAGTACATTTCAAGCACAAACTCAATACAAAGGCTGTTAACTGTGAGTGGACGACCCAATTAAGCATTACACTTGTTTCCAATAGGGTCCACCATGTTCAAATCATCAAAACATTTAGAGACGTACAAATAGACACTTCTATAGACAGAACAGGAATTCATCATAGCTACCTACCTACCCTAGAGGACACGGGGAGAACATGCCAACTCCACACAGAAAGGCCCTTTCGCTAACCTCACCTAGGGTATGGGCACTGATGATGTGGAGGAGAGAATACGCCCCAGCATCAGCAGGAATTGACTTTGTCTTTTGTTCCAAAGAATGGCACACACATTTAAACCAAACAATTACATGTGTATACTGCATAATAAAGTAAACACACACTGCACAGTGCACACAAGTATACAATAACTTTTTCCTGAATATCTATTGTCTTTACATTTTAAGTGGCTAATGGCTATTCTTTTCTTTTATCAAATGTACATAAAATATCTGACATTTCCACACAATTCTTATTTTTACATAGCCTACCAGTAGAGGTCTGGTACATAATACATCATCAGTCAATCTCAGGAATGTCTGCCTTTGTTTTGACGGGCACGAGTACGTGCGCGCGCCCCGTAATACATTGACAAAGATGGCGGCGTCCGCCGGATCAGGTAAACCAATTCTAAATTCGCACTGGTAGGCCTACTAACGATTTCTTGACTTATTGTAAGATGTGAAAGTTCACAACTCTGCCGCGGCTACTACTAATAGTACACAGACAAACCACCATACCATCCATGTAGCATTATCAGTAACGGGACAGCGTTGAATAGAAAATGTTACCGTTGTAACGGCTAGCTTGGTACTGGTAGCCATCATCAGATTCACCACTGGCCCGCTGTGATGCAGCTGCAAGCAGCGTGTCGAAGAAACAACAATCATGTTCATGTTTGTCTCTGTGGTGTTGTTTTAAGTAGTAAGTTGACACATGCAATGTATTTGGCTCGTGTGACTGATTCCATATTCATAGATCGACTAGCTAAAGTTAGCTGGCCGAAGAAGCCGAGCCGAACACAACAACTTGCATAGTCATCATGGTATATATTTGCGAAAGAAAGCACAGAATTGGCTAGCCATCATCAGTAGTTGAACTCATAATAGGCAGAGTTAACATCCTACACTTGCTCCCAAAGCTCCGTATATGAAAACATGCACGTACACAGTCAGTGACATCGCATATTATGTTTTTGAATTTGTCCTCAAATTTTGATTTACGTTCTTTTTCTTTCTTATGTCTTGTCTGTGTTAATTACAGTTTGTTTAACATTGATTATCCATTAGTGTGGCTGCGGCATTGGCACTATCCCGTATTCATAAACACTGCTTCTGGATTGGCAATATACGCTTTGATACATGTTACGTGATTAAGTAGCTAAATATGTCATGACTCGGCTTTCACTGTCCCAATTTCCCGTGTGGTGTTACATCATTTGGCTTTTACTTCAAGCAACTGTCATTTAACTAAGCTATTTAAATCTCAAATTTGAGTGAAAACACACGCACAGTTAACTTCACAAATGGAACAAAAATAGTTTTTGGTATTTTTTTACAGCTCTATCTAGAGACACAAAAAAAGGTTAAAATACTAAATCAACTGGTTTTGTCCAGAGTTTAGTGATAAGAGGACCAACTGAAAACAAGTTGCCCCTGATTGCCAATTCAACAGTCTGGCTAATCAACTGGCAGTGTTGTACACTGTAAATGTCTGATTACTTTGCTAATTGAGTATTCTATTAGGCTGAAAATATTGATGTCTGGTCAATACTTGCAGAAAAAGCCTTTTCATTTAAATGTTACAACTTTAAAGACCCAAATTAATTAAGATCACCTGCCTCTGAGGAATAAAACGGGTTATCTAAGACCACATAATGTCAGTGTCAGTTACACATGCCCCTTTAAGTGCTGTTGGGTTAGAAAGTTATTGAAACCCAGTGAAGATATTGTCTTGGAATAATAACTATTTTTCTTAATGTTATCTTTCCGTTTCAAAATATTAATATGAATTAGTTGGAATTCACGTATATTTCTCTAGGCCATATTAACCAGACAATTAAGTATGTATGTAAATCAAGATTGGATTAAATAGATTGTGACATACATACAACCTAATAGGCTCTATGCATTGCGCGCACACTACCACATTTTGGTAAAGTGATAAATTAAGTGGCAAAGTCAGTTTGATGTTTAATGCAATCAGATTGCACTTTTCAGTTTGGGTGTATGGGCTGTCAAGGCCAGAAATTCGTTTTTTGCCACTCAGTAAGAGTCAGTAGGTGTTCCTGTAGACTAGAGTATATAGAAAGGTAGACGCCTCCTTCGGCTCTGGGGCGTGTGTATCTCGAGAGTAGGCAACATGGAGGCAAGCTTTTGCCAGCAAAATGCTTCCTGTTATGCTTTCAGTGCCATTCAAATACACAGACTGATGCCATTTTAAGGTGCTTGCTACAGTCAGAAATGACCATAGAACATCTGCGCTATAATCAAAACCATGGAGAGCGTAGATTTATTAAGTTATGAGCAACTTTAGTCGCCCGTAAACAAGGAAGTGAACGGCAGTGCGCATGTGTGAAACCGGTCTAGGATCGCTGAAGAAGGAAAGGCCAAAAAAATAAAAATCTTGATTTTTATAAAATGGTTTATTTCAATAAAAAGGATCTAAAGACGCCAATACACGTCCAAGTCACCCTGTGGTTTTGTTTCTAAAGACGTGTATATACACGTCATTAGCAAATATTTAAAAAATGTTTTTTCGTGACAGGAAATGCCAGCTTCCTTGCTCGGATTTCAGGAGGTGTATTTACAGACTATATAGCATTCAGAGATTGTGTAATAGTTGTCTGGCTATGTGAGACTATTCTGTCACTTTTCTGTGTGCATAGATCCTGTTTGTAGCTCAGCCTTCGGGCCATATGTATCAATGGTATGTATGATGCTGATGAAAAATCTACACAAATATTGGTATGTATCAGTCTCCGCCCGACAAAGCCGGATGCACCAAAAGCATGGCCCTAAAATGGCTATATGTGTTTTCTCCTTGTAATGATGTGAAGTGTTTTTCCACCCTTAAGGCATTATAGTTCCCCGTAACTTCCGGCTACTGGAAGAGCTGGAGGAGGGACAGAAGGGAGGGGGAGATGGTGTGGTGAGTTGGGGCCTGGAGGACCCGGATGACATGACCCTGACCCACTGGAACGGCATGATCATTGGACCTCCCAGGGTGAGAGCAACAGACCATACTATACAGTTCCCTACCATTACCAGTTACCACATGGCTTTTTAAGGGGCTGCTTTGGAAGAATACTGCTGCTGTTGTCCCACAAAAGACACACAACTCCAACTTTTAATGCAACCAAGAACGATGCCTATTTTCTTGTAGATCACACTGGGCTTTTCAGATCATGAAACACTTAGGAACTTAATAAAATGCATGTCTTTAAGGATGTGTGCAGCTAGTCTATTAAATTGTGGTGGTGCTGCCCATAATCATTTACTAAACAATATGATCATCATTTTATTTTATTCTGTGAAAAGACATTGTTTTGACTGCACTTTCAACTTCCTTATAGTATTCCTTGTTACTTAATTATTTTATTGCCATCTATGCTTATAAACTTAGCTAGGCTATTGGGACCTATTTATGCCAGCTATGCGTATAAGCGTAGAGTAGACAACCGTTTAATCCATATATGAACGCGCCGTCCATCTGTTTACCTTTTAGCATTGCTCCGGCTAGTATAGACCTCCTCCGTCCCCATCAGCAATTTTTAAATCCAGCTCCGTTGAGCCTCCATTATAACCCGATTTTCAAAGTGCCGTATCTCCAAAGGTTCGAGAGCTGTCCATGATGCGCCGCCGCGCACCCGACAATCGTAAATCATTTGTGTTTGTATCGCATCGCTGAACAAATGTAGCTGGTTGTACTGCTAGCTAAAGGCTGTGGGCTAATGCCAGTGGTGTTGTTCCCCTTCCGGAGGCCCACACCTTCCTGTTTAACCCGGAAAGGACAACCAGCTCCGTATAGTGGGCCTGGACGGGCGGCATATGCTGCAGTAACAGCATGCTAACACTAGGGGCAGCAAAGGAGTTAAGGAAGGACTGCTGTATTGTAACGCAGTGGCTACCTTGCGGGTGAATTTATGCAAAAAACGACCAGCCCGGGCGGCTGGCATAGCGGTGCGGGCACCGTGTGTCGCGGGTTGGAATCCCGATTCCGACTACCTTTGCTGCGTGATTATTAATCCCACTACAGCTCTACAGCTCTAGGATAGACCCGTCTGATTGGCTCCCCGGCAGGCATAGTTTTACTGAGGTTAAGGTCAGGTTAGGGCATTATTGCAAAAATCAAATAAAGGCAGAAAAAGCAAAAAGGAAATAATAATAATAATCATAAAAAGGACAAAAACAAAACTACCACCGAAGTTTTCTGAAAACCTTCAAATTCTTAGTCAAAAATTCAAAAAATAAAAATATAATTAATGAGACACAGAGGTAGCTCCCGGATTGGAAAGCATAACAATGTATAGGTTACAACAGTTCTAAATGGGCTAATAAATACTCCAGCATGTTTGATGTCAGAATGGTCGCTGGTACTACATATACCTTTCATTTGGCGAAGTTCTTTTTTTTAGCCTTCGATTTCAGCTGATAAGACATTGAGTTGTTTAGTCAGTAAAAAAAAGCATTTTAATCCATTTGATGACTAACCACTTTAAATGCATTGTGTTAATGATAAGCAGAGTACAGTGAACTTTAAACCAGCCCTTTGGTCTTTTATTATTTCAGACAATCTATGAGAACAGGATATACAGTCTGAAGGTTGAATGTGGACCCAGATATCCAGACTCTCCCCCTTTTGTTCGCTTTGTAACTAAGATCAACCTGAACGGCGTACATAGCTCCAATGGCATGGTAAGTGTTCACATCTTTTCTCTTGTTAGATGGCATCTCGATCTTCCATATTAGTTTCTATAGTTTGTATCCAGCTATCCATCCAGCATAGACGGATCAAGTGTCGATGCTCAATCTTCAATGCAGAAGAGGGTGTGCTATCATCTAGTCTAGTCTAATATCTAAATATGTACATTGTGTGCTCTGAAAATGTATCTGGGCGGTGTGTGCTCTGATCTGCCTTTCCGCTATCAACTGTGCGTACATGACATTTCCTGTGTGTGCATTACATTGCATATTTCTACAATCACACCCGTGTGAAGTGAGGGGCGCTCTGTGAAGTTAGTAGCTAGCATGAGAGCTAACATGGTCTTCGTTTCTCAGTTCTAACGTTGGACAAAAAGGTTGAAAGTAGCTCATATAGGAGCAGCAGTCGTACCCACCACTACCCAGACAGCAGAGAGCTACTAAATAATGTCTAATACAACTGATGTTATAAATCCTTTAAACCCATTATTGCAACATACCTTAGTTACTTCACCAATAACAGTGGTCCCTTATTGGCCAAGGGTTTGCACCGACAGCCGATTTGCTCGGGCACATATGACGTAAATTCTCCATTCATTGTCAATGGCATTTAATGTTTGTGTTCAGACAGAATCAAAATAAAATTCTGTGTAAAATAAAAAGTCCATTGAGAAAAGTAGTCCTCCAACCTTGGTCCTCCCTTTCTTCTCATGTCATCTCCTCTTCCCTCCCCTTCCCAGGTGGACATCCGGGCAGTGGGATCACTGGCAAAGTGGCAGCTTTCATACAGCATCTGTATAGTGCTGCAGGAGCTGAGACGACTTATGATGTGCAAAGAAAACATGAAACTTCCCCAGCCTCCAGAGGGCCAGATGTATAGCAACTGAAACAGGCCATTCAACACTGCTATTCCTCACTGTCATAAACACACACAGACACAATTGATGTGTACATTAAAACACACATGCACACAGTCATTAATACATATGCTCATCTGTCACACACACACAAACGGTGTGTGTGACACACATCCCCCTCATAAGACCTGGCCACTAGCTGTCTCAGGAGCTTCACATTGGACAGAAAAAGATGCACAAGTGAACTCCTATACCCCACAAAAATGTCCTTAGATGCTTAACCACGAAGGAAAAAAAACATCCCACTGATCTTTATTTTATTTTATTACCTTTTACCAAATTACCGTTGTATTCTGCATTCAGATTGTTAAATCTCATAAACAATATTACATTGAGTGTTCCTATCATATACGGTGCTTGATTCTGCACACCAAGGTTGCTGACAGTAACTGTACCGTACTGTGGGTGTATCCTGTTGAGTGATTCAAGACAACTTGCTGCTGTTCTCTATTCATGTAAACCCCTTGCTCTTTTGCAAGGGGATTCCATGATGTAAAGTATTCAAAGCATTCGCCATTGCACTTGATTATACCGCTTAAAGTTTACCCTTACGTGGAAAAGCGTCACCATCTTAGCAGTATTCTGAAGTGGATTCTCTGTCGAAGCAAGACATGACTTGGCTTTTCTTCCCTGGCTCGTGTTGGTCTCAAATCGAATATCCAGTGTCCGCAATCCCGATGATGTGAATTTGCTGGGCCATATTAAATGAGTGCATGTACGGTACATGGGAATAAACTACTACTATTACTACTGTTACTACTAGACATTCAGCAGCATATTATATACTGTATGTATCAACGGGGCTCGTCATCACTCATGTTCTCCAACTCGACCTCTGTGTGCCATATGGTTCATAGCGCTTTGTGATGGTGATTGATTTTTAGAAAGCTGGGTATGGGTGGGTGGGGTGGGGGATGGTTGGGGCTGTGTGTCCTTATGCTTCAAAGATCATGAGATCTAAAAGGCTCGTTTTTGTGTGCTTGGCACCTTTTCAGGATACCCACTGTATTGTGGCCTATATGGAGAGGCAGGAGCTGTTTCTTTTGTTTTTTTCGTTTTGTTTTTCGGACTGACTTGTTTATACTCCATAGGGTCATCTCTTGTACAGTGAATGCCCACTGAATGCAATGTATGGCTTTAGATGTTTATTTTATAACGGGTGGGAATCTTGTCGGGATGACGGTGACCTGTTGCATGGTTATATTTCAATTAAACGTCATTACTTTTGCACGTGTTCGTGTCGCATCTGATTCTTTAATAAGTTATAATTGTGTTGTGTACGCCTGAAGATAACTGATAGTGCTGGAGGGGTTGCTTTCAAATATTAGTTATAGTTAAACAAGGTATATACCAGTAAGATGCCTGAGGGCGACCTCGAGGTCGTGCACGCATCCGCGGTGTGCACGCATCAGCCTGGGTGACAGCAGACTTCTGGGCAAGCGCTGGCGCTTTGGAATGGGGGTCAGATCAACATAGCCGCCTGGGTGACAGCAGACTACTGGGCGAGCGCTGGTGCTTTGGCATGGGGGGTTAAGATCTTAATTTTCGGGCCGGTTGAGAACTGTAGTTTTCGCCAGCTGCCGGGCATGGCTGCACTAATAACTTTGGGGCAGGCCTGTCCAGAGTTTAAATAGACGGGTATCAGTCAAAAGGGAGACATCGAAGAGGAAGGATCAACATATGGAATGTCAGAACAGGTCAGCTCCATATACGGAGATCTAAGGGTTTGAGGTCAGATGTAGAGTTGCTGGCCAATATTGATGACATCAGGGATCTCCATATATGGGCTTAATATTGATGACATCGGGGATCTCCATCCCTGATGATGTCACATGCTCCATCCCTGATGATGTCACGTGCCTGACCATGCCCGACCAACACACTGACGAGAAATGCACGATTCCATAGTTAACTGACCTTCAGTCGCAATTATGTGCCACTGCCCAATGAAGTGCAGTATATTGCTTTTGCAATTACATCACAAAACAGCCTATAAATTAAATGCAAAAGGATGGCTTTATTATACAATGCAAGAGGGTACTGTAGGCCAAATGTAATGGAGAAGAACAACTATTATTGCTATTAAAATGATCATTTAGCAGCCTAGATACTGGAACTTATATTGGTACATGGTGTAGATTTAGGAAAGTCGAATTAAAGTAATGGTTGGTAGACAAACAATATCTATTACTGTGCGTGAATTGGTTGGAAGCACAAGGTTGAATTTCTGATTTTTGTTCTACTTGACATAGTAACTGTTATTACCCACATTTTCAAAATACTGCATTCTAGATGTAATAGCTTACTAACTAGTAAAGCATTATTTATTTATTATTTAATGCGTTTACCACCAACAGTGCTGACGCAGGACAGGCAAGATCTTATGGAATATGGTTGAGAATAATAGGCTAGTCCATTGAGCAAATGGAGTCACTGATGTACAGGATAGTTTTACAGTTTCAAATGCACATTATTAATTCATAGTTGAAAGTAAATATGTTCCAAACATATTGGGTAATGCTAATCAATAGTCCTGTCCAAATGTACAGAACAAGGAGAAGAATGTCTTACTGTGTTTGTTCTCTGACTTGACAGTCATCACCGATACTGAACAATATCACTGTTAGCCGTAACAAATGCCTATTCCCATGTAAGGTGAGGAAGCACTTTCTATGTTGAGGTTGATGCATGCTGGGACAAAGAAATTAATGTTTTTCATTCTGGGAAAATGAATAAATGAATTAATAAATATATTCCCCACCCATTTTAATGCCTCGAACCTTTAACCCATTAAACCCAGGAAAGCATCTGTGCCATTTTAGATTCTAACCATTATATTATACTTTGGCAATTAAAAAATCATGAAGATTTGTGCAAATCTTTGAATTTAGTATATCATTTTTAAAGAAAACATTTAACTAAAATCTTCTGGTGGGTCCCTGGAACATAATATTTTGAGATGGGGATCGGCTAAATGCGACATCATTTTGGGGGTTTCCTTGACATGAAAACTAATATAGCAACATACGTTCTTCAGAAGAAAACGATTAGTATTTAGAAAACATTTGTAGATCTTGCAGATCTTAATGGGCTAAAAGTGTTGAATAGCTCTATTCCGACAATAATTCCCACAGAGTATTGGTTCTCTATCTGTCCTGCTCTGTAGTAAACAGAAAATAAATAAAGTACAGAAAATATATGTTCAGGTCGGGATACCAGGAAAAGCAAGTAAATTGAAAGTGATGGAACAAATAAACGAGCCAACAAAATTGGAACACAAGCTGATAAATGATCTTTTTTCTCTTCCCATATAAAATGTGTAACCCCATTTCTGTTCTGAGGATGTGGTGCATCCGGCTTTGTGACTGCACATATTTCTACAGGCTGTGGCAATAGAGTTATATGGAGACGTGGAGACCCTATTAGAATATATTGATTTTACTTTTTTCCCCCTTTTTTTAAAGATATTTTTGGGGCTTTTTTTCTGAGTGTACAGTAAGTTGACAGGGGGGGGGGAGAGATGGAGAGTGACACGCAGCAAAGGTCGTCGGGATCGGGACTCAAACCTGCAACACGCTGTCAGGCTTAGCAGCCTAGGTGCCCGGACGGCTAGGCCAGCCCGGGCCATATTGCTTTAACTTCTTGACAATAAACCTTTTGTTTTAACCAAAAAATACCACTTTAATATGAATAGTTCTAATGTGACAGCTGCTGAGCTTAAATCTAGTAGAAAGTCGTTAGTAAATCATTACAGTTTGTCCTCTTTAATGCCCCAAATTTCTTATGGAGCTTAATCTTAAAGCCCCCTTTCTAGAGCACTATTTTTTATGCAAAAAGAAAGCACCCCTATCCCTATGAACTATCACTCTTAAACAGTGCAATGTTTTCTTCTCAATGCATTCGAGCTTTCGAGGCCAAATGGAGAGTAGCCTAAGTAGCAGTAGAGTCCTCAGTCATTCAGGGCAGGAAGCATGTCTGCCCAATGCAGTAAGCCAATCCTCCACCATGTTTCTGGAGTGAAGGCAAGGTATGGCTCTATGGGGAGGCTGAAGCAGAGTCCCCGTTCAACAGCTGTTGCTGCTTCCCTTTTTTGCCTGAACTATCCTCTCCTCTTCTGCAGAGAAAACGGGACAAAGACGGGCACGTGACCAAGGCCTGAGGGAGAGAAACCCAGCAAATCCATCACAGTGAAAGAGACAGCTGCATGGGCCCCCCTTTAGTCTTCCATACAACATATAGCAAAGCTCTCCTGGTCCTCCCAGGACTTCCAAAAACAAAGTATATACAGTAAATTCACAATACAATTCAAGTAACATGCACAGTATAACAGTAAGATGCTGCAGAGGAATACATCTTTATTGCAAATGCTATGAACAACAATCGACAAATTCACTCCATGTCTTTTCAGATCAATTGGATGTCAATCCGTTCATTAACTATGATTACCTTCAATGTGAATGCACTAAAAGTTCCATCTCCAATGACCCAACCAGCCTTATAGAAAGAAGAATGTGTGTGTTAAGCCCTAAATCAAATTAGCAAGCTTTCAATCACTGTAATTGTATAATACTGTGATGGAGCACTATATTGGCCTCACTGTATACAGTAAAAGGAAAGAATATCTCTCAATCAGAATAATTGTATGCAGATAAGAAGATAACCCTGTTATCCATAGCCCCTGTGTGTGTGACACATAGTGTGTGTGTGTGTGTGTGTGTGTGTGTGTGTGTGTGTGTGTGTGTGTGTGTGTGTGTGTGTGTGTGTGTGTGTGTGTGTGTGTGTGTGTGTGTGTGGCTGCGTGCGTGCGTGGGGCACAAAGACCAAGCATATGTTGTTTTTTTAAACTATCTGGTCCATTTGTTTGTCTCTTTATCCCATTTATGAGAGTGCATGTACTTTTAAATGAATCCCTCAGTAATATTGTTAATAATCTTATTCCATCAGCAACTGTATCATGACAAAACTGTCATTCCTGTTTTTACATGAAAATAATCAAGGGCTTTCACGTTTGCTGTAAATTTGATGTGTTCATTATCCGGATAGACCAAAGGCCCTGATTATCATATGAAATATCTGTAGTCACAGGCCATCTCCATAATTAACTCCACAGCCTGATTGCACTCTATTTGTTGTATTCAGATGTAAAAGGCAGAATGAGTATGGACCAGTTGTGGGAGGTGTCAGATGGTCACTGACACACACACACTCCCACATCCATTCTCCTACCCGACCCGGTGTGTGTACTGGTCTGAGTGGCAGTTTGGAGGAGCCCATCTGCTCACTGGGTCAATAAAACTCTCACACACACATTTTCTCAAAGAGTGAGAAGGGTGAGAATGCCAATTAGCTAAGTGCGACAGATTTTGACAGTATTCATTTGCATTCTTTATGGCCCTCACATGATTGGAATATTCTGAGCATAATCATTTTTTTTTTGGTCTAACGTGACTCAGATATAAAAGAACAATTGATATGCCATTATTCATATACACGCACACAAAGCTCATATAATACTGTTAACCAGGCCTAATTAGGACAACTCCCTTATCAAGAGGGTATTTGTCATTACTCATATACAATTGAGAAGAGCACACTTTGTGCGCGCACAGCTTTGTGCGTGGTTCGGTTGGCCAAGTCATAGACCGTGACGTATGCGGAAGTACCGTTATGTGGCCTGTGCTTTGTAGCCAACTGGCCATGATACGTCACTGACTTTACCTGCAGCTTTGTGGGTATTCGCAGTTTCCCTTTCCGTGATGCGATAGACCGCTTACAGAGCGCCCACACAACCTTCCCAGCATGAAAAAAAACCCAGTGGCCAAAGATACATCGCTGTCTGCCTTTGTTCAAAATGTAGATTCAAAATGTGTGTGTGTCAAACTCAGATCGCAGGGCCACATAGACGCGTGGCGTCAGACGTGAGCGCGCCGCAGGCACAAGCTTTCTGTTGTACAGGTACAAGCAGCAAAGTTACGCATGGTCCATACATTATGTATCCAGATTAATTATAGTCCTAATTATTTGCCACATGATTGTGTGTGTGTGTGTGTGTGTGTGTGTGTGTGTGTGTGTGTGTGTGTGTGTGTGTGTGTGTGTGTGTGCGTGCGTGCGTGCGTGCGTGCGTGCGTGCGCGCATATGGTATGGTATGCATGGACACATTCAAAAATAACACCAGATTTAGTTCAGTACATTTCAACATCTCCCATCTCTGGCCTTCTCATGTGGCTATGCTCCACCACTGAACTGAGGCACATTGTCCAGTATTTCCCCCATTCCATTCTTTAACAAAATGGCTGATGAAGCAGAATTGGCGTGTTGGGAAATGGCGAGTAGTTGTGGTGCGGTCACCCTGGGGGACAGTAAATTTCCCTCTGCCTGTGTTTCAGCGTCTGCGACCTCCAAGCTTGGCCAGGCTCTGCAGAAAGCCCCAGCTGAGGGGCTGCTGCCACGCGCATGGCTAAGGTGACGGAATTCAGCCCGACTCCCCCTTCTTACGCACAGCCTCACGCCCTTTATGAAACCTCAGCAGATGGCCAGGAGACAAAGAGTGTAAGGGTGAGAAGCCCCCCTTTCTCCATCTTTTCCCCATGACCCCCATCTCATCCAACACTACTCCACTACAAGCACCCAGTCAGTAGTTTCAGCTTTACAGCTGGCCCCTATCACACCCATTGTAGCCTCTTTCTCAAACACCCCCCCACCCCCCCACCATTATTATCATCACTGACCCCAACCAACCCCCACTATCCTGCAGCTCAGGCTCGCCACGTGCTTCTCAATTAAGTCAAAGCGACGGTACTTTAGCCCCTTTTCCTGCGCATGCAGATGCAACGATTACTCTCTGATATTCCATTTCTGCCAAATGAGCTTTTTTAATGCGGACATTAGCCAAACTGTTCCCAGTGTCCTTTTCAGCGGAGAGCTCCCATTTGGGGCCCTTCGGCAGGTAATTCTCCTTTTGACAGAGCAATTGAACTGGACAGCGCTGAAGGGCTATTTGGCAAAGAGCCATTTAGTGTAAGTGCTCTCAAGGCCAACGAATGACACTTGTAGAGACAATGTCACCCCCAGTGACACCATCAGTTGATTGTATATTGAATAGGAATGGTGGTGATGTACGCCCGGGCGAAATGTATGCAGTATTATTGGCAGGAAGAAGTCCAAGGCAAGTGTCCCAGGGAAAGTTAATTCACTCGGGTGCAATGGAGGTCTCTATCAATATCATGTGCCAAGGACAGCAGGACAGGGACTTTTAGCTGATAAACTGTGTTATTTCACTAATGTGCAAGTCGCAGTGGTACACTGGTACCACAGGTTGTGTAAGGGACAGTGTTCCAAACCCAAAGTCATATAATGAATGGTCTAAACATGCTCAGGGTTGCAAATGTAGGCTTCTGCAATGGAATAACAATGGATTTTATTTATAATGCACTTTACATTCCACGGAATCTCAAAGTGCAAATACAATAGGCAAATGTATAAAAGAGGAAACATCACACGATTTATAACAGTGGTCCTCAAAGTGCGATCCTGAGGGGGTTCCAAGGGGTCCCCAGCAAAATAAGGAAAAGTTCAAACAGGACAACCTTCCCCAATAGTCTATGTACAAGCTCACTACACGTTACATGATTGCGTCACGACATTTTCTCTCATGGCAATCTCTGGCACAAAATCTTTTCACATGGCCATATATCAATTTGGGGTCTGTGACGTGATTTATTAGATATTTGAGAGCTTTAAAATGAACACAGATGAATGCAATGTGTGCTTTGTGTTTTGGTCAAGTGTATTTAATGTATAGATAGTTGCTTTTGCAATGCCTCTTTGTACTGCACGTGTTGTCCTATTGTCAGTCTCACAGTGTCATCCACGACCCAGCATGTCATTGTACCCCTATCACTATCAACCATCATATTCCACCTCCAATACCTCTCTGGCCTTTCCAATTTCCAACAGCATCTCTAGCTCGCGCCTGGTTGTTCCCCCGAGACCCCTGACACACACACACACACACACACACACACACACACACACACACACACACACACACACACACACACACACACACACACACACACACACACACACACACACACACACACACACACACACACACACACACACACACACACACACACACACACACACACAGGCCATGCACAAGGAGAGTGTGCAGGGAGGGAGGGACACATTTGATTGATGACCCCTAAAATGGAAAGGATAGAGATGGACAGATTCCTTTTATCAGGATTGAGGGCTGACTAGATTAAAATGTAGTTGTACAGCCCCCCCTTTTTGCATCCCTGGCTGTTACCTCCCTCAAACCCCCCTCCCCTCCAACATCTCCTGTCATTCACCACACCACACCTGACGGCTCAGAGTTTTTCCTCATCTCCTTGGCTAACCTGTCACCTCACCTTCTCATTTGAGTTGACATGGTGTGGACATGGTTGATTCTGCAAGACTTAACCAGCCACCTCTAGATTGATCTGTTCCTTTTTCCTTTTTTTTGCCCCTACCGAAGTGCGTGCAGGGAACTCCTCAGCGGGCCACTCATAGCACCATTTTCACGAGGCTCAATATGAAATGAATATATGAAATGTGTGCTTTTCTACAACCAACCACCATTGCATCTGAAAAAACACGCCTATTGAAGTGGGGAATTTCTCTTTTTCTCATTTAGTGACTACTGATTAAAAGAAGAAGGGATACAAAGACAATCACTCTCATTCACTGGCTTGCAGCTGCTTCATTGTCAGCCCGTAGAGAGGGAGAGGGAGAGAAAGATTTCAGTGGAGGCACTGAAAAGATATTGCAGTGAAAAGGACTTGCATTTGTTTTATCAGAGGGCTCTCTAATGACTGGATGTGATTAGCACAAATTATCTCACTTATCACAACTAAACAGGACTTGATAGCTCATCTGTGTCTGCTTTCATCTGCAGCTCTACCCACTATGCATTTAATCAGATTCAGCATGCTACAGGGTACATTGAATCAGTGTCACTTAGTGTACATTAGCTAATGCTTTTGATAGGGATTGCAATTAGTGCTTAGATCGGGCCCCCCAAACCCAAGCCTAGTACTTTAGGGTATAGTTTTATACCCTGGGGCGCAACCTGGACTATAGCCCAGAATATACAGTACCTTGGGGTATAAAATAGGCTATCCCCACTTTAACTTTAGTTTGACAGGGGGTGTATTTTGTGCTGTTACACATACACAACTTGTACTGGCCTGTTGCTGCCTGGTTTAAATCCAGAATGTTCTTAGTAAGACAGCTGTTTTTATGTGCATAAAGTGCCTGTCAATCACAGTGATTGATTCATACAGTCTTATATAACATTCTGGTTAACACAAAAAATGTTTATTCCTCACCCTAATTATAAAAAAAATCACAGCCATGTGAAGCTAGGGGCGCTCTTATCATCATACATCATCTCATTCCGGCCAATGAGAATTTGCGTCCTCACCTTCGTCTTCAATGTCTGTGTTTACTGTTTACGCACTGTTTGTGTTTACACTCAAAACTGGCCATTCATTGTCAATGTTCGTGTTAGGACAATGTTTGTGTTTACACAAACCCTCAAAGCTGGACAAAATCACACTTGTGTGAAATGAGGGGCACCTACATGACGTCTCACAACGACAACGTCAATGTTTGTTTAAACAGGTATCAGTCAAAAGGGAGACATCGAAAAGGAAGGATGGATGGGGAACGACATCTGACATATATCCATATACTAATATTGATGACATCAGGTATCTCCATCTCTCTCTCTCCATATATGGGCTTAATTGTGACAGCAGGTCGCATTTATTATGACATCAGGGATCTCCATCCCTGATGATGTCATGCGATGTCAACGAGACCTGGGCACCATATACAGTATGGGGCTTTCCCCATGTATGGGGATTTTGAGTGATACACTGACTGACTGATGGGAAATGCATGATTCCATAGTTAACTGTGATCTTTGCGGCAACCACCGTGGTTATCATGAGACTGTCACAATATGATCATATATTGGCATTCCCATATATGGGCTTAATATTGATCACAATCTCCATATATGGGCATAACAGGGATTGTATTAGGGTATCAGCTGGGAATGCCCAATGCCCATGTATGGAACTTTTTCACGTGATGTCACGATGACCTGGGGACTTGCCTGGGGTCAGAGCCATAGAGAGTTACGCAAACTCCGTTCACTTCATGTCCCTATTTGAAGGCTTCAAATAGGGACAACCGGAAGTTTACGGAATGCATTGGAGTCTATGGGCTCGTGCGAGTACATTAACCATGTGATCGTGCTGTTTTCTGCCCCATCAATATTGCAACTCTGCCTGGGGTGAGCGACGGGGATTTGAGTTAGTGACGTGTCAGAGTGACGGGGATTGTGAGTGAGGTGACAAAAACGCAAGGTTTCATAGTTATCTGCGACCATCGTATCAAACTATTACTGTTTGTATTTTATTGTGATGATAAATGTGATTTGATTTAATTTGATATTATGAACAGATCAAGGTATTTACAGATTTAAGGAGGTATATATATATATGGAATATGGAATAAGAAATTCAATTTGCTTTTGGCACCTTTAAGTGCCTCTTATTCTCTGATACCAATGCCTTTGTGTGGTTTATGACCTGTGTCACACAAAAGGCAATTTTTGTCTCCACCAGGCCGAAGGCATGGGGAGAGAGTATGTTTTGCACTCCGTCCTTGTGTCCATCCGTCCGTCCGTTATCAGTTAATCTCCTGCACCATTGGCCCGATCCATGCCAAACTGTGCACACACACTCCCTGGATGCCAACGACGAACCTCTGCCCCAAATATTCCTCAACGGTCTGTTATAGCGCCACCATGAGGCCAATTTAGGCAAAACACATTTCTGTAGATAACTCGTACACATTTTATCCATACATCATCCGTTTCGAACAAAATGCCACAAATCACAAACACAGTGTCCAATTTCCATGAAATTATACACACACATTTCCACTAGGCCGAGGACGACATGCCACAATTTTGGCCAAATTTTCCCCAAATCAGCCTCACTGTGGCGCTATAACAGGCCA
This sequence comes from Electrona antarctica, assembly GCF_951216825.1. NCBI lineage: Eukaryota > Metazoa > Chordata > Actinopteri > Myctophiformes > Myctophidae > Electrona > Electrona antarctica. Next base: position 25,741,263 of record NC_136790.1, on the reverse strand, counting down.
ATTCCTGTTTTTACCTATAACTGCATCGATCTGTATACAACTTATGTATGGGCACTCCCTAGAGGCCATGGAAAAACATTTTCCCTGCATCCCTCCACATCTGCCGGTTATAGCGCCACCATGAGGCAGATTTCTGCTAAACACATTGTTTATGCACAGATTTCATCCAAATCTCACGCAAATCGGTACACATGATCTCTGTAGTCATGTGATCAAGACGAGCCTGTTGGATTTATCAGATTCTACACTGATTAGCTAAGATTGCCTTCCAAAGTTTTTGTTTTTGTACAAAATGCTGCTCATACAGAATTCTATCCTCAGAGATGCTATGAGTGATCTGGTTCTGCATTTCCTCAACAAAATGAAGAAAATTGTTGCAAGAAACAAACAAACAAACAAAAAAACATGTTTATATTACTCTTAAACATTTTGCCAAACATCACACACACTCCTATCTTCCTGGTGGAGACCTGGGCACTTTTTCTACTTCTCTCTGAAAACATGCCACAATGGAAAATCCCCCACATCAACATCTGTCTGTGAGATTATATATATATTTTTATGATCTTAGTCAAACTGTACTTTGTAGAGCCATCTGTGTGAGCCATCCAAGCTGTGTGTGTGTGTGTGTGTGTGTGTGTGTGTGTGTGTGTGTGTGTGTGTGTGCGCGTGCGTGCGTGTGCGTCTCTGTCTGACCATAGTTTGACCCATGTAACCCTGCCGACACGGAGGGGTCAGCCTGTCACAGCCGACAGGCCGGAAGTCACCATGAGGACCATTGTATGTGGAGGAGGCTTGAGGGGGTGCAGATCCATCAGAGGGGTGTAAATATGCCATGGACTTACAGCATAGAATGTGACTTATCAACCTCACTGAAATGTAAAGAATGTAACAGTGAATTGTGTGTGTGTGTGTGTGTGTGTGTGTGTGTGTGTGTGTGTGTGTGTGTGTGTGTGCGCGCGTGCGTACATATGTAAATATATATATATATAGCTATTATATATATATATATACATAGCTATTATATATGTAATTTAATTATCATATCGTAGAATAGACACACACACACACACACACACACACACACACACACACACACACACACACACACACACACACACACAGTACAGATAATGCATAAATACAAGTAACACACAATTTATAACGCATGGTTTGAATGCATGTTGACATACATTAAATTCTCTGTTCTAACTTCCTACAGTCAAGGCAAGTTACTGCAGATTAGCATCACATCACATTTCAGTAACGAGCTGAGCCCACTAATGATGAATTATGAGGGGAAAAACCCTCTGATCGGATGAAGAGAGTGAGCCGTTTCAGGGCAACAGAAAGTGTGTTACCTACTTCATTGAAAGACAATGGAGGACAAGATGTTGTGTGTAGTGTCACCCACGTGCTCCTGCAATGCTATTGTCTGCTCCCCTTCCCAGTTAGAGGAGAGCAGTAAAAAAGGAGGCGGGTGATATGTTGACTGATTCCATCGTTTGAGAGAGAGAGAGAGAGAGAGAGAGTGTGTGTGTGTGTGTGTGTGTGTGTGTGTGTATGTGTGTGTGTGTGTGTGTGTGTGTGTGTGTGTGTGTGTGTGTGTGTGTGTGTGTGTGTGTGTGTGTGCAGCATGCAGGGGGATGCACAGACGGCTCGTGGTAATTTGATGTCTGTCCCCGGGGATGTTTGATGGATTAATGCAAAGCAGCTCCCTTTTCCAAAGCACCACCTGATCTTTGGGGGCTTATGCCCCACATATAAAAGCTTGCAGTAGTGCTGAGCTCAGCTAGTCTAGCCGTTCCTCTCCTCTCTTCTCTGTCTCTCCCCTCGCTATACTTTCTTCCTTCCTCTCTGTCTGTTCTGTCCTCTTTCTGTTTCTCTTTCTCTCTTTCTCTTTTGTTTCTCTATACAGTATTGTTTTTTTTCCTCTGGCATACAGGCCTTGTCGGTTGAGATTTTACCCTTTTTCATCTTTTTTTTAATCTTTGGACAAGAGGAGAATATCAAAGTACCCTTTCTTCTGCATTATCTGCCTCCATTTTGGGTTCTTTGCACTTTGGCCTTTTCTCAAGCAGTCTGTTTTTGATACACTTTTATTTATTTTTTGTATATCTTAATTATTTTGGGGTTTTGCATCAGACAAAAAAAAATGCCACGTTCCTTTCTGGTGAAGCAGGTGAAGGTACATGATTTCTCCTCTTCTAACTACTACCATCAGCACCAGCATCCCTTGGATGGATCTTACAGTCTGACACATGCCATCACGGAGTCTGCCACCAACTTGGCCGTGCGCTTGAGTGAAAATGGTGAGTAAACACTCCTCTGTTTTGTCCAGTCTGTGGTTTATGTCCATTGTTCTGTGTGCTGCATGCTGCCATTGCTTTTTGCTTGTTGTTTACTGTGTTAAAATTTGTATTTGTTTGTACTTGTATTATCCAGTGTGTTTTTGTGTGTATGTTTTATCAGAAGCAGATATTTCTTTTATATAAACTGGGAAAGGATGTAAACTAACAGACATCGATTCATGATCCACCTCCTGATGCAGGGGGCTGTGTTGCTGTCTACGCTACATAATCCCCCCTTGAACCCCCCCCCCCCCCCCCCCCCCCACACACACACACACACACACACACACACACACACACACACACTCCCCAGTCATGGGTACCCCCATGCCTTCAGACTTTTGTTTTCCAACTCTGTGGATGCTAAATAGTATTCAGGTCACGCCAGCCCAATCAGCTTAATACCCGGCCAGATCACACAACAGCCTTTGGCTTTAATACTATTGTGTACATGCATAATGATATATACATGTATGCAGGCACTGGGGGCACACAATCAGATCCAAGCTTTCATGAGATCCCACTAAAGGAAAAAAAGCTCGGGAGAAAGACGAAAGGAGATATCCACATGGGACTGGTTTGTCCTTAGATGATGCAGTTGCCCTTGAGTCTTTCCTCTGCTCAGCTAAACACCCCCAACCCCCCATCTCCCCCTCTCTCTTCTCCAACTGATCCTACAGGATGTTAGATAGCCACAGGGGGTAGGATTGCAGCAACACAATCCATATCTAGAGCAACGAGAGGTGATGGTACAGGGTTTTAGAGAATGGGTATTGACTGGAAAATAGAGAGTGGTGCAGGTAATTCAATGAAGTGCAACATGAGTAGTGAATTCAGATGACGTTTGCAGAGATAAAAGACCAGCATTGTGTGTGTGTGTGTGTGTGTGTGTGTGTGTGTGTGTGTGTGTGTGTGTGTGTGTGTGTGTGTGTGTGTGTGTGTGTGTGTAATTTAATGATAACATATATGTTTTTCTCATAAGGAGCATAGTCATCCAAATAAATATGTGCTTTGACTGGAATGTACCAACATCACAGAGTATTCTTCTGCTCGTTGGATCATTTCTCCTCAGATTTAGGATGCCAGCTGTCTACTTCCCATTGTGTTGTGTTGTGGTGGGAGGGGGGGGGGCTGCATGTGAGGGGGTGGCACAATATACTACGCGCTGCTGTCAAGATCAGACTCTAACCCCCCCATATGCACACCCCCTCTTTATACCCGCCTTTCCCCATCACACAAATCGCACCCCACCTGTCACTCAATCTCCCCATTACCATATCCACAAACACTTTCAAAAACGCCACAGATGGGGAATGATCAGATTAAAATGATTTAGCGATTTAGGGGATTTCACCACTCAGACACTGCCATTACAGATACAGACGTGCCACTACTGGCAGGTGGCGACAGGTGGATCGATTGTGAGCAGAACTATTGCATTGAAAGGGTTTTGTCAATGTCAGCACATATACAGTATGACTTGTATTCATCTGCTGTGGCCTTTTCAGATTTTTTTCCTTTTTAATCATAGCACTTGTTGGAGCCAGATGAGTTATTGATCAGCTCAAAACTGTGCACTGAAGACTCATTAATATTTCATTCCCAAAGCTTTGCTGATCCTCGCACTTTCAAATGGCTTCCTGTATACTGTTTCATATTGATGACAGGAAGGTCTTTGGGGATAAACATGTATCAGTCGTTTTCCTTATACAGATACCATGCAACATTTCATTGAAATATAGATGGATTCAAATATGTATTTCAAAAAGACACAAGATGTTTAACTGTGAAAGTATAACTCACACTTTAGTGTGTCTACAAACGATCCCACTTCTCTATGTTAAAAATGTTCCCCTTTTCCTTCACAGGCTACATCCAGGATTATGTCATTCCCTCAGTGTGCCAGAAAACAAAGGAGCCGGGTTCCAGGTCAAGGCAAACTAGGCTCTCCACAGGGCCCCTGTACACCCAGGCAAGTGTTGGGGGAAGCGGAGGAGAGGAGTTCTCTGACCATGATATGGAGCATCCAGACAGTCCTGTATCCAGCGCTACGGCTGAGTCCGACAGTGGCAGCCTGCTGAGCCCCGATCCAGAGGGCTGCACCATCAACACCTTCCTCATCTCTGACGGACGCTCCCGCCGCAGCCCCAATAAGAAGTGTCCCCGCAAGGGGGGCAGCCTAACAGACAGCAGCGAGGAGGCAAGTTCTGCTGAGTCTTCTCCTACCAAAACAAAGTCCAAGGGACGCCATGTTTGCGGCGAGTGTGGAAAGTCTTATGCCACCTCCTCTAATCTCAGCAGACACAAACAGACCCACCGCAGTCTGGACAGCCAGCAGGCCAGGAAGTGTCCGACCTGTCACAAAGTCTATGTGTCCATGCCGGCGTTGGCCATGCACATGCTCACCCACGACCTGAGGCACGAGTGCAAGGTGTGTGGCAAGGCCTTCAGTCGGCCCTGGCTATTGCAAGGTCACTTGAGGTCCCATACAGGGGAGAAGCCCTTTGCCTGCGCTCATTGTGGCAAGGCCTTCGCCGACCGCTCCAACCTTCGAGCCCACATGCAGACACACTCGGCCTTCAAGCATTACACCTGCAAGCGCTGCCACAAACAGTTTGCCCTGAAGTCCTACCTGAACAAGCACTATGAATCAGCCTGCTTCAAAGGATCTGGAGATGAAGATGACTTCAGCTCTGAGGACTAACTTAAATGCTGCAACGTCTGCATTTATTTTCTATTTGAAATTCTTTTTCTAAACATAAGTGAGAGGATAAGTGAGATGACAAAGACAGGTTGTGGATTCACAGACTGGTCTCTGTTTTGCATGCATGCATCTTCCTACTCCAGCCTTTTGGTAGAAGCAATAATCTCACTTACAATTGTTGAGAAGTTAATAGGGAACGTATACAAATTCCTAACATTTTGAGCTTTGATTATAATTGAATTGTACATATTTTCTATTGTTTTGTATTAATTTAAATGCAATAATTTACCATTCAGTATTATTTTATACACCAACTAGCTCTTAATGTACTTCCAAATTGATGAAAAAAATGTATTTGTGTATTTATTTATTTAACTATTTATTATTATTTATAAGATGATTTATTTATTTGTCAATGCATTTGTGAATTGAGCATTATTTATTAGAGAGATGATTTGAATTTGTTGAAAACAGAATAATTGAAAATATAATATATTTCTGAGAAAACTGTTCCAGGATCTGTTTCATTTGATGATAGTAATGAAAAGACATAACATGAGAAAATACTTAAATGTCCTTCTTTTTCATTCATGAAACTATGCACAAGTTTAACATTGAAAGGCAAGAGTTGAACTACCTGACCAGTAAAACAAATTACACAATGAATTGATGTAATTTGTGGAAGTTTTATTTGAACGTTCACATTTTTATGCTTCATTAATTATTATTAAATTATATTTTTCTCTTAATTGCATGTGGTCATATTTACTTCTTTGTTGTTCTGAATCCTAAGTAATTATAAAATACTCAGTTACTTCGGTCATAAAGAGATCAGGAAGAGAAAAATGGTTGTGGCTTTCTTGGCCAGCAGAGGGGGCAATCATGTTACAGAGCTAGAGACAGCGCCATCCCACCAAGCACAAGCCTTACAGTAAATGGTCTTAAAACTTAAATATAGTACAGTATGATAGAGTATATGCATACTGTTGATAACGTGTGTAAAGAGTTCTCAAGTCACATGCATAAAGGTGAACAAAAAATAGACATCTTCCCTAGTACAGAGCCAAACAACTAACCTCAGGAAGCTAGGAATACACACAGAGATGTCAGTCAAAATCACCATACACAAAAGGTGGAAATTCACGCTGTTACTTAACAGGGTGTAACAGTGGTGCCCAGTATAGGCCTGTGCCCTTCCCATAGCTGCTGACAGTCATGTGGGTCAAGGGTTTCCCTGGCATATAGCACAGGCCGCTAACAGCACAACGCTGTAGGCTTGAGGACAGGATGTGCACTGAGCCTAGTGTCATGAGAACCAGGCCTTCTGGTCCAGACTAGACGGGGCTAAGCCCTCTTTGGCCTCCAGCCATCAGCCCCCCAAGGGAAACTCAACTATGTGTCTCAGTGGACAGGAGAGTGGAGATCACTATTTTCAGACACAATGACGGCCATTAAGAATACACGTGTGTATGCATGCACACATACACAAACAACAACATTCTCACGCACGCACGCACATCGCACGCACACACACATACTCACATGCACGCACACACATACAGTACATACGCACACACAACATTTTGAAAAGGATATTGCCATAAGCCATAAGAAACAAACAAGACAGACATAAAACTTAGACAATGAACAAAAGGAGAACAACGTAATTCCAGGTCAACAATGCTTGCCAGTCATCAATGCAAAAGAAAAATTTGATGGGTGATTTTATCTCTCTTGTATCAAATCTAAACCAGGAAAATGGCATCATGATCAAGAGAGACATGTTTTTATTGCCAACTTCAACTTGTAGATTCCTCCTGTCTGATAAACTTTGTTGACCCATGGAAAGCTTGGAGGAGAACCAATAAGGACGCTGTGGTCCCAGGTGACACTGGAGGAAGCCGTCAAACATGGGCCAAATTTAAGGACCGATCAAGCCCAGTCTTGGACATTAAAGTCTACCGTGGGCTTCTCCACAAGAATTGTCGCGTGTGAGGAGACTTCCTGGATCAGAGCGGCTGAGCTGACTTCAGGCAGTCAGGGGGCCTCAAGGGAGATGATGACACCGGCCACAGGATCAAGAGGCACCTGTGTGGCTTTAGATATGTCCCATAAACAGCCCTATAGGTTGTTTATTTTAGCTAAGATGTTAGCTTTGGCAGCTGTGAGTGTAACATGAGAAAAATGTTCACCTATGAAACTGTGATTTTCACATTTGCAACTTGGGACCCATCTTACACAGTGATCTCATTTTTATAAGAAGTGAAGATTTCATGCCTTAAATGGAGGTTTTGTTTAAGATATATTTTATATAGTCTTCAAATAAGAGGCGAAAGAGTGGAAAATGTGGTTGAGACCATTTGTTGAACCTTTTACACACAGACAGTCCCACCTGTCTTGATTACTCAAGCTGTCGAGAGCTGTGTAAAACGATCAGTGTCTTTGGGAGGGAACAAGACTTTAAAAGAGAGGGAGAGAGTGGGGTTAGGGTGTAGGATGGGACAGAAGAGGAGAGGTTAGGCTAAGTCTTATCTTGAGGTCACACCACAGGGTTAACTGCACAGATCAAATACTGCTGCTACCGTACGTACTGGGAGCTACCTCACAATTGCAAATTAAATTAACAGGAACTGGGAAGTGAGAGTTTTGCTTTGACAAATATCTATCTCTGTTATTATCAGTCATGGGAAAAATATATATTCTGTTATAAGTAAATACTCAAGTATTCAAAAATAACGAAGTAAAATATTTTTTAATATTGCTGTATTGAAATATAGAACAAAAATAAAATAGCTTGTAGATTGTAGATCTACTTGTAGATCGATCTGCTATTTTTACTAGATTTAATAGGTCTTAAACGGTTAATTGTGGAGTCAAAAGTACAATACGGTATTTCTATTTGAAATGTAGCGGAGTGAAAGTCACATGCATGCAAAAAATCACACCCGTGTGAACTGAGTGGTGTAAGGTTTTATATAGCATGATCAGCTGTGGTCTGACGTAATGTCTGACGTAATGAAATCACACAAAATATGTTAAGTAAAAAAAGCTATCATTTTTGATAAATGTACGTATCACACCCGGATGTGATTTCACAACTGGCTGTTTTTGCGCAGAGAAAATGACCACGGTTGCTACGGTCATCCAGTTCACCCGGGTGTGATTTAATTACGTCAGAAATTATTTTGAACATAGCAACCATGGTCATTTTTTTATGCACACAAAAGCCAGTTGTAGGAGTGGTTTACACCACTCAAAAAAAAGAAGAAAAGAAAGAAGTACAATACTCAGGTAAATATACTTGTCCAGCACTGATTGTAGCCCCTATTTAAAAGAGCTCTGCAGGGGTGCAAACTGTGTAGTGATGATGAGTTTGACTGCTCGTTATCCAAACATTCTCCAATCAATCTCTGTCTCCCCTCTCATTCCTGTGGTTCTGCACTCTGTGCACCCTCTTATAAAGCATGAAGGCACGTACGCACACACGCACGCACGCACGCACGCACGCACGCACGCAGGAAAACATCAGCAGTGGTCTGCAGCTGGCTGTGAGGAATAACTGCTTATGGCCAGGTTCTCTCTGTGGTGCAGCTGTTTCTGATGGACTCAGTAAGTCAAGATGTCTGACCACAGTCTCTCCCAGCAGTGTCCCCACTCCCCTCAGAGGAGATAACTGGGCAGTGTTGTAGCTGACTAGCCATGTGCTCATCATCGGCTCATCACTCAGTACTTGGCACATGCGAAAGGGGAATCCGAATGTGTGTGGGAGGGGTGTATTACCTGATGTCAGAAGAATTGCCTGTTGTAATCAAAACCCATCTCTTTTCTGTCTTCATTTTAGTCTGTCTTCTGATTCTAGGATTGATTGTTTCTTTTCTTTATTATAGTTAACCACTTTCAATGTGTCCCTATTTTGGGCACGTTAAAACATCTAAAACAATTTCAAATATTGTAATGGTCATACCAATGAAATGTGCATAAATGTGCTTCTTTTATTGTTTTATTATCTCATCTAGATGTAACTTTTAGATACAGGTCACCCAGGCCACCCACCCCCACCACAACGCAATGTGATGCATTGTGAGCTTGTATATAATATGCTATTCTGTTGTTGTTGGGGTTTTTTGCCTTTATTGATAGTGGAAAGTGGAGACAGAAAGGAAACCGGGAGAGAGACGGAGTGACACACTGACATACAGCAAAGTTCGTCAGGAAGGGGACTCAAACCCACGATGCGCAGGTAGCATTAGGAGCCTATAGGTGCCTGGACCATGAGGCCGGCTCGGGCCAGATATGCTCTTATGTGGTTAAATCACACTGTCTTAAAAGTTTGGGATGTTCTAATACCGGCTTCCAAATGTTTGAAATGTCTATGACCACTTCTCTCAGTAGTGTCACTCTTATGTTTACCTTAATACGGGTCCTGCCCACTACTACACACTTCATTATTTCTTTAATCACCTCGACAGGGTTTTAATGGCATTCCTTAGGTTGATGGAGTGGGGGCGGAGGGTAAAGTATTTACGGTTCCAAACTGTGAGGCCATGGTGGCTAGGGGAGAGAAAGCGCGGCAGGGTCGTGTTGCTGGCCGGCTGAGTGTAGTAAAACACCATGGTGTCCTGCTTTATGAGTGGAACCAGGTCCCGCTCAGGTCGCTATTGTTGGTGCAGCTGAGCTAGGGGCCAGGGGCCGCCACTGCACTGGTTTGATGTGTCAAGGGGCCGTGTTTGTGAAAACAATCCCTTTGATGACACACTCCCTCTCTCTCTCTCTCCTTGCACTGATCCCTCTCTCCCTACAGCAGCGCCAGTCAATCTGGAAGCCATTTGCTCCGTTTCCACAGAGAAAGTTCAGGCTTGATCACCTCCCGCATCTGCTGAGTGTTTATTTACACACAGCACTTAACCCATTAGAGTTAGACAAACCAAGCAGAGCCACTGATCACTCTGGCCTTCTGAGGGCAGCGGCCAGGGGGCGGGGCAGGGGTGGCTGGATTGGGTGAACTGTATTCAGATCAGGGGTGGCTGGATTGGGTGAACTGTATTTGAATGATCTGTAAAGTTCAGATCAGTGGTTCCCAAACTTTTTAGCTCAAGACCCAGAAGACAATTCTGACGTTCGCCTAGGACCAAAACTAGTGACAGTAGCAGATCTACATGCTCACAATGCATCCCTTTGCACCACATTGTGAGCATAGATCTGCTATTTTCACTACTTGTTGTTCTTTGTGGAAATTATTGTATTTATTTTTAAAATATATCTATCACACAAGGGAGAAAATATCCAGTGAGGGTATATTTTGTGAGACACTATATTGATTATTGACTGGGTCTGAAAGAGAATCCAGACTAAATGTCAAGTGTAAATGTAATAACATACATGGTATGGCTATAACATGGAGATCACAGAGACTGACTAAAAGTAAGTAGTAAGTAAGCCTTGCCGAGCCATGAGGTCCATAGGGCAGGAGCCTATCTCCTGTTTCTGTAGCGTGAGGCAGCTTGATGTACAGTACAAGTACACCCCATGGTCATGACGCTAGTATAATTATGTCGCAGCCCCACCCCCCCATCCAACCCTTGTTGATGCTGAGTGCCAAGCAGGAAGGCATTGGGTCCCATTTGTCAGTCTTTGGTATGAGCTGGCCGGGGATCGAACCCCAACCTCCCAGTCTCAGGGCAGACACTCAAACCACAAGGCCACTGAGCTGGCATATTGCAAAACCCTAGGAGTAATGGATTCATAGCATTATGATGGGCAGACAGATAATAATGAGACATTGAGGAGCATCACAAGGTGAGGTCCATCATTTAGTGGCTTAGAACTACAGTATATAGCTGCCTATACGAGAGGATATTTTTAATGCTCTAGAAAACCGATAAATATGCATTATTAAATGTATTTCTAGAATTTCACTCATTATAACTGGGAAGGAGAGCCCTTCTGTTTATGACAGCACATATGAGGGGCTCAGCAGAAGAAGCTGTATATTTAGGCAAGAATGGGTAGTTGGTGAAATCTGCACTGGTACTGTGAGATCGGTGGCAATGGCCCGACATAAAAATGTGAGAGTGGTACCTGACATATCCATTGTGACATGATGTGCTTGGAATTTTTGGTTTCTGTTTTTTATGGAAGGAATGTATACCATAAGCATTCTTATCAATTTTATTTTTCTCTTTAGGTGTATCACTGGAATTTGATTAAGTTATTTTGTTTGGTTAAAATAAGTGTTAAATATATTCTGATTCTCCATACATGACTGTCCAGCTCTTTATTAAACAGAAAATACATTTCCAGGTTGAGATAGCCTACCATTTTGATCCTATATAGAGCAGTGATACCCTCCATAGAGGGTATGCGCGTGACTGATTGATTGATTGATTGATTGAAAGATTTATTAACAGATTGGAGAATTACAGTATATTTCAAGCACAACTCAATACAAAACTGTTAACTGTGGCCATAAAGCATTACACTTGTTTACAATAGGGTCCACCATCATCATCATCATCATACCGGCCTCAGCATAGTAAAAGCCACCATCATCATACCCGGAAGTTATGCGGGAATGCCTACTGAGTGGAAAAAAACTACTTTCTGGCCTTGGCAGCCCAGACATCCAAACAGAAAAGTCCTATTTGATTGCATTAAATGACTTTAAACAACATTAAATTCACTGTCACTCACTTTGCCACTCGATCTGCCATCTAGGATAGAGAAATGGAAGCCACGGCTCATGGCAAAAAGAAATGAGCAGACATGGAACACTATAAAAATGAAGCTAATAAATGGGTATAGGCTACTCTCTCCTGGTTGTCCCCTGGTTGTCACCTACCTGGAAATGTATTTTCTGTTCATTAAATACCCGGAGATGGAGAGAGCCATGTGAACAAACACACTACTACTAAATATATAGGCTGCTAGTGCATTAACCTTTTAACAAAAACCTTTTTGTTTTAAACAATTGTATGACTTATACCCTACCTTAAATTGGGGGAGTCTTGTCGTTAAAATGCCTATAACCTACAGTACATACAAAAAACCCAACCCAAAACAAAAACTGAATTTGTAAACATGTGAACACTGGCTTCCATCATGGATGAGGAGTGAGGACCAAAACATTAAGAGTATGGTATTGGTCCCTCCCATTCAGTGGGGCGCTACTAAGTGTAGAAGAGTCGACTATAAAGAGCGCCTGCAGGAATATTATTACACGCACGTAGTAGTAGCCTACACGCTGTTGACCGTCACTCCCTCCATTGTCCGATGGAGGAGAAGTGTCAAAACAATCTTGTATTATTCCACGGTGAATTATCGTAGTCTACACGTTTTCAGTGACCTCCGTTTTCTGTGACCTCCTTTACGCGCCACATGCAACTGCCTATACACGGATTTTTGTCAGTTGCATGTGAATTTGTGAAACGTATCCTTTTTTTATCATGGCTTTTACTATGCTGAGGCCGTTGGCGACTCATCCCTTCTCCTCCTACGCTTCTGACCTGCATGCGATGTCCGACGACGAGGAGAACCGGAGCGAGAGCGACGGAAGCACGGACCAGAACTATGGATGCTGCGCCGAGAAGTACCGCCGGGTCTCCCGTGTCCTGGGCGTCGGCGTGGTGGTGAAGCAGCGGAACGCAGCCAACGCCAGGGAGCGGGACCGTACCCAGAGTGTCAACAGCGCCTTCACGGCTCTGCGGACTCTCATCCCAACGGAGCCGGTTGACAGAAAACTGTCCAAAATCGAAACCCTGCGCCTGGCCTCCAGTTATATTTCGCACTTGGCCAACGTGCTTATCGTCGGAGACGGACGCGAGGATGGCCAGCCTTGTCTGGGCGCAGTGTACAGCAGCACGCAGGGAGAGGGAGAAGGCAAACACCCAAGAACTATCTGCACATTCTGCCTCAGCAATCAGCGAAAAGGGGTAAACGTTTATGAATATTAAGAAATTAAACAGCTTGCTTTGTACATTTAATGAATAGTCTGTGCTTTAGACTTTGTACAAAAAAAGAAAGAAAAAAAACAATAATAATTTGTTGCAACTTTTCACCTGCATGTTTCTGTTTTAGCAACTGTTTAAATTATGAAAACAAAATGTAATCCATTGCAGGATTACATTACATACAGGAGACACTCTGGTCAAAAGACTGCATGCATGCAGCCAACAACTTTATCAAAATAACCCTGTTAATCAGAACAGGCTATAGCCCTAGCTGTGTATCCTACAATATAGGAATATGTTCCATGTATCTGAGTGAAGTGGAAATGTCAAATGTGTCCCAAGTACTCTCTTGGGACTTTGTTTATTTATAGGGACTATAACCCAGTCATATCCTTTAAAGGGCAACATGTTCTTTTTTATAATGCTGCTATAAATTATGTATTTGCAACAAATTAATTGTATCCTCATAGATGAAGAAATGACCCAAAACTAAAACGGTTTTGGTTGTTGCCTGTTGGTTCCAAGTTATTTCCTACAGAAGAAGAATCTGATCAAGAGTGAAAGCAATGACTAATGCAATGTCTTGCTTTGTTCACAGGTGAAAGACAGGCGAGACTGTGTGAAAATGCATGGTGGCAACACACTGCGAATGAGCCGGCGATGAAACTGTCTGGGGGCTGTTCAGGTTTAACCTAATCCCTATGGCAGACCTCAGGGAGCACTCCAGCCAACACTGGCCCACAAACCGGCCTTTCTAACATTTCTAAAAGCATCTTAAAACAGTGTTCTTAGTGCGTTTGAAAACTAAGACAATCTTGAGGAAGATGCTTTTGGGAAGCTTGGTTCAGAGTGTCATCACCCACCTCTGGAAGCAGACTGTCACAAGAGAGCCGTTTCAGGAATAATGTGGGACAGAACAGACTACTCCACCCATCATGAGAAGGCTGTAGTGTACTGTACTTTCTACAACACTCAAGTGACACTGGTGGAATATGATCTTACAAGAAGACTCTAGTCAGTTGATTTTTCCAGTACATTTTGAATTCTGTTTTGAAATTAAATCTATTTTTTCATAGACATTCTTGTCTAGTATTTGCAGTGGTTTTAGTGATATCACTTTGTTTTATGAAACCAACAAGTTACCACTATGCAGGTTCTCAGTCCAGTAAATTATTTTACAATTATTTAAAAAGCATTGTCAAAAAAACCTCAGCCATAGCACGTACGGCAAACCACACATGTGAGTGAATATATTTTCTCCTCAAAACAATTGTTTATACACAACACTTGATACAATGAACTATACCAGTGTGCTACAGGTGAACAGCAAGTCTATGATATGCTCGTAAACACAAGCAAAGTATTTTAATTACAGAATGGTGACTTGATAGTCACAACAAGCTTGTAGCCCTTTTTTCCTGGCTTTGTAGCATGAAGAAAAAAGAAGTGAAATTACAAGCCATCTGTCCATAAAAAGCAATAGGAACCATGACTGGCAGCTTCTAAGTGTAACTACATAGAGAAGTTCCAATACAGCGTTACATTTGCTCTCAGTGCAATCATGCCGAGCTGCCTCAAAAAAGGAAGTAATCAATCTTGCCCTGAGTAGGGTCTTTCTAAAATAAGGCATGCAGCAGCATGAGTGACCACAGAGAGGCCTTGTCAGGATGGTACATTGAAGAGAGTGCCAGCGAGGAAGGCATGAATCATGCAAACTCAAATCAACACTGGCGAGGGTATAGGAAAAACAGGAAATACACAAATGAGGGGAGATGAGGATCATCGCAAACTGCCACACATTGTTTGTACCCATTCAAATAAGCATCCACAAGGGAAAAACTCCATCTTTTCATTTCCTTAATGCCTATATGTCTAATTCACAATGTTCTGCATTCTAGCATTCCATGCCCTGGTCATCCAATTGCTGTATCTCAATTTGTCACTCAGTACTTCTGTGTCCTCAAATGTTTGACTATTCAGGGCCTGGATCTGGAACACTTGTTCTCAACGTGAGGTCCTTGAAGGGTTAGCCAGGGGGTCCCCAGATAAATGATTGGTAGAACCAAAAGTACCCTTGTGGGTCTGTAACTCAGAAAGTTTTAAGATGGAACCACATAGATGCTTGGGTCCATTTGGTTCCATTTATTTTGTACACTCTCACAGAGGATTTTAAAGTGTATGTTTGGGTCCCAGAATTAAAATAATAATAAAATGGGCATCCACAGCCAAATACTGGGTTTTTTGCAATTAAAAAGGTTGAGAATCACTGATCTGGAAAGTGCAAGTGTGCTCTTTAGCATGACTTGAGTTGAAGTAATAAATCTCCTGGGCTGTGATCCACATGTGGTGTTGATCAGTCACAGCTAATATCACCTTGCAGCCTGTTTCCAAGCAAACACAGCTGCTGATGAATCAACGCAGTAGATCACACCAGTAAAGGCGTATGGGAGACAATGTGTGTGTGTGTGTGTGTGTGTGTGTGTGTGTGTGTGTGTCCATAAACGTGACAAATAGTGTAAATGAAGGTATGCCAACTATGCCATTGTGCATGTGTGTAAGTCACTTTATGTGAGTCTGTATGTGGATGTTCATGTGTCTTTTAATGCAGTGAATCGTGATTTATGCCGTGCTAGGTTCCTGGGACTAGTCATTGTCATCATTATTGTCAACACAATTGGACACTGTGAGAAACACCAATCAAACCTCACTCCAGATATTACTCATGCAGGGTGAGTGAAATAAAATAAATAAATTAAAATCTACAAACTTAAAAAAAAAGGGGCTTGAGTTATTAACAAAGTTACTAGAAGACTACATATTTTAAATCACCAGTGAAGTGATATCCATGGATTAAAGATTTAAGTAGCCTCGGCTCATTTCAGTCACTTTTTATAAAATGAAAGAGCAATAAAATGGGTCAAACTAGAATACATATTCAGAACAGAAGCATCTTCCATAAATCCTTAATGGTGTCAAATATTTCACAAAAGCAAAGGTAAAAGCCTCAATCTGCAATTCCTTCAACTGGTTGGCTGTATATTAAAACAGCAGGAATTAGGAATATAGGTTTAGAATTCTAATACCTATAAACATCATAATTCTACATATTGTGGTAACTGGTAATTGTTTAGGTTTAGGAAACACAGCGTTAGTGTGTAGAACTTCTTTCACACAATCGCAGAGTGGGATGGAATAACAACATTTCTGCCGTGAGATTTGTGTTAGCTTTAATCCCTGGATGTTTAGAAATACACCCTCTGGAAATAAGTTATTGTATTCACACACCTTTGGGGCAGCACAAATTACTGTACACTTGCATAAAGCATCCCAGCCCTCCAGTCTCTCCACCTGTCAGTTCTAAAGTCTAATTAGAAGCTGCTGTGTGAGCTTATCATGCAGCTCTGGGGGCCTGGCGGAGCCCGTTGAATGGCTCCCAGAGGCCCCCAGGCAGGAAGATGTCATAGAGAAACAGGAAGGAAAAGGGCTGAGGGACTGACCCTGCCGAGGCCCTCCCTGTGGGGCCCAGGGCCCTGGGTCAGTGCCAGGTTTGACATCAGCCTGGGACCCAGGTGGCCCCACTGCTGCTTTGGTGCTAATTTTAATTCCTGGGTGGGAAAGTAATATGGCAAACTAAGAAGTAGACAAGTAAATGAGGACAGTGCAAAAAATAAATTAACACAGCTAAATTATATGACAAAACGTTGTGGCATTTATACTGTATGTGCAGGTGGGCTGGTGAGAAGGCTTAGAACAACCACCTGACTGGTGTGATTTCTTATAAAAGTTAGTGATATCCCTGTACAGGATAATATAAAGTTCCATTTGAACATAAATTATTGTGTCAAAGTCGTCAGCAACACTTTTCCAACTCGCAGCCCCATCTGGTAGACATTACGTGGAGGATACCATGGGGCAAATAGGAAGGGGTAAGATTGTGATACAGTTCCCATCCACCTAAATAGACCCTTATGGTGCTGTATCTCAAGAGCTTGACAAGGTAGACACCTTCCACCCCCTCGTCGCCTCTTATTCAACCCTATAGCTTCCTGGCCAACCTGCCTGTCAAGGGGGATAATCGCCATCAGACACGCACTTGCGGCCCCTTTCATGGGACAAGGCCTTGGATAGCCTGCTTCCGATTTTTTATGATTCTTTTCCATTGATGGGTGGAAAGGGAGTACAGGGAACAAACCACTCCTCAGCAGCAGCCAAACAGCCCCAACCAGGGCCAGACAGTGGGAGTGTGTGTGTGTGTGTGTGTGTGTGTGTGTGTGTGTGTGTGTGTGTGTGTGTGTGTGCGTGCGCGTGCATGCATGCGTGCGTGCGTGCGTTTGTGTGTGTGTACTGTATGGTTGATGCTGTTGACACACACTCCTCCCGGCAGCGGACACCCTCGGGACTATCGTTTCCCTCCCAGCGTGTGGAGGGAGGAAGCGGTGGAATTCCCTGAGACATTAGCACAGACAATGTCAGTCTACCGGGGCAGGGCCCTGATTACTCTTTACTTGGCTCCTGCTCGTGTACTGAACCTTTAGTCTCAGGGCGGGGGTCCTTAATGTGGAGGTGAAAAGGCAACTATAATCTGCCCCCCTTTCCCCACCCGGCAAAATAATGCAACGGTATGAGTGCGCAAACAGCTCTTTTGGGAGGAAAGCGTCTGTCCTCCTCAGAATCATCCATCACAGCCTGATGGTTGATCGCAGTATGACTATGACTCTGTACAGGTTCACAGGGGTTACTGCTTGTGGAAAAAACAAATATTAATACATTTGTGTACTGTTAATTTAACACTCAAGCTAATATTGGACCGTAAATTCAGAAAAGGTCTTTCAATAAATGTAGATGCTGTGCATATATACCTTACATCCACACTGACAAAAAATACACAATGTTAATTTAACAAATACGCCAAAGCATAGTGGGGAAATCATGTAAGGTGAATGGATTGCTATGGATTGTTATGTTAAGGCATGGGCTTCTGGCCAGCAAATGCAATTGTTTACAGAAACTCCTGTGAGTAAGTGGGATGGATGGGAGGAAGACCACACGTCTGAATCTTTGAACCAATTTCAACACTCGGAGCAATTGTTTAAAGGATATCCTCAATCAAGGCCCCAAAGAGCACAATGAATAGTCTTGCTGACAGAAACATGCAGCCCTCCGTCAACCTTTTTGACCTGCCCACTGTGTGTTGGACACGAGCAACTGTCCCACTCCAAACAAAACATCATGATGTCATTTGATTTAAGCTATGTTTTCCAATGAACAATTGAAGATTACCAATCTAATTTTAAAATAGTGGCACCATGCGCAGACTCTTTTAATGTGTAATTCTAGGTTACAAAGCTCACCAGTAAGACGCTCTGAGGGCGAGAAGCGCATCCGCCTATAGAACATATAGAATTAATTCTGTACTGGCCATATATGGAGCATGTCTTGAGATCAACATATGGAATGTCAGAACAGGTCAGCTCCATATATGGAGATCTAAGGGTAGCAGCGGGGGCAGTGAGTGTACAGGGTTTGATGAGGGCCCAGGTAGGGCCGGGCCTTAATCTTTGGGCCTGTTGTGAATTCTAGTTGTTGCCGGCTGCCGGGCGCGGCTGCACTAATAACTTTGGGGCGGGCCCAAGGTTTGAGGTCAGATGTAGAGTTGCTGGCCGGCTCCATATATGCAGATCTAGGTGGTGATGATCTAGTCTTCTTCATGTATGGCTATCCAGGGTTTGATGAGGTCAGTGTCGTGATCTTCATATATGGAGACGGCCATACTTGGAGCGTGTCACGAGGCGTGATGGACTGATGGCCATATATGGTGGCGTGATGTGTCACAAGGCGTGATGTCACGAGGCGTGATGGACTGACGTGACTATAGTGACGTGACTGACTAGTGACTGACTGACGGAGTGACAGATATTTCAGGTTTTCATAGTAATCTGCGACCTACAGTCGCAACAAGTTTATTTCTTCATTAAAGTTATGTCATTGTCTTAACAAACAAAGTATGAAAGAGGAAAGGCTATCATAACAAAAATGTTGTACCTACATGAAAGGCAAAAATTTATAAAATAGTAGCTAGACATTTTCAGTCTCACAGGCAGTGAGTGTTGTGTGCACTCACACACAACGTATTGGCTCCACTGTGTCATCCCAACTTGGAACACCTGTTTCAATTCTCCTAATTGTCTTGCCTCATTGACGAAATCTAACTAATAATTTTAGTAATGTCCTCAACATTTGAGGACGGAATTGGCGGAATTCTTCCATGCAACGGTGGAGTCTGTTCTTCTATACGTTCATATTGAGATTGGGAACACCTTCCAGCCAATCACAGCGGCCAATCAATGCGCCACTTTCAACCTGGCTGGCATCACTGCGTCGATTCATTGAGACAGTATCAAATATATATATATTCTCAATATATAGCTTCTCAATTATTAAATTAATTGAAAAGTAATGAATAGAATGAATAATCAGTACAGAAATAATTTGATAAATGCAGCCCTAATAAGAGCACACACAATACAGATATTGCATAATATAACCCTGCAGAAGTCTCTAAAGGAGTGCTACGCTGACCAGAATGTTGCTTGCAGTACATCAGCAAAAGTGTACATGTTACCAACAAGATTCTGTATGAGGGAATACCAAGGGTGAGCTAGAAAATAGCAGCCAGTGGGGGCACGGTGGCACAGTCGGTAGTGCTGTCGCCTCACAGCTAGAAGGTAAAACCATACCTATATTAGATTATTATCACCATGACACTTCCCCAGTTGATTACTTACACGAAGACAATGATTTATTGTTATTATTGTATTTATTTTTAAATATGCAAATGAGGCATTATATAGTAAAATATGTAAAAATATATATATATATATATGAAAAAGTTACTACTGTGGAAGGGTTATCATATATTAATTTACTTATATTGATCCTATAAACAATTTAATATAGGTATAGTTTTTCCCACTCAATTCATAATTAACATTCCAATTTTGGAGCTCTGGCTCATGGACTAAGAACCCAAAAAAACCTGAACCGGTGGACAAAATGGGTTGCAAAATCATGGGATAAAAGAAGAAAAGAAATAGCAGCCAGGAGAATGAGACTAGCAGGACACGGTCAAAGACATCAAGAACTGCCAACCAGCAAATTGGTGCTGTGGGAACCAACATAAGGGCATCGATCACGTCTGAGGACGACCTAGAGAGAGATTGGCGTCCTATTGAGGTGCCCTTTTGAGGTGAAATTGGCGCTTTGATTGGCTCCTGTGATTGGCTCGAAGGTGTGCCATTCTGCGCTGTGATTGGCTGAGCAAGAGCATCGCATAGGGCCTAAGCACACTTTAGATTCCATGCGCGGACAGAAGAAGCTGTATTTTACGTCATTTCTGAGTTTTTAGACAGCTGGTGGATGGAAAAGAAGCTCCACCCCCGCGGCTGACTGCTGCGGAGGAGAGCGTTTCCGGGAATCTGTCCGTCGCGGCAGTCACCTGCGGGGGTGGAGCTTCTTTTCCATCCACCAGCTGTCTAAAAAGCCGGAATGACGTCGGGCGTCAGCTTCCTTTGTCCGTGCCTGTCCGCTAAAGTGTGCCCACGGTGATAACGGGTGTGCCACAGGGGACACCCGTTATACAGTGGCAGATGCAAATGAGACAGCGGGAGGAGAGAGAGGTAGGGATTGGAATTTGGGTATGTCATATCCCCGAACTAGTTTATTTTTAATTGATGCAAGAACAATGGCTTCTATTTTAGTGTAATAATAAAATAATCAATAAACTCTGGGGGCATTTTCAAATTAGCCTGATTATCAGACTGTAGCTTTATTGAAGCTTCAGTCCACTCAGAGAGTGGGCGGGGTCTTTGGGCTGGATCCAGGCTATTTTCAAATAGAGTAGCATAAAAAAGGCTGCAAACGTTAACCACTTTCAACCTGGCCGGCATTAACCTCGCGTCACCAGGCTTTCCACCTCAGAAGAAAGCCTGGTCTGTGTTCCAAAATCGCTGTGTGAACCGGTCTGGAGCGAATGGTAATTTACGTCATGTTGTAGTCTTGTTTTGTAGTCATCAGGCAGGAAACCACAAGACGGAATAAGAATTCCGCCATTCATAGTACTGATTCCGTCTTGTGGTTTCCTGCCAGATGACTACAAATCATTGACTACAACATGACGAAAGTTACCATCCGCTCCCGACCGGATCATAAACCCCAAATGGAATGCTGCCCAGGCTAGGCTGGCATCATTGTGTCGATTCATTGAGACAAAAATCACACCCGTGTGGGGTGCTCTTACGTATGATGATCATACATCATCATACATCATACATCATCTCATGAACAACTGAATTTATGTGATTGGTTAGCCGATTTGCTCGTCTACAAAAATATATATATTCTTAATATATAGCTTCACAATTGAATGCCACAGACGAATAACAGTCTAAGTCCACACTATTGATCCATAATGTATAAATGATAGATAAGGGTTCAGGACAACGAGGCCTTTTCGTGGAGGGGTCAGTCTGAAATTTGGACTTAGACTGTTTTTCGTCTGTGGTACTCAATTATTCAATGAATTGAAAAGTAATTAATATAATAATCACTACAGAAATTAATGATAAATGCAGCCATAACTAGAAAAAGTGCCCCTCGGGGCACAGGTCTCCACCAGGGCAGGTCAGGTTGTGGCCTCCTGGTGGCGCTATAATAGGCCAATGTGAAAAGGGTGGGATATATTCCTCAGCCTAGTAAGAAAATGTGTGAAAGATTTCACGTAAATTGCATGCTGCGTTCATGATTTGAGGGCAATCTTGCAAACTGTGAAAGCCAATTATAGCCAATTAGGATGGAATATGAAATATCGGACAGATCCGACTTGAGCACATGACCATAGAGATACTGTGTAACGATTTGTGAGATTTTTGGACAGAATCTGGAGGAGTAATATCAAAAAATTTGTTTTACAAAAGTCGGCCTCCTCGTGGTGCTATAAAAGGCAGATGCGGAAAATGCAGGTCAAAGGTTTGTCCTTGGCCTCTAGGGTGTGTGCATGCAACGTTTCACGCAGATCAGTGCAGTTTTAGGTAAAAAATGTGAAAAGCTGCCTCATGGTGGCACTATAACAGGCCGTTCTGGAAAATGTGGGGCAGAGGTTCATCGTTGGCATCCAGGGAGTGTGTGTACAAAGTTTGGCATCGACCGGGTTAACGGTGCCGGAGATTAGCTGGTAACGGACGGACGGAAGGACGGACACACGGACGGACGGAGTGCAAAACATACTCTCTCCCCATGCCTTCGGCCTGGTCTCACAATAAGAGCACTCATAATACAGATATTGCATAATATAACAGGGATGTAAGGACCAAACCACACTGCCTAATAGTCCAGTGGCCCAGGATTCCACATTTAATTACTGAAAAGTGAAAGGTCAAATCAGCTCTGGATTAAGAGGATCAATTGGTCATGAATGAGACTGAAAGCCATGGTCTAATGCATATTATTGTAATCCTGATTATCCGTCACTGTCCGGCAGAAACCAGCTAACTCCATTTTTAGTTTTATTGTCTCCACCAGGCCGAAGGCATGGGGAGAGAGTATGTTTTGCACTTACGTCCGTGTGTGTGACTGTGTGACTGTGTGTGTGTGTGTGTGTGCGTGCGTGCGTGCGTGCGTGCGTGCGTGCGTGTGTGTCCGTCTGTCCGTCTGTTACCAGCTAATCTCCGGCACCATTAACCCGGTCCAAATTTTGCACACACATCCCTGGATGCCAACGATGAACCTCTGCCCCAAATTTTCCAGAGCGGCCTGTTATAGTGTCACCAGGGGGCCGACTTTTAGAAAACAGTTTTTGCTGTTACTCCTCCAGATTCTGTCCAAAAATCCCGCAAATCGTTACACAGCATCTCTCTATAGTCATGTGTTCAAGACGGATCTGTCCGATATTTCATATTCCATCCTAATTGCTTAACATTGGCTTTCAAAGTTTGCAGGATTGGCCCGTTTGGAACAAAAATCCTCAAATCACGAAGGCAGCGTGCAATTTACGTGAAATCTTTCACAGACTTTATATATACTTTCTTTTTCTTTTTTCTTTTCTGCATGCATGGTTAGCCTATATCTAAATATTGGCAGACAATGCACAGTTCAATTCTCAGTGTTAATTTAACTTTGGGAGGGTAAAAATGTACCACTCTCAGAGTTAAATGAATGTCGATGTTTAACATAACCATGAGTATATTGCTCGCTCACCGATGCCATTGAATGGTTCCGATGATGATGATGATGATGATGATGATGATGATGATGATGATGATGATGATGATGATGGGTCACTGACAAGGAGAGAGGAAGGGCTGGAGGAGTTGTTATGAGTTCAAACCCTGACACAGGCAACTCCTTCCAGCCAGGGTATAGTGCATTGTAACAGTTGTTGACTCTTATTATTATTATTATTATTATTATTATTATTATTATTATTATGTAGGACTAAAGTTTGCTATATTAAATAAACAGTGAGGAGAACATCATACATGATGACCATGAGTGTGACTCTGTGAGTGAGCCAGCCCACAACTATCAAAGTCAGCAGGATCCCAATGGGATCCAAGAGGGGGCGATGTATGCACACAGTTCTATGGGATGATCCCATAGAACTGCATACATCGCCCCCTTTTGGACAAAGTCATGTTTCACTGTCAACATGTGCTGCTATTTTCTCCCTCCCAGGCCTCCCTTTTAAAACATTGACCATAAAGGTGTCAAAAGGCAGGACATGTAGCCTAGCTACTAACTGTCATCATGTAAATATAATTTGTTTTTGTGTTGCGTTCTTTAAAAATTAAACCCTTAAAAAAAATATTTTATGAATTTTATGAATTTATGAATTATATGAATCTAAAATAAAGTGATGAGTGGCTTTAGAATCGGATTGGGAACCTGTTGACATTTTGTCCCTCCACGGCATCCGTCCCGCTGCTGCTCCGCCATATTGTCTCTGAGACAGCAGAAATCACACACCGGCGAGGCGGGGAGGGAAGGGAAGAGAGTCGCCAGAGCTTGTAAAAACTCAGCTTCACAGGAACAATTTAGATCGTTTAATCGATCAAATAGGTAAATATACACCACTATTGCACAATTCCACTGTAGATGTTGTAGCACCGTGTCTGCAATCTGTGGAACATTCGGGCCAGGGAGAGAGAGAGGGAGGGAAGGAAATCGGATGAGAGCTTCCGAGCTAACGTTGGACAAACTTGGGCTTAATTTATCGTTATAAGCTTCGCCGCGCGACCCTGTCGATTATTGTTGGCCACGCGAACAAATTGACGGGTTCAATTTAATAAAGTCCACACGCGTTTCACGTCGACACCGTTACCCCCGTTGGAAACTGTGCTTTTGCACCAGCGACATGGTCGAGCGGCGAACTATAACTGATCCCTTTAGCTCGCGCTGATAATAGCTAGCTAGCCGATGCCGATCACACTTATGTCGAACGACGGTGCCGCGCGTCGAAAATAGCCGATCTACCAGCTCACATCGCGTCGGGTACGAGGCGCGTTGTGGGCTTGGAGATAGGCTATTTTTTTTGCGCTACGCCGTCGTACGAAGGAGCATTAGCCATTAGCTTCTGTCTTTCTTGGGCCCAATTTAGCTTATCAAAAGAAAGACATCCTGGGAGCTGTTAAAGTTGGCTACATTACCACTGGCTTTAGTGTCTTTATTCGCAAACTATCAAGACGTTTATGGACTGTATACATTATTTTAACGTTGGTTTCTTAACGCCACCACAGGGTTGAACAGTAGCTAGCTATCGTTATAAGCTAGAACGAATATTGGTTCATTCATGTGTTTAGGAAGGATGCAAGTTTGTCTTAAAGACATCTGAAGTCACCCATGAGATCACCTGAGTTGGGTTAGCCAAAACAGCTGTTTGAACATTTAGCCAGGCGTCTGTAATTTAATTCGTTGCTGTTGACGCAGTGTGCCCCTGCATCCTTATAGTAAATCATTCCCCAGCAGCCAAGCGTAGACACTGACACAGATTGACAACACCATAGATTCGGGCTAATGACTGGCATCTCTGTTCCTATTCTGGTAACATCATTGAAGTTGAATTGTAACAGCGGTTCTCATGAAGACCGCTGATTAGTAAATGAGGACAGTTTTAAAGTCTGCCATATTTTGTCCTTGCTTAGTGGAATTAGGATGGTCTGAACCATGCTACAAAAATATGTAAATATAGACATAATGCTTATGTTTTTGCATTTAATATTTGTTTATAGGCAAAAGTGACAAGATAATGCCTTGTGTTACACATAGGGACATCATATTGTCACCTGCATAGGGATGGGAGGAGAATTTCATGTCACAATTATTGTGGGAACTTGCATCCATATTCTGGGGGGGGGAATATTAGCCAAAAATAGCAGATCTACAATATCACAATGTCATGAGCCTGTAGATCTCATATAAATTAAAATCTCTGCAATATGATCTTTTTTTTAATATATTTGTTTGCACACGTGATACATTTTAACGATTATGGTCCCATCCCCACACCTGCATAGTGTTGTAATGTCCTTGATGTTTCTATTTCATTTCGCTGAACATAATGGGAAATCATTTGGGTGAAAACAAATCTTTCCTCTACCAATGATTATGCAGCAGGTCTCCCCTTCTGCTAGCAAAGACCTAAACTAAAATGTTTAACTTTCTTAGTCTATTAATGTCTTTGCTGCTTGCTGGTTCTGTAAGTGTTATGATATTCAGAGAATGATTTTAGTCATTTGAATAAAGGGTTGGGGGTTAGGACTGATTACCTTATCCCTTACCCCTTCTGCTTGTGACACGATAATGTGTATTTAGTTTTTTAAATTCCAGAAGATATATCTACAGATTCGCACAATGCAACTTGTTGAGCTTGTAGGTGTGCTATTTGAATCTGAAAATTATAAAATGCATAGTAAATTAATGATCCCAGACCATTATAGTCTCATATCATGAAAAATTGACCATGATATTTACCTACTTGCCTACGCACCTCTGGGCGGGTCATCTGCATTAGTCAGTGCCACATGATATGCCACATGTGACTTGTGACATGGCTAGCATATGCAGGGGTAGACATTAAGGGAAATGTGCCACTCGTCCTCTGGGCTAGTGACTTCAAGATCACTGGCCATTGTAGCTACTGGCTCAGGAACATTCTTTTTTTAATTGACAAGTCAAGAATTTACCCTCATAATGATGGGTTCACAGAACGCTATATTGTTTGTTAACTTAGTTGGGTCTTTAAAAATATCACACCCGTGTGAAGTGAGGGGCGAGTGAGGGGCGATCGTACATCATCTCATTCCAGCCAATCAGAATTTGTATCCTCATCTTCAATGTTTATTATGCTTGTGTTTACACAAACACTTAAAATTGTCCATTCATTGTCAATGTATGTGTAGGATAAAGTTTGTGCACATACACCAAAAGCTGGACATAGGAGGGGATATCACCCCTCAAATAAATTGCATTTATTTTACTGGCCCATGTGGGTAAATGGAAGGTCTGTTTTGTACGGTCCAGCGGTTTTCATGATTATTTTCAAAGCCAATATGTAGGTATGCATGTCTAACTTTTGTTTTTCTTAATGTCTCTGTTCTGTCAGCTGCTGTCCATAGGTGCCCCTGGTGGCCCCACCCCCCTCCCCTTGCCCACAGCCATAGCCCCCTCCCCCCCATATCCCCTGCCCTGTTTATAACAACGAAGACATCCCCCCCCTCCCCCCCAACCTGACATCCTTGCCCTCCCTCCCTCCCCATCTTTCATTCATCGTGACGGTAGTGGCTCCCCATCACCTCTGCCAAGCTGTCGGACATGTCAGGACCCGTGCCGAGCCGGGCCCGCGTGTACACCGAGGTCAACACACACCGGCCTAGGGAGTACTGGGACTACGAGTCCCATGTGGTTGAATGGGGGTACGTAGCGTACTTCAGTGGTTCTCAAACTTCTTCATGTCAAGGTACCTCCAAAATGATAGTATTTGGCGGTGGACCCCCATCTAAAAAAAACGAGTGAGGGGCGCTCTTATCTTTGCTCGTCCACATGACTTAAATTCTCCACTCGTTGTCAATGGGAATTGAATGTCTGTGTAAGACGAAAATAGCCAATTTGCTTGTCCACATATGAAGTAACAGTTAATGTTTGTGAGACGAAAATCTACACTACTAATAGCTGAATATAGGAGGGGCTCAAAAATAAAGTGGTTAAAATGATTGTGACGCTTTGCTGAGGACACCCCCTGGTACAACCAAAAGGAACCTCACTTTGAGAACCAATGCCGTACATAGTAGATGCCACTCAAATAACACCATTAATTAAGCTAGTTTTTTTTTAATGTCCAACTGATGTTTGATTCCTTTTTGTGTACAGAAATCAGGATGACTTTCAATTGGTTAGGAAGCTGGGGCGTGGAAAATACAGTGAGGTATTTGAGGCGATCAACATTACCAACAATGAGAAGGTGGTGGTGAAGATACTAAAGGTAATTACAAGTATACATTACACAGTCATATAGGTCTTAAAGGAACACTTGACCTTTCTTCAACCATATCATACTGTATGTTTGTCCTCACTGATGCTCATTATCGTACAGTACTATATTCAGCGTGGGTGGGATAGCCGATCGCTACAATACTATTAATCTCTAATTGAGCTATGCCTAAGAGGCGTGCTCTCAAATAACGCTGCGTAAGGGTCATCGGCTGTGCCCTATTGGCTCGTAGTCCCACGAGTGACAAGGTTTGAAAGGGATGTTTACTATGAGAACATACACACTAGCACGGTTATATCAAGGCGATATCATATTTATTATATTAGAATTTATATCATATAAACTGCAGGTCGGCTGCCTAGTGCTCTTAGTTTTTTAAGAACGCCTCTTAACCCATTTAGACCAGAGGCCGATTCTAAAAACACATTCTAAATCGTGTTTTCTGAAAAACTTCAAATGTATGTTGCTATATCCTGTACATGGCAACAACCCAAAAATGGGTTCCCGGATTGAAAGGTATAGTTGTGTATAGCGCTGAATTTTCAATTGTTAAGTTTAATTGAAAAATGTCTTAATAATTGATTAACTATTAACATCCCTAGTAGGTCCCCAAATGTATATAAAAATTAGATGTAATGCCTCATCTTTCAGAATTAATTAATATGCTAACTGCGTTTTAACAGAGGGAGAACAACGGCGTGCGACACATGAATTTAATCGCCTGCTATCGCCAGACGATGTCTATATTATTTTCATCTTTTCGGGGGACGTTCTCCGCCCACTTTTCGACCATCGCCTGTTCGCCTGCTATCGCCAGTAGTTCCCATTGACAAATAATGCACTTCTGTAAAATCGCTGTCAGTTTTAAGTTTTATTTATTAGCATAGTTAAATAAAAACAAAATTTTGTGTCTGCAAATAAGACAAAAAAGTGGCAGCGTTTGGATTCCAGGGAAGCGGCCTGACTCTTCTGCGGTGTTATTTGAAAGCACACGTCTAAGAGGCAGACGATGGCTACCATTTTAGCATGCTAAAGTTTAAGGAATTCCTGCCAATTACGTCATCAGCAGATCATTTTCAAGCTGTCCAGTCGACCTGTGAGACACAGTGACTAGACAGAAATGGCTCCATCTTTGTAGTGAGCTTAAATGAGGACAGACTGTATTGTGTATGTTATTTGTATAGTGCTTTGCATAATATCACATGGAATGAAAAAAAATGTTTCTTGTCGCCACATCAGCCAGTGAAGAAAAAGAAAATCAAGCGTGAGATCAAGATTTTGGAGAACCTGCGTGGAGGACCTAACATCATCTCCCTGATTGATATCGTTAAAGACCCTGTAGTACGTATACTCAACAACACAAATGATTGATGCTTTGTACATGAGTGGAAATTACTGGTCAGATTTCACTTTGCCAAGGACTTTATTTCAAGCATTCATCTTTTTGTTTTTCATGTTAAGATGGCTGGTACTTTCAGTTCTAATGACATTAAATATCCTTCAAATTGCTTGATCTTTTCAAATAAACTATACCAATAGCATGGGGAGCTCAACAACTGTGCAAGCTTATGGGTTTCACTTGGGCTTTGGAAATATGTGTATGTAAGTACCTAAAGCTGTAGCTAGCTGCTAGTTAAATACCAGTGTCTCCTGTGTACAATGTTGTCCGCTTATCTGCTCGTAGATACTAAGCTCCCTTATTGTAAAATATTTCCATTATGTATTAGTGCAATAGACCTGACCTATTTATCCAGTGGCTATCTATTTTCATTGAACCATTACTTTGGCCAGCTCTAGTGGCCAGTAGGAATCCCTTGTAATAAGATGACTATATGACAAACCCCGTTTTCTCTTTCAGTCTCGAACGCCTGCACTGGTTTTTGAGCATGTTAACAACACAGACTTCAAGGTAGGACCCACGTGTTTTATTTATTTATTGCAGTAATCAAATCTTCGGCCATACAAATACCATATTGGATCGGTCTCAAAATATTATTATATTTACCGTCGTCAAGGTTATTTTCACAGATATTGATGACGCAATAATAGTGACCGCCGATGGCTAAATTCTACATTGTGTACTTATCTCATTCAGTAGTGAAAACTTTGGAAAAAGTATAATGATTGATTGAATACTTTATTAACACCATGGAGGCCCATGGCGGAGATCTCCGTCAAGTTCAAGTTCATGGTCAAGTGCCCAAGGCAGAGATTGATAAATAGGACGGAGATTAATGATATCAAAACCGATCGCATCGCTCCACAGCCTAGGAGCGCTTGTTGCCCAATCCTCGATGACGCGCAAGAGTGACACGTCATCGAAAATGTTCCCTGCCTGTTTAGCTGACGAAAATGAAAATCTTAAAACGTTCATAACTCCCGATCTAAATCATCCTGTCTAATTCTGAAAAAATATCCTGTGTTTGACGGCCTTCCGGGATCCAGTCGCTAGTAGCGATAGATTTATTCTTACCTCCCGTTGTTGTCGATCGACTCTAGAGTGGTGTGGCTATTGTTAGCTGCTACACAGACATTCACAACAACTTCCGGTGCGCTGGTAAAAGTGGTCCGGGCGCTATAAATGATGGGCACATTTTAGTAATGGATTAAATGGGTCCGGGCAAGCAAGGTGTTAACAGGCTTTGGCCAAGCCCCTATAGGGCCTAGGCTTGTTTCCATTGTGGTCCTCTGGTATAATATCGGAAACGGTCAGAAACGGTATCAGCCAATATGACCCTGCAAATAATCGGATATCGGTCATAATGTCATAATCGTGCACCCCTACTAAATTGTATAATATCAAAAAAGAATCTGTACGTTGAAACTATACAAACGTTATGGAACATTGCCATGAATCAAAGTGGACAATGCTAACCCTCTGCTGTTGAACGTGTGAAATAGTTGATATGGCTGTAGAAATGCTAATGCAATTTGTTTTTATTTTCCAGCAACTGTATCAGACCCTGACCGACTATGACATCCGATTCTACATGTATGAGATTCTCAAGGTGAGCCTGCATAATAACATGGATATCTGAAGCGTCGGTTGCTTTTGATTTGTTTTCTCTTTTCAATATTCAAGAACTTTTGATAACCCTTAAATACATTTAAACACCTGCTTTGAAATGTTGAGACAATCAGGAGTGTGCTAACGGGGAGCATTTTGACTATTTCTGTAGGCCCTGGATTACTGCCACAGCATGGGGATCATGCATAGGGACGTAAAGCCCCATAATGTGATGATTGATCATGAACACCGTAAGGTGAGGATCTACCAGCACTACTTCAGTGACAAGCTTTTTCTGTTTGTTTTTGTTTTTTTGTGCAGCGATGGCAAAGACTGAATAATAAAACTTTATTTGTATAGCACCTTTCATGACATGAAATGCAATGGAAAAAGAAAAGCAAGGCATAAAACATTAAAATAATAGCAGTAATGCAATACAGTAAGGACATGAATAACGAGGAAAAGATCAACTAAAAGCATGAGTGTAGAAGTAGGTCTTGAGCTGTGCTTTAAAAATATCTACAGAGGCTCCCTGTCGATGGTACAGTATAGTGGGAGTTTGTTCCACGCTGTCGGACCGTAGAAGCAGAAAGCAGAAATGCATTCTCCAATATTGGGATGCATATAGTTGAGAAAATAGCCATTTTATTACTTAATATAAATGTGTTCTCATTTAACATCTGCATTTGCTAAAGATGGTCATTGTGTGACATCCTATGGAGCAAGTGTTTGAATGAAATGTGCAGACAGCGACTGTGTCTGTTTCTTGAAGCTAACTACTTATGTTTGTTCAGCTACGCCTTATTGACTGGGGTCTGGCCGAGTTCTACCACCCAGGGCAGGAATACAACGTCAGAGTGGCGTCGCGCTACTTCAAAGGCCCAGAGCTCTTGGTAGACTATCAGGTATAACAATTGGCACTCATCAAGCACCACCAGCCGTTGACATTCACTACCTGCCATTGTGCTTTGTTACAACTACCTTTTGAAATCTGTTATTTATTAAAAATTGACTCTGTAACAGTGTAATATAGATTTGGACTGCATTTGTTTCAGATGTATGACTACAGTCTTGACATGTGGAGCTTGGGCTGCATGCTTGCTAGCATGATCTTTAGGAAGGAGCCTTTCTTCCACGGTCACGACAACTATGATCAGGTAAAAATGCAGTCCCCAAAATCACAGGTGTAGGCACAGAATCTAGCACTTGACATACAAGTTACTGTGCTTTGTTGACCTAAACAAAACATAGCTGCCTGTTTTTAACCCGTACTCTTCAGTTCCCTGGTACCTTCAGACCGGCTAGTCTAAAAAACGATGAAAAACTAAGATCCCCTGTATTGTAAATACTGTATTTCCTCCTGTAGTTGGTGAGAATAGCCAAGGTGCTTGGTACTGAAGACCTGTATGACTACATCGACAAGTACAACATTGAACTAGAACCTCGCTTCAACGACATCCTAGGAAGGTAGGTCTTCTTAAGGGGTTTGTTGATCTTCAAATGGCTAATTACAAAAGCAGTTGTCACATGATTATATTCAACTTCCGTCTGCCACCACCGCCACATATTTATCTGATAATTGGACTGTTGTCCCCCTGCTTTTTATTTTGGGGTGCATTCTGAGATGTCGGAGCCTGTGTTTCTAATGCTGTCTGTCCTGATTCTGCCCACCCCAGACATTCTCGTAAGAGGTGGGAGCGCTTTGTTCACAGTGAGAACCAGCACCTGGTGAGCCCCGAGGCCCTGGACTTTCTGGACAAGCTGCTGCGTTATGACCACCAGGCCCGACTGACCGCCCGTGAGGCCATGGACCACCCTTACTTCTGTAAGTGCCTTATATATTTGATGGTGATGCTATGAATGCAGCCAATGGGCCCTTCGCTTAAGCCCCACCCACTCCACGCTGCCAGACCAAGGACTGGCAAGCTGTGATTGTCATCCATTGAGATGTATGTTAAATAAATTATGTAAATCGATCATTTCAGGAGCAAGAGCAATCTCTTCTAAATCTAGTCGAGGCCTAGTCATTATCATTTAACACCTGTCCGGAGAGGAGTTTTCATGCACTGCATGGCAAGACTACATATAGTAGCAGTTAACACCCTGAGCTCACAGGACGGAGTTCTCCGCCCTATCAATTAGTAACGCCCAGCGCTCAAGACGGTGATTGATCAAAAGGATCAATCGAGCCGACGAGATCGAAAATCTTAACTCTTGATCTAAATCATTCCGTCCAATTCTAAGAAAAGATTGTGTTAGACGGCCCACCGCGGTCCCATCGCTCGAGAGTGTTTTGGCTACATCAAGCTACTTCATGAATTAATATTTTTAACGTGGAATCCGAAACAGGCAGGCTGTGATTCTGAAGTTCTGGTGTGTTGAACTTGGAACTTGAGCTTTATAAGTTACTGACTGTCTCCATAACACATAGACCTGCTATCAAACTATTAACAGCCTAAACTACACAAGTGTTCCTATAAATCTAATGGTGATTCAGGAATGCACCATGCCAAAGTAACCATTGACGTCAACACATCAGCATCGTTGACGTCATCAAATCTCTTCGGATTTGTACATTAGTTTGTTTTATATTAGTCCGGCAGCCGACAGGCTTCTTTTGTTTAAAGCGGGAAATTTGGTATATAGTCTTTTTTATTGGCATAAAATATTGTCTATATACATACATTCATGAATCCACTTGCTGACCGGCTGTTAGTATTGGGCAATCTTTTTTTTATAGGTGTTTCTTGTGACCCTACCCTATTAACATCCTATGGCTGGCAAAAATGTCGAATTTCCATTTGTTATGATTACGGTGATAATTAGTATAGTTGTTTGTTCTGATTACGGTAATGATTAGTATAGTTGTACGTGTTCAACAACACAGCCATGCAGCCTTGAAGGTAAGTGCAGATTTCAGCTTTGAAGGGGTGAAAATGCAACTGTTTTCTGGGTACGTGGAATCTGCTGCTGCTTCATAGTCACCAAACTGGCAAAATAACATTGACAGCTGACTAATCAGCTAGGACAGGTGACGGAAGATTGCCAGACCATATGACAGTTTAGCGACGTTGCTAAGCTAGCATTGTATAATTGCTTTTGGGGTGGGGTTTGGCGAAGGGTCCATTAGAAGATTTCATGTTTCTAATGCAAATGCTATTTGCTGTTTTTTTTTTGTTTGTTGTTCCCACAGTCCCCATTGTGAAAGATCAGTCTCGCATGTCGGGGTCAGCAAACTTGCCCAGTGGGAATACAGCTGTTAGCACAGCCAACATGATTACTGGTGAGTATGCACGCCTGCTCCACATCCCAGATGGCAGTCTCTGAGATTATTTCGCCTTGCTATTGAGGCCGTGGTGTTTGGTCAGAGTCGGTCGGTTAAAACAATTTTGGATGTAAAAGGGCAGTCCAACCTCTAGGGGCCACTAGTGGGGTTTTAGATATTGATCTTGTGTATTAAACTGCATATTTGGGAATCACTTAACTTACTTTGGGATTTTTGGAAAGAAAGTAATATTGGATCCTAGATCTTGACCTAGTCAATGTTTCTTTCTTTTCAAAATATTTTTATTGTAATTTCAATAGTATAGATCTCAGGAATCATAGGGCAGACATAATATAATGAAAATAGTATTATTGTACAAATCATGCCCCTTCAAGACAAACGAAAAAACATTTCCTCCCCTTCAAGTCCCAATTTAGTAAAGCCAATTCCCAATTCCCCAGCCTCTCTACGAGTACTCCATCTCTGCTAACCCCCACAATCAGTTATTGGTGTCAATGTTTCAGTCATGCAATCTTCATGTGGCAATGGTGAGACAATGATGTCTTGGGATGTTTTTTCTGCATCCAGTTGACTGCCTGTCTTCCTGTGCATCTACAATTTGGGCATTTAGATCATTGTAAATGGCGTCAACCCTAGTCAACAAACGAACAGAGTATTAATGTATATAGGATACCATGTAGACATCAAATCTAGCATCTGTCTGTAAGCAGCATGATCTATTCTAAATAATGTTCTTGGCATTTGTGGTCAAGCAAACGGTATTTTGCAACTAATAACAACAAATGTGAAGTAACCAACATACATCTGCAGTGTTATATAACTAGCATTCAATCGGCGCACAATTAGATTTTCACCGCAGAATGTTTCTCATTACACGAGTTTCTCATGTACCGTTGATACTGATGCACCAACCAGCAGCACATAGAGTTGCAGCAGCAACGTTAATAACAAACCCCACATGCAAACATGAGAACGCGTGGCTACTTGCTTGGCCCTGTTGATGGGACATTTAGATTTAAAAGGCGAACGGATGGAAGTGTGGATAAAAGCACAGTTGTGTGCAATAGCAGAGGGAGACGTTCCATCTGGGGCTAGACCAGGGGTTGTCAAACTGGGGATCCGCGGGCTATTTGCGACCCGCGGAGACGTCTAATGTGGCCTGCGACATGATTAAAAAAAAAAAAAAAGGAAATTAACATGAGCTAACGAGTAACGACACCACTGCTTGTTGGCATCCTCTCCCCTTTCCCCCACCCCTACTGCTCGCTGCTGCGGACTTCTCACACCCTCAGCTGGGACAATGGGTTGCTGATTAGTCTGGAATGTTGACAACGTTGGCTAACCAGCTAACATGAAGATGTTAGCTGATTCGTTGATTCACGTTGATTCACTGGTATACCAAAATCTGTTTGAAAAAAAACTGCTTCTCACTGTTCTCAGGTCAAATAACTAGTCTCCCTGAAACCCTCAAGTCGCACCCTCCGCTCCTCAAACACATACTGCCTCAACCCCGTCAACCATACCATACCACCTTTATTTATATAGCACATTTAAATAACAACGAAGTTGTACTAAAGTGCAGAGGCAGCTCATTCCAAAGCTTGGGAGATGCCACTGCAAAAGCCCGGTTCCCTCTGAGCTTCAGCCTGGTTTTTGGCACCACCAGGAGAAACTGGTCAGAGGACCTAAGGGTCTGTGTGGGAACATATGGTTTCAGCAATTCAGAGAGATAAATGGGTGCTAATCCGTTTAGACACTTAAAAACGACGAGCAAGATTTTGAAATCAATCCTGTATCGCACAGGAAGCCAGTGGAGGGAGACTAGTACAGAGTTAATTTGGTCTTGCTTACGTGTACCTGTAAGCAACCGAGCAGAGGCGTTCTGGACTAACTGTAAACGAGAGATGGAGACCTGGTTGACAGTTGACACCAATATACAGGGCATTACAGTCAGCGGCGTCAACTTTGGGAGTGCCTGAGGGCTTGGTCACCCACTGAAAAAATAATAAGCCAAATAGCACCCACTGAGATTAATGTGCCGGGTACACGAGGACGTCGCGGGCTGTTCCCCGCCTAAGTTTGCGAACGATATAAAACTTTACTGCGTCTACATTGCGGTTATGTTAATTATGTACGACGTCCACTCGAGACCGGTAAACTGCTTCGTTTTCAAGATAAAGATGCAGTACACATGGCTGGCCTGTAGATGGCCAACAAAAAAAAGAAAAAGCTTATTCTAAAAGTATATGAAAGCGTTGGTATTTCACACAGGTGTTGCCAAATAACTAATTATCTTGATCAGATGCGCATATGCGTCATATCAATTTAATGAGCAGAGCAGTGCTGCTTCTCTCTCTGAGTCTGCACACACTGACTGACCAGCTAAAGTGTATGCCTACTAAACCATAATATATGACAAACCTTGGATTAATTCTTCTGAAAACAGCAGCAAGCACAAAGTAAGTGTGTGAGAGAGAGAGAGAGAGAGAGAGAGAGAGAGAGAGAGAGAGAGAGAGAGAGAGAGAGAGAGAGAGAGAGAGAGAGAGAGAGAGAGAGAGAGAGAGAGAGAGAGAGAGAGAGAGAGAGAGAGAGAGAGAGAGAGAGAGAGAGAGAGAGAGAGAGAGAGAGAGAGAGAGAGAGAGAGAGAGAGAGAGAGAGAGAGAGAGAGAGAGAGAGCACACCCACTCTATTTTTTAACACGCAGCATCTCTCTCTCTCTCTGTGACTGTGACTGCGTCTGACACAGACGCGGTCAATAATGTATAGCATAAATAATAGGCCAAATATAACACTTTCCCTCTATCTGTGATCAGCTCCTCACACACAACTCCTCTCTCGTGCATGCCTCAGCAACTGTTTGCGTGCGTGCGGGCTGCAGATCGGCTATTTTTGGAGAAGAGATTTATAGACATTATGTGCAAATATAAAATAGCTGTGATACTTATATGTAAGTGGTTATGGTGAAATAAACCATTAACACTGGTTAGTTTGGAGGGGGCGAGGGGACTATGACATCACCGTTTCAGCAAATTAGGCGG
Source organism: Electrona antarctica (assembly GCF_951216825.1). Taxonomy (NCBI): domain Eukaryota; kingdom Metazoa; phylum Chordata; class Actinopteri; order Myctophiformes; family Myctophidae; genus Electrona; species Electrona antarctica. The sequence goes on along the minus strand of NC_136790.1, from coordinate 25,704,392 downwards.
CATTCGCTGTACACACGGAGACGTGAAAGTCGCGTCTCCAAACTTTCCCACTCTGGAAGGTAGTTTCAAAATTAGCCGTTAAAGTCCCCCAAAACGCCGTCTCCGTGTGACAAAAAGGGCAGATCGGCTAATTACTTGCCCGAGAAACACCGAAATCGTCCTCGTCTGGATTACCCCTAAGGCTGAAGATCCCCTCCCCCTGGTCATTTTGTCACGTAGGCACACACCTTTACGGTGTTCACAGAACAGGTATTCAAATGCTAATACGGTGGCTTTGTTCCAGTGACCGCACGGTTCATTCACACTCCGTCTCCTGCAGCAACAACACTAACACAGTCAGCGGAGAGGCTGCTGTCTGTGTACCGTCGGCCCGTCTGGGAGGCGGGGCGGGGGGCACCCACTGCCGTTATAGGAACCTGCCGCCCCTGATTACAGTAGTCAAGGATGGATGTCATAAAAGCATGAATTACAATATACAGGGCATTACAGTAGTCAAGGAGGGATGTCATAAAAGCATGAATTACAGTTTCAAACACAGAGCGGCATAGATGAGATTTAACCTTTGATAGCCTCCTAAGCTGGAAGAAGCTCTTCTCTACCTCAATTATCTGTTTATCCATCTTTAGGTCAGAATCGATTTTAAACCCTAGATTGGTGGCAGTTGGTGTTAAGAAGGGCTTAAGGGGGCCCAAATCACCAGGAGGAGACACATGTGCATTTTTGGGCCCAAACACCATAACTTCAGTTTTGCTGTCATTGAATTTTAAAAAGTTTAAAGCCAGCCATGCTTTTACATCCTCCAGGCAAGCGAGCAGGGGTTTCATCAAGTCAAGGCCAACCTATGCACCATGGGTGACCGGGCTTTCTGCGTGGTTGCTCCCGAACTGTGAAGCGCCCTCCCTGTCCACATAAGAGCGCCACAGTCGAGAAATAAAGACCTACCTTTTGTAACGAGGTCTTCTTTTGAATCCACTGGTTTTACATTTTGACATTATGCCATCATGTGATTCCATCATGTGATGTTTTTAATCGTGTGATGTTTCTTTGTTTATGCATTTCTATTGTAGCACTTTGAGATTCCATGGGATGTAAAGTGCATTATAAATAAAATCCATTCTTAAATAATATGAGATTAAAATACGATAGATGAATTAATTACAATTGTAATTTTTATTTTTAATCGAGTCTCAGCCCTAATATCTAATACAAAATATATTTTATCTCATCTTCTCTATGTCAAATTAAAGAATGTAATGGTTCAGGTTATGCTTAATCTATGCTCCAATCACAATGGTGATTGTGTCAACATCACCTACTAGATCTGTGAAAGTAACTAGTAGCATGTCCTCTGAAACATCTTGTTTGCTTCTTCCAGGCATCTCTGCCTTGCCAGCGTCTACTGCCCTGGGCCCCCTCACAGGCTCACCCGTCCTCTCTGCTGCCACCAATGCCCTGAGCACACCTGTGCCCGCTGCCGCACCTCAGTGATGGCAAAACACTCCACTTTTCATCTCTCCACCTCCACCTTCAGCCAGGGGAGAAGCCAACAGGTGCCACTCTGCCAGTCTTCACCACCTCGAACTGTCTCAGTCTGACTACTTAATTTCCACAAGTCCAGGAACGCCGACCTCCTGGGGCAGGGAGTGTTGCCTGAAACATGTTTCTGTTCCTTTTTCTCCTTGAATGAACGTTGTAACATGACCTGAAATGAATGTTCTGTGTAATTAACATACAGGTTATTCCTTAAAAAAGAAAAGAGAAAAAAAATCCTACAAGCTGTAGTGATAAACGAAATGAGTGCGTGTACGTTTGACCTGAGTAAGAGTCTCATCCACCACTGGTGCAAGGTCTAACACCCAGTTTCATATTTTAGTTTGACATTACAGACACTGGTCAAAAAAAGGTACTTGGTCGAAGGCAAAAAGTAAGATCATAGTCATTTGGACCAAAAGGAGCACATTCTGTATAGTTTACTAGTTGTAATGTCATCAACACAAGACCTGGCACGAACTCCTTAAGAAATTTCCATATTTGAACCAGTCTAAGACCTTATGGACGACTCAACCTCCACAGCATTTTGGAAGTGTTTGGTGCTGTTCTGTGCTCCAGGTGTATGTGAATACTGAAGCCCTCACTTGACATTCATCATGACACTTCAACACTTCCGCCTGAATATTTTTGTCTTGCCTTTCTACCAAACCAGATAAACCAGTTGTCTTTTGATATGCGACGCCCCAGTTTTCTGGATTTTCTTTTTTGTACTGAAATGCTTTGGACTGCTACATATGGTTTCTTTTTTTTAAATGGGTTGAAGATATAATACTGATACTGTTGTAATCTGATCTCACAAGCTGTCCATTCAGGTTCTTTTGAAATGGTTTCTCAAACGTGCTGCTTTCCAGTTCCTCGAACTGCTTCAAGTTGCTTTCCTTGAACTGCTTCAAGACATAACCAAAGTTTACTCAATCGCTTGGGAAGAGGAGACTGACCAAACTTGAGTTTTGTTTTTGTGGGGAAAAAGTTCCATATGGAGATGCTGAAATGCAGGTTGATTATTTTGTTCTAGTATTAACATCACAATTTGCCGAAATAACCTGTATTTGACTGAAATGCAGTTGGCACTGGTGTAACTTTTTGTTTAAATGGAGTTTGATGGTTAAGTTGTGTTCATTCACAAATTGGCTGTAATGGACACTGAAGGAAGCATTTAACTTGAAGGATTGAATTGTTCCCAAACCTTTTAGTGCCAGAGAGTGACATTGTGACTTTTAGATCCTGCTGTACATATGTATCCTTTTGTTTTTCATTTGAAATCTGAAAATGCAAAGAACACAATACATGTATACATTGACCAGATAATGGAGTTGTACGAGTCCCTACATCACTGTATATATTTTTATGTCCTTATGTAGAAGGCCTAGTATTTGAAAATATTTGTGTAAATAAACACGTGTTTTATTTATCAAGTACATTTGACTGCTTTATCTAGGCCATGGTTTTGGTTGATCTGGGCCAGAAGAGTCTTGACTACATGTATTGATGGCTATGAACTCACAAGCTAAAAAAATAGACCAATGACAGTGAAATCTACCTCTCCATTCCCCAATTTAGAGCTAAACCCGTTTCCATACTCCTCAGAAGATTAGAACCTAGTATTATGTAAAGGGGAAATGCCCCTCCATAAACCTCTGCTGGTTAGTACAAGGTTCAGAAAAATGCAAAGATCAAATAAATGATATCTCTTTAGGAATAAAGGAGTAAGTAGCGCAAACTATTTAATCAACAGGCAATACATTTTAGAGTGCAAAGAAAACAAGTCATACAAAGCAAATGGAGCATTGTGGCATGCTCATGTTTATACACCCTCCAATTATGTACTGTACATAATCCTAATGGGATGACGATGCAGTCTATTTAAAAGACTGAAGCTCACTTTCACATACTCAGTGCATTTCCCTGCTACCACAAATGACATCAGTCAACAAACACCCTCCCCGCTCCCCAGCCTCCTCCCGTAATAGTAGTTGGGTATAGTTCAGTCGTCAGTTGAACAAGTCACTCCATGTAGGTTCATATGTATTAAGTTCTTAATACCTGTATATCTCCAAGTTCTGTCCTGAGGGCTTCATATATCTCCTATGTTTAGGCTTTGCCTCGTGGGGATTTGAGGTCAGAGTCAAGTTGTTATGCAGCCAAACAGCTAACCCAATTAGAAAAATCGTCCATCCATCCAGCTTCAACCGCTTATCCGTAGTCTGGTCGCAAGGGCAACCGCTCCAGATTTCCCTCTCCAGAGCAACATTAGTAACTTCCTCCTGGAGGATCCCGAGGCATTCCAAGGCCAGTGAGTAAGTCCATCTCATCCTTGGTCTGCCCGGGAGTCTCCTCCCAGTGGGACGTGCCTCGAGGACCTCCCTAGGGAGACACTCGCGAAGCATCCTAACCGGATGCCCGAACCACCTAAGCTGGCTCCTTTCCAGGCGAAGAAGCAGCGACTCTACTCCAAGTCTCTCTCGCGTGACTGAACTTCTCACCCTATCTCTAAGGGAGATGCCAGCCACCCATCGAAGAAAACTCATTTCGGCCACTTGTATTCGCAACCTTATTATTTCGGTCATGAGAGTAGGAACGAAGATTGCTCGGTAGACAGAGAGCTTTGCCTTCTGGCTCAGCTCTCTTTTCGTCAAGTGCACACCAACAAAAATGAACGTTTACGGCATGTTTCGGCTATGAGCTTTCATCAGAGCATGGCTCATAGCTGAAACATGTAAGTGTTTATTTTTGTTGGTGTGTGCCAATAAAAAAGTGGAAATGTGGGTACTTTCACTTTGTCACAAATGTATAAATGTAAATGTATAAAACCTCCCATGTGTTCCACTGGCAGTTCAGTACATTTAAATACTGGAATGACAGCATCATCAGGATGGCTATCTTAGCCCTGAGCTGCTTGCCTGACTGTGTACTCTCTGGTATTTGACAGATCTGATTTTCCTGCTAATGAAACCACAGCATTTTTCACTGGAGTGTATCCTGCAAACAGAGGAGAACATACATGATGCGTTAGATAGAAGATGGCTTGAACAACCAGATTTCTGTCGTAGGCGTAGCGTAGCAGATTGAAATCAATGTAATGTCTTACCTATTTAAACTGAGTTCCTGGTCTATTTCCTCCAGGGACTTGCCCTTGGTCTCTGGGAGAAGGAAATAAAAGAACACGATGGCAACCAAACCTGTCAGCCCATACAAAAGGAAGGTACCTGACAGGCCAATGGAATCTGTCAGGAAAAACAAAGTTGACGTAATTTGACTTTGACCTGTCACCATTTGAAGTTATCAGTTGATTCTGCAATGTAACAAATAGAGGCGGCAGTGGTTCAGGAGGTAGAATGACCATCTGGGAAGTGGGAACTGGTTAGATTCCTGGCATTTGTGTCAGTGTTCAGTGCAAGACAAAGAAACCCTCACTGCTCCCTTAAATTGTTGACTCCACGGTCTTGTGTGAATGTAACGCACATTATCAAGTGCTTAAATGTATAAAGGCACTATAGAAATGCAGACCATATAAACCATTTGGTGCACGTAAACAAATCAAAGTTCAGTTTATTTGTAATATACAGCAAAAGATCCTGGCACAATATTAGTACAAAAAGAAAGGGAGACAAAATACATGAGATATGAGGACAGAAAAAACTCACCAATGACATTCAAGAAAGAGAATGTGACTATGAGGTTAGCACCCCAGTTAAAGCAGTTGATGAATGCAAATGCTCTTCCCCTCACACCAGCAGGAAATATCTCACTCAGCACAAGCCAGGTCACTGGTGAAAGACAAAAAAGATAATGTGATATATTTTAAGTCATTCACTGAGAAAAATGAGTGCAATAAACAAACGGTAGTAACCAGTGCCACTTGTAAATAGACCATGTGTTATCTATATAAAACCATTTGTATTCATGAGAAATGTTAAGGCACAATACACACTTGGTCCAAATCCAATGGAGAAGGCGCCGACAACAGCCATCATACAGATGAGAATGATCCAGTTTTCTACTCGGCCATGACCAGCTGGCGGAAGAGCCACAGGGTCAGTGCTGGCAGCTCCAATTTGTTTAATGCCATTGTCCTTTTCCGCCGTTAATCCTGTCTCATAAAAGAGTATATGACTCTCATCGTCAAATACAGTCTGATTGTCAAGAATCAAAGGTGGCAAGGTTGCGTTTCCGATTAAGTCCTGAGAATCACAGGGTTTCTCTGCGCTGAGCACCGAGCGTCTGCTGAGAAGTCCAATAGTTATTAAGCATACAGACATCACAGAGCATCCGCCAAGGAGCAATGGTCTCCTCCCCACCCGGTCAGCTAACATCATGCTGACCACAGTGGCAATCACTTTCACTGCCCCCAGGCCCACAGACGCCAATACCGCTGAGGCACTGCTCTGGAATCCCACGGATTGAAAGATTGTGCAAGCATAGAAGAGAACATTTGGCTGCCCTGTGAACTGCTGAAACAAAACCAGTCCAAGCCCAATAACAGTTCGAGTCCTCATGTTGTCTCTACGTTGGAAGAGATACATAATGTTGTACTCTTTATTTTTGTAAAGTCTGTTGACATTGGGCTCTGTATCGTCCAAGTCTTGATTTCCACTTGGGCCCATTAAGCCCCTCTCAGTCTGACCACAATCTCTAATGCTGGAGGTATCTTCATTGCTGGATGGAAGAAACCATATAGACACAAACTGAACCAAAGTAGGTATTATGGCTAATCCAAACATACACTTCCAGCCTCCATTTGTATCAGAGAGGACATAGTTCATTGCATAAGCTGCCAGGATGCCCACAGTGATTCCAGCTTCATACAGAGTTACTAACAAGCCCCTGCGGTTGGCAGTGACCATCTCAGATACAAAGATACAGCAGGCCATGGAGGATATGCACATAGCGAACCCCACAACGATACGGCCCACCACCAGCGTCAGGTAAGAACTTCTGAGCAGCATCAAGCTTCCAGCCAAGATCAACACATTACTGAGGAGAATGGAGTTCCTTCTGCCATGCTGGTCGATCAAGCAGCCACCCACCACAGAAGCCAGTAAGGCTCCCACCAGCAAGGCACTGACCAAAGCCTCCTGCTGGACACACGAGAGCCTGAACTCAGCCTGGAGCTGGAGCAGTGCGCCCGAGATGATACCCAGTTCATAGCCGAATACGATGCCACCTAGTGTGGACACCACACTGGCGAGTAACAGGACGGAGCAACCTAGGGAAGAGGATAGCATTTTAAGTTTAAAAGACCAGAAGAAAAGAATTAGAAAAGAATTACATTAAGACTGAAAACTGAATACACACACACACACACACACACACACACACACACACACACACACACACACACACACACACACACACACACACACACACACACACACACACACACACACACACACACACACAAAACAGTTGTTTAACTGCGGATGGTAATGGTTGTTTGATTTGCATAAACATGGTACAACATGGTGTAACAATTGTGCTTGTTTCAAGTGCCAAATATCGGCCCTCAATCAGTACATCATGACAGAAATAGGAAAATTATTTGTAGGGTTTTAAAATGTATTTTAAGATAACTTACCCAGCATTATAGCCCCTCTTCCAACAATTCACATTTCAAATGAGCATGCATGGACTTCCAATCAGGGTTCTTACCAAACAGTCCCTGTAAAACAAATTAACAGAATAAAACATATAATCCAATCTGCATGAGATGCCCAGTGTCGTGTCCTGCTGTCTCTCAGATTAAACAGGGCAGCACAAGAGCTCATTGCAGCCCTATAGTAGCCATGACAACTCTCTTGTTGATTGCCATGATTTCATTAGGGAGACCACTTCAGATCGGCTCAACAAAACCCACTGCTTTGTGTAGCAGTGCAGAAGATCATAGATCACACGCAGTTTTTACTTTATGGAAATATGCTTAATGTAGAAGATTTGATGAATTCCTGTTCTGTCTATAGAAGTGTCTATTTGTACGTCTCTAAATGTTTTGATGATTTGAACATGGTGGACCCTGTTGGAAACAAGTGTAATGCTTAATTGGGTCGTCCACTCACAGTTAACAGCCTTTGTATTGAGTTTGTGCTTGAAATGTACTGTAATTCTGCAAACTGTTAATAAATTCTTCAATCAATCAATCAATCAATACAACCACATGATGATGATGACCAGTTGAGCTTGGCTGTATCTTTTGTAATTTGCAGAAGGCAATACAAATTAAGGCATAGCCATAGGTTACTCAATTAATATTAATATATAATATTAATAATAACAGAAAAAGAGCACTTGCTGGAATTAATACACATATGGCTGAGTAAACATTCACTTGAACAATCTCCATCTGCAATTCTGCACAACATATCTATTAAAGGGATTTTATGTATATGCTATTAGATAAAACTAGCCCACGCTTTCTTATAAGATCTAACACATGATATATCCCATTGGCATATAGTTTGGAAAACTATAAACTACTATAAATTATTCAAGGGAAGTTCAACAAGTGGAAGAAAGCGTATAGCCGTGCATCGGTGCATGTCCATTTTCCGCTACCTTTTTTAACTGTCCGAAATCCGAATAGTCATCACCACCTCCTCCATCGGTCAAAAACAAATAGAAAAGTTTCGCTCACGAGTCACGTCTGTCACGACTTTAAAACTATAATAATCCCGTTATCCAAGTGACTCGAGCGCAGCAGACAGTCACAGGACACCCGGACACGAAAACAAGAGGAACAAAAATGTAAAACGAGAGAAAACCATGGAGAAATGGCATTTATTTTTCCTCCATCGTTGTATAATTGGGTCTCATGTCAATTAACTGAGAACTAACGCGCATGTTGCACGATTTTGATACGGATTTGACATAATTTAGGCTACTCACCAGTCACCATACATCCTGCTGCCTGATGAAGATGCTCTAATGAACAACATGAACTGGCTCATTCCATCAGGAAGTTGAACCTACGTGGCAAAGAGCGTCTCAAATTGCATGAAAGTTTTCCAAGTTTGACGCCAGAGGCCGACAACTTTCCCACAGACACATTCCTCCTTCAAAGAAGGATGAGAAGAGAACAAAAAAAATAACCTGGCCATAGGCTACAACCTTTTCACGCAGCTTAGCTATATTATTAACATATAGTTAAATTAATAGTGTAAGTGTATTGTTTCTTCCTTGGTTGAGTTGGTTCTACCCGCGATTAACGTTTGAACTGAATAGAATTTAGAAGGAATCCTAAATTATTAGTGTCATTGTTCTGAGCAACATATTTTTTTTTCATCACATAATAGGGCCTATTTAATTTACACAGGACTTCGATTTCACATACATTTCTAACTGCTAAGGGTAAAAACAAAACGTGCAAGTTAAAAATCGATAACTTTACATTATTTCCGACCATTTACCAAAGCATTCCTTATTTTGTTAACATTGGTGTCCACAATGTTTAGGTAACAATTAAATGCAGTGCATTGTAAATAAAATGTTATAACTGTAATAGTAATGTAAAAGAAGCCTGAGGATTCTAGCCCCCCCTCCCCTCAGTGTTAGTGTTTAGCCCTGCTGCCATGTCCAAATATGGGGTCCAGACCAGAGTATGACGTCAGATCACGTCAGTACTATGATCTATGACGTCATATTGTTGATCTCCATATATGGACCAGCGGTGTGATGTAGATGTGATCATGTGACGTATCCTCCACGATGCAGGTCCACGCAGTATATTTGCCATACATATTTGCAAATAAAATACAACCATTTTTTGCACGGACGTGTAATTCTCCTCCACAACAGTGAGTGGCAGTAACCTGAACAAGTAGCGGCCAGGGTAGAGAGAACCATGGAACTTGAGGAAGACGAACACAACACAAACATGGCACAGGAGAAAAGCGATGATACTCCTTTTCAGGGGAAGTTTCCCGAGTTCCGTAGTCAAATAGATTTGTTAAAACAGGGAGCTGAAGCGCGTGTGTACCGGGCCACATTTCTGGGCAAGCCGACTATTGTGAAAGAGAGGTTCCGGAAAAAGTACAGACATGCCCTTCTGGACGAGAAGCTGACACACCGGAGGACTGTGCAGGAGGTGCGCTCTATACTGAGGTGCCGAAAAGCAGGTATAGTACTGAACCTGTACTGCAATGTGCGTCTTCTTGCATCAATTCAAATGTAATTTTGTTCGTAATCAAGTTTATGTTTCTTTGGGGAGACAGGCAAGCAGACCAGTAGCCCTGGTCTAGTGCGTCAGACTTGCTGACAAGTCTGACGCACTGGACCAGGGCTAGCAGACTAGCAGAGTCTTTGGGCCATGTGGTGGGCACCACATGCTGCATGCAATTCAATTCAATTCAAATGAGCTTTATTGGCATGAGAAAACACACGTTTACATGTCAAAAATAAAAACAGTTGAAAATGGTGGAAAGTATATACAGTTGAAGGGCATTAAGTACAGCATTAAGTAAACAGAGCAATGTCACATTGCATCGTTATATACATGTTATACAGGTGCATGCATGTACACTCGCTTTAGTCGCTTAAATCACATGTGATGTCATGCGACTTGTCAATCTGTGTTCCCATCATGATATTGATACATAATGTGATGTTTTACTTATTGCTCCCGTGAATGTAATCCTGTCGGGACTGGTAAAGAGAATGTGGAGAATGGAGATAGTTTATTATTTAATAGAGACCCAAGTAGTTAATTAGACTGGTACTGAGATTAATCCCTCCCAAGAAGTGTTCTATGGCTGCTGTACATGCAATGGAGGGAATATCAGCCATTCCAGAGCTAAAAGGGCTCCTTAACTCATTACATTTCTCTTATTCTGCAGGTATTCCTGTACCAGTTGTTTACTTTGTGGACTACACCACACACAGCATCTTCATGGAAGAAATAGTGGGGTCCACTACGGTCAGAGACCACATTGCTTCCAGCCAACAGTCCCAGCCAGAGCAGGACCTGGAGCAGTTGGCGAACAGGATTGGCCAGGTCCTGGCAAAAATGCACGACGAGGATGTCATCCACGGAGACCTCACCACCTCCAACTTGCTGCTGAGGAGCAGCGTGGAGAAGAGCCAAGGGATTGACCTGGTGCTCATAGACTTTGGCCTGAGTTACATCTCTGCCCTACCGGAGGACAAGGGGGTAGATTTATATGTGCTAGAGAAGGCCTTCCTAAGCACCCATCCCAACACTGAGACTCTGTTTGAGAAGCTACTGAAGAGCTACACGGCCTCGTCCAAGAAGTCTCAAGCTGTCATCAAAAAACTTGACGAGGTCAGGTTGAGAGGAAGGAAAAGGTCCATGGTGGGCTGAGAACACACACTGAAGTATACACTGACAGTTTCCTTTTTATTTGATGTAATCATGGATGGTGCCGTCATGGTTGGTTGGTAGCAGAGCATGAGCATCAATTATTTTCCTGCTCCCTTTCTTTTCATTTTATGGATTATGTTAAAAAATAAAAATAAAGTATAGGGTAAAATGAATATAATGCGTTGTTCTCACACAGGGATTACATTTAGGAAACTCCTGTTGTGTACATGACATGATGAAAGATACAAGGCTTTTGTCTGTGAGTCAGCCAGTGTAACAAATAAATGACCATTGTCTCATTGATTGTGTCTGTATATTTGTTCATTAATCAAAATATTAACACATATGATACATTTGAAATAAATACAATTAAATAGAAATTATTTTAACAGATACAGTATGACTATGTTGCTGTTGGTATTTATTTACTTTGACTTTAGTATACTTTGCACATAAATTATGTGCGTCATATCCTATTCTGAGTGTTGAATGGAGCATTCGACTCACGTGATGTTTTATTATGAGCCTGAAGTTGTGCGGAATGAATTCGTTGACTCAAGTGTGTCAAAGTTTACTTTCACAATCTCTTCAACATGCACTGAAAAACATACCAGAATTCCAATGGAACAACGGAAAACCATAACGATTATAATACAAGTAATAGCTGTTGTTTTTCACTTAAAAGGTAAGAATAACCAACAACAAATGTATTCAATGATTCGTTTTTATATTCAAATTTTGTTTGCGAGAACTGATGAGCAAAGGTCAGAGTTCCATTACCGGTGTAACTACAGTATTTGGCCTCATTAGTTGATATGCTAACATGTTGATAACATTTGTGCAGAACAAATATGCAGGTTAGTTTGCATCTCTCTTCATAGTACTGTCAAGGTTTAACGAAAATATTTCCTGTATATGTAATCCTGTTTTATACATGCTTTTCCATTCAAATGTATGCAATGCCTATTGCACAGCACTACAGCATAATCCATTTGTATTTGTTGTTATACTGTAGGTTCTCCGGTTGACACAATGGGGACAGTAAGTGTCTTAACAGGGACTGATGTGACTCTAAGCTGCCTGTTTGACAAATTGTTCAAGCTTGTGAAGTTGAGCACTCTGACAGTTGAATGGAACATGGTCGATAAGCACTTACACAAGCATATAGTGTACACTTTTGAGGATGAGGGTGCACATGCGAACTGTACAGGCTGTCTGGTGGACAAAATGGGACTGCTACAAAGCAACGCTTCTCTCCAGCTGCGTAATGTGACTGTGGGTGGTGAAGGTATTTACACCTGCAGAATCATAACACCAGTGGTCTACACAGAAACCATTCAGCTGGAAGTGTTAGGTAAACAAAAATCAGTTTTATCTTTGAGTTCACTGAGTTTTGAAGTGTGATCCCAGATTAGCTCTTGTTTTAGCAACATGAAGGAATGGCTGAAAAACAACATAGTATTACAAAGAGACTACAGTACTACAAAGTGTACTCTGTACTGTAGTGCGTGCGTGCGTGTGTGTGCGTGTGTGTGTGTGTGTTTTAAATAGCACTATGAAGTATGTTAAATATTTATATAGCTCTTTCTTTTTACTCAGAATAGACTGTACTGTTTTTGTTCACAGCCCAACCTTCAGTGTCACTCCCAGAAAAAGCAGTAGTGACAATGGGAGAGGAAAAGACTCTATTGTGTGATGTCACAGATTTTTACCCAGAGAAACTTGAAGTGACATGGCAGATACAGAAAGGCCCTCTGACAGTCCCTGCAGGCACCAACTCAGGCTTCCATGTCTGCACAGAAATGGCCATTCTTAACCCAGACGGCACCTACAGCATTCGCAGTAGCATCACTGTGCATTCTTCTGTAGTGGATCGCAGAGAAACCCACATCTTCTGCCAAATCAAACACAAAACCTACAGGGATCTTTACAGCAAAGGTGTTATGCTGACAGTACAAGGTTGGGTTTCAAAATATTGTTTGCAACGTTACAGTGAATTGCAATATTCATTATCTTTATCATCATAAGCTTTCACCTTTCTTCTGCAGCTTCAAGGGAGCCACACTACAATCCTGTTACACTGATAGCCGTTACCAGTGTTGTGAGTTTATTGATGGTTCTCTCTGTTATCGGTGGGACACGGCTTATCTGCACAGGTATGTGTCAACTTCATGACGATGCATCAACTACACACAGTACATAATGGCATTGGTACATACAGTAACACTAAACACATACTGTAACAGTGTGTATTGTTGTCCATTTGGTTACATTCTCAGTTACAAATTAATAAATTAACAGTGATTTTACTGTTCATACCTGTACATACATTGCAGGTGCACTTGTATAATGTGTGCTCACATGCAGTCATGCCTGCCTTCATAGGTCCACCCTGCGTCTCTGACATCATCGCACCGAGCATCATCTACACCAAGGTGCCAATGGAGCTTAAATGTACCATCAGAAGGGTTCGACTGAGAGAGCTCAAAGTGAAATGGTACAAAGTGGCAGCCAATGCAGACTTTATCCTGGTCCCAAACAACCAGTTAGAATCAGATCCTATATTGGTCAGTGAGGATCTGAGTGACCAGGCGATCCTTCAGTCAGAGAGTAGACATGATCATGTGTCCATCCTGACTGTCTGTTTGACTGTCAGTGAGGATCAAACTACATACCGGTGTGTGGTGAAACACAGGGCCAAAAACATCACTAGAGAAACCACTGTCAGTACAAAAGGTAAAACATTAAACATTTCCACAGTTAGTGTCAATGAACTGAATGGGCATTGTTTGGTATGAAGCTCTGGTCATTTTCTATTACAAGCTTGGGAAGTAATGGATAACCCTAAAAACAAAATAAATGAACTATAATCTGTAAGCAGGAGTGGTCATAATTATACCAAGCATTGTTAACATGCTGTACATTTACAGAGCATTTAACAAATAAAATTTAGATTTAATTTGATCCCATTCACACTCTACTCCAGTGGTCCCAGACTTTCTACAGATCTCCAGCATCCCGCAAATCCCTAAGGTTCAGAGGCTGCTGGTACTGTGCTGTCGGGTGGAGAGGTTTTATCCCGGGGACATTCGCCTGGAGTGGTTCAGGAATGACGGGGAGCCGGTTTGCACCGTCACTAACTTTGGGCCTTTCTCAGACCATGAGGCCCTCTACAGTGTGTGGAGTAAGATTCAGCTGGTCATGGCCAGAGAGGATGAGATGGCTGTCTACAGTTGTCGTGTGTACCACTCCAGTTTCCCCAAACCAGGATACAAAGATGCTTGGTATCATATCAATACCCAAGGTATTTGACCATTAGCTAGATACTACTACTATGTCACTTATAGGTAAAGTATACTGTTTAATTACGTGTAGACAGTAGGGCTGTTATTTTCAAATGCCAGGTTTGATATCTACTTGCTATCCTAGTTTACTTTTTGTCATGTATCTTGTTTTCTTACCACTCTAATTCAACATTTACTCAGTTCATGGTGATTCATTGTAATCACAGCAACGTTGTACTTTGTAAGTCTCTGGATTGGATTATCTTCTAAATGCGTAAAATTGTAATTACTGTTTTGAAAGAGCAAAGCTTCATCAGAGAGAACATAATGGTCAAACTAGTTTCGGTAAATCTACTAGTTAGTTCCATCTACAATGTGGCTCACTTCTGTATTCAACAGGAACCCCTCCAAATGTGATGTTTGTCAACTGCGAGCCCTTGTGCCCTCTTCTGGGTGAAGAGTGCACACTCAACCTCTGCATCAAAGACTTCTGTCCCAAAGATGTTTCCATTACTTGGTCCAAGAATGGAGAGATTCTCACAAGTGCCTTCAATACGCCTCCCAGTCTCAACATCAATGGCCTGTATACCATGTGGAGCTTCCTAAAGTTGACCCCGAACAAGGAGGACCAGGGCTCTCAGTTCAGCTGCCAGGTGGTCCACAGTGCTCAGAAGGAAGCTGAGGAGAGGGCCTTCACAATGACACATCTAGACATGATAACCAATGGATTGGGATAATAGGATGGTTATGAACGGACACATGTTGCTTATTGCGACTGAAGGTTGCAGATTACTATGAAAACTTCAGTCGTTCACGCCTCCATGTATGGTTGCTAGTTCATTACGCCTCGTGACGTCACGCCTACAATCCCTGTTATGCCCATATATGGAGATCCCTGATGTCAACAATATTAAACTCACGCCTTGTGACATCACGCCTCGTGACATGCTCCATATATGGAGACATGCTATAAATGGCCATGAACCCTGGATCTAGATACTAGATCTGCATAAAGTATATGGAACTGGCCAGCAACTCTACATCTGACCTCACTGACACCAGATTAATAGTTTAACTGCTTCTCAACTGTGCCGTATTAAGAAGTGGTTGTTTCAGCGCGACCTCGCCCTGGTTGAGTTAGCTGCAATGTTAAGAGGTTAAGAGTTAAGAGGTTTTGTCCGAAGGTTTTTATTGGATCAATATTTTTTTACCCAACACACAGACATAACGGGTGTTCAATAGCATTGATTTATGGAAAAAAAGAAGAAAAAAAATCAAAAGCCTCAAACATTGAGTTAGGTGTCAATTAATCATCATGATTTTTGGAAGCCTAAATATATCCCAATTAATTACATTTTGCGCTATAGTATATTGTTTTTGTATGCTACTTATTTCAGTCACCATGTTAGGATTTATTTTATAGTGGTCATGAGGTGCACACACATCCAAGCAAATTCAACAGGTGCTCGAACAAAAGAGATAAATGAAAGAGAAGGTGGAAGTCTGCACACCATTTTGAATAATTTATTTACCTAAGAGGTCAAAAAACACAACATTTCTGCTTCTGTGGCCTTCGTCAGGTATACTGGTACTGGTCAGTATACCTGACGAAGGCCATAGAGGCCGAAACAATTACATTAAATACAAATAATAGAAAATCTCAAATTTGGCAGAGGCTTAAGTTGATTGTGAATCAGGAATCAGGAATGTAGTTTCAAACAAAAACTGGGTTACCACATTTGTGTATTTAACACTGCTCTCAATTCCACAGATCACAAAAATAATTTACAAATACTGTATAAGGCATTGGAAGGCATAGCAGCAAACTATCAAGATACTATTACAACAAATACATTAAACTTAAGCAATACAATAAAGAGATAGAGCGACAAAGAGAGAGTCAACCAGGTGCTCGATGGAGGTGCAATAAAAGTAAAAAATAAAGTGAACTGGTGCTACAAAGATCCATGGGACTGAAATACTAGAAAAAAAGGCGGCGATCCGAGCACTCAAAAAGGTAAAAATGAGGAGAGGGTGGATAAAAGTCAAGGTACTTTATTTAGAAAAGTTAAAAACAGCCAACATGTTTCGACTCACAGGAGTCTTCATCGGGGCAGGTATGAGATGCTCGGATCGCCGCCATTTTCTTTTTTCTTTTTTTTTTACAATAAAGAGATACTTTGAAATAATGGAATTTCAAAGATGTGTGAAAGCCCACTTCACAGAGCCTCATTGGCTTTATGTACACATTTTGTAATAACAATGTATGAAAATACAATGACTCTGAATAAAGCTATTTGTGACAAAGCAAGTGCATGACTGGAGTATTAAATATAATTGCAATAGTACTGTGCTCTGGTGGAGTAAGCAAATAAATGTAGGTTGTTGAGATTGAGTATTATCTGAGATTATATTTATATATTATATTTATGGTAGCTATTTGACTTTGGACTTTCATATAATGGGTTCATATTATAACTGGAATGTATTTGTAACAAGGAGGGTTGTTTCTGCTTTCAACACATGGATGTCCATCAATGGCTATATCTATGGGTGAAATTACTACACCTAATGGCTAATGCTTAATTTATACTTTGTAATAAGACAGTGTCAAGTATTGAAAATAGCTGTTGTACAAACTGACAACACATTGCATCTGCGACGCATTGTGCAAAGTAAATTATATATCGGGCATTATTACATCACCAATGTTACCACCAACCAAACGACATCTACAACATTCAAATATAGGCAATATGGTCATGGTTTACGTGAAAAGTAAAGAACCAGGTCTGTGGATGACAGTCGGGTGGCTGAGCGCTGTTCAGCTGAAATCGCGGTTGGTGAGAAGCATAGGGGCCACCAGGGTCCACATGTACAGGGCCAAACATACCCAGCTGGATGTGATCTTTACCCACACTGCTGGCCACTTACTGGAAATGGCACTGTAGTCTGCATCAGGGCTGTCAAGCACCAAAAACAGAAAGGTGATTAGTGAACTGCGAAAAACAGAAAAAGACTGGTAACCTGGAATGTCAAGACGGTGGTTTGTCTTATTATTTTATTTTTTAATGTAATTTTTAATGTTTGTATTGTGGTACTTGTTTTTCTATGTTGTGTTAAAATAATGTGTGGTTCTATATGCACTGTATATTACAACTGAACAACATTTCAGAGTCTCAATAAAAAAAAACATCAAGCCCCTGGAGAGTTTTTAGGCATCCTCTTTTTTGTGTATAATATTTTTTCATTATCTTGTAAGTGAAAAACAAACTTTCAATAATGGACTAAGCGGAGACAGTAATAAATCGTACTCTCAGGTTTTATTCCATTGCAGGACTGACATTTCTAACACATGACGTATTCTTCAGACCAGGCCCATTGAAAGAGAGACTTACTACTTGATCTTGCGGCGATGCAACCACGTGGTTCATGTATCGCATGTGTTAATCTCTACACACCAATATGAGGACTCAATGTTTGGAACTATACAGTAGTCGTTTTTGGAAATATAAGTCACCCGATGACGAGCGTTAATTCTGAATTCTTCTTGTTATTGTTATCTCAAAGCACACCTAAACACATTTATAATCAACTGTAAGTTGTTTTTGGTAATAAATGATTGAATATTATGAATATTCTTCGTTTACAGCGTAAATGTAATAGCTCTCTTTGTCAATAGCTCTTTCTCAGACCAAAGAAGATGTCATGTGCCTTGTTAAGACTGAAGGCGTCATGGGACTTTTTCAGACTAAAGGAGGCGTCATGTGATTTTGAAGCTTCAGTCCTGCAATGGAATAAAGCAGTGGTTCTCAAAGTGGGGTCCAGGGATGCCCAGGGGTCATTGAGATGATTCCACAGGGTCGACAGCAAAATTAGTTGATATGCCATCAAAATCAGTTTTAAATATCCACTGCCAGAATAAACGTGGCAAGAGTAGATACAGAGGCCACTTGGTCTAAAGCCATAAAGATAATCCAGCCTCTTATTTAATTGAATAAAAAATATCTTGTATCTGTATATTTTGTTTCTTCATACAGTACTGCTTCTGTCTTGACTATCCTTCACATGAAAATGTTTGAGAACCACTGGAATAAAGTCTGGGAGTAAGAGTTATTACAATCTCTGCTGGTCATTTGAGTGCTCCCACATGGCTGAGCATCCCTACTATAATCTCCCTATTGTTCATTGTAGTTTACACTATTCTTTTACGGCATGGCTCTGAGAGATGGGTAGCTGTCTATAAGAGGGTCTATTTGTGTTTGTATCTGTCTTTTCTGTCCGACTGTCCGGTTGTGCACAAACCACTTGACCGATCAGTGAAAAAAGTTAGCACAGTACCTTTAACTACTTTAACCTACAACTATTTGACACTATAATTTCAGTATCTACTAGGAGAAGTTAAGTGCAGTAATGCCCGAGGCTTGCATCTTCTGCTAGCCTCTTTCAGAGCCAAGCTGTCAATATGAGTCTACATGATGTCAACATGAACTACATGAAGCCACTTTGTCATTAGACCCCAACTTGTTTAATATAAAACAGGCCAAACCCTCACTGTCTAAAGTCTGCTGTTGATGGGGGAGAATATACCAACCTGTACCAGTTGGTGAGAGTCATCATGATGTAGAGAGAGGCCAGGAACAACATGAAATGGAAGAAGGCGTAACTATACTGGACCATGTCTCTCTCATTGTCCTCCACCCGCCTGGGACCCCGAACATCTTCACACAAGTCTGTGGTACTACAGCTGCTCTCTGCCAGGCTGCCTGAGTCTTTGGAGGCCATGGTCAACTTATTCACTTGGCTGGTGTTGGATGAACGGATGCTGCAGGAGAAGAGAAGTTCCCAAACTTTTTAGCTCAAGACCCAAAGAGAAATTAGTTTGCCCAGAACCCAAACTAGTGAAGATATGTTCAATATTTTGTATTATCTTCAGTAAATGACTGAAAAGTTTTACTTTTTTTGGAAATGTTTTTTGAAATAATAATTAAAAACAAAATGTAGGAAACAAACAATTAAGGGGCAGACACAGTGTTTTGTAACCAGTGTACGAATCCATCCCATCCAATAGGAGTGATCCTACAGTACCTGGAGTACAGGATGCAGAGCACAAAAATGGCCAGCCCCACAATGCTCTGGGCATCCCACCACGGGAGATGCGGGGAGTTGATCGGCTCCTCTGTATCGTCGAGGATCACCACGGCCGTCTGGTTTTCAATCTCCAGAGGGGCCAGTGTAGGGATAGCAATCTGCTGGATGATACTTAGCAGGCTGGGGTTGCATTTACGATCTGGAGTGGAGTCGTTGGGTAGAGGAAGGTAGTTTTATTTTTTTGCTCTTAGTCAACTTTTGTATGTATATAATATTACTATGCAATTTTATACAAATATACCAACACCATGACCCTGTCTATTCATCATATTCTCATGATGAATTGTGCCATATAATATGGTGTTTAAGTCAAAGATGTCTGCGATCAATACTATAGGTATGAAATGCCTAATTAATTTGTTTGTTTTTATTGATCTCTCTCTCCCTCTCTTCCCCTTGCCCCCCTTCTTCTTCTCTTTCTCTTATGGAACAAAAACGATGGAGCTAGGCAGCTAGCACATTTATTTTACCCACTGTTTTACACCTGTAAACCTATGATGTGACAATAGTTGACAACCACTCATGCCTGAGAACACATGAGTGCCTTTCTCTCATTGGTTATCTAACTGGTCATGTGATGTCATGTGTCCATTAGCCACTAGGTAATGTCCGAGAAAGGGAACATACTGTACATACCTAAATTCTATGGCCCACATTTTATTCCACAAATGTAGATTATGTACATACTGATAACCTTAACCTAGAAAATAATGATTAATTATTATGATTTTTGTTCATCCTTCTTGTATGAAGCTAGTGGATTCTCCAATTTTTCAAACAGAGCTTAAAGTTTCTCACCAGGCTCATTGGTCATAGCAGACCAGGTCAGATACATGGTGTACAGGGTGATGATGGAGGACTGCAACAGACCTGATCGTGGCTGAGATTCCTACACATGCACAGAAACAAACAAAATATTTTAATTCTATTTAGCAAAACATTAGAGGCATTCCCACCATATCTACCATTCTAAACCTTCAGAGAATGTTTCAGTAAATCATACATTTACAAATCATACTGCATGGTATACTGTAACTAGTTTCTGACACAATAACAAGATCGCGATCATTTTGTATATATTAACACTTTAATCAACCAAGTAAATTAAAACGATATTTGAATTCAAGAAAGAAAGCAATAACATTACACTAGCAGTTTCTGTGCAGTACCTGTACTTTAGGCATTATGGAGATTACAGAGGCCACGATGCATAGCAGCATATTGAAGCTGATGAAGAACTTATTGATGAGGCAGCCCTGAGGCTGAGTGTAGAAGATGAACAACAGCACAATGGTAACACACGATGCAAAGTAGCCGAGGACCGTCACTGCCAGCAATGCTACAAACAGAGAACAGAGCCAGGTAAACATTTTGCAAAGAAATTCAAATTGGTTTCAGTATACACCAGTTCAATACCAGTATCGGAAAGAAAGGATAAATTAACAATCTGGTGATGTTTAAATCAGTGGTTCTCAAATGTTTCATGTCAAGGACCCCCAAAACTGATATGTATGAGGCTGTGGACACAAAACATGATTTGTGTTCAAATATTTTCACAAACATTCCACATTTTCCACATTTCTTTCAAGACTTTAAAACAAATTGCAGATCTACAAGCTTTCAAATAGTTTTCAAATAGCCAAATATTTTCTTGTGTTGTATTAACATTTATTTCTGGGGAACCCCTTCAAGGACCCCAACATTGAGACCACTGATTTAAAGGTACTTTTTCTGATTCTTTACCTTAAACCTGGTCATTTATTCTGAGGATATGTGACAATCTCAGTCTCACAGAGCTCAGTCTCTAGGCTTTGGCCAAACGGTGCATGATGCATAGGGAAGTATTACAGTATGTATGGTATAGAGTTCATATGGTTAAGTACAGTTATCTGTCCATTTCTCTGGTGAGATAAATTGTGGGTGACTGACCTGCGTACCAGCCTCTGGCATTTTCCGTTTCCATCCTCTCTACCCAAGATTCATTCCATGAGTGGGCAAAGTCCACCAGCAAGACCAGCTGGATCAGAATGAAGCAGAATGCCCCAGAGGTGCCAACCGCGAACCATGCTGCATATACACACAAGGGTATGGAAAACACTGAATACATCAAAATAACACACACACACACACACACACACACACACACACACACACACACACACACACACACACACACACACACACACACACACACACACACACACACACACACACACACACACACACACACACACACACACACACACACACACACACACACACACACACACACACACACACACACACACACACACACACACACACACACCTAAACCCAAAAAACTACTTTCTGGTCTTGACAGCCCATACATCCAAACGAAAAGGCGTCGTTTAATGCAAATCTGATTGCATTAAACAACGTTAAACTCACTTTGCCAGTCACTTTGCCAGTCACCTTTCCTGCGCATACCCTCTATACAAGTACTAGTTGAAAAGGGAATTTGGTCACAAAAAAAGAATAAAAGAAAGAATCTTACTGTGAGTGAAAGGCCCCTCAGGAATATAAAAGGCACCAACAGTCACTGCCACCATGGCAGCAATCTTAAAGAACCAAAACCTGGTGAAAGAGACATAGCCTAATGAATACTATTTATTGTTATTATTAATAATGTCAGTGATTATTATCTCTGAGTGGTTAAAAGACCCTGAGCTTTAGAGTTCAAACACTTTATGTCAGACTCTCACCTTGAGAGTCGTTCAACGGTGTCGGGCAAAAATACTTTTTTCATAATCGATTAAATAGATTCGTTTTGATTAATCTCTAGAGAGCAAACCTCCTTGGTACAGTATGAAAGGTGAAGCATAATAGTTCAGGCAGTCATAGTACAGTATGTACATGCATCACTTTTCCACCTGGACACGCCCCCCTCATCTAGACTGAGTGGCAAAACATTGAGCAGCATGGAGCATTGAAGTTTGGAACCACTCATGAGATATCACTCAACAGTCCTGCGTTCCTTTCTAAATTGCACATAATGCAGGAGCTGGCAGGACGAGCGCTTCCAAACTCTGACACAAAAACAAACATGATGCTGGTTGCATTCATAAAGGTGGAAACTAAAGCAATTGAGTGACATCCTTTTCTTTTCTTTTTTCCATTGTGTCACAAAAATGATGATGATCTCAGCTGTTGCTTACCCATTATGGAAGGCAGCACGTGGGTCCCTAGTGTTTTTTACTTTGATCATGGAAATGGCAAATGCCAAGAAGCACATGCTCATGCCAAAGCACACCCGGTACACAGCTTTGTAACCCACGATCATCTCACAGTTGACATCGGCTTGGAGACCAGGGATGGAGGAGTCTGCTCCGTCTTCACAGAAACCTGGAATCTATGGTGTATCACAGATACAACTTATCAAAGATATAAGGCTAATTCTACAAATAAAATTGACATGTAAAAATAAATCATCCAAGAAATACCAGGATTCAAGTGTGATTGAGAGCTCCATTCGTCCCTTCGTAAACCAGTTACCTAAATACGGTCCTTTTAAGTAATATGTGAGTTCTCTCTAAGGTAACGGAGAGTCTCTCTAACAGACGCAGTGATGTGACAAAAGTATAAATATAAAATAAACATATTCAATTAGTCACCATGGTGAAGCTAAGCGGTCTCCTGTGGAAGGGATTGTGAGAATGGATTGTCTTAATGCGACAGGTTACACAGTGTGTCTTTGTGAATTACCCTTTGATTTAAATCAACACTCAGGTCTTGAAATCAAAATGTCGTTACACCTCCACAAACAAGCTGTCAACCAGCGAGTGGTGTGCTGTGTTTCAAGTTCAACATACCCTTTTGAGCTGCTGCTCCACTCCTGGTATCAGCATGATGCAGGCTACGATGGTCCCGAGCAACAGGATGAAGGCGTAGATGACTCGTGTCACCGTGGAGTTTCGGCTGTGGGGACAACATTTGCACAACAGGCATGTGGCACCACTGCAAAGACACGGCACCTAGGAAACACAGAGATGGGACAGAGAACGGTTGAGCACCAGAAAACGTGAAAACGTAAATGTAAAAAAAAAGCGACTCTTTATATAACAAAATATGGTATTCAACTATTTTTTTCAAATAATGGTGCTTGTAAATTGGATAATATCGTTGCTGTCGGGTCTGAAACCTCTGAAACCATATGTCCAAAACTGTTACTTTTCAGGATTCAAATTCAGTAAGTAGCAGATCTACGTGCAGATCTACGTGCTCAAAGCGTGTTGCTTTGCGCCACATTTCGAGGTTGTGGATCTGCTACTTTGGATGCTTTTGTCTGACGCTGTAGTTAGTGTGGTATGATCAAGTAGGGAAGCAATGATATGGAACTTAATTTAATTGTTATTTGACAAAATTAAGCCCAGTCCTGTTCAAACATTCACAATACAGACTTGCAACTTTAAAATCATTTGCAACAGAACCCTGAAACTGTGGTTTGCAACTGTACAGTCCACACCCAGGCGCAGAGCTGCAACTGTTTCCACAGCACTGCAGTGACAGACAGTGACAGACACATGAGGAGCAGAGAATGAAAATATGATTGGCGGCGGTGGCTCAGGGGTAGAGTGGCTGGAGTCAGTGGATGGTAACCACAAGGTTGCCAGTTCGAACCTGGGCTTCCCCAGAGTTAGTGTCAAAGTGTCCTTGAGCAAGACTCTGAACCCCTAATTGCTCCTGATGTGCTGGTTGGTGCCTTGCATGGTTTCTGCCACCATCCATGTATGAATGGGTGAATGTAATGCACAATCTATGTAAAGTGCCTTGGATAAAGGTGCTATAGAAATGGACCATTTATTTCTTACTTACAGTACAGTAGCTAGAGTAATCTTCTACTTGTACTTAATACTGGATATTAAATATGGACTGACTGAAGCCTCTCTAAGCTATAGGCCTAAAATCTAAGGGATCAATATAAATTCTTACATGACAACAGAAAGTCAGCAGGATTGAGGGAAAGTCCCATTAGAGATGACGCAGAGAAGACTGGAATAAGCTTCACATTTAAATTCAAGCACATCCATTCACCCCAAAGGCCTGATTACCAGCTCACTGTACTGCCCTACAAAGCCCAAGTGCAGTAACTAAGGAACTGTAAAACCGATAAATGTCTTTAAAGTGTTTCAACTGGCCAGTATTTTGGGATTTTGCACTAATTGGACATGTATTCATGGAGTAAATGTTTATCTCACAAAATCAGGGCAGCTGATTTGACCTTTGACCAAAATAAATAACTCTAATTCAACCAAAAAATATTGTTACTGTACTTTTTGGGCAGCATAGAGCTCCCTACTATCCACTTAATTCTGGCCTCTCTCCTGCAATAATGCACCTTTAAGACAACTGCCTTGCGTAGAATGTGGGACAGCCTGGAAGATTGTAAACAGGTTAATACCACAGTCAGACGCTCACACCAGCTTAAATGAGGTCAGCTTACAACAGAGCAGGCAGGGAACCAGACGAATATGTGCCAGATACCATTATACAGGTCTACATCATGCCCGACCTGCAGGATGGTTGGCCTGCCTGGGTCAATGGGCTATAGCTTCACATCATGGAAGATGTGCATTGGTCATATAGGCTTGCTAATTGAAATAGAAATACAAGTGCTAAGTAATGTTGCGTTGAGTATGTGGCGTTTATTTTATTTCACCTGTACAAAATCCTGATTTTCTCCTTGTTCTGTTTTATGCATGTGTAATTGAATTGCTGAAACGCACTAAATCCACAGCAAACTGGTGTAAAATCTAGTTGAGAAGCAGCACATTCCTTCCTTCCAAGTTCTGTTGTGAGCCTTGAGCCTTGACCGCATTTCCTCAACTTGGACAGAGAGACAATAAATGTTATACAGGTTAACTTATCTCTGTGCTGCCACAAGCTGGCTGTAGTCCATTAATGACTACATCCACAGCTCTTGCACTTCACCAATTTATAACACATGCAAATAGTATCGTTATACTACAATTTAGCCATAGCATTGATAGAGAACTGACTACTTTCCAAGT
Organism: Electrona antarctica; assembly: GCF_951216825.1. Taxonomy (NCBI): domain Eukaryota; kingdom Metazoa; phylum Chordata; class Actinopteri; order Myctophiformes; family Myctophidae; genus Electrona; species Electrona antarctica. Next base: position 25,679,066 of record NC_136790.1, on the reverse strand, counting down.
GTCTACTTGTATTAGTATAATTTTCAAATTGTTCCAAAATTAAAGTATTTGTTGTTTCTCTTGGTTTGCGTGATATTTACTAAATCTATTTCTGAACATGGCATGTGTTTTGTTATGACAACAAAGCACTGCAGTTAATCCCATTAATCACGTGTAAGCTGATAACCAGCATGGTTTGATTAACCCTTTGCTGTTTCACAATATGATTTTGTAAGACTTTATGTCTATTATACAACAATTCAACATGTATTTATCATACAAGACATTTGGGTACAGTGAGTTGAAAGGTCTTATAGAACCAGTGTGGTATTCTCTATCTGTGTCTGTGTAGCATGATGATATTAATAATATGTGAGGCTAGAAATGTAGCCTATGTGGTGGACTGAAGCCCTCCCATCTGGTGGTAAAAAGAACACTTGCTGATGAAGATGTTTTCAAGCAATAAGCATGTAGCAAACATAAAGTTATTTGTCTTGAAGTATGGAGGAAAGGAAAGGGAGAACCCATCCTATATGCAGTTACCACCCCTATATGGCCCTAGGATTCATTTGAGATGTTCATTGAGTGAGCCGAGCTCACAACTAAACTAGTTCAATCAATGTTAGCACTTTCCTACATAATGTGTTTCATTCTTATTCTTATTCTGATTGTTGTTGTTGTTGTTGTTATTATTATTATTATTATTAGTATAGGCTATTCATATTATTATATAATATATTGTGGAGTGTGGACAGTGCCAAAATACAGCCCAGAAGCTTCAGGCTAAATGCAATAGGTCTGACTCTGATACGTACGGATTTAAATATGATAAGAGTAGAAATATCTATCTAGGCCTATATTCAGGCCATTACGTTACCTGTTGCTTTAATGCGCAGTGCGTTCATCACACAACCCGATGTGCCACTGACTGTGCCAGTGTAAAAATAACTATACTTACATATAATACAAAACATTATTCTGTAGCCTATAATTCTTTGACATTTGTATGAGCAATAATTATATAACTTACCCAACTTGCGATAGAAAAGGCCCCCAAAACAGCTCCCATAATTGTCCAGTTTCAGAGCGCAGAAGCACGAAATCGGTGTTTTTTCTCTGTCTCTCCTCCAGTTTGGACTTGGATACACGTTAAGCTATTAAAGTTGAACACAAATGTTTCAACTATCAAACAGCTGAAGAACTTGAAGGCTGATTCTCCATATCAATATTCACTGATAACATACTAGGCTGTAACGTTATGCGACTACAGTGCGTTCCGAGTAAATCTGTGGTGCGCAATCTATCCTACGTCATGTACAATGACGTCATTACGGGCGCGTTCGGAAATAGCGCACTGAGCGCACTGTGCAATACAATCTAATAGGCGAGTGCGCTCCGGTGCGGTATTTCCGAACGCGCCCTGGCTAGAGTATAGAGATCAACGCAGCTGCCAGATAAATGTGGTTCTGAGTTCTGAATCTGTCTGAGCATATGAATTCTCAAATACATAACTTGTTGTGATTTCTTTTTTATTAAGTGAATCTATTCAAGCCAAGGTGCTAGCAATGCAACGACCCTGTCTAGGTCTTCATCAGGAAAATGTCAAAAAGAACATTTGCCTGATGAAGACCTACTAGTGTTGCCTCCTAGAGGGTTGAAACGTTGCATTTTTGCCTTTAATAAAGTCCGTGAAGTTCTAGAAACAAATGTGTGTGCGGATGTTTCTTCCTCCTCTTTGATGTTTGCCTTGATGCCTTGACATCCAGCACCTGGCCTAAATACAGGCAAGAGATGTGCACACACTGTAGCCTACAATCTTCTCTGTGAACAGGTCTAGTGGTCTACCAACAACTTCAACTAAGGCTAGGCCATACTGAACTGCTAAAGCATTTCAAATCAACATGGCAAATAAAATGTGAGCAAATTACTACTGCATTTTGGAAGTCTAGTATATGAAGCTATAACTCCTGATAGACATAAATATTATTTCAACAAAGGCAAAAAGTGGTGACAGGTTCACTTTGGCGCTCAAGAGCCCTCTTGTGAACTACTGTTGCCACCTAGTGGCAGACACCACACGTGACATGGTATTTACTATTCAGCAAAATCCAAAATATCTAAAATGTTGGGCTCTTCACAGTTCAGAATCACACACTCAGACAAAAATGCACTAAATATGAGAATGAACACTGGAGTCAAAGAAATTAATGTTTTGTGTTACAAAGAGTTGGCCCGCTGGAGTATAGCACAGCATTTCAGCATCTTCTGTAGGCCTACATGATGTGAGGTCTTTACCACGATTTACCAGTTACACACATATACTCTCCTATATGCACGCGCGCGCGCGCACACACACACACACACACACACACACACACACACACACACACACACACACACACACACACACACACACACACACACACACACACACGCACACGCACACTTGCACGCACACACACATACATACATACACAGAGAGAGACTGTGAATGGCAAATCGAGTCCAGGACCAGGATCCACCTGCACAGGCTGGAGTTGAGTCATTTATGTCACTATTCTCAACACGTGGCACTAAATTTACACACACATGTATGCTCAAAGCATAGGCAGATTATGAGACAATGGGCCCCAGGGCACGGGGTCATAAATCCCCCCCCCCCCCAACACACACACACACGCACGCACGCACGCACGCACGCACACGCACAAGCACACACACACACACACACACACACACACACACACACACACACACACACACACACACACACACACACACACACACACACACACACACACACACACACACACACACACACACACACACACAGAGAGACTTGCACTCAACAGCACAACATTTACCTGCATGTCATATTAACTCATGAGTCATTTATGCTCTATCGTGCAATGGTCACACAACACGGACTGGCACAGAAAAATCTGCCAGACTGGTAATCCAGTCTGGCAGTGTGCCGCGGGTTCAACCCCCGATCCCGACGGCCTTTACTGCATGTCACCCCCCCATCTCTCTCCCCATTTCCTGTCAGCCTACTGTCTCTGTCCCCGCAAAAGCCACAAAAAAAACATTTAAGATGATGTATATAATTATTTTTGGAAATATCTATGTAAAACAATAATGGTTTTTTTATCTGTGGCACCACAAAATGGCCACCACTGCTATGCCCTACGGAGCTTGCCTGCTTGCTCAGGGATACATTAATCTTGACCTTCAGGTCAAAATTTGTGTCAGATCCTGTAGGAGTGTAGGTGAAACTTTCAGGGTAATAAAAGTAACGCACATCCTCCATTGGTGCTGAGCCAAAACTGTAGAAACACTTAATTAAGATGCTCCAAACATTATTTAGGCAGGCAGCACATTTTCTATTTTATTTCTGCCTGCCTGTCGCTAAATAAAGTTTGCCCCTGCCAGATTTCTTTTAAAGTGGAAAAAAATCACACCCGTGTGAACTGAGTGGTGTAAGGTCTTATATAGACTGATCAGCTGTGGTCTGACGTAATGAAATCACACCCGTGTGAACTGGGTGACCGTAGCAACCATGCTAATTTTTTGAGCACAGACAGACAGACAGACTAACAAAGCCAGTTGTAGGAGTGGTTTACACCACTCAAAAATAAAAAATCACACCCGTGTGAACTGAGTGGTGTAAGGTCTTATATAGCCTGATCAGCTGTGGTCTGACGTAATGAAATCACACCCGGGTGAACTGGGTGACCGTAGCAACCGTGCTCATTTTTTTAGCACAGACAGACTAACAAAGCCAGTTGTAGGAGTGGTTTACACCACTCAAAAAAAAAAAAAAAAATCCGGAGCAAATTAGTCTGGATTCCAAGCTATATAAATCAGGCTTAAGACACTTCTTGTTAGATTTTCAATTTGAATGTTTTGTCTATTCCTTCATTTTTCAGTGGGACTTTTGGGGCTCTGTTATTGAGATGAATGGCTAAGCCCTTTGACAAGAAATATAAATGTAATAACCACTAAAATTCATGCAAAGGCTTTGGCTCAGTGGCCAGTTCTTGGGCCAAGGGCTGAGGGTGAGGGCGGTGTGGAGCGTTAATTGTGGCTATGGACAGTGTCATCTGTGGATCGGTTTATCCGGTAAGCAAATTTTTGAGGGTCCAGTGTTGGCGGTAAGCACCGGTACAACTATAGAGGCCCACTCTTCAAATCTGGACTATATTACAGGGACCACTGCCTGTGGAACATGTATAGGGAGCACAGGAATAAGATAATACTGGGAGAGCGTACACACTGATGCGTTTGCCAGCAGTTTGGAGATCTCCACACTGGCAGCATCAGCTGCTGGTTTTGCATTTGCATTTGCGTCTGAGCCACTGGTGCATGTTTGGTACAAAGCAACAGCCCTGGGTAAGGTAACCCAATGCACACAATTGTTGCCATTGTTGCAAACTCTACAAAGTATTTGACACAGGTGTGTGTTGGAATGCGTATGCATGTGTGCAGCATACTCTCTTGTGTGGATTTGTGTGCAGACATGTGAGTTTGTTTGTGCATGGGCATGCTCCCATGGAAATCACCACAAGGGGGGCTGGGGGGGTTGCCCCCTGACCCACTCCCAGCCAAAACCTCCCCCTTCCCAGCAACTCCCTCCACCCCCTCTCTCTTCCTAACCTACCAGCCCAGTTCTCCAATCTGCTCTGAAAGGCAACGTTGGTATTCAGTGGAGTGGTCTGGGAGCTGTGTCCTAGTGAATGAATGGCTCAGTGTTTTTCAGGGAGCATGAATGCAACGTGTTACCTCTGACAGACAGGCGCGCTCATTCACACACCCTGCTTTTCCTCTTTCCATCATAGTGCTCTGTCCCCCAGCTCTGAATGCAGGCCTGTGCTCACGCATACAGAAACTTATGCGCAGATTCAGGCACACATGCACAGAGACATATGTGCACATTACGCACACACTGTTTAGTCGAAACTGAAGACACCCCCACCTTCTTCTGCTCTCTCTCTCCCTTTAAGGGAGTCCCTTTCCCTCTCAGCCTGCACCGGCCTGCACACACACACACACACACACACACACACACACACACACACACACACACACACACACACACACACACACACACACACACACACACACACACACACACACACACACACACACACACACACACACACACACACACACACACACACACACACACACACACACACACACACACACACACACACACACACACACACACACACACACACACACACACACACACACACACACACACACAATTGTTAAATGCAATTATATATTTTTCTGATTATATTATATTTCATTATCTGTGCATTTTTTCTGTCTTCTCGCTGGCTACTATTCTTGGTTTGTGTTAAGGAGATGTTGGTATTGGCTATGAGCAGTGGCATGCTGTGTGGGAAGTGGGGGTGGTGGTGGTAATGGGCTATCTTTGAACTGAACATAGCCTTGTGCAGCATTATCTATACTTCTGAGTAAAAAGAAGGCTTTGTATGTGGCCCTTATGTGGCTGGCCTCTATCCATATGCATCTGATGTCCCAGATCTATCCATCTCTATCTATCTATCTATCTATCTATCTATCTATCTATCTATCTATCTATCTATCTATCTATCTATCTATCTAATCTCTGTCTGTCTGTCTGTCTGTCTGTCTGTCTGTCTGTCTGTCTGTCTGTCTGTCTGTCTGTCTGTCTCAGACCCTTTTCTACAGTCTATGCTTAGACCCCAGGTTAGGGTAGGGTACTGGGTAGACAGGTACAGGAACATGTCTACAGTTGACCAGGAGGGGTCCACCATTCACCGATGGATTTCACGAGCCCGTTTCTTTGCCAAGCCTCTTTTCACGCGTTAAGGGGGCCGGGCTGAGAGACTCGTCCCCAAAACCATTCTCATTTCACTCGCCACAATTTGCCGGTTCATCCATGTGCTGGCCGACGTTATATTAGCTCGTGAAAGCAAAGCGTCAGTAGAGCGAGAACATCTGGGCGCTCGTCTTTAGGTAGGCTATATATTAAATAAGTGCGCCAAAATTCACAAATGTGCTAGGTTTTGGAAACAACGTAAATTAAAGTGACTTTTTCCACATGTGAACGACAATGGAAATTGTGTTAACATACCTCTTGGAATCGATATATTCTTGGATATAACGTAGAGACACACTGGTTGCGGACAAATTGGAATATATCACCCCCGGCGTCGCTGGAGTCGCGGTAAATGGAAACTTGCTTTATTCCCAACTAAGCCTAAAACAAGGAATTAGCGAGTAGTGGACCGCGAAGTGGAGCCTTCTTTACTGAACAAGGTGAGTTTCACTGTGATTCCTATGGTTTATTTCATAGCCACTAATGCGTAACGTTACGTGTGTTAACTTCTTCGCATTTGCGTTTGAAACGTAATTCCCTGTGCAACCATTGACAATCGCAGTATCGCACACACACTTGTGTGTATATTGAAACAAACCTCACCCCCCCGGGGAACCGCCGCAAGTTTCTACGATAAAGTCTAAAACCTTTGGATTGATTTAGTTTATGCTAAAGTGTTACGTGTGGTGTGATTGTTGCTTAATCTTTGTGGTTCACTTTGAAGTAGTTAAAGTTAGGGAGGTTTATTGTTGCAGTCGCATCACGATTTACAAAACCAGTTACAATGAAACCAAAGTCATCCTCTGATTTGAACAACTCAATTTAAAGCCAGTCGACACGTTTGTGACGTTTTTTATTTATTTTCCTTACATTGATTGAACGAGTGTAAAAATGTGTAATTTATAACGCTTGATAATTCTACTATCGAGGATTCAACTTGGCTCAATGAAGAAGGCAGAAAGCACAGCAAGTTGGGCGCACTGGTTGTTCTGCTACATGTCCACTAGGCGGCGTTGCACATAGGTCGTTCAAGTGGAAGGATTTTGAACAGTCAAACGCTAAAAAACTATAATTTGACATTTTAGTCAAAGTTAAACAGTCAGTCGCCCATGTGGCTGTAGTTAGCGATATGTTTAGTCTAGCCTAGATGATGTTGCTATTCATAATAAAATACATTTAAGAATACATCTTGGAGGTGTGTGTGTGTGTGTGTGTGTGTGTGTGTGTGTGTGTGTGTGTGTGTGTGTGTGTGTGTGTGTGTGTGTGTGTGTGTGTGTGTGTGTGTGTGTGTGGAGAGAGTGAGAAGTGAAGTGAGAGAACAGAAGTGAGAGTGTTGTGACTGCTGTATTTTTCATGTCATGGGGTCACAGGGTAGTGTCATTCTTAAACCCCATAGCCATCTGCTCATGGTGCAGCTTAACTAAACTGAGGGCTTAGTAGCCTATAGTCAATACATCAATTGGAATATCCCTTCCTGATGATGATTGCTCATGGAATGCACTGTAGAAATTACCTACCAGTAGGCCTTATTCAGATCTTGACTGTAAACTAAACAGTGTTAACTTCTATGCTAGTGTATTTATTTTATATTTATTCTTATGCAATGCCTTGTTTGTTCATTTTCCTTTGTGGGGAAAAGTTGAAACGATCTAAATTGTTTCGTACATTGAATGGATCTCAAAACCGTAATATGTCTCCTCACTCTCTTGTGAGGCTAAGTCGTTAGATCTTTCTTCTAACTGGTCTTTTTCCACTATGGTCAATCTCTAAAATCTATCTCTTGTCACTGCTTGAAAGGCTTTGGGGAACAACATTTTGATTTATATATCATTTTTAATAATTAAATATGGAGACATGGAATATGAATGGCTGAATATATCAGGACATCCTGATCCAAAAATAAAGACAGACCTCAGGAAAGTAGTCCGGCTTGACAGACGCACACAAATTATAGTTGGCCATTATTTGAGAAGTTGAGTAATAGCTAGAGCTAAGCCATGATTGTGATGTATGTCCGTTTATTGGTGTAAGCAATTAGGAATTTGTTTTTTTAAGCAGAGAAGAATGAAAGTAGTCTTTGGGAGCTGAATGGGACATGTGTTTTCTCTTCTTCCCGAATGAATGGCTGTAGATGAGCCAAATTAGCCGTTGGCCTGTTCTTGCACTTGTACCTGGACAAATTCAGACACCCAGGGCGAGTGCAATCCTGACTTGTGAAATGACCTTTGATATTGTGTAAATGTGTATGAATGCTGTCATTATGGTTCACAATTTGACCGTAAGGTCCCACTTCACCTGAAACAACCTGAAATGAGGGGGGTTGGGAATCCCATCTTTCTTTTATTTTGTGTGCAAACCTTCAAGGAAAGTGCTTATTGGTATTTGAGTGATATTACTGAAAATATTGAAAGTTATACTCTGCCAGACGATTGCCAGTCTACTCTGTCTGTCCCCTTTAAAAAGACAACAAAAACATGGATAGGCAACAAAATAAACTGCTTGCTTTCACATAATTACTCAAGAACTATACAATTACACTGGATTATTGGCTTTATAATAGGAAGTGTGACAGCGCAATTGTAACAACTGTCTTCCTATAAACAAGGATCACCTCTGACATTCTACCACTGTCAAGTTGCCAAAGGTCAAAGGGTGAAGGGAGGTCTGTTGCTCTTGTCTTCTATGTCTAACAGCTGGATAGGGCATTGAGAACACGTGGCATCATTCAAAACCTTTCATCATACGGTACTCGGTAGTCCCTCTCTTTCAGTCAAACGTCCTCGAAACAGGCTCAGTGTCAGTGCTTGCTGGGGTGAGGTTTGGAGGGCAGACGCTGTCCAATCAGAGGCGAGGCGACAATCCCATGATTTGTCTAGTTTAGCATCAGCGGTGGCATTTATCCTGTCGGGCTGCTAATTAACAGGTCCAGTCAAGGACGGAGATAGGCTAGAAGCTTTGATGGCTGTGTTTGGTGGTGGTGGCAGTAGATCATCAGCAGTGGCGTTGAGTAAGTGTTTTCTTGGTACAGGCTGTGCTTGGGACAGGGCTGCTGCAACGTGCCAAATGAGATGTAATACAGACTGAGCAGAAACACTTGATGAATGTATGTATGTACTCTACTCACCGTGTCCTGGACTTGCCAAAGACAATGGGCTTCATTCAAATGACCTGCGTGCCGTTTAAACGCATTGTTTTCCACGTTTTTCACTGTTATTAAGGGACCACGTCCAAAGGGACTCCGCATACTCATATGCGTCTCCTCATTTCTCATATGCGTCTCACACAACTTTCGTGTTCTGACTTTTGACCTCTGACCTTTAGATCTCCCACCCTTTTGAATGACTAGAACGGTGCCTGTTGGGGGGAGATCAGGTGTGATCAATTTTGGCTAATAAAGGGTGAGGTCGCGCATCATTGTGATGTCAGAACATCAGTGTGATGTCAGAACAGGCAAGCGCCATATAGAGAGATCATATATGGAGTTTCTTTGTCCGGCATGCCCAAATATATATACTATGCAGATGTCAGATCAGAAGAACATCATTGTGATTTGATGTCAGAACAGGCCAGCTCCATATATGGAGCCTGGGCAGGAGCCCTTTCTCGTGCCTGGGCAGAGGCTTTTGTGCTGGTTCTGGACGACCGGCGATCCGACGGACTTAACACCGCGTGTCGAATTTGAAGTCGGTGGGGCGAACGGTTCTCGAGTTACGTGGATTTCAGACGTACACACAGAGACATGGTGCATTTATAGATAGAAGATAGATATGAAAACTGTTAACTTAAAATCTATCTTCTTCCGGGATCTTTAATCAAAATGCACGAATATTTGCAAATATATACAAATAGATATATTTTACCTGTGCACATAATTTCTATGCATATTGAATGTGGCCCACTGTGAAGTTGAATATAAAGGGAGGAAAGACATGCACATCCTTTGGGTGTGGATTCCACACCCAAAGATGGGCAGGTGCACTGCTAAGCGAATAAATATTCCATGAAAACTAAAAGATAATGCTCGCACACTGTGGGCACTATAGTTCTACAACTGGAGCCATGTGCTTTGTGGAAAGAGCCTCTTGACATACTGTGATGTGCTTATGATTCGAGTCAAGGAATTTAAATAGTTATCGAGCGGGAGAATGATAGAGCAAAATTGTTAAGGAAGCTTTCACACAGACAGCTCTGCTTTTAACCTCCTATCTGTTCAGGAGAAGATGATCAATCTAACGTGGATCAAGTATAAGTTATTTGGAAGGGCAGACAAGGGCCTGGCAGGGATCTGGGGCCCCTTGGCTCTCATGGTCAGATTAAATACTCAATTTAATTATGTCACTGGGCATTAAGTCAGCAACCTTATCATTGTGGTGTGGCTGTTTTAATGGGCCTTTGCAAGCCAACAGATGCAGGAAGATTAGGGACAATTATGTTAGTGGTGCAAACCCCCAAGGAGGAGGGATAAATGGTGGGTACAAAATCTGATACTCCAATGCCACCCTTCTACGAGACCTGAATATCTCTCTAGATGGCAGACATCAAATACTGCCTTATCTGAGGACATTTGTCAATTAGAAAGCATTTAAATAAAGATTAGAAAATCTATAACAATGCACAATCTTGCAGTCTATCTCATTTGATGAACTGAGTTGTACAATGAATGTGAAATGAATATAGCTTTTAAGACCACTCCCATGAAATAAAATGGGCTAATCCATGATCTAACTTTATACATTTGCCCTACATGGGAGCAAAGTGGATTTCCATGATGCAGACAAATACTGTACATACATGCATCTTTAAAGGATAAGCCAGCGCTTTTATCTGAATCCCATAAGATGAGTCGAGAAGAAAACTTGGCACGGGTGAACTATTTTCTTTGAATGCAGATTATGGTTTCAGGTTGATTAATAGCCCCTGATTCTGCATATTACACTATCATGAATATCTTTAATGCCCATCTTCTTAAGTCACTAATGAGCTGGTGCTCCTGCCTGTATTAGAAATGCCTCCGTGCCTGGAATCCTACATTATACTCCCTGTACTGTACTTGAATGTCCCCCCACCACACAAATTATTGGGGCATATTGCTTGTGGTGATCATCCCAGCTGTAAACCTTTGCTTGACGTGCTGCATCTCCCCCTCTAGTATGCCCTTGATTTAAATCAGCAAGTCTTCAGTTCTTGAGATAAACAAGGCTGATTTTAGTTCTGATAAAAATAAAACTGCGATAACGCTGCTAAATTCTCTTAGGATTTAATTAGACGTTAAAAACTGTTCAATATTCAGATATGTTAATAGAGCCCCAGATACAGTGTTGTGCCATGTAAAATAGATTCAGCACAGTGTTGGAATTCCTTTGAAGCAGCCACTGAAGTGTCCTATAAGAGGGTGAATTATTAACTCATAAGGGCACCCTGCATGCCTCCACCACATGCAGCTCATATGCTGTGTGTGTGTGTGCGTGCGCCAGCCTGCTTGTGCGCATGCATGTATGCATGTATCATGTCTGTTCATTCATTTCTGGTTGTTCCCCCATGAATGGAGTCGATGTGTGTTTGCCTAACCCTAAGGTCTATATTCACAGTCTATCTACCTGTGAAGTCCTGAAGTTGTGGTTGTGTGTCCTTTTACGTATCTCGAGAACTGTCCAACCAGTCGCCTTCATGCAGCCTGTGTTTTGATAATGGAAGCCGGCAAAGTGATGCCAATGAATGAAGGGTACTGCACTATCAACACTAAAGTACTACACAACACATACACAACACAACACAAAAAAGCATTGACAACACTACATCAACACAACTACGCAACACCATCACCAACACAACATCAACCCTAATTCACAACAACACAAACACAACATTAAAACTATACACAGCTGTAATAGAATGCATTATGTGAACACAAGTATGCTTTAATCATAATATGGTGTCTTCTAAACCCATTGAGGGTTGGGCACTTTGTGTGCAGGACACAAAAATAAAATGATCGATCAATAAATCATAGGACACACACACACACACACACACACACACACACACTCCATTCTGTCGGTGTATCCCGGGCATAACTAGTTCTTTCTAAACTTTTAATTTATAGACCTGTAGTGTGCGTCGTGACAAAGAAATGGCATCAGAACAACACACTGTTTGTTACCCTGACTGAAGTGTCTGAATTCTAGCCCTTTCTCTGCTTTCTATACGTCATTACTCCTCAGCCTTTATCCCTCTCACCACTCTCCCTTGGGCTTGCATTCACATAACTCATAGACCTAACCACACTCCTCTATCGTCTCCCATCTTTTCTACAAGTTGAATCAAACTTTTGTGGAAGGCCCAGAGAGAGGCCCTATAGTGCTGAAATAGGATAACATGGCTGACAGGGCCTTTGTCATTGAACCAATGATTGTTAGAAGAGACCTCCACCTGGGGCAGGTGAGGAGACAGGGGTAGATTTGACGCAGACAGAGACACACATTCTTGGGATAAATGCAAAGCTTTCATTTATGGGAAACTTGCAGAATATAAGAACTGACAGTAGACATTATATACCTTAGCAAACCGTATGTTCACACAGCTAATCCTCCACTGTATTGTGTATGACTGTCACTGTGTGTGCACCTGCACAGATTTAATATGATGCTGGGATGCAAGTAAGTGTGTGTATCATATTACCAATGGTGTTTGCGTGCAAGTGTTAATGGCTTTATATGTATGTGATACGTGCATGCAGATGCTTTTTTTTTCTTTCTTCTTTTCGTTTTTGATGTACTTATTTTTTGCAGCTTGATAAAGGGTGGTCTTGTCCCTGCAGGTTTGTCTCTGTCTCTCACTCTTCATCTCCGCCCTCCCCTTTTCTCTGCAGGGGGGAGAGAGAGAAAGCAGCCCTGCCTCCCTTTTGTTTCTTTTGTTGAAAAGGAAAGGGCTGAAAAGGCCGGCCAGCAACAAGGAGAGGGAGAGAACTGGGCAGAGGAGCTGGAGAGTAGAGTGAGAGGAGGTGCTGGTGGGGGGGGGGGGGGGAGGAAGAGGAGTTGTCCAACTCCAAACTTGGAGAGCATTGGGGGAAGGGGAGAGTAGAGGAAAAGGACGATGTGCGTGCGTCTCTCCTTTGCTCTGTCAGTTGCAGAACAGCTGGTGTTGACGGGCCATCTCATCTTCCTCTACCTTCGAGGAGGGACAGACAGGTGAGTGGGTGTGGTAGGATGGGGGCGTGTCTAGACTGTCTACCACCTGGAAGCCCAACCTGCCTCGCCTACACCACAAAAAATGAGCGCGAAAAAACTATAACTACTTTGAAGCCACAAAGTTGTCGTCATTCTGTTTTTCCAAGTCTGTGCAGTGGATTCCTGCTTCAAGATGGCAATGAACACATTGAGCGTAATTTTTTGCTTTTTTTTATCCAGTGTAGTGGTGCTTCTGCTTCTTTCCTTTACAGGGCTGCAGCCAGGCAGGTGGCCATACACCCAGGTTTATGGTATTGAATGGACTCGCTTTGAAATTGAATATCATCTAAATTACGTCAGGTTGCAAGCTTTGGCTTTTGACTCCAGAGGCAACAATACAAGAAGCATCTGCTGTGGTCATACTTGTCTTCTTTTTGGTGCTCATGTGTGCCGGTTTGGCAGCCATGCAGACGGGTGTGAAAGGCAGCGTTTTGGAATACCGACACAGGCGACTGTTGCTAAGTGGCAACCATGGCGGCTTTAGGAAAATGAGCAGCGTTGAGTTTCCCCAGGAACACCCTTTTTTCTCAAGGAGGCTGCCAAAGCTGGGCACTAACCCCCTAACCCTCCCCCACCTCCCTTTAAACACTCCAGGGGGAGGGAACCTTTCAGTCCTGGGAAATAGGGAGTTGCTATGGAGAGAGGAGACTGAATGTTGGCTGATCCTGTTAACAGTTGAGTACATTGGCTAGCTGCTAGCTGTACTCCGCAAATGAAGGACGCAGTGTCCCCAGACCATCCCAGATTTGCCTTACCTAACCTCAGGTTGACAGGTTCACAAATGACCTGCCCTTCAAAGTAAATATCGCTCTTGGCTTGGGGGAATCATTTGAGGAAACATGATGCTGCGCCAACCAAAGGGTCACCCGATCTCATCCTTAACTGTGTTGTTGGACACAGCGGACGTGTGCCATGACATGATGGCATACTTTCAATGTTAATATAAGAATTCTACAGGAGTTCTTATTAAACCTTTTTGAATATCTTGCTCTTTGACACTCTAATATCACATAAGACTGTAATTGGCCACTAGCAGCAACACAAGGGCATATATAAATCCCACCCCTTTGACTGATTACTTAGCTCTGATTTAGGCAATCCTTAAACTGATCCACAAAATTGGTTCTGTTCCTGATGCTTTGAGGTGTAATCTGGGTGAAATAAACTGGAAACGTGCCACTAATTCTTAATTTTACAAGTTAAATGTTGGGTAGATCTCTTCAGAGGAGACCAAATTTCATGTGGAAAGCATTGGGCTTGGAAAGCCTTTGGAGAGCCTTGAACTCTGTTGTAATGTATTGGCTCTGCTTGCTTGGCTTACAATATACTTTAAGTCCCTGTGTACAATGAGCCTACAGGCAGCTTTCATAAATAACACTCTCTCCTTGTGTTATTAATGGAGAGCTTAAGGTTTTTTTTCTTGCTTACCAAGAATAAGCTTTTCCACCAGCTCCACCTCTGTAGCTTTAATCTGGCTAGAAATGAACTAGTCCTCTGTTTCAGGGTTCTCGTGCACTTTTAGGAAGGGGTGTGTGTGTGTGTGTGTGTGTGTGTGTGTGTGTGCGCCAAGCCCCCAGTAAGGCTATCCAACGTTGAAGATGCCACTACCTACTGGCGAAATGTGGAATTGCAGCACTTAATGGAAGTGGACGGACGTTCATGACGTCACGTGAAAAGGCCTAGGCTAGGCTAAACTTCCGCTCGCTCGAGCCATTGAGTTATAATTATACTTCCGGAAGTCTTCCGGGTGCTTCAAAACGCCACTGAGCAACTTCCACTGAAATGAATAACGCTCCAGTTCGGTCTCTATCCGTTTATATACTCTATGGTGTGCCCGTGCGTGCTGGCCCCGGCCCCGGCCCCGAAGTAATTTATTGGGGTTTGAACCTTTTTGGTGGAATTTGTTTGAACCTTAATTTCTTCTTCTTTAAAATTGTTTATTCATTTGGGGGTGGGTGATGTCGTGTGATTATATTGGCAGCATACATGTTGGCAGCCCCTCCGTGAACGAATCGTATCCGTTACATGCCCAGTCAGTGTAAGCCTGGGGTAGAGTTAAACTAAAGTTGGTATTATTACGTGGGCTGCCTCTGTGTCTGTGGACGTATGTGACAAAAGTCCATGTTCCTTGATAATTGAAATAGAACGACTCTACGGAAACATTTCCATCATCATAAAGTAATTTGCTAATGTTCACCGCTTGTATCTTTAGTTGCTCAACCTGCCCTGTTGCTAGCAACATAGCTAGCGATGATAAGCTGTAGGTCTAGCATGATTTGTGCTAAATGCCCCTCAATAGTATGACGCTCAGTTAATCTACTTTCAGTTATTTGGGACCAGTCCTAGTGTGTTTGTACTCTTCCTCATCTCCCCCTCCCATGATGCCAACAGTGGTGCGCCAATAACATTAAGTAGATGACCTCTGCCCATCTAGTTCTTAATAGATTAAGGGCCCTATTTTCGTCAGTGCTAAACCCCTTATCCCTTCCTTCCCAATTTCTTTGCCTTAAGTTTTTTACTATTTTGAAAAAAAAATTGTAATAGTTAAAATAGCCAATCTACAAGCTTATGTTGATGTAGATCGGCTAGTTGAACAATTTTAATGTTTTTCAAAATAGTAAAAAAAAAGGTAAATAAGTTTAGGGTTTAGCACTGACAAAAATAGGGCCTGAGGTGTTTAAAGCAGGCTCTCTAGCCCACTGTTTCCCAAACACTGGGTCGGGACACATTTGTGGCTCAGATACACATTTTTATGGGTCCCTTTATTTGTTTGTTTGTTTGTCTTTATTTTCAAAAAACATTCCTCAAAGAAATCTAACATTTTCATTTCTCTTTTGGGTCATGGGATAAAACGTTTCCAGTGGTTCCCAAACGTTGTATCCCATGAGTAGGCTAGAGTCTAGCCTACTTGCTAACTTCTTTTAAAGTATGCTGCCACTGCCTGGCCATTAAGATGTTAGAAGTGTCACCGTTCAGAACTACTGGATACTCACAAAAAAAACTCCATAATACTGTATCTCTTTGTTGCTCCACGCCCACTCGGCTACCAGGCAGTCTACATGTGCTGCTGCATTCCACAGTGAAAGTGCTATAAAACAACCCGAAAACAAATCAAATAAAACCAGTAACCACAAAATTCACCACACTTACCGACAGTCTAAACTTAAAATTATAGAAAAGTGACTGAACATTCTTTTAAAGGGGATGATATGTTTTAAGCCACGGTAATTAGTTAACATTAGCAATGAGTGTAAACGATGACGGGACATTTCCTGCCTGGAATCTGAGCACATTTCATGGTCCATTGCATTGATTGATCATGTGAGAATGCCAGTGGATTCTGGAGCATACTTCTAACATTGTCATTGTTAGATTGTGTGTTTTCTTGTGCGTGTGATAAATAACACTCCCTCTGTTGTCCTCGTCAGGGACTGAGCACTGCCCGTGGGTCACACCGAGCTGTTTAATCTCCATCTCCACTTGTTATAAAGGTGTAAAATGCTGTGCTGTCCTGTTGCTCCACTTTCCAAATTACCCTGGGTGGGAGGTGACAGTACTTTGCTGAAAACAACAGCAGCGTTATTGTATATAGTTGTTATTGTGTAGTTGTTATTGTAGTTGTATAGTCTGATAGTATAAAGTACTTGGGTAGGTAATTTGGTTAGTACTAGGTAATTATTACGACACTGAAGCCGTAAATCATTTAAAAAATCACACCCGTGTGAACTGAGTGGTGTTAGGTCTTATATAGACTGATCAGCTGTGGTCTGACGTAATGTCTGACGTAATGAAATCACACCCGTGTGAACTGGGTGACCATAGCAACCATTCTCATTTTTTGGTACGAACAGACAGACAGACAAACTAACAAAGCCAGTTGTAGGAGTGGTTTACACCACTCAAAAAAGAAATCTGTGTTAGTTGCGGCCCTGCCCCCATATAGTTAGTTCTCAAACTAGAATATAGTTTTGTTTTCACTCGTCTTTCTGTGTGGGAGTAAGATAAGCCTTCACGTTAGCATGAAATAGCCCAAGGCCAAGGTGTCGTGCATAAATCAAGTTCCCGTGGAATCTCTGATAAGAGTTCAGGGTTTCTTTTGTATTGTGCCTGCACCAATGTATCATCCTCCCCTTCTACTTCTCCTCTTTGTCTTCTGTGATCCTATTGTGATACTTGTACTGACTGTATCTCAGTGGCCATTAACATTCCTTCCATGGAAACATCAACAGAGCCCAAACTCCTACCACTGGCAAACCATGCAGTCTGGGGGGGCTGCAGGTGTCCGTGAATCCCATCACCAAAAAACTGCCTAGTGTGCCTAATGTGAGGTCCTGGAAGTCCTGTCCAGTTTGTCCTTTAAAAAAGAAAAACAATTCTGTTGAACATACTCTGGCCCCAGTGAGTGAGCTCCCCCATGAAAGGGTCTGAATCGGAGGTAGCAAGAGATGGGATGTTAAAAATATACAGTCCTGCTGTGCCCAGCAGGAGTGAAGTTTAGAGGGGCGAGCTGTTAAACAAAAGTTTATAGCGTAAACTCCCCCTCCTGTTTGACATTATTGACTTGTTCTGTATTTAGGACTCAAAGCATTGTTTCCAGTGCACCAGTCCAGCTGAACTTCACTCACAGGCTTCCACTTTTTCTCACACTGTAGTTATAATACAGTGTGTCATAATACTGCCTGCTTTGTTTAGAGCTAGTGCTAATTCTTATCATTTCTGTCTTTATTATTAGGTGTGCTATATTTTTTATTTTTTTACATACCTTTTACGATGCATGGATAGTTTTTTGTGCTAAACACTTTTAGGCACAATGTGTAAACAAGTCTATTTTAATTATTTACATTTCACACATCCAAGCCCTTCTTTTGTTCGCTTGTAGGTTCATATGCCTCATTCTTCAACACTTTGTAGAAATTTATATTTTTGTGCTCCCCCACACACACACACACACACACACACATACACACACATTGCACGTGTCCTCTCAGTTGAACACAGATGTCCTAATGAGATCCAGCTGTAGGGAATTCTGGTAGCAGAAACACAATGCCAGAACACACGTGTACACACACACACACACACACACACACACACACACACACACACACACACACACACACACACACACACACACACACACACACACACACACACACTTATACCTAAAACAGACATTCTCAGATGGACACAAACGTATGGTGTTGCTGTCCAGAGTGGACACAGGGTGATCATTTGGGCAGAGTACATTCCACAATGTTATAGGTTAACCAAAAGTATGTCAAGCAGTGAGTGAAAAATAAAAACACATTTGTCATGAACACAAACATTGACATCTCTAGGGATGAGATACAACTAGCAAAGTGTGCGCCTGGTATGGGAACAACACCGGTCTCCGCCAGGCCGGGTTGCCTAGTAGTAACAATTTTTGTTATTACTCCTACAAATTTTGTCCAAACCTCATGTTTCGCAAAAAAGGTTTCAGCAACAAAGTTTCTTCCTTGGCCTAGTGGGAATGTGCATGCAAAGTTTCACGGCAATCGGACGTTCATGATTTGAGGCATTTTGTTCAAAACGGGCCACTTTAGAAGGCAATCTTAGCCAATCACGATGCAATATGAAAAACACGTGTTGATCACATGATTTCACTATTATAGATATATGTGTGATCACATGACTTGACTATTATAGTGTAAGATTTGTGTGATGTTTGTCTCAGATCGGTGAACCAATATTCTCCAGCGGTTGCCCCTCTAGACCAGAAAGCAGGCTGGCTAGACCAGGCTACTCACGGACGGACACACAGTGACACATGGATGGACAGGGGCAAAAACATTGTCTCAGCCACGCCTTTGGCCTGGCGGAGACAATTAAGACATTTCACTGTGAATGTGGCAAGCTCAGTCTCTGGTTATGGCACCTAATCTTGTGATCTCAGTTGAGAGACCAGACTATGAAACCAGGACCCTGGACAGAAAGGCTTGTAGAAAATCTTCATGCTCTAATGTTTTTGAGTGGTGTAAACCACTCCAACAACTGGCTTTGTACCCGTGTACCCGTGTTCGTACCAAAAAAATTAGCATGGTTACTATGGTCACTGACATTACGTCAGACCACAGCTGATCAGGCTATATAAGACCTTGCACCACTCAGTTCACACGGGTGTAATTCTTTTCCTATAAACAGCTATAGTGTGGATTCTGTCTGAACAGTACACAAACATTAAATGCCATTGACAATGGATGGAGAATTTACGTCATTTGTGTCTGAGCAAATCGGCATATGTATGTTGGTGGGAACCCTTGGCCAATAAGGGACCACCATTCTTGATGATGTACGATGATTAGAGCGTCCCTCACTTCACACGCGTGTGATTTTTATATTAGGCCAAGGACCCCTTAGCTGAGAGAGACATGAAGCAGGGACCCCCACTACATATTGTATAAAATTGTGTCGCAGAATAAACTTTTCATAGATTTCATAGCCAGCACTATCATCAGTGTTATGTTTGATTCATGTTCATTTTCAGACATTTAGCCACTTCAGCCCTCAGTCAGTATTTAGTCAACTTGATCTTTCACTCTGTACAAATAAAGCAATCTTGAATCTTACTTGGTCTGCAATGTTTTCCCTCTACACCAAACGTGGTGATCTGCTATTTTTGTCTCAAGTTCTCCTCAGAAAAAGCAAGGGTAGGGTTCAAGTGGTTGATGTCAAATAAAAGTTGCTATCACACAAAGATTTGTCGGCCCCCCTAGTAATTCTGAGAACCCCTTAGGGGTCCCGGGCCCCCTGCTGAAGACTCCTGCTTGTCTCTACACAGCAAATTTGTATTTTGGTAAGCTGATTGCAAATAAAACTTGGCCCTTCACAGAATGTCTGTTTGATTCCATTTCAAACACCCATTATTAGCAACTTTATAGTCCCTACCTTTTCTCTCCAGATATGTTTTACAGTCCTGACTATTACTCACACACACACACACACATGCAGTCAGTACATGCACTGCACACCAACATCAACATGTGCTTGCTCAGTCATCATGACATCATCAGACTGTCCTCTGACCCTGCCCTCCACTCCCCTATCGACTGCAGACAGTCAATCTGCTCACTTATTGATCACGCCACGAACTGATTACTGCTGTGACCGTATGTCCTACATAGTCGAAGGCAGTTAAAGGCTATGGTGTAAATTTGGTGTATTGGTTTGTACAGTGACAGTGATCTCTGTGCTGTACTAAGAAGTGCGGTGCTGTAAAAAGCTGACACGTAAACTCTCATTTGACAAGGAATATAAGGAAACAACAACTTTTAACAAATAACTGATTACAGAGGAATGCAGTACCTGTCTTTTTAATGGATGAAAATATGCGTAAGTGCCACTAGTGCATCTACATTTTTCTTGGGTGAGAGAGATCCGGTTTCAATTTACTTATTTTAATTACATTTATGAATTCTGAATGTTTATCTCAAAAGTATATCTGAAAGCAATCCAGATATACATCGGTTCAAGACTAATTTATGTGATAGAATGTAGCCTATTAATGTTGGCATGCAGATGATATGTAAAAGAGTTGATGAAGACAAACTTATGTTTACTGTTTTTACAATGGAAGTTGGACTGAAGTGCTAAGCTTGAAGATGAGATGTGGAATAAAATGTGTCGGTTCAATCCAATGTCAACATCCAGCAGTCAGGTTTATCATCCAGGATCTGGCTACAGCAAGCTGTTTTAGATTAAACCGCACATTTTCATAGAAGAACGGGGATTATAGTTCATGAAACAAACAAGCAACGCTTGAACAGACCCTTATTTAATGGGAATTGGGAAAGACGGATTATGGCCAAAGAAATTAGCAGTCTTATTATGAGAAATTGGATCACAATCTTCCCACAAATCTCTAGGTTTTGTTTGAATTTGATAGGCCTACATCAAGTGGAAAATTCAGTAGATCCTTCCTTTTCCATTGAACCTAGTAATGACATCAAGTCATAGATAAATATTATACATGCCTGACACATTTGTTTTATTTGCATGGCTTCCACCGAGATGAAAAGTTCATGAGAAATGGAATATGTTCCTTAATGTTGTACGGGTGTAATAATATGGTGAATGGTGATTAAGTCGATATTTACTGTACGTCAAATAGAGAAAATAGCTGATCTAGAAGATCACACTGAAATTCCTGTTCATTCCTATGGCGTGGGAACGTATGGCTTGAGAAATAAAAAGGATCAGTCCAATGTGATTAAATACGACAATCTTGATTAATAGCACAAGAAATAAATTAAAGATACTAATTAGATATTTAACACACGTGTGCAGTTCACCAAAGAGGTCACATTATTGGGTCACAAGACTCACATAGGATAAGTGTCCTTGGAGCATGTTGGCCTTGCATGCTGTTTTGTTGGGTTTGTAAAGTTATTTTGACTAGATATGGTGGTCTCAGCGCCTTCAGAGTTTTAAAATGGCAATCCAAGAAAGCGTGACTGTACAGCAAAGAAACATTTTACCCAAGTTGACATCATTGTTTTTCCCATAACAAGACTTTAACCCATTTTTTCCACCCGTGCCAACTGCCTAAGCTGTAATCCTCTCTGCTCTGCCACCCTGGGGACAGCCCCGAACTGAGATCATGCTTCCTTTAATGTGTAAGGAGGAGTGAGCAGGCCGCTTCTTATCACCTAGCAGGGGGGAGTTTCGCCGGTAGGACGTAGCACATGGAAGGAACACGTTATTTCAACCAGTTCCTTTCCCCTCCATCAGGCTGACCAAGGGGAGGCAGTATAGAGACAAGCATTACTGTTTTTTGTACTAGGGGACACGGGGAGAACATGCGAACTCCACACAGAAAGGCCCTTTCGCCAACCCCACCTGATGAGAGGAGAGAACACGCCCCCAGCGCCCTCGAACCCGGGACCTTCTAGGTGTGATGCGACAGCGCTGCTGACTGCCACCGTGCCCCTTGACTTATTGTTGATTGGAACTGATTTGACCTGATTTAGAGGAATAGTCTGACTGGCTGGATATGGCCTCATCAGTTTTTACCTAGTAGCTCACTGACTACTTCGGATAGCCTAATTCATTGCCTCTACTCGCAGTACTCAGTTCTTTTAGCGGCGGAAGGCCGGGAGACGGAGATTTTGTTATTTGGCCGGTGAACACACAAGTTCATCCTTAGTACTGAATTGGTACTGAAATTCAACTGGCATTTATGCAACTCACCGATTGATTCCTTGCTATATTAAGCTATCTGCCGTTGCTGATTTGAGCATGACTGGAATCATTGTCCTCAATGAACAGTGATTTCGGTGGCTGTGGGCCACTTTGTGACCCTATAAAAACCACACAAACAAAGTAACCTTTATGTGTTTCTCTCTTTCCCTCTGTCCCTAAATTAGATTGACTCTAAACAGTGTTGCAGCCACTAACGTTATGTGATCTCTGGAGATGTGTGAAAGTCTGACATGCTTGGCAGGGACAGACCAGACCATTGTTGGGAGAGGGGGGGTTAGCAAAGTGGAAGCCATGAGACATTGGGTTGTCATGGGAAGGGAGATGGGAGTTCACGCAAAGGGCGTATGACCCCTTGCATAGAGATAAAAAAAAAACAATGGTAATGGAAGTACAATTTAGGCATTTAGCAGATATGCTCTTAATCCAGAGCGATTTACAGTAAGCAAGAACAACACAACGTAATACATCAAATGCATAGAAATAGTCGTCAAGGATCATAAGTAAGCTAAGAACCTAACATCCGTCTAACAGTAGAATATCTGTACAATGAAACTATAAGTACACTATAGAATGCTATGTCTACATAATATGCTATCTAAATTACATAATTAACCTTAACCCATGTCTAACCAATGACTAGTCTAAACTAAGTATGCACCCCCACGCTTTGATCTCGCCGCAAAGCGGGTGCCTATGGGCTATAGTTCCAAAAATTGCTCCTATGGTTGGAACTATCCCATTGAGATAGAATGTCAATGAACACTTCCGCAATCCATTGTTACAATGGGAGTCAACGCTAGTGTCGCCACTCTCTTACTAGATTACTCTGGTTCAGTCCTACTATAGGCTATGAACCTGAACTTGAGTAAGTCAACAGACACTCAGCATATTGACTGCACCTGTGTGTATCACCAATCACTGCAGCCCAGCACTGATTGTGGGAGCTTTACAAAGTTACAGTGTACGGACTGCCATCCAGTAGTTCTATTCTTTCTCTATAAATTGAATCTTGACTTTCAGGTCAGAATTTGTGTCCGATCCTGTGTCTACTGTCTAGGACCTAGACCTAGACAGTAGACACAGGACTCTAGGTGATACATGACCTTTGACCTTTGACATGATCTAAATGTCTCAATAGAAGAGCAGGGAGACTAAATACAACCACCCCAATTGTATCAGTTATATTGACATACAGTACAGATTGGACAAAAGTACATTTTATTCCTTATAGAAAGGTTTTAAGTTTAGGCAATGTGCACTGTCCTGACCACATAAATAATACATACAAGGTGTGGACTGTGTTCTATTGGGACTTAGGCTATATAGTTTCTTTTAAGCGCCTGGCTTGCACACAGAGTCAGATTTTATTAAACCTTTCTGCATGACATTTATACATAGGCAGGACCATCGGCAATCAGTTATAATCTCAGAGATTGACAATACAATGACAATCTGCAATTCAAGATGTCAATGGGCACAACCATCCTTCACAAATGTTAATCATTTCTGGTGAACCTTTATGTGTTCGGCTATTTTCATCACGTGACAGCCAGGAGCATGACAAGGTATAAGAGGCATTACTCTTTCTGGATGCAGTCACATAGCCTACTATAGGAGCGCTAATTGCTCATGAACCTCCACAGACCACTATTTACCACAAAATGAGTTACCATCACAGCATCACCATCAGTTTTATATTTCTTCTTTTGTGGTGGGCTGCTTTTGGCGTAACTTTTGTTCAGGCATGTCATTAGTTAGGAAACAAGCAATTAGGAGGGCATAAGCCACGTGCTTGCCCAGTGGCCAGAGAGGACCGAACCTCTTGGACAGGATACTTAGGAGTTATAATTAAGTCCCTCGTTTTCATCCTTCAGCAAAGAAAGAGAGAGATTAAAATAGGAATTTTCGGTATTTAATTACAGAGTGTTTAGAACCGATGGAATACTGTCAATGGCAGTTTTAAGACTGACAGCTTAACAGCCCAAGAAATGGTGGCATTGTTGGTTTTGATGACGCTTCGTTTTCCTCAGTTACTTAACAGCTGTGGTTTTAAGTATGGGAAATGTAGCCTGCCCTCTTCAAGAGAAGGCAGTAGAACAAAAACATTATGATGCTGTGGTGTATGCCCAAACTTACCAACATGCCAAGTTGAGGGTAAAAGCTTGCACTCATGACTGAGAACACCATGATTTTGAAGTCTGTTTTTCTCACAAGTCTTGTTTGTAACTATTTTAGCCACTTTGAAGGACTCGATGCTTCCCACTTCTGTTTACAGAAAACTTGCTTCCCTGCTTTCTCATGTGGTGCAGCAGTAATATTTTCTTTTCCGTGTTCATCTGACCTGAGTTATGTAGAACTTGGCCCCTCTCTGCCCCTTCGAGATGGGTCCTTGTTTATTTGGAGCAGCGGGCATGTTTAAGAGGACACTTAGTACAATGACTGTGATGTCACCCCCCATAGAGTGTGTGAGAACAATTGGCCGTCTGTGTTGGCTGGTGACCCACCGAATTTGGCAAGGGAGAGTGAACACACACCACGTCACCAGTAGAGTCACCATACATTCACTAACGATGGGAAACTTGGCTGACATGGGCACAGTCCATTTCATGGCCACAAAGGGAACCGTTAAGGCTTAAATGCATCCGGATCCCAGTCGCCCCTTAACATGAGTGTGTGCCTGGATTTTTATTATATGTCCTTACAACATTTCATCAGTTAACTGATGAGCTTGGTTAACCAAAGCTGTGTTTCACTGGAATAACCGTATATTGCCAGATATATTGCCTGTATATATCTTTTAGATAAATTGCTGGTACACACCAGGGAAGACTCATTCACACGTCACCCTCCTCACAGGTTAAGTACCACCATGTGACTGTTCCACGAGAGATTCATATTTTTGGTACAGTTACACTTAATACTCACGCAAGAGGTGTCTTTAAGAACTATGCTTTTGAGAATGATAAAATTGTGTTATGGATGGATGCATGTACTTAACTTGAGAACATGTGTCCACGACTTTCTCTCTCACTGCCTTCGCACCACAGCGTACTGAAAGGAGTTACTACTTGTATAACTTTCCATGTAGTTGGGCACTCCATATTTGTACAAATACTTTCAGCTACAGTTAGGCCAATATTTCTATTTTGGGAAACACACACACACACACACACACACACACACACACACACACGCACTTGAGGAGTTGCGTTGTGAGCTTGTAGATCATCTATTTCCGTGTGCGACACAACTAAGTATAAATTAGGCATAACCCTAACCCCAAGCTGAATCATTTCCTAAAGTACAGCCCAACTCTAACGCATTTAACCATAAGTTCATCTTTTAAGGACCAGGAACCTTTTCCTCACAATGTCTATTTCTCAGATTATATTATATACTTGTGTGGTCATATTTAAGTGTGACAGATAATGTACTCACGGTGTGTTTAACAGACGTTAACTCTGCTTGACTCGTCTGATAACGTCGTCTTTGGCCTGTTTGCTCATCCTGATGATGCCTTAATCTTCAAAAAGGAAGCCACAGTCAGGGGAACAAACAACAACACTTCCTGTTCCCGTCAACATCAATCTCTTCAATGCAGCACACTCTGCTCACTGTGAGTGTAGAAGAGGTATTTGTCTTTGGCTCCCCATTTTCCCCATGAGGCTCAGCTCTGGGCCTGGCCGTCACACTCTGGCTTAGTGACAAATAGAGCTATTACATCAGTAAGTGACACAGCTTGGACTTGTTGTGGGTAGGGCATTGAATTGAATTGAGGTAAATAAATTAGACCTTGCAGATCCAATTGACGACCAATATTCACATGGTGGCTAAATTGCTCTTACTTCATAGTTACACAGGCATGAAGTAAGAGCATTGATGGTCAATACAGGGGAGTTCTCTGAGGGATTGTGGGACCAGCTGGCAGAAAGACAGCTATAGGATTTCCTTAAAACCATCTCCAAGGCAACGATAAAATGCAAAGACAGCACATGTATGCGCTAGCT
Organism: Electrona antarctica; assembly: GCF_951216825.1. Classification (NCBI taxonomy): domain Eukaryota; kingdom Metazoa; phylum Chordata; class Actinopteri; order Myctophiformes; family Myctophidae; genus Electrona; species Electrona antarctica. The sequence continues at coordinate 25,652,739 of NC_136790.1, read as the reverse complement.
AGCTGGCCTCCAGGCAGGAACATATCGTATTCACTATACGCTCTCTCTTTTTACTACCTGGAGGGAAGACTGGAGAAGCTCCAGGTTTTACCAAGTGTTGGCCAGGTTAAGGCAACATTCCTAGACAATGAGAGTCATTTCAGAGCTCCTGCGGCCAAGCGAATGATATAGCTCTGACAGCTCTGTAATACCCTCAGAGAAGGATTCAAAAAGTATTAGATGTGTAGCACGCACTGAGACCGTTTTGTTTTCCTTTCTTTTTCAGCTGTTCAGTAAGTTGTAAATTATTCACATTCGTTTCATGAAAAGAAAGTCTGTTCAGCTGGATAATTTCAGCTCAATCAGATTTACTGGCCAGGCATGTCACTGTTTATTTCAACCCAGCCGCCAGTCCATGTGGTTTTCTTGACTTTGAATACCTTAAGGCAAATACATTCCATTACAATGCTTACTAAGCACAGGTTTCTTTTCTTTTATTTATTTGAATTTATACCTCTAATGCTGTTTCTCTCTTAACCATTCCCTGTTTGTGGCTTTGGGTATTGTTGGCCATTGTAAACGTTTTGCTTGTCATGCTAGGTCTGTGCTCTCATCTTTGTAGCAGCCATGGGTCTGCCTTTTTAAAGGTGACTTTTATGAAGCATTGCCCCACCGTGTTCAGCAGGTTCTTTGTTGTCATCTTGAACAATGGCTGCCTTGTAACCAGACATGGAGGCCTCACCTGCACGTAGCAAGAATTAAGATGACATGGCAAGCGTTTCAAATTGTTTAGGCTCAACTGGTGAATCCTTCGGCTCTGCGGACAATGGTATTTTGTCTGTCTCTTGTGTCTGAAGTCACGGTTTTTCCAAGACTAGTAATGGTATCGTTTGCGATGAGATCCTCGCCTTGTGGAAACACAGGCCCTGGGAAAAAAGTAGTCCTTGTAAAATGTAAATGTTCTAATCACCTGTGTCTTTCCTTCAGGTTTGGACTGATTCTCATGGGGGCTGTATAAAACTTCCAGGAGCTTGGAATGCCAGGCGCAGAGCAGCGGACTTTGTCTGGTAAGAATCCAAATGGTTTTGTGTTTGACCTGATCTTTACATACAAGTTAATATATCATGACCTACACATGTGACAACAGTGCAGAGTACAGTGGTTAAAGTTACACTACTTGGTGTAAAATGTATTCACATCGCACAGTGGCAAGCATCTGAAGATATGTGGGGTTATCACATGTACTCATTACATTGTGTACTTGATCAAATGATTGTGGTTTGGGATATGTAGGCATCAGGCAATTAAACATACCCTTAATTACATCATAATATAATAAGTATTAGCGAGCATTAGCGAGTAGAGACAATTTCTCGGTCTTCTCATTCACATTCATTGTGAATGATTGTGAGTTGTGCCCATTTCTCTAGCCCACCACCTTCACATGTTCTGGTTCATGTTTGTACTTGATGAAGAAACATTGTACTTTAATAAATTCAGAATTGACATAACTTTTAACAAAATTATGATATTCTTAAGTTCGCAGGTTTATCCTTAAGTACTTTCTTTGGTCATTGCTGCAGTTGTGTTACCAAAAATACCCAGATGTGCCTGGGTAGTAATGCTTACGGCTTTCGAGTTATTTCCTCCAATTCATCTGAATTATACAATAGCTCATCGCCTGGGATTTGAGTTTCCTCTGACAACTCCCCCCCCCCCCCCCCCCCCCCACCCTAAACCGCATCCTTGCACATTCAGCAGCTATTTAAAGTGTCAACGCTTACGCCTGCTCCCAATTACATCTCCCCACACCAAACCAGAGTCTCTGGCCATGCTATGGACTCCAGAGCCCGCACCCACAGTAGCATTTTTATCTGTTTGTTTTCATATTTCGGTCTGCTCTCTTCCCTCCCTCTCTCGCCCTCTCCTTGTGCTCTTGCGTTGGTTTTTGTTTTGTTTTTTTGACTCAGTCAAGGATTATTGCGTTTTCTCCACAGCTGACCTTGGTTACATAAACCATTGCTTGATCCCTCTTCCTTGATTCTTGCTATGTCCAAGTTGCCATTCTGACGGCTGCCTGTCCTCCGAGCGATCCCTCAAAGCCCAATGTTTTGATTACATTGTGAAATTGGATCCAGGGCCTTTTTTTTTTCTCAGACTGCGGTGGCATGGGGGGAGAAGGGGGGGTCAGTTGGCTGGTTGGAGGTTCATGGGCTAAATGCAGGGTGGGGGTCAGGGGGACGAGCACGGAAGCCTCTGTGGTTCTACTGGGAGGGTCATGGTGTGGAACTTGCACCTTCAGCTAAACTGTTTGCGACCCATCTGCCCACGTAGCACTCTAAAGCCAAATTTATAATTGGTCATACGACCGTGTTGCTCAATGAACATAATCGGTTTTCAACTTTAAAGCCAGCAATACAAACATATCCTACGTCGATCATCTGAAATTGAATTTACAAACATTTATCCCTTGTACCCTGAATTTAAAATGAATACTTACAATACAATGTGCAACAGGTAACTTTCCATTTAGCTTTCGTTTCCATTTAGCCCTTATAAAAAGCAATGTTTTAGTGCTTGGCTCTTTCAGGGTCTCACTGAGTCACTTCATGTCCACATTAGCTCTATGCTTTCCACACAGTCATTATGTTTGCAGCACTGGAGCCAGGCCTGTGATTTGAGTACTGTTTAAACGCTACCTCACTCACAAGTGAGGGGTGTATGTCAATGAACTCACTTATTATTGTCTGCGGGGGTATAGTGTTATAACTTATAATAGTGTGTTTATACTGTGTGTGTGTGTGCGTGTGCTAGGGCATTCACTTCTAGTCATTTTTACTAGTTGACTAGTTGCCTAGTTTACTAGTCGACTACTCGACTAACTACCTATTGTGTAAAAAACAAACAAACTTGGAAATAAATATTTGTACATTTAAAAACTGTGTACATTCGTGACTTTAACTATAATCTACCTGATCTTGAGGCCTACAAAATCAGGAAAAAATTAAAAATAAAATAAATAAACTTTTTTTTTCTTCTTATCAACTAGTCAACTAGTACCAACACGGTCGACTAGTACTACAAATATAAGTTCTGTGTATTGCATTGCAGTGCAGTTAGACTGTCATGAAGTTAAACTTCTTGTTGATCTGAAAGTTATTACAGTGAGCATCACAATTCTTTAAACGCTGCTCAAAGTGCAAGTGTTTTCTGACTTAATTCAAAACACGCACACACCACGATGAACCAATGCACCACTTTCCTGTCTCTCACTGTGTTTACCCAGCTTTATCACAAACATGTGGGCAGGTGTGCACACATACACACACACATAACAGATACACACCAAAATCATAACCTTGCTTTGCATGGACAGCCTTGAAGCATTAATACGCACAAGCATATATACACCGCACGCACGCACACACACACACACTTGAATAATTGATTTTAATCAGGTTTGCCAGGGGACAGGGCAAGGTTGAGATATGCAGGGCAAACTGTTGTTGCTCAACCAATACATCAGAAAGCACAATATAGTCAGTCTTGCTTATATACTTGCATACATGCAGGGGCACTCATGGAGAGAGAGACACACACACACACACACACACACACACACACACACACACACACACACACACACACACACACACACACACACACACACACACACACACACACACACACACACACACACACACAGCTAAAGCCAGCCGGAGATGAGCAGCCAAGCATTAGATTACATGGAAATGATCAACCATGGCAGACAGGAAACTCAGCAGGGGAGTGAAATGTGCATGTGTGTGCAGTGCACCCATTTGACTGTGACACACCTGGCCTCCTACAGACGCTATTGTTTCATAGCAACACACAACTTCACGATGTAGGCGAAAGTTGTCGTCTAAAATGATCATAAAGCAAGACGGATTGTTGAAGAATTACCTGCCACAATGAACACAATTCCACAAGGTTGATTATTTCAAGAAAACATGGTTGATTATTTCAAGAAAACATGAAAACATTAGCGGTTAAAATAGGATCACAACTGAATCTTCAATGGCGGTTTAGTGGATCCAAACAATTTCCAAAACGGGCATCTCTCCAACATATGATATGACTGCATCCATGTTGATTGTTTTGCAACTGGGTTCCAGGCCGGGATCCAAAATGGCATCGGTGTGGAGTCTTTTTAAATTATTTGATGCTGAAAAGGAAATACAGAAAGGCCATTCTTGGCCAACTGCACATCCCAATGAACACACCAATGTGAGTGATTGACCAAAGTTGGGGTCTCTGGGCAGTCAGGGAAAAGGGGGGGGGGGGGGGGGGGGGGTCTGGGTTGATTAGTGTGCCTAAGCATATCAGACATCTAAAGTAACATTATGAGTTTGATGGCAATCTGGAGCAATACCAAATAAGCCTGCTTAAAGGACCACTTCACCACTTTTCAACTTCTCTTCCTATAATTGGTCCTAACTAATGTTCATGATAAAATACCACAATTTTTTCCTACTCGGTCTGTGTCTCATAGGAGGGCTGTGGGCAGTTCAGAAACCCGTCCACCAGTGACATCATCGATGGTCAATCCAAGCTAATAGAAACGGCAGGCTTTCTTTTCTGAAAAGTTGCAATGCAAAAGTTGAAGCCATTATTCTCACGATAATACAAATCTAAATATATTTTAAAACAAATATTGTTTAAAAAAAATCTGCCTAATGATGATGTCACTGGTGGACGGGTGTCCGAACTGCCCAAAGCCCTCATATGAGACACAGACTGAGTAGGAAAAAATGGTGGTGTTTTATCATGAACATTAGTGAGGACCAATTATATGAAGAGATGTTGAAAAGTGGTGAAGTGGTCCTTTAAGTGAACCATACTGCTGGAGTCAGAGAATCTATATCAGGTGACAGTCCTGTCCACACTGCTGGTGGGGGCTTTTAATGGCTTCAATTTAGATTTGATAGTCCTCAAATCCACAATGCCAAAAGTACATTGTAAATATTGTAACTGCAGGACACTTGAAACCAAATTATAGAATAATCCACAACAGACTTCCATAATGCTCCGTTAATGGTCCCAGTCAAAATGTCTGACACAACGGGTGTGGACCGCCAAGGGTGTGGTTTGGTGTGTTCCTGCTAACTTCAACCCCCGTTGCTCTGTGTTGGCAAACTGTCCAACTGCATCTCAGCCCTGGGACACTGCTGTCTGAGGAGCTGGAGGTTGAGTGTGACTGAATGTTTGCGTCACGGTAAGCAAATTATTCCACTCAGGTCATCAACCAAAGTCTGTGACTCACCCTTTTTGAAGAGAGAGTCTGTCCTGCTGTTTATTTGTGGAGACTTAACACTGATCTTCCAATGACCCTATGCCAAAGACTGACGCAAGCAGCCTGGCTACCTTGACCTGTGTGCCCATTGGACTAGAACAAACTACAAATGTCAAGCACTTGAGAATTACTAGCTGTCTGTGGGAAAAAGTGAAATATGCCAGTATTTCCCCCGACAGATTAGCATAATACATTCATGACCTGTAGTTGTACTTTTTATGAGATGTGTATTGGCACCGAATCACTCAAGTGTGTGTTTGACCATGTGTGAGCTTGTACGCATGTAGGGATGTGGTCATCTCTTCAAAGGGTGGCCTTTGATTGTAAATCTATTCCCTTAGCTTTAGGCCCTAAGCATCCCCCTAGGAGGATATTCGTAACCTGAAGAGTGGCAGCCTTGCTCCAGCCTGTCCAGTATGCATACTACTAGACCAGGCAGCTGCACTAGGATGCATGCACTGACATGTATCTCAAATTGCCTCAAATCCCACATCGCAACTGTAGCGCAAAGCCAACTTTTACATTATTTATTATTAATTTTTTGCAGTGAAAGTGAATAACTTTTATTACCCCAGGTGATTGTGCTTTTGGTGTTGCAAGTGTTAACAAAGCCATGATGTAATCGCATAGCCTAATCGCTGTGCTTATCCACACAGCCCTCTGTCCTCGGGAGGCAAGGTGACTTTCCTCGAGTGACGGAGAAGGAGCACTCGTATAGCAAGCAGACCAAAGTAATCAAATCATGTCATTTAGTCTTCTGACGTTCTTTTTTTTTTTACTACTACATTTTCATCTCGGGAGACTCGTCAGCCTATATGCCTGTACTTCATGTGCACACCAGGATTGAGTCAGGGAAAGGGAAACCAAAGCGGAGGGGGAGAGAGAAAAGTATAGAACAGGCCATACTTTCATTTTGAATGATTGCCTTCTTTTTTTTACTCCCTTGTGCTTTCAAAGTCACCTCTGTCCATCTCTTTCACTTCCTGGACGTCCAGAGAAGGGTCTGGAATCTCAATAATCGCTTGAGCATTTCTGTGACATTCAGTCACTGATTCCGACTACCTTTCCATCTCGGTTCTCTGCTATTTAGCCCCCCTCTCCTGCAAGAGGAAAATACTTTTCTAGGACTGAGTTTTGCAGGAAGCTTTAAGCACTACTTGCTTAATACTTTGCTGCTTTGACTGAGTAATATTTTCAGCTGCTCAACATCAAAGGCAGACTATGAAAAGGTAAAAAAGGTAAAAAGAAATGGGTCAACCTTGCATTACTTCACAGCTTTGTTTTCTTTTCTTTTTATCCCTTCTTTTTTATTCCTTTATGTACAGTGGCATGGAAGGTATACATGGTTTTGTTGGCATCTTTTTTTTTTTTTTAATGTTTTTTCTTTTCGGCTTTTGCCTTTTATTTTATATTTTTTATGAAGGGACAGACAGTAGGCTGACAGGAAATGGGGAGAGAGTTGGGGGGAAGACATGCAGTAAAGGCCGTCGGGATCGGGAGTCGAACCCGCGGCACACTGCCAGACTGGATTACCAGCCAAGGTGCCTGGACCATTGAGCCATGGCCCAGGCCGTTTTGTTGGCATCTTTAATGTAACTTTTTGTTGTGCGAACAGTAACAGTTCAACCTTTATCGGTAGGGAATAGTGAAGTCTGAAAGTCAGTTTTTGTTGTGGTAATTCTGATGGACCCCTCCAGCAGAATCTAAATTACGAGAAAGAAACAGCGTAGTGATTGTGTGTTTTCATTGTGTCTCATTCGGTTTTATAACCACTCTGCCGTGGCCTGGATTATGCTCCATTTTGTTATTCAAATCTATGAAAATCGGGGGACATGTCTGCTGTGCTGCAGACTCACTGCTAGTCCCACTGCACTGGTGGTTGGTTTTGATTATTTGTTTATTCGTTGGTGGTTCCGTATTTTTGGGTCATCACACCCGAAGTATTCTGACCTAGAATTTGCAAACGGAAGACCATGCATTAATTTAAATATATGCAATAAAGCGGCACTATGTTACTTTCCTCTTCTACCCCCGTTTTGAACCCGGTTTCCTGTGCTAAAATGTTTACCACTGAGCTAATGGTCGCAATATGGTCATGTTGGCTCACTGGAAACACTCTACTACACCAGTGGGTCTCAAAGGGGGCGTTCGGATATAGATACTCTGAGCGCACTGCCAATACAAACTAATAGGTGAGTCGGTGCGCATTTCAGAACACACCCTTGAGTGCGCACTTGAGTGGGTTCCAAATGGCCCCGGCCCGTACGTGTGTGTAACTCACTGTAAACTGTACAAATTGAACCAAATGTACCCGGTGGTGCTAAAACCTTTCCATGTCAAGGACCCCAAGATTATATGCATTTGGATGCCGACCCCTATCTGAAAATATTTTGTTCCAAGGGCCCTCAGAGATGTTGGCTTTAAAATAATATATTCAAAGATTTGCTCAAATTGTCACGATTGTTTAAAAATAGCAGATCTACAAGCTAGTAGCGTGGCACAAAGTGACACGCTATGAGCTTGTATATCTGCTATTTTTTTCAAGTATAAAATAATGCTTTTTAGCTGAAATCTCAAATGACTAGGAAGCTTTCCCGGATCCCAGTGGGAAGCGGGCTTTAGATGGCTTGATTGGAACCACGCCCCCAGTAAGGCTATCCAACGTTGAAGCTGCCACTACCTACTGGCAAAAGCTGGAACTGCAGCACGTTCAGTCGTTCATAGAGGTGGACGGACGTCCGGTCCTCCCTCTATCCTTTATTGGAACATTATAAAAAGATTTGTGTTTTCCCTGTTCCCTCTGTTCCCTCCATGTCGAGAAAGGCATATTCGCACGCACAGACACACACACACACACACACACACACACACACCACACACACAGAAATTAATGAACCAATATAGTAAAGGGGAAAGTTGGAGATATTGAGCAAACATGGAGAGGTGCAGAAGAAGAGAAGAAGTGTGATGGATGGAGAGGGCAGAGGAGGCCGCTTGCGGCGAGAGTTAGGAGATGGAGTACGAGATTGAAAGAGACAATGGACAGATTGGAGAGGGGGTTGGAGGAGGCAGCGCCTCGGGTGCTTCAGTACCCAGAGGTACAGTTAAACACAGGAGACTGATCAATATGTACGTCTGTCCCCAGGTGTTGGGGCGTGCATGACCCCCCATCTCTCTCACCACACACACACACACACACACACACACACACACACACACACACACACACACACACACACACACACACACACACACACCATCCCACTACACACACACACGCGCACACACACACCAGCATCAGTGTCTCCGAGGGACCTTCAAGATGACAAATTGGGACCGATTCCTATTGTTCTCTTGTGCTCTTTACCCAGTGCAAAAAAACCCTCCAATTAGTGCTCTTCTTTGAGAATTTCAGTGAGGAGATGCTGGGGGGGCTGCAAGATGAGACACCCAGCGTCTACTAACCTCTACGCATGCAATTCATATCTGCTTGTGCAGTGATTTGAATTTTGTGAACATGGCCCACAACTATGGAAGTGCTATGTGTGGCAGGTAAGCAGCAGCTCTTGGACAAGTAGCAGCTCTGGTGCTAAGAGAATAGTGTTTTCTCTAGGGTAAATTATAGATGATGGGAGTTAGAGGATAGATAGGGCCTTAATAGGGCCTGATTATTCAGGCAGAGTGGCAGACTGTGCAGAGCCTGTTCCTGGTAGATCATTTTTGATTGTTGAAGTGCTTGGAAGACGAGGCTATCTCGGGAAAAGGTCTGCACTGTTCTGGCATGGAATTCATATATTTTCTTTTGTTGTTTGGGTCTGTGCATGCGAGTGTGTAATCTGTGCTTGTGCTTACACTAATAATAATAATTTATAAAGCGCTTTTCTAAATACTCAAAATAACTTAGTTAATAGGGTAAAAACTAAGCAAAACTAAGATGTTCAAATGAAACACTGTTGACTTAATGTACGCGTGTGTATGCAATGCACCTGTGTCTGTGTGCACAATAGTAATTGTTGGTCTTTCGGGTAGCTCGGCTAGATCCAGCGTGTGCATCCCACAGTTCCATGGGACTGGCTGGCTACTTTATTATCTGCATGTGAAGCTAAGCACACCTTTTGCCCACTGTTGTTTACTAGTGGTCTTAATGTATCCATGAATACACAAGAGTTATCTACACGAAACTAAGAGAATCATGGTAAACTTAAAGTTAGGGCCGGGTTGCCTACCCTACCGTACCCAGGACTGTGCCAGTCATGGGGTGCAGCCGTCTAGCTGGGCGTAAGTACAAACGCCTTTGGCTCTGTGTTGTTCAGAGGCTCCTATGCTGCGTTCACACTGGCCGCTACAAAGATACAGGCTACCATTATTTTTCAATGGAAGCCAGCGACATGAAGATATAAAGATACGTCCAGAGTTTGTAGCCACTACAACCGCTACAAAAGGTACAAAAACATTGAGCTGGTTTCAACTTCAGTGAGCTGCACATATGCTGTGTAGGTTTGTATCTTTACATCTTTTGTATCTGCCTGGGTGAACGCAGCATTAATGTGTCATTCAGATTCGGTGCAGATCCGTGACCCGTTGTGAGCTTGTTAGGTCGGCTATTCTCGACCGCTCTTGGCATGCGGCGGATCATAAATTACCCTTAAAAGTTGCATAAAGTGTCCCAGGCATTAGTTATTACACTGCAAATGTTTTTATTTGATCCTTCATCAGTTAAGGATATATGGCGGTATTGTGGCCGTAACTGTAACCCTCCATCAGTTTCAGCTAGTCGGCAGCCTTGCAGGGAGGACAGAGTAATGACTAGTATATAAACAGCTCTCAGAGCCTCCACTGATAACAGTGGGGAGGAGAGAGACTGGAATGAGATAGACTGTCAATCCCTCATCAAGACTGCACACCCTTCTTATACACATAAACACACAGACTACTGTGGCGATAATTCAAAGGGCAGATCCCGTGGAGTATAAAGGTGCTTTTCATATCGATACCCTGTCTCTTGTGGGATCAAGCACAAAGCACGCACATATACATAAGCCGTGTTGTGGAAGCGAACCACATAAAAAGAGACTGTGTGATGATGGTTGGCATTTTCTGGTTCTGCACGCTTGGTCTACAGTTTTACGAGTTCGTTCAGCCCCGTTTTCCCCATCCACTTACTGTAGACCAGGGAAGCCCAGGGCCCAGAGCGAAATGGACCATGTTATCCCATGTTTTGGGTAATTAGTTTGTCCCTGCATGGTCCCAGAATGCTCTTTCCATTCAAATACAAGGATGCTTTCAGCAGGATATTGTCCTGTTGTCTGTGTATTTCTCTGTTAAAGCCTCATTTATAATACTGTTGTGGCATTTTTTATACAGAATTGGATGTTCTTGTCCAGAGACACAGTCGTACACATAGCATAAATACGCGTATATTATGGTGTATATTGTATTATTTTTATCTTGTACTTTTGACCTGCCACAGTATGTATTGTGATATTCCATAATATAAAGTAAAAGGGCCTGCTGAGCCCCAGGAGATAAGAACTCGCACAACTGCAATGCGAGTTCAAACTACTGCCAAGGCTTTGTGGGCAAACCAAACACCCCTCCCCCGTCAGTAGTTATTCTATATTGAGAGATAGACGGTAGGAAAGAGAGGGAGACGGTGTAGGGGAGGCAACATTTGATCCTAGGCTTTGTGAAGCATTCACATGGTGCCACTGTAGAACATCTGAAAGTTCTTTTTGGCATCAACAACAGTTCAGTGACATATTTTTACTGTACTGAACAACAGTACAGTACTATGACCATGCTTTTGTCCGTCCGTCCGTGTGTGTCTATGAACAACAACCAACTAATCTTCGATACAGTTGGTCCGATCTTGGGCGATTTTGATTTATTTAATTATTTAATTTAAACTGCCTCCCCCTGGCCAGCCGGGGCGCTTGATGGAGGAGATGGAGGAGAACTGGTCGGAATAACGTGTTCCTTCCACCCGCTACGTCCGGCTGGGGAAACTCCCCTCTGTCAGGTGAAAAGAAGCAGCTTGGACTCCTCATGCATAGAAGGAAGCATGAGGTCAGTCCGCTGCCCCACCCAGGTTGGCAGAGGAAGTGTAGCACCACAGCCTACTTCACGTTTTAACAGCTCTTGAACCGTAGGTCATACAATCAAAAACATGTTGATGCTTTAGGACAATTCAGAAGAACTTTAAGGAAACAGATGGGTACTAATTCCCTTGCTGCAGTAGACTAGACTACAGAAACACAGATGCGTCTGCAGATATTCTGTGACAGTCTATCTGCTGTGGAGTCTGGGTGTGGTTGTATACAATGGCTAGAACTCTATTGTTCTGTGTTTGTAGGACACACACACACACACACACACACACAAGACACACACACACACACACACACCAAATGTACTTATCCATAGAAAATAGTACAAAAATGCAGTCATGCAGGTCTACTTGAGTAGGTGTTTTTGTACTGGTGGGTTTTAAAGTAGATGGAATTTAATGTTAACACTGTGTGTGTGTGTGTGTGTGTGTGTGTGTGTGTGTGTGTGTGTGTGTGGGGTGTGGGGTGTGGTGTGGTGTGTGTGGGGGTCAATCCACTCTATTGATTGGTGATAATGACTAATGAGAAGCTCATCTGTGTCTCTACAGGGCAGGAGAAGGGCACATTGACGCTCATACTGTATGTATGTTTCAGTGCGTGTGCCTTTTATTTGTGGTGAGTGACAGTGAGTGACTTATATGTATTGTATGTATAGACATGAATGTATGTACATTTCCTGGGAGATGTGACAGTCCCTCCTCCACACACACACACACACACACACACACACACACACACACACACACACACACACTCGCACTCTTATTTGCTATCAGCGGGAGGGTGATGGGGAGCAGAGAGGGTGCCTATTGTGTTTTAAATGGAGCTGTCCCTCCCTTGTATTGGAACAGAAGAAATCTCCCCCCCCCCCCCCCCACACACACACACACACACACACACACACGCCCTCCCTATCCTTGGTTTCTAAACATGGTGCCATCCACAGGGCTCCTCCCCTCTCCCACCACAGGGCTCCTCCCCTCTCCCACCACAGGAGGAAGTATGGAGGTTCAGGGTGGCTGGTGCATTTTGATTATAGCCCAATGGTTTGGAATGAGTCATCCATCACAACCTGTCTAGAGACCCCCAGCCTACCCAAACCAATTCACACACACACACACACACACACACACACACACACACACACACACACACACACACACACACACACACACACACACCCTCACACAATTTCTCCTGTTTTGGTTTTTGACTGCTCCCCTGGGGAGATGATGGGCTGTACTATCGTCTCCAGATGGGGGTGGGGGTTGTGTGGGTGGGGTGGGGGGTCTTCTCCAGGTTAAGGATTATGAGAGGAGCCATGCATGTACATATGGATTTGTGTTTCACAATCAGCCCCAGGAGAGAGAGCTGGAGGTGGGCTTCTTCACCCCCCAGGGCTGGAGGATGTGGTCTATGATAACAGGCGTGTGTGTGTGTGTGTGTGTGCGCGCGTGCAACAATGTCAAGGCTGGTATGAATATAAGGGGCGGCAGAGTGTTACAGATTTTCAATTCCACCATCGTTCTTGGTGTGTGTGTGTGTGTGTGTGTGTGTGTGTGTGTGTGTGTGTGTGTGTGTGTGTGTGTGTGTGTGTGTGTGTGTGTGTGTGTGTGTGTGTGTGTGTGTGTGTGTGTGTGTGTGTGTGTGTGTGTGTGTGTGTGTGTGTGTGTGTGTGTGTGTGTGTGTGTGTGTGTGTGTGTGACCATCTGACTGATTGTGATCCTCCTGCTTATCGCTGCCCATGCAGCTGTGGATCTGACACTGTGTGTAATCCCATTGATCCCATTAGCAACATTGTTTGACCACCAGCCCCCAGGCTTAAAAACATTGGTCCTCTATAATACGTATTACAGTACGTACACTGTGTGCTGATAGACAATGGACTGATTTATATATCACTCTTTTTTTGAAAAGCGTTCACCTTGTGTCCGTGTCCTATCCATAGACAAAAGAACACATGGCTGAGGGATTTTGACACACACACACACACACACCTTTGCCACAGTGGGGCCAAGTAGGACTTTCCAAGTCATTTTCCATTAACCAAAGTACCTTGCAGTGGGTAAGTGCTTACATTTATAGTGTGGGTGGGTGGGTTGTTGAAGGGGAAATCAAACCACCACTAGGTTAGTATAGTTTGCTCCACCATTGAGCAACATAAAGAGAAAATAAAAGTGTGAATAGAGGCGATAGAGTGCTAATATGTGATGATGATGTCTTTCTAAAGTGTGAATAGAGGCGATAGAGCTAATATGTGATGATGATGTCTTTCTGGAGTAGGCCAACCTCCGGCATGGCTTCCCACTGGGTTGCTTATTTTGATGAATAAGCTTTTACGCAAGCATAGGTTTATTATGGGATTCACGCGTTTTGTTAGGATAATCTCCACAACTCAACACACATCTTACCATTTCTTAAAAGATTCCTTTTCAGTTTCAGAAAGCACAAAACTGCTCTCAAATTAAAAACAACAAAACATTGAAGGGAGGTGAACCCATTTCTATATTGAGTTTAGCAGTAAAACTGTATCACTCTATTTGAAATGTCTACACAGCAAGACAGTTCAAACACTCAGGACTGAGTGCAATAAGATGTTTTCTTTTAAGAAAGTCCAGGAAAAGCAAAGTATTCTGCACGTCACATCAGTTTAGTTGCGTTAGTGAAGCAGCAGACGTGTAGATGTATGAAATGGAACGACCCACACACCGTCTACACTCGCACAGTAAAATGAAATGTTTTATTATAAAGGCAACGTTTCGGTCATGGACCTTCTTCAGGCATCCTGACAGTGTAAGAAATAATGTCTTATGTGGTGATGTCCCAGTTGTCCTTTTTGTTCGCTGTTGTCAAAACATTATTATTTACCTGCTTGTGGCTCGATTGAGGCAGAGAAGTGGCTACTGTGTGTTCCTCCAAGGTCAAGAACGCAGACCTTGTTTAGATGTATATGCGATGCTCTGTGTGTACTCTGAGAATGGGTTGATGCCGTTATCCCCAGCACTCCTGTATAATGAAGTCTGTCAGTGTGTGCGTGGCGGTGGGTTGGTGACCCCTGTGTTGTCTGGGGCTCCGTGATGAATGAGGCTGTTACGGTGAAGGTGTGAGACTTGACTGTGGAGTGCTATCCTGTCTGGCATATGCTAATGCAAACACACACACACGCATTTTCCCTCTCCATGGGACTGCCGTCTCAGATATTACCCCCAAGAATTTCTTGGAGGGAGGAGAGCCCAATTTTCCAAGAAAATCTTCCATTCTCTTCTGCAGAGGAACATGAATTGTAACAATAGATCATCATTACACTCCCATTATATACCCATTCGATTCACAATATATATATATACGCACGCACGCACGCAACGCAACGCACGCACACACAGTCTATACATACCGTGTGTGTGTGTGTGTGTGTGTGTGTGTGTGTGTGTGTGTGTGTGTGTGTGTGTGTGTGTGTGTGTGTGTGTGTGTGTGTGTGTGTGTGTGTGTGTGTGTGTGTGTGTGTGTGTGTGTGTGTGTGTGTGTGTGTGTGTGTGTGTGTGTGTGTGTGTGTGTGTGTACAATGCATGTATGCAAGTATTGCATACATTTCCAGTAAGCCTGTCCCACTGCAAAAATAGTGCGGTGCAATTGCATGTATAAATAACATTACACACACACACACATACACACACACACACACACACAGTCTATACAGTACATACCTTATGTATATGTGTGTGTGTGTGTGTGTGTGTACAATGCATACATGCAAGTATTGCATACATTTCCAGTAAGCCTGTCCAACTGCAAAAATAGTGCGGTGCAACTTGGCTTTTGAAAATGAATGCCTTTCAAACCCCAAGCTCTCTCCTTTGATCATTACAGGCCGGATGTGTTTTTTAAATGGCCATAACAACGCCAAACCAAAACATGGAGGCATGATGCAACTTCCACCCAAAAGGCTGTAAGAACCCAGTAAGAACCACCCAAAAGCCAAACAAATATCTCCCCACAGTGGACAGTAGCAATGACAATGATGTAGTTTTGTTTTTACACATGTGTGTACTGTGTATGTATACGTATATAAATACGGTGCAGAAAACAGCCCGGTCATGTGGTTCATGTACTCGTTTGTCACTCGCGCGAGCCCATAGACTCCAATGCATTCCGTAAACTGCCGGTTCAGTCCTTTATCACTCCTCGCCAATAGAAGTCTATGTAAAAGAGCCGCCAAGTGAACGGAGATGTCATACTAAACTCTCTTCAATGGCTCTGTACTATATAAAGTTCTAGTTGTTGCAGGTAGTGTCTGCTTGTAGCTGCTGCATAGATTTGCTAATGCCCATATATGGACTAGACATGTCACATGCCCAACATCGGCACAAATGGGCGTTGTTAGGCAACGGTTAAAGTCCCGAACCTGCATTGTTAGGAAACAATTTCTTGTGTGTGACGTCAGCAAGGAGCTAGAGGTACGCAAGTCAAGAGGAGCGAGAGGTGCGCAAGTCAATGAGCGTCAGGGAGCGGAGTGGCATTTCCCCCCCGCTCCATTCTGCTCGACATCATGTCAGTGAGTGCAATAACTGTGAGACAAGCTGACACAAGCTGATTTGTTGACTGTGTGTATAACAGAGGTGTGGCCTCTTAACTTGGACTCGAGTCACACATTTGATGACTTTAGACTTTAGACTTGAAAAATCAAATCGGAAAAAAAAGACTTAGTCTCGACTTGGATTGATTGATTCATTGAATACTTTATTTAGTCAGAAATGTAAACAACACGTGGTACAGTCAGACATTGAAGGAGCCTGCAGACCGCTGCGTTTTCAGACTCAAATATTGAGTTTAGTTTTTTCTTCCGCTTTTCTGAAAAACACACCAGTGAGCAAGGACCAACAACACAGCAGTGTGCAAGATCCTTAAAGGGGAAAACCACCCATTTTCAACATTTTACTATGTCATTAATATACCTTAGAGCTGTTGTGTGGAAATAATAAAAAAGTCCCCCCATTTTGTGTTAGCTAGAACTGTAATTATGAAAAAGATAAATGATGTAAATGATTCTTTTCAGACCTCTAGTTCCAGGAAACACAGAATGGGGGAACTTTTTTATTATTTCCACACAACAGCTCTAAGGTACATTAATGACATAGTAAAATGTTGAAAATGAGTGTAATGCCCCTTTAAGGCTAAAAGGATAAAACGAAAATGTCCTGGGGACTTGGATGACTTTAAAGATGGAGTGCCGTGATTTCCCCTCCCCCTAAAACATGATCATCAGGTACTATGATTATACTAGGAGAAAGATTTCTTTCAAAAAAGTGTACAGAAAGTGTTAAAATTATGTTTTATGTGGCCAGTGCCACACCCACCAAGTCACCAAGCTCACTGAATGGACTCATTGGACAGATGACAGACCCAGGCCGTAGTTCTGTAAGGTACACTTCTACCATCAGAGGACACTGGCATGAGTGCCTCGCCTAGAGTAGTAACCTGTGGGGCTGGGTAAATGTACTGTATTTGTTTTATTTTTTATTCTCGTATATGTGATGTACTGTCTTACCTTGTGGGCCATGAGCCTGTAATAAAGTTTATATATACCTGGTTTTCACCATAGCACCACCCACCTGAACTTAAGCCTCACCCACAGCTGTTGTATGATGTGGGAGGGGTTAGGGTAATGATGTCACTAAAATGGTGTTATTTCGATTGGGCCTTTTGACTCAAAGGCATTCAGGAAGAAACCAAAAATACACACCTGGGGCTGGGGGTCTATTAGACTAGTAATGTTAACTCCATAGATGCATGCAAAACAGAAAAAGTACAAAAAGCACGGCACTCCATCTTTAATGACAATAACTTGTGACTTGACTTTTTTTTTGCACAATTCTTTCCCCACCTTTCATAGTTTTTATTTCATTTTATTTTGTAAGTCAAGTAGGGCTGAAATTGGGCTGTATTTCACACACACACACACACACACACACACACACACACACACACACACACACACACACACACACACACGTGATGGATGTACGGTATGTAGGAACATCCAGATATAAAATATATCCGTGCTCTTTTCAGATGCATATAAATCTGCAAGACCTTTTTAAAGTTCTGCCTTTCCCCATTGCATTGTGCAGGGATGTAATTTAAAGCACCCCGTTTGGTTGTCCTTATTAAGCAGATGTACCCTACTACACGATCACAGCTGGAGCTGGAGGCCGGAGCTGTAAGTTACTAAGTGCGGCCCAGGGTAAATGTTCAGCTCCAAATGCCAACGGGCTGCATCAAAGCCCCGCAGTATTTATGGTGAAGGGCGTGAAGAGAGAGACTCATGGGGAGGAACATTCCTGTATCTTTACTGCCAGGAGTCAAGTCCAGTGGAGAACAGAGAGAGAGACAGGCAAAGACAAA
The DNA here is from genome assembly GCF_951216825.1 of Electrona antarctica. Lineage (NCBI taxonomy): Eukaryota > Metazoa > Chordata > Actinopteri > Myctophiformes > Myctophidae > Electrona > Electrona antarctica. The sequence goes on along the minus strand of NC_136790.1, from coordinate 25,634,916 downwards.
AGCGACGGCAGAAAGAGAGAGATGATGAAAGTTTAGAGAGAGCAGAGTGAGTTTGATGTACTCCTCGGATGTAGGGCCTGAAATTAACAATCATGAACCATTTTCTCCACACATTAGTGTTAATTAATATGTAGGCCTATACAGGTGAAAAATCCATGTTGCCTGAATTTATTCAATTCAATGGGTCACATGGTTTTATAAGCAGGCTGGGTCCACCATACAGGAAGATGCTAAGACGATGGGGGGGGGGGAGATAAGAGCCGACGGATGGACGGACCTGCAGCGGCAGACGGAGGATGAACTGGAACAAAAGGATAAAAGCGATGGAGGATCTGCTAGGAAGGAGAGGACGGTGGGCGAGTTTATGATTAAATGAAAGCACCAGAGAAACACAGAGACCGTAGCGTAGATAGGAGGTTTGAAGGACGGAGACAAGCCATGTCTGCATGAAGAGAAGGGGCGGGGCTCTCTGCTCCGCCCTGCCCACCCCTCCATAGTACACCCCTTCACCAAGCTAATAGTCTAACTGACATGTGTGTCCTTCAGCACTTTATAGTACATCTCTGTCTTGTAAAGCCGTTCCAGAGGTGAGAGAAAATCATTGGACGTGATCATCACACACACACTCGCGCACTTGACTGCTGACTGGGATGTAAACAGCCTTTATGCAGGACCGCAGTAGGAATGTGTGAGGCTCTTATCTCAGAGTTCTTTGTTGACATTCCCTCCCCTCCCCTCCCCTCCCATTCCATTCCTCTGTTTTTCACTTCTAACAGACCAGTATGCCCTACCCTCCCTGGTCACAGCCCGCAGTGCTCTCCTACTGGCTATGCCAGGGTGCCAACCCCCCGCCTCCCGAACCACTCAAAACCACCTTCAGGGTGGTCTGTTGAGGCAGAGCTGGCTTTGTTTTTATAGATCACTCCTATGTTTATACAGTCTTAAGGCGATCACGCAGTATTACATGGCAACGTCACATCCTGAGGTTCTCATGAATTATAGAGTTACATCAATGACAGCGTGTGTGTGTGTGTGTGTGTGTGTGTGTGTGTGTGTGTGTGTGTGTGTGTGTGTGTGTGTGTGTGTGTGTGTGTGTGTGTGTGTGTGTGTGTGTGTGTGTGTGTGTGTGTGTGTGTGTGTGTGTGTGTGTGTGTGTGTGTGTGTGTGTGTGTGTGTGTGTGTGTGTGTGTGTGTGTGTGTCAGGGGGACCACAGTCAGGGGGACAAGGTGTAATCTGTCACACCTACATGCACTCTCACTCTCCTGGCATCCACATGTGCAGAGACATGTGCAGGGCTTCGAAGCACACAGTCGACATCAGACGACGATGTTCACATGATGAACAAGAGCCCTTCCAGCAAAACATGCGAGCCGTCCCTCTCGCGTGCATACACACACATATTTACATTGAGCCTGTAGTCTGTCATTTTCGAGCCAAGGTCGCCTCGGTCTATTTTGGCCTTTTTAAAAGACAGTTGCCCAGGATAGAGCAACAGAATCAGGCTGGAAGAGCACCAGACTCCAGGCTGGTGTCCAGCCAACATGTTATCCAGCCACAGAGCCGCTCAATGCCCATCCTAACCTCCAGGAGGATAGTGCTGTGAAGAGAAGCCAAATGCAACACAAGGATTTGAGAAAGGATATTCAACAACTTATTACAAACATCAAATGCAATATTTGTTTTTGGAGAATAGTGCATTTAAAAATATATATTTTTGTTGTTGCTATGTACACTACAGTATATAGCAATTATAAATTATTTCACTTTTGCAGCCCTCTTCAAGAGTCTATTTATGTTACTGTATAAAAAGGGTAATATTATTAGCTGTTTATTTATTATTAATAATTACATTAATTACATTAAAGTTTGGGGTTTTTTTTACACACTTTTTTTTCTCCCCAATTTGCTTATGTCAAATGAGTCCTCCCTGCACACGTGCTGGTAATCACTGCTGTTGTATCCTACTGACTCATCTGCCAGTGAGGAGCCCCCACCAGGAGGACGTATTGTATTGTATAGCGTTCGTCCTACTCCTCCCGTCCAACACTCCCTGCCTGCAGATGCCACCCCAGCCGTAGGATTACGTGACTATCATCACCCTTCTCCCCGCCTGGCTTGCACGGGCCAATTGTGTTTGTGTGTAGATGCTCTGCAAAGCCGGATGCACTGGGCAGGCTCTTTACCACTGTGCCCCCCCGAGCACCCTGTTCACTTAACTGAGGTACCAATAAATGAATGCGTTATATAAGCCTGCATACTATAGAGAGTGCTGACCATATAAGGAGTTCCTCCCTGTCCCCAGTTAACCCCTGGGGTCAAAAAACCATAGGTTTAGTTTTTGGCTATAGGGTTAGCCAGCCTTCATCCAATCAGGATGAGAGGGGCCTTCCTCCAATCATGATCAAATGGGGGCGGCCCTTGGTGCACGTGCTGTTGGCCTGTTGCGTGTCCCCCCCCCACCGTAGAGCGTGTGCATGACATGTGCACATCTTGTTACCGGGGCAGACCGGGGTTTTTTCCAAATCACCCAAATCACTGAATGCTCCTTTAAATTGCCTTGAGCGTTACAGATTTACAGTAGTCTACAGGTTATAGGTTGTTTGTGGTAGCCCATCGTTGTTCTCAAACTGTTGGTTTGACCTGTTTATCTGATTCACAGCTATGGGAACTCTGGAGGCCATTTAGGGCGTTGGCCTTCCAGAGTGTTTAGACTTTAGAGGGGTTAGTACTATATCTTTTGCATTTTAACTACATTATAATTAGGGTTGTCCAGATGGATATTGTCTGTGATTTTGGATATTGTGATATTCATAAGTGTTATATTAAAAATATAAATATCGGATCGGAAAACAATCTGTATCGCCAGATACTCAAAATCAAATGACCGGAATCGTATTGGGACATCCCTAGTTTATATGATGTTGTATTTTGGAATCTAGTGCTCCTGTGTACTCCCATTTTGGGCACACATGTGCCCAAACTGTCCAGTGCAGTGATACGAAAATAAATGTATCGGTCGCACTGGGGTCGCAGCAGTGCACCTTACATGGGTATTTCTGTGTGTGTGCACTGTATGTGTGTGTACTGTATGTGTGTGTACTGTATGTGTGTGTACTGTATGTGTGTGCATCTAAATCATATGCTTGTGCGCTCAGTCGCCTACCGTATATGATCAAGTTAGGTGCACCAGTGCAACCAACTAAAATGTTAGTGTGTTAGCCCTAAAATCTATTATGATCTCATTTCACCATGTTCTCTGCGGTTTAATGCTATGCTGGAGCCTCGCTGTGCTCCAAACTCCTTCACACTCTAGTAAAACCTGCACCAGTGCGTACGTTACTGGCCCACCCCTACTGTTTTACATCGTCACTCTCAACTTTGCACGTTTGCAATAAGCCCCGCTACCATGGAATTGTAAGCAACACAGAACACACCCTTGTGTTTTATTAAGGCAGTATTATGGAAAAGGAGCATTGGATGCATGCGAGCACAAAGAGGCTCTTTGTATGGTGGTGTACACACATCATTCAGCATGGCAGTCACACAAACATTTACCCTTTTCTCTTGCGCTCTCTCTTCTCTCCACACTGCCCTTATTAGTACCCGGGACCTGCCAGAACGGGGCCTTATGTGTCTGTGTAGTGTGTGTGTGTGTGTGTGTGTGTGTTTGTGTGTGTGCGTGTGTGTGTGTGTGTGCGGCTGTGTGCATCAAAGCTCACCAACCTTGCATGTTGTCCTATGCAAATGCCCCATATGCGTGGCACGCACGCACGCACTGCTGTGTTCTGCTGACATTACAGACTGACATTACAACAGTTAGCACTGGAAACTATTGACCTCCTCAGAAAAGGCTGCTACGCTAAAAAGAGGATTATAGGTCCATGGTTCCCAGAAAAGAGAGTGAGTGTGTGTGTTTCTGTTCTATTCTTTAAATTAAAGGATTGAATATCCATACAAGAATGAAAAGATGCAAACATTCTTGCAAAGTGAGGCCATTTTGTGTCACTTTTCAAGGACACTATTTCATGTTAACGCTTCAGTTTTGGGTCAAAGTTGCCTCAGGTTTTTGATTGTGTGATAGTGAAAATTATTTGAAAAGGAATGTGGTCACTGGTCAATGAAAATCAATGGACAGTGACACTGATAGAAATGTGTGCGTTTGGACACATGCATTGTGCTCGCAGGGTAGTTCTTCAGACTGAGTGGGTCGGAACTCGGAAGCAGCAGTTCCATGTTTCTGAATTGCCAATGGAAGCTAATCCTTCACGATGCTCTTTTTCAAAGGACCCCTTGTTCTATCCAGACTATTACCACCTCAATACTTACTGGCCATTTTTACACTGAGTAGAAACACTGGAAATGGAGTGAATGTTGATTACCAATGTTGTTTGTTGAAAATCATTTGAATGCTATTAATATCAAATATTAGTGTAGTGCGTGGTGAGCAGAATCAAAGGCACAAGGCAATACATTGTTGTTATTCTGTGGTTTTCATATGACAAAGATATGTTCTGGTTGTGCACAGGGGCATGCTTTCTAACTATAACCTTAATGTTATGCTTCAAGGTGGTGTGCGTGCGTGTCAAAGCTCTCCCATTAAACTCCAACTCAGTAGACACTCACTCAAGTTTGTCAAACATGCAGACAAGAAGTCATCCATATATCTGACTGTCAATGTAGAGGTACAGTATGCATGTGTTTTTTGGCTTGTGCTCTCTCTCTCTCTCTCTCTCTCTCTGTGTCTTTGTCTCTCCCCCCCTTGTCTCTGGTCATCTGTCCATCTTGTGTCTGTCCACTCTGTCCCTCTCCCAGTAGCTGGTCTATTAATAACTTGTTTTGCCTGCTGTGACACTGTCATCCAGGAGACTAAGGAGAGGCAAAATATTTGTCTTTCTGACCACCAGCCACCACCCCCCCCCCCCGCCCCCTCCTCCCAGCCTTCTGCTCACTCACTCACGAGTTGAATTAACGCTCTGAATGAAAGTAAAATGCATTGTGTCCAAACTAAGTTACAAAAGTGTCTTCACTCACATGGAAAAAAGGAAGATTCACATTCTAATTTATTTTATATTTAAGAAGAATACTCCCATCGTGTATAGCTCTTCTCCCAAAGTATTGGTCATTTCCCCAGGGAGCAGAGAGCAGGGAGCAGAGAGCAGGGAGCAGAGAGCAGGGAGCTGACAGGCTGGAGTGTAGCACTCCAGGAGGCAAAACCACACCTTTTCCTCAATTACAAAGCAGAGTACAGTTTTTAAGCCTGTGTGTGTGTGTGTGTGTGTGTGTGTGTGTGTGCGTGTGCGCATTTTCCTGCACGTTCCCCTTCTATCCGGTCCCCTCTCCTCCTACGGCTTCGTTCATGAATATGCAGCTGCGTCTTTGCAGCTTTGTTCTCTTGCTCACACCCAGCATCAAACAGCAGGCAGGCCTGACAGGCCGAGGGGCTGCCATAGCAGCAGCTCAGCAGTCAGGCAGGGGGCTGATGAAACACAAGCCTCCGGTGAGAAGTCCTGAACTAGCATTTTATGTGCCACTGGGTCTAGAGGTGAGGGGGAGAGCAGGAGGGGGAGAGCAGGATTCTGGGTTCCGGGTGGTGTAGGTAGGGTAGGGGTGTGTGTGTGTTTCTGGAGGAGGGTGTGTGCAGCAACATGGGTGCCCTGCCTGAAATCCAGAAGTCTAATCTCCCTTAGTGAAGTCGATGATTCCCCTTCGACTTGGGTTAGAATCCAGATGGTTATGTGTGTGTGTGTCTGGATGGTGGCTTTGGTATTTATTTAGGTGTGTGTTGGTATTTGTGTGAGCATAATACGTACCTAGAAGTTGCTATTCATGAGTATTGTGTATTCGAATGGCGGTATCGGAAGGTGTGTGTGTGTGTGTGTGTGTGTGTGTGTGTGTGTGTGTGTGTGTGTGTGTGTGTGTGTGTGTGTGTGTGTGTGTGTGTGTGTGTGTGTGTGTGTGTGTGTGTGTGTGTGTGTGTGTGTGTGTGTGTGTGTGTGTGTGTGTGTGTGTGTGTGTGTGTGTGTGTGTGTGTGTGTACTTTGATGTGTTCTGTTTAAGTTAAACAGACTAAGTATACCTTTTGTGCCGAGCTCTCTGATCTTACCGCCCTGCCATGACTTTCATCCACATCAAAGCATCTACGTAACACTGTAGTGCTACGATCTCATTTGGCTACAGTATATCCAAAGATTGGATATAGTATCCGTGATATCTAGGCCAACCCCTGTTTTAGCGTATTTAGCTTATAGCTACTGTAGATTTCTCTCCTAGTACTGCTATGCACTTTGGTGATGAAAATGACCAGTAAAGAGGAAAAGAAAAATCAGTGGTCCTTTCCCATTTCTGTCAGAGGAGGTTTTGCATTTTTTCCGATAATATGCACGCATATTTCTTTCAGCCATAATCAGCATGTTAAAACACAAGCTGTAATTTCCCCTGCAAAGCATTGCCTCATGAAATGTATGCTCGTGCATGCACGTACACTAACGCACGCACGCACGCGCACACACACACACACACACACACACACACACACACACACACACACACACACACACATCATTTCCTTTCATCCATAGCAGTGTATTAGTGCTAGCCAGTGACTGTGTCCTGTTTATATGAGCCTGACAAGGGTAGATATCATACTGAAGGCCAGACAGTAGATCCTCTCTCTAGCGGTCAGATAGAGGGGACCTGGTTGCTGGCGCTGGGCAGTGTGGGATGGTCTTTGGGAAGGATCTGAGTGAGTTACTGATGGAAAGAAATATAGTTCTTGTTTTGTCCTGCGGAATGACTATTCCCAAAGGTCCTGGATGGGCAGCTGGCCTAAATGATTAATGTAACCTGTTCTTTCTTTTTACCGTTGATTGTGGTCTTACTGACTGATTCAGCAGTTTTGCCATTTTGCTGAAATTCGCAAATGCTGGTGAAATGTGTGTGTACTGTAACTGTACGCACACTACGCACGTCACCTTTTCTGTATGCGTGCACATTGTTGAGCCTTGGAATTTCCCTCCCAAGCACCTTAAGCCACGGAAGATTGTATGCGTAGGTTTGAGTGTGTATTTGGCTGCTTACTGCTGATCTAGCAGTTGGCGTGATAACCACCAAGCAACGCTCTTGCAGCCTTCTTGTTGTAAGTCTGCCTTTGTTAGGGGGGGGGGGGGGGGGGCATCTAAAACACCAGCACACAGGCTGCCTGTCCATCCATCCAAAAAGCACGATGCCTTCAGCAACAACATGGCCAATGTCAGCTTTATTACAGAAGCTGCGATTCATACTCTTCTCTCAGTCTCTCTCACCAACAGAACTTGACTCTGGAACTGTTACAGGCAGGGCCAGATCTGGCAGGACAAAGCCACCCAATGTCAGAGGTTGTGTTTGTGTAATTTGCCCCAGCCTAACTGCCGTCCTGCCCACCAGAGCTTAGGGTATAACAGCAGAGCCATTGACTGCGCCTCAGGTCTATAGATGGTGTTATGGGGGTGGGGGCTTGTAACCTTTACATGGTGTGGTGCCATCTTCTGGTGGTGCGCTGTGCCTAAATGCTCACCTGAAGAGCGTTTTAAAGTACTTTAGAATAGTGGCCCTGCTAAATCATTGTGCCCATGTCTTTCTCCTCTATCTGTGTTCTCTGTGTCACCCCATTAACTGATTAATCCTCTCTTCAAAACGGTGGCTGTGGATTTTTAAGCACTAAACCCTACATGGGGTCTGTGCCCTCCCTTTTCCCCTTTCCTACACCGAATCTCTTCGTCAGATATAGCCGATCTACAAGCTCACAATGCGATTGATCCAAAGTGATCTGGTAGATATGCTATTTTGACTGAATGTTTGCGTTATTATGATATGCCCAGAATAGGAACACTGGGGTTCATGTGGTTAATGGTTAACCTAGTTGTCTCGATGGTGATATCCAAGCCCCACCTATGTCTAATGAGTCCTGTCGTCTGTCCTTCCCTCACTGTCTGCCTGATCTAGCATTTCATTACCATGCTGTCACTTTGAACTCTCAAGGCCCGCTGAACACCTCAGAGACCTAAGTAGTTAAATACAGTTTGTGTGTGTGTGTGTGTGTGTGTGTGTGTGTGTGTGTGTGTGTGTGTGTGTGTGTGTGTGTGTGTGTGTGTGTGTGTGTGTGTGTGTGTGTGTGTGTGTGTGTGTGTGTGTGTGTGTGTGTGTGTGTGTGTGTGTGTGTGTGTGTGTGTGTGTGTGTGTGTGTGTGTGTGTGTGTGTGTGTGTGTGTGTGTGTGTGTGTGTGTGTGTGTGTGTGTGTGTGTGTGTGTGTGTGTCCACACCCTGCTATTGTGTGTCAGGATGAGTGCTCTACTGGACAGCTGCCACCAAAGGGAATGCCCTAAACAATGGAATTATACAGTCAGTCAGTCTCCACACACCACTCATTTTTTTCATCTAACCCATTGTGATGAAGTAGCCCATGCAGAAAGTCACACAAATGTCACGCATAACATAGGCTAGGCTGTGACTATTGCCAGTACAGACCTGTAATATCAATACTAAAATACACACACGCACAAACGCATACATTCACTTCACAGATGTTCCCTGCTTTATCTGCTACAAATATTGACCTACTACCTCTAGTTGCAAGTTGAATTGTGCAACTTAATGGTGGACTTAGCTTCTGCCTAGCGTTTAGCACCAAACTCTGAAGACTTTTTCTGTACAGTAATTAAATGTACTATTTTATCCCAATTTATCCAAACTCATTAATCCTGTTTTGTCTGAGACTAACAATGGCCCTTTGCAAAGTTTTGTGTGTTAAATTACCAATGTGTAGGATTTTGTTTAGTGTTTCCTCTGCTTTGCAGAGAGAAAGCGAATTGTAGAGACTAGAGACGTGCAAGGGGATGACAGATTATGAGCTAGCATTCACGGTGTTGTGGGCATGTGGTATGCGCTTAATGCAGGGCTGAAAATTGCCAACTGCAACAAGTTCACAACACGTCGCGAACTTATAAATCGGCTATTTTCGGCTCGTAACATAGTCGCACGACGAATTTTAAGTCAGGCTTTGCTCATGCTGTGCCATACAGTATGTAGCTTTGTTAGGACTGTTGGCATTACATAAAGCTGTTGAGCTCTGCTACTTTGGATGGAGACAGGTGGCTACGCGGCCTACAGCCCAGGAATGCATCATCTCAGAGCCAAGCAGTATGTTAGCGTTTAAAATTGAGTTGGTAGATGAGTACTTTTATTAAGCTGTGGTTTCTTCTACCAGTGTAGACATTGCAACATTTATTTTTGAAGATGTTCTTTTTGTTCCTTTTTTTCCCCCCTCCTTTTTTCTTTTGTAAACGTTTGACAGGAAGCTGAGCGGGAGAGAAAGGAAAGGACATGCTACAGGGGCCATGACTCATTGCATCACAAATTGATTTTTGCGCGAAGGGTTCACAGGTGGTGAGTGCCTTGAAAAGCGGAGCTGTCAGGAGTTCCCTGTAGATTTTTGGTGTGGGCCACCAGATGCACCTGTCACCATCGGAGCTACAATACAGTTACATTCACCAGAGTTCACTTTTATAGCTTCCCGTTTGTCAGCTGTTGGCCATTTATTTAACCTGAATACGCTCTGATGATCCATATCGAGATTAGATCCACCCTAACACACAACTCTACATGACAGAGTTTAGGGACAGCACAAAGGGTACCTGTACTGTTTGAGCCACAAGCTTGAGGGGATTTTCTTTTGGAGGGTTGACGAGGAGAAAGTTCTCCAACAAGGACATAGTTCCCTTGCGGGGGGAACACTGATTCATTAATCCTTGATTCATATCAAGGAAACGAATGCTGTTTGATGGATGCCAGTTGTGAGCTACCCAGATCTGTCAAGACAATATGGGTTTTTCAGTCGCCCGCGGCCCAGTGATGTCACCCAGATATCTGCCCCCCTCCCCAATAGCCCAGCCTCTGTCACTCTGGGGTGATTTCGTCAGGGCTATAAAGTTTTATAGCCTTGGGAACTTCCCCTATCCGTTTCCCTCTTCACTGACGTGAAGTGTCTCTCCCTTAACCACTGGAACATGTCCAGAGGAGTCTTTCCTGCGAGATAGTTGAGTTCTCCCCTTAAAAGGGACTAATCAGGAAAACCTCACTCCAGTGAGGGACGTTTCATGTCTGTTTTCTGGAAGAACTTTCCGGAAGAGAGCCCTGAGCGATAATCCCCATGCCCCCGTCCCCACCCCGCCTCATCTTTCTCCTTCTCCTATAGTGTTTCTCTCTCTGCCTGAAGTTCGTCAGCCGAGGAGGAATGCGTTCTCTTAAGCTGAGCAACCATTGTTGGAGGTGCTCTATAAATAACTTTTAGTCAGCCAGCCAGGCTGTCCAGTGTGCAGGTCAGTTCCATGGTTAAGAGTGGGGCTATATAAAAACATGACTTAACTTTCTGTCTCCAGCCATTAGATGTGCAGAAAATCGCACACGTTTCAAATGATATTATTCCAAATATGGTATATAGTTGTCATCCAGTAGTTGTCATGTGTCTTGGCACATGCTAAGAAACATGACAATTGTTTGTAGACTAACTGCCTCACGAAACATGTTGATGCTAGACCCTGAGGCTTGTGTGATGTGGCTGGCTCTGATGTTATGACTTGATATAAATAGCTTTCATGAAGTTGTACTGAAACTATAGACTGTATACAGTATAAAAGCACATTACACCACCTGTCTTCATCTTCAGGGTTTCATTGGAGGAGTCATGCAATCAAGATGAAGGAAGATTTGTTTTATGGTGGCTTTTATGGGATGTGAAGCAATATTCTATAATAATACTAATCTGGTGAAATTGGCAAGTGTGTGAGTAGCAATTAAGTGATATATATACACATCAGCACCTCTTGGCATCAATGCCGAAAATGTTGTGAGTATCGCCGTCACAGAGGAGAGTGGGTGAGCCTTGATTCCATAGATGTGGTTGAATAAAACTAAGTTCACATTCAATTACATATGGGATTTCCTGGTGTGAATATCCAGAGTAGGTTTCACCTCTTTTCTCTGTAATTTACTTGAGTTGTCTGGTTGGCCAGAACACACATTTGACACTGTAACTCTCAAAACCCTTTTCGTTAAATAGATTTACGACCCCACAGTGGGTTCCCTCGCACTGCGCTGTTTTTCTCAACCGTATATTCTGATCTGGCACATCCTAATTTGTTGCTGCTTTCTCTGTGCGACGGTCTTGTTCTCCAAAGGACAAGGTGTACATTTTGCAGTAACCCTGCGTTGCCGGTCTTTACGAGATTGGCTCTAATGGTTTACACAGATCGTATATCATGACTGTAAGTCTTGCATGGCTGGCAGTCGGTGGCTGGATTTGTGGGTATATTACCGAGCGACGCTGATGGCCAGTGTTTGTGTAACTGTATACCACAAGCTCTCAGAGCCACTAAAGCATCCTTTGTAAACACTGTGTTTGTTGATGTTGGGGCAATGACTGACAGCAGGTGGCTGCAGTCACTCGTTGCCTCGAATACCCCCTTACACACACACGTGCGCACGCGCCGAATACCCCCTTACACACACACGCGCGCACGCGCCGAATACCCCCCTACACATACACACACACGCGTGCGCGCACACGCACACGCACACGCACACGCACACGCCATTGTTCCTCTGTTGGTGTCTTTATTTGTCTGAAGTAAGGCGAGGACTGGGAGGACTTCTCATTAGAGGTCAGCATGTGCGCCTGAAGTACAGTTTGTCCATGCGTGCATGTGCACACAGTCAGGACTGTTCACGTGTTCATTCTCAGAGTTATGGCACTAATTAGAGACTGGCTTTATCCTCCCCTCTCCCACATTCTATGAATGAGTGGGCGTTGAATGGGGCATTATGGGTAGGCACTGTAATTAATGGCCACCTCCTTCCTTCTCTCTCTGTATATCTCTCGCTCTCGATTCCTCTCTCACTCCCTCAGTTTGTGGCTTATTATCATTAGTCACATTCCATCAGCTCCCAGGAAGCACTGAGGCTTGTAACCACTTGTTTGTGGTGACTTCCCTTGCTGTCAGACCCTGGTTTACTCTCTCTCTCTCTCTCTCTCTCTCTCTCTTCCTCTTTTGTCCCCCCTCTTTCAACATTGTCTTCCGCCCATACCCCAATTTGTATCTGCTTGCATACACTGTAATAAAATGTAGGACAGCTGATTTGGAAATTAATGAGTATGTTGGGTTAATGAAGCAGACGGTGGCTTAATTGAAAGCGCCATTGAGTCATTTAGTCGCGATGAGGTCAGTCAGTGGGACTTAGATCATCTTATAGGGCGTCTACCACTGCTGGACTCCACACTGGTGTTGTTGGCCCAGAGCCTGTGTACGTGACAACCTGTTCATCTCCTTAATAACCTATATATTTTAATGTTTATTCATGTCTCCAATCCATTATTGCATTAAGCATTAAGATGCAGCCCAGCTCAGGAATTCAATGCATTATCTATCTGCACCGTCCTCCTTCACCGTCAGTACTGGAACAAGGCGGACTCCATTACACAGGAGTGGAGGAACATTACATTCATGTAAACCAATTAGAAGCATGCATTTCCCCCCTTCCTGTCAAACTGATACCCGAGTCCTGCTTAAAGTGACAAAAAGAGACTTCCACCTCTATCCTGAATATGATTTTCAAAGTGAGGGAATTCAATCATGAGTCCATTCTCCTGTTCTCATGTATCCAGTGGTCTGAATGAAGTTTAGGCTGATTGGATTATTTCCCGTAGGAGGAGGGAGGCCTCTTCCAAACAAAACTGGGGTGATAACGCATGGCCTGTTCCTTGTAGGTTTTGGCAGTTTGATTTTTCCAAAATGAGGCGATGGAAAAAATGAACAGAGAGCGTCTGAGCGGTGTGTTGTTGTTGCATTGGGATGATTTGCACAACACCCTGCACAGTGCACACATTTTTTTTGTCTGCTGTTATCGATAGCGACAACTGCAAAGCACACCTGGTGGCGTGGACAGATTGTGATCCACAGGGAGGAATTAGTCTCCAGAATCCACTATAGCAGCCAGAAGAAGGAAACGAGAGCAGATGTGTTTTTGTTGCTGCTGTCCTCCCCTGTTTTAACATGCCAGTCATTCCCTGAATGGCTCTGCTAGGATCCAGACATCATCATTCTTTCATACAGTTTTCTGGACAGTGCACCTTTATACCAGGAAGATGAGAAGTTAAGAAATTGAGTTCATGGCCTCACCTAACAGAAGAGAGAAATGCAGTTTTTGATGATATTCTGTCTGTCTGTCTGTCTGTCTGTCTGTCTGTCTGTCTGTCTGTGTCTCGCCCTCTCTCTCGCTCTCTCGCTCTCTCGCTCTCGCTCTCGCTCTCTCTCTCTCTCTCTCTCTCATATGTAATGGACATTGCCTTATCTGTCCACTGCTTTTGTAATGTTTTGCTCCAGTGTTTATTTTTGATTTTTTTTTGTATTTGTTTTACAATCTAGTCGTCACCAAGGCATCAATCAACCTACTTGGCCTCTGGGTCTGTCGGTTGATAAAGTCTGTGCTGCTGGAGCTATAATTAGTTCTACATGAGCATGCTATCAAGTGGAAAAATAAACATTTGTTAGGAATAGGAAGTAGTGGCAGAGGAGGGAGGTTCAGATATAAGTCACATTTAGTGAAGTCTATAAATGATACAGAAAACGGTGGAAATGATTAGGCTGTGCATTAAATGTTTTTTCGCCCTTCTCTTAAGTTCACGTTTGGCTCTTTGGCTTTTACCCCCATTCCCACATAAACCCTTGCCAACAAAGCAAGCTCTCTAAATGCCTCCAGGGTTGCAGGGAAAGGTGTGTGTGTGTGTGTGTGTGTGTGTGTGTGTGTGTGTGTGTGTGTGTGTGTGTGTGTGTGTGTGTGTGTGTGTGTGTGTGTGTGTGTGTGTGTGTGTGTGTGTGTGTGTGTGTGTGTGTGTGTGTGTGTGTGTGTGTGTGTGTGTGTGTGTGTGTGTGTGTGTGTGTGTGTGTGTGTGTGTGTGTGTGTGTGTGTGTGTGTGTGTGTGTGTGTGTGTGTGTGTGTGTGTGTGTGTGTGTGTGTGTGTGTGTGTGTGTGTGTGTGTGTGGACGTTCTTGTGATTATGATCGGTCTGTTGAGCGGGCTGAATAGTGTCTTTTGCAGTCTGCTCCCCCAGCTCAGGCCCACCAAAGACCCGTCCCAACTGGTAGGAGATAATCCCACTTCCGTGCCAGTGGCTAGAGAGAAAGACTGGAGCAGGGAGAGAGAGGGGGGAGGGGGGGGGGGCTGTAGAGGGAGAAGAACGAGGGAGATAATGAGTGGGGCAGAGGGGAGAGAGTTTGGTGAAGGAGGCAGAGGTCATATACACAGTAAAATCTGAGTGTTTGTTCATTTTGCTCTGAGAATGTTCAAATCGACCCGTATAAGAGTACTTGAGGAGATGCAAATGAGTACAGAAGAGTGGGAAAATGGCAAAAGAATAAAGAGTGAAGCATAGTTTTGGGTGACAGAAAAGGAGCTCTGGGTCTTTCCCCTCTCATGCCATCCTCTTTTAAAATACCGTTTTTGTTTCTTCTGGCTTCCCTGCCGATGCTGGAACTGAAGTGTTTTGTACCTGGTATCCTAGTGACGAAGAAGCATTGCACTGTGTGTGTGCGTGTGTGCGCGTGCGCGTGTGCGCGTGTGTGTGTGCGTGCGTGTGTGTGCGTGTACGCGCACACTCTGGTGCTGAAAAGCATCTGTGACTGACGCAACTTGACCTGGCTCCCTTGGCTTGTTGACCCCACAGAAACTGGCCTGATGGGAATTTCAATGGGAATGAGGTTCCTGGCCCAGGCTTTCAAGGGACTATATGTCATAATGACAGCGGCAGCTCCCCAATACATCAAACGTATATAAGGTGTTTTCAAAAGCTTGTCTTTGGTACAGAAACACACATGAAGGAAGGCGGGGGAGTTGTATATAATATAAAGAGAACACGTTTTGTTCTTTAATCCCAATGAAGTATTTTGGTGTTACAGACGTGTATTCACACGTGCTCTCCTGTGCTCTTTGTGTTGCAGGTGTGTTGAGAGAGATGTGTTTTTAAACCCGAGCTGCTGGGAGGTCAAGAGGTGACATGCCTCTGTAACACAACGTTGGAAACAAATGGTGAGCTATCCCTGTCATCATCATCATGGGGCCTGACGTACTGCATGGTCAATGAATGTTGCCTTGGTGTAGTCATAGAATCGCACAATGGAGACAGAGTTTAGCATTTAATTTTATTTGACCTTTATTTGACCAGGAAGTCTCATTGAAATGCATGCATCATAGTCAACTGTGATAGCTTAACATTGATAAGAGACATTTTGAAATGATGAGGAACTTTCTTTATTTAGCTAAAAAGCAAAGGGCAGAGGTGAAAGTTTAAACCCCATTTTAAGACTTCTCGGAACACAGCAAAATTCCAAGTGTTGAATTTTGTGTGGTCACACAACCCCATTTGTACACTTTTTACAGTCAGTCATTTTGTCAGCACTGGAATGTGTATCATTTTGCTGGTCACTCGCTGCGCGGAAGAGTGTTTACTGAATGTAGACAATTTGACTTTAAAATCCTGTCTTTTCTTCTTTCCTGTAGATTGGTTGCCATGCCTCCGGGGGTGGTGCGTCGTCTTTCAGCCACAGCGGGCCGGTCGCTGCTGTCATTGCTGCTGCTTTTAGCTGCTAGCTCGCCCTTCTCCTCGGTACCCTCTGGCGCTGTGCTGGCGTCCGAACCGTCCCCCTATAGCACTTATCCCACATTCATCCGCAATGACACCCTGTTTGAACACTTGGCCCTGCATCCACATTCCGCCGTGGGCCGGGTCTACGTCGGGGCCCAAGACCGCCTGTTTCAGCTGGACCGTTTCCTCCGACTGGAACTGCAGAACAACACAGGCCCAGTGACGGACAGCCGTGAGTGCCTGCCGCCTGTCAAGAAGAGCGAATGCCCCATGGCCAAGGCCACCAGCAACCACAACAAACTGCTACTGGTGGACCCGTACTCTATGCAACTCATCACCTGTGGGAGTGTCAGTCAAGGGATTTGCCAAAAGCGGAGCTTGGATTCTGTGAATACAGTCCTTTTCTCTGCAGAGAAGCCAGTGGACACTCAGTATGTAGCAGCTAACGACCCAAATGTTAGCACCGTGGGACTCGTTGTACGTTCGCGTCCTGACCGGCAGCCGGTGCTGTATGTAGGGCGTGGCTACACCAGTGGCCATCCGCCAATATCCACACGGAACCTTGCCCAAGAACCTTTGTTCTCCTATGAGGAGACGGCCAAGCTGGCCGTAGCCGGCCCCCTCTCGGA
Source organism: Electrona antarctica (assembly GCF_951216825.1). NCBI lineage: Eukaryota > Metazoa > Chordata > Actinopteri > Myctophiformes > Myctophidae > Electrona > Electrona antarctica. The sequence goes on along the minus strand of NC_136790.1, from coordinate 25,618,616 downwards.
GTACGACCACCACTTTGTGGCTTCCTTTGCTCACCGCCAGCATGTCTACTTTCTCTTCTACCGCCGCGACCTAAAGTCGCATTTGCGCGAGTACCGTACCTACGTCTCTCGCGTGTGTGTGGACGACCAGGCCTACTACTCGTACGTGGAGGTGCCCTTGACCTGCCGCTCAAGCACAGGAAAGGTGTACAACCTCCTCCAGGCTGTCCGACTGGGGCTCCCCAAGGACCAAGTAGAGAGCCACGGCCAGGAGGTGCTCCTGGGCGTGTTCTCAACTCGCTTGGTGTCGTCGCCGGGCCCCAGTGAAGACTCTGCCCTCTGCAAGTTCAACCTCCACGATCTGGACCAGCGGATTAACTCCACCAGAGACCTGTGTTACACGCAGGCGGGAAGAGAAGCAGGGATGGAGGCCGCCTACATAGAGTACGAAGTCAAGTCCAATTGTGCCAACCTGCCCTCGGTGAGTTAAACTCAGTAGCTGTACTTGTTTTCACTCGTTTTTCACAGTCCATTCATGTTTTGCTATAGTTTTCAAAGTGGGCCTGTGTCCTTCATGTTCTCAGACGTTAGTAGTCGTGCCTAGCATGTCTCCGAAAGTCACAGCGTGGGTGGGCATGAATGTTGATGAGGAACGCTCTGCTTAATGTGCAAAGCTTAAGCTTGATGAACATGAGCAAAACATTTTAGCAGACTTACTGGATTAGTTCAGAAGAAAATGTAGTGTATATGTCTCCATACACAGCAAATCTTCCTTGAATAAGTAATAATAATTAAAGAAAAAAGCATCGTAGTTACTTTTTCTGTAACTGGATGAAATTATAAGAATGGTTGGTTAATGTCAATATGCCAAGCAATCCCTGCTGTTTTAACTTATTTTAACAAAATAACTTTGTTTTCTTCTCTGTGTCAGTGAGTTATGTCTCTGGGTTGGCTATCACATTTACGCTTTCATTTGCAAAGCTGGTGGCCACTACATCTGAAGATGTCCAGGCTCAACCTCTATAAGCAAAGTGATGTCCATATAAGAGAAAGAATACAATTTAATTTGATCTTGATCTCAGACAAATGTAATTCTCTTCTGGTGAGATTGAATTAGATGAGCCCTCTTTGTAATGCTACTGTAGCTGCATGGGAAATATAAGTGTGTGTGTGTGTGTGTGTGTGTGTGTGTGTGTGTGTGTGTGTGTGTGTGTGTGTGTGTGTGTGTGTGTGTGTGTGTGTGTGTGTGTGTGTGTGTGTGTGTGTGTGTGTGTGTGTGTGTGTGTGTGTGTGTGTGTGTGTGTGTGTGTGTGTGTGTGTGTGTGTGTGCGCACACACACACATCCTTGCGTGTGCGCTGATAGTCTGTATTACTACCTTCTGGGCCATTTGGGTGCACAGGGCATTGACTTGTTGCATCTTCAACTATTCATCTTATAACATCATGTAGACTACTTACGTTGGAGGACATAGTGATTAGAACAAGCCGTGACCTTTGAACCTGACGTACTGCGACCAACTGCTCTAGGGGCCGTGCACTCACTGTAATTTAATAGGACCGCTGGTTGGGCAGGGATTGATTGTCGGCATCAGGCATACATAGTGGAGGGGGGGGGGGACGTTTAACAAGGCCTGACAAGGACACCCGTGACCCTAGCTAGCCAGATAAAATTACCCAACAAAAGGAATGAAATGGATGCTAAAGCTCAAAAGAGATTTACTACCTGATGAAGGTGGGAAATCTTAAAGGGACACTTCACCCCTTTTGCAACCAGATCTTATTTTAATGATGTTTGGGAGACAAGAAACGCTTTCCTGGGGTTTTTATGTGGGTAATATGTTTTTAGATATTTTAGTATTTCAAAGTGTCCATGATGTCATGGACACTGGGCTCACTTACTTCCTGGACTATATGTTGTCTCGGGTAAGACAGCCCTCCCCCTATCCACAAGGAGGAGCAGTGCACCAAAGCATTATGGGAATTGTAGTACAGGAAGGAAGTGAGCCTGTGTCCATGACATCATGGACACTTTGAAATACTAAAATATCTAAAAACACACGTAAAAACCCCAGGAAAGTGTTTCTTGTCTCCCAAACCTCATTAAAGATGGATGGCCATGATTCTTTTCCACCCTAAAACATGATCATCAGGTCTTATTGTTATATAAGGAGGTATATTTTTTTCAAATACGTATACAGTATTTGTTAAAATGTTGTTTTTATGTGGGCACCCTCACCAGTTCATTAAGTATGCCTGGTGGGTGGCGATGGGTGGTGATCCACCTGAACTGAAGCCTCACCCACAGCTGTAGTTGTATGATAAAGGGGGAGGGGCTGATAGTGTGATGTCACTATATTACTGTTTATTTCCTTGGCCCATTTGACTGTCAAGGGTTCAGCCTCCAGGAAGAAACCCTGAATACAAAGTTAATACACCATTGCACATAAAAACGACTCCAGGGTGTCTAATGAAGTACTGTCACCTCATAGACACATGAAAAACTGGAAAAATACCAAAATGGTGGCACTCCCTCTTTAAAATAAGATCTGGTTGCAAATGGGGTGAAGTGTCCCTTAAGTTCTGTCCATTTACAACACATACAAATCAGTCCTCATACGCCCTTTACAAGCAAATTCCATCTGTCCCAGTAAAATAGAGCCATGGGGTCACATGTTGCGGTTAATTGTCACGAATGTGTTTTGCTACCATTAGGTGCACTAACACTAACCAGACAATATTGTACAGATTCTGTTTGTTGAACAATTTGAAGTAATCTCTTTCTCATTATCTAACTACGTTGTGGTTATTACTGCCATAAGTCTTTGTGGCAGATTATCCAGATGAGTACAGTCTGCAGCATGCTTGTAGATGTATGTGTCTTTTTGCCAACGTAAATACAGGCTAATCACTGGTTCCAGTCCACCATTTGAGCCAGTGATGTATTAACCTGTTAGTGTTTCAGGACTGACCCTCATAACTCTCTGTTTTTATTTGTCATAACATGGTTTGGAGCTATTCTTGGGTTCCATGGACATTGGACATGGAGTCATCCTTACTTAGCTGACCCTAATGGATGGCTTTCCATGTTTTGGTGTAGGCAGGCTAAGCCTGCAGGCCTGTCCGGAGTCCGGAGTGTGCGCTACCTAATATTTATCTTAATCTATAGCCTTGAAAGGCCTATATAGTGGCTGTCTTACTTAAATTTGGCCATTATATAGTTGACAGGAGCAGAATATTTGTACAGCAGAGATGACAAAACATGCATGTGGTAGTTAAGGTTGAATCCATGGCATGCTAGGTCAGTTATATCCCAGCTGGTAGTGCTTTTAAAAAGCCTTAAGAGTTAGCGTTCTCAGGTTCATTGCCTCTACTTCCTATTGTTATGGGTACTAATCATGAAGCAATGAACTCATTTTCAAACACTGTTGTGGAAAAATAAATCTTATGGACCCAAAAAAAAAAAAAAAAAACTCGACCCCCAACTGCCCGAACAGGAAGAATCTGGTGCCAAAACGTAGCAGTAAAAACAAATACTTTGTAATCTTTAAAGTACTCAGAGCAGAGCTTACTGGATTCCTGCAATAGTTTCTCTCTCTCTTCCAACCCGTTCATGATAAATCTCTGCTGGGATCCTTCTGAGCAGCATTAGGATAGAGCTATTGTTTCGTAGAACTGTCCCAGAAATCAATGATAATTCATTTAACAGGCAATGTTTATTGTACCAAACTGACAGCATAGCGTATGGAATTGAGTTTGCCGAGCTGTGTCTATTAACCACTTAAACCCTATATTGCACATCACATGGTGTAGCGATCTACAAGCTCACAAGGCGTCACGTTAACTTACAACGCATTGTGAGCTTGTAGGTACCTCACTTATTATTATTATTATTATTATTATTATTATATATATGACATGCCCAGAATAGAGACACAAGGGTTAAAAATGTATTTAACAAGTTTGTTTTGATGAGCTATGCCTATAGTTCCCTTAAACGTACTTGACTGAATTCCCAAGGGCTCTATACTATGCCTCCTACTGTTTTCCCTCTAAACAATTGTTTACAGAAATGATCTACAAGCTCACAACATGTCTCTAGGTGACACGTTGCAAGCTTGTAGATCTGTTATTTCCCTGAATGTTGGCTCCAAACTAAGGATGCTAGGGTTCAGTTTCCTTGCCACCACATCTTGTAGACGACTGACCTTTCCATTCTTGTCCATCTCCACCATTAGAACACACTCGAGGCCTATCCCTGCGGCTCTGACCACACCCCCAGTCCCATGGCCAGCCGAATGGCCGTGGAAGCAAAGACCATATTCAACAGCCCGTCTGCCCGTCTCACTTCTGTGGCGGTCAGTGTTCGAGCCGGACATACCATCGCCTTCCTAGGGGACTCCAAGGGGAACCTGCACAAGGTACAGAATGTCTCACATTAACCCATTCAGGCCTGACGTCGAAATTAAAAAATATATATTTTCTAAATCATGACAATTTTCTGAAAGATTTGAGGCACATTTTAACGATTTTTCAAAAAATATCTACAAGCTCATAGCGCGCCACTCGGTGGCGCGCTATGAGCTTGTAGATATTTTTTGAAAAATAGGTCTGCTATTTTTCAATAGCTAAAGCATAACATAATGCTAACACCAAAAGGGGTTCCCGCCCAGAATGGGTTTTAAGGCTGTGGTTTTCAAACGTTTTGGTGGCCAATGCACAACAATGTATTCAAGGCACACCTGCATTCATGACAGAAATAGGCAGCTCTACAAGCAATGTCACATGTTGTGAGATGTAGAGCTGCTATTTTTGTTATTATTGAAAATATATGAGAAAATAATATAGTGATTCCATGTTTAAAGTGTTAAAATATATATAAATGTATACATGTGTTTATGGTATAGAATATCTGTATTGGGAGATGAGTGCGTACAAAGTAATAAATACAAAAGATATTCAAACTTTTTGTATAGTATTGCAATAATAATGTGTGGTTGTTTCAATAAAGGCACTGATCTCACGGCTCACGGCACACCATTTGGGAACCACTGGATATAGTGGATAAGAGTACATGTCCACACATGTCACATTCATTGTCTGTGCTCCGCTGTGATGCCACGATGCGGTGCAATCTGGTACAATTTATTATGATTGTTGCACATTAGTGTGATGCTATGCAGCGATTGGACTCGTGATACAGGAAGGCTTGAAAGTCAGACATACTTTACAGCTTGTGTCATTGCTTCACGAGCAGATCCTATTTATATAACCTGAAGTATGCCTGGGATAAAGCTTTCATAACTGTACAGACATCTCAGCCAACCGAGCAGTCAGCCAGACAGACAGACAGACATATGGACAGACCCCTACTCCCCAACAGTGCTCTGTTCCCCTGCCAACAAGTAGAGGTCTGAAATGGATCCCCTGTGTTCGTAGGTGTAAGGCTGAACGTAAGGCTCCAGAAATAAAGCAATACACAATACAGGTTGCCGCTTAATTCAGCTTTGGTTGTTTGTTTATCTTCCTTTTGGAATGACCAGATAAATGCCCGTATCCTCAGGGACAGTGGCGGCTTTCAGTGAGTGAGCTCCCCTGTCTCTCGCCTCTTTTGGCCTTCGTTCCTTCTTTATTGTCTTGCATTATAGTCCAAACAGACTCCCACAACTCATCCTTTGTAAGATATTGGCAGGGTACTGCCCAGTGGGGGGTCCATCAGAATCACAATAAGGGACAGGAAATGGTAGCATGTAATCTCTCCTTGGCAGACTGAATCATGTATGCGAAGACTGGCACCATGGTTTCCCTCATGCTTCATGGGGGTTGCTTTTGCTGTCACTCTGTGCCACTCGTCCAGAGTGAGACAATGCCCGGGCTCGTCTCAGTGAGTTTCAGTGGACAGTCCCTCAACATTAAATTCTGTTCAGGCTTATGTGAAATGATGAAGGGCCTGTGACTTGCCTGTCGGTTTGATTTCTAAGGTGCCACGGACCAGTGCGGAGGTCGCAACGGGTCATGGTGATGGGGTCACTTGTAGTGGCGTCTTCCTGAGTTCAGCCAGGGGTCAGGTCTCTGAAGGCTCAGATGAAGAGATGCTTGGAATGTTGAGTTGTTAAGAGTGAAAGATGGGTATATGGGAGCGATCCAGTATGAATTGCCTGGTCCTCCAGGCACAAAGCACATAAAGAACCACATAAAGCCGATATGAACGTAGAGAGATGCAGGGTCTGATCTGTTATACTGTATACTGTATAAAGTCTGTTATAAATGTCAGTGGACCACCAGTGCAGCCGGATTCATGCCAAAGCATAAATCAGGCTTAAGACTCTTGATAGTGGATGCTTGCAGCTCATGAGTATGCCCATTAACCGACAATTATGTCTTTGTAAGGCCCCCCCCATTCCCCCCTCCCCTGTCAGTTACTGGCTTTTCGCTTGTGGTTAAGTCCTCTGTATAAGCAGAATAAACACAATGATGCCCATTAAGAGTTATTTTTACACTGACTTGCCACGGAGGTAGCTAAATGGCGAGCTATGCCTTGTCATGTCCCGCCAATGGGGCTCTATGAGTCACTGTTGACAGATGCAGTGCTGCGTTGTGTCAGACTCATTAGTTCTAACAGCAGACTGTGTCACTGTCGCTGTCTTGTCATGAATGATGACATTGTCAGTCTTTGTCTTTTTGACAATAACCACTGACAATGGACATTTCACATAAGAATAACACAACAGACTCAGTCATTTTGCTAATATAAACTCTCCGGAGTGCTGAACCACATGACTGACATTTTGGCTGGCTTGCTGTGGAAAAAAATGAAAGAAAGTTATTCTTTGACCAAACCACATCGAGAGACTGTGTTCAATTATTTGTGTTTGCGTTGGCGATTTATATCATTTAATTTCACTCGGTGTGTATAATTTTTCACCACATTTACTTATTATATTTGGATTGGGAATAGACACATAATCAGCAATAATATTCTAATGTGCCATATTGTGTATCTAATTTGACGTATCTAGACATCGTGGATTCTTGGCCTTTCTCAAGTACTGACTCTCAATTTGTCACCGAGAGAGCTCAGAGAAACGTGGCGTAGCAATGATCTTTCTTAGCTCAGGCGTGGGCCATTAGGAATAACAAACGCACTAAATCAAATTATGATGGTGTTTATAACATTGGAGCCAGTGTTCGATAGACTAGTTCTAGAGTTGAAATTTGCCAATGTTTAAATCACACATTGCACTGCGCGAGTTGGTGGGGATGTCTGGACAAATGTTTGTTTTGTTGAGGTCAGCTGGACGCATCATGTGGAAGAAAGCGAGTGTTTGTGTGGTAAGCATGCAACAGTTGTTGTTCAGCACCCCCCCATTTCACTATCGCTATATCTTCCATTTCCCATCCCTCCTCCTCCTCCACTCCCACCCTGCTAGTTTGTGCGTTTGCCAGATTATGTTTAGTTTTGCTCGCGGCATATTAAGTATCCGTGTGTATCGTCTCGTGTATGTTGTTCATTTACCCAAAACAGAGCGGGGGTGATTGGGGTCATTATTGACTGATCTGATGTGTGTTCCTCTCAACTCGGGGTGTTTCCCATGTTCCATTTGAAGACAGGAATCACATTTAGGCATTAATTCATATGTTGCATATGATGGTGCTGTGAAGTTGCAGATCTGCTATTGTCGGTGACTACCGCTGTATAAATACAACAGTATAAATTGGGTTAAGCGTCTATTTCTACATATTGCATGTGTGTGGGGATAGTCTTTTGAGGACATGACTGATCAAATCGCCTGCATAACTGACCCCAAAGCCCAAATCCTCCTCCATAACCAAAATGATTGGATTAGCACATCATAGTGGAGAATTCTTGGCCCACACTTCATCCATTGCTGACAGCCCTCGCATCAGCATGGCACTGTGCACGGCTGCACGCGCACAGGCACACCTACGTACATCAAAGAAAAAAGGAGGTGAAATTCACAGCAGACAGCAGATAATGGATCACGGCAGACACACACACACACACACACACACACACACACACACACACACACACACACGGTTAAGTCTCAGATCTTCCCATTAGGATGATTGCTGTCTGTGTTCCAGCTGGTGAGTGGCGAGCTATCTCCCCGTTAGATAGAGTGAACCTGATGTAAATAACATGACGGCTGATGTGTGGCAGACTGGCAGTCACTCAAGCTGACATTACTCACAGTTGCCTTCGAATGTTCTTGTTGTCCTGCATTGTAGAGTGTAGGCTTTTTATTTGAAGATTGACTGTATGGACATCTTCATTCTCAAATGAAGGTCACCAACCTCTTTGTTGCTGTGAAAGTTATCGGCCGGATTTAAACAATGACTGCAGTCAAAGGAGTCATTTTGTTAACGTGTGTGGGCGCGTGTGTGTGTTGGCGTGTGTGTGTGTGCGCGCGCGTGTGTTTTCTCCAGGTGTTCCTCGGTCCCAATGGTGAGGTGGAGGAATACTCTGTTATCTCCATCCAGCAGAACACAGCCATCAGCTCTGACCTGATACTGGACCAAACTGAAGAGAATCTCTTCATCATGACCTCCACCATGGTACGTACACTCACATAAATACACACAGTCTACATAACGCATACCTATGGCATTGTATTTGTTTCTAGTCTGGCATTGTATTTGTTCTAGTCATCACAAGACTAGAGTCTTGTGATGACTAGAACAAATACAGAAACAAATACATTTTTCGAATGGTTACATCACGTTCAACATATTACATGTGCCCTCTTCAGTTATTTACTGTCTGAAATTGTTATGGCCTGGTATTATACCTATAGATGTGCGCCATGGACTGATTTCAATTTGAAATTTGCATGGTTCAGCTTCAACTCCAGGGCTTGGTAAGAGCTCAATGTGACTGGCTGAATGATATTGTGTTGTTACAGCTCCAGAAAAGGCCTGTGGCCGAATGCCAGCAACACCTGGACTGTCAGTCGTGTCTGTTAGCCTACGACCCCTATTGTGGATGGTGTGTCCTGGAGGGAAGGTGAGCTACAGCTAAGAACTCCTTGCAGCAGTACAGGAACACAGTGGTGGAAAGTACATTTACTTTACTTAAGTACTGTACTTAAGTACAATTTTGAGGTAGCTGCCTGTACTTTGCTTGAGTATTTCCAATATTTTTACTTCTGATACACTACATCTCGGATCCAAATATTGTACTTTTACTCCACTACGTTTATTTGAAAGCTTTAGTTACTAGTTACTTTGTAGATTTAGATTTACTTCACCCCTATATACATTTTGGCAAATTGAAAATAGCCGATCTACAAGCTCACAATGTGTCGCTATGCGACTCATTTCATTTGCATTGTAGGGTATTTCTACAGTGCAGTAATGGTACTTTTACTTATAAATAACATTTGAGTACTTTTTCCACCACTGGTTGTAACAAACAACAGATATGAGCAGAGCACCTTCACCAATTACTGTAAAATACAAAATACAATTGAATCGTATAGATCAAATATAATAATACATAAATGAAAATAAAGCAGAAAAGTACAGTAAAAATAAAAAAACGATGTATCTGTTGATTTTGTGCTAAGTATTAGCTACTTTTGGAGAAAAGAACAGCACTGTTGAGAATTACATAGTCCGCAGAATCTTTTTTGCAAAGCCAAGAAATGTTCAGTGGCACAGCATGTGCCAACGTGGAAGTTGTTGATGCATGTGTGCATGTGCCTCTGCCAAGTTACCATGAAAAGCTTGAGTCTGCGCTAATGAGATTGTTTTTCACTTCTGATGAAATAAATTCACCCTTCCATCTGTCTCCTTCCTAGCAGTGACCAGTGCACCACCTGTCCCCTTTTTCCCTCTCATCTCTTCTTCCATCTCTGCTTTTAAAGTTGCGACTATGTACAGTTGGGTGCCACCGATATTGTCCCTTATCATTTGACCCATTTAGGCCTGACCTCAACATTTTAAAAAATCCTTCTAAATCCTCCAGTTTTCTGAAATAAATATTTTCACGTTTTTTTCAAAAATAGCAGACCTACAAGCTCGTAGCGCGCCACTCGGTGGCGCGCTATGAGCTTGTAGATCTGCTATTTTTCAATAGCTAAATTATAACATAATGTTTAAAACACCAAAAGGGGTTCCCACCCAAAATGGGTTTAACTGTCCTTTTGAGCAGATCACGCAAACCTCAGCAAAAAGAAAAGGACAATATCGATGGCCTCCAACTGTATGTACGTATCGAGAGTGCACCACTGAAAGTCTGTTGGTCTGTCTGTCCAAAATGTTCAAGTGCAAACTGAGAGCTGTGTGCAGCCTATCACGGATGATCTGCTTGTTTATTATTTTCTTCCATTGAAAACCTAAATGAATTAAACCATTGAACGTATCCTCCAGGTGCGTGCTGCAGTCAGAATGTGGCCGTGGATCTCAGCCAGGACAGTGGTTGTGGAGCTTTGACATGGAGCAGCAGTGTCTGGCTGTCCAAGACCTCAGCCCCTCCAACATCAGCCGAGAGGAGAGGAGAACGGTAAGGTCGCAAGGACAGCCACGAATAAAGGTTTTGTCTTTCATTTTACTGAATAGTCACCTAATCAACATCATATGAGTAAAAAACAAGCGACCATGCCCCTGACCGCAAACGACCTTCTCTGAATCCCATCCACACAAGCCCTACACTCTACCCTGTTTACCTAAGAATGGATACAGAAACACACTCTACCCTGTTTACCTAAGAATGGATACAGAAACACACTCTACCCTGTTTACCTAAGAATGGATACAGAAACACACTCTACCCTGTTTACCTAAGAATGGATACAGAAACACACTCTACCCTGTTTACCTAAGACTGGATACAGAAACACACTCTACCCTGTTTACCTAAGAATGGATACAGAAACACACTCTACCCTGTTTACCTAAGAATGGATACAGAAACACACTCTACCCTGTTTACCTAAGAATGGATACAGAAACACACTCTACCCTGTTTACCTAAGAATGGATACAGAAACACACTCTACCCTGTTTACCTAAGACTGGATACAGAAACACACTCTACCCTGTTTACCTAAGAATGGATACAGAAACACACTCTACCCTGTTTACCTAAGACTGGATACAGAAACACACTCTACCCTGTTTACCTAATAATGGATACAGAAACACACTACCCTGTTTACCTAAGAATGGATACAGAAACACACTCTACCCTGTTTACCTAAGAATGGATACAGAAACACACTCTACCCTGTTTACCTAAGAATGGATACAGAAACACACTCTACCCTGTTTACCTAATAATGGATACAGAAACACACTCTACCCTGTTTACCTAAGAATGGATAAAGAAACACACTCTACCCTGTTTACCTAAGAATGGATAAAGAAACACACTCTACCTTGCTTACCTAAGAATGGATAAAGAAACATAAAGTTGGAAGAAGATAAAGCAGTAGAGTTTTTCACCACTTTCTGGGACATTGAATGTGTTCTTCTCTAGGTTTGCTGCATATTGAATGATTATATTTTGAATGAAGGTAAATAAAAGCTACATTTACGAGCCCTCTGTACCCCGCTGTGGGTACTCCTGTTTGAGACTAGTAACTCAAGTTGCAAGACAAATCCCAGGTTATGAATAGAATATATATTCTACATGAAGAAACACAAACATTCACAGTATCTGTATAATGTGACAATTGTGGCATGTGCATGACATGCGCACCAACCCCAGATATAATTTTGTAATCATTCTTTTACCATTCACAGACCATAATCGGCTTAGGTGGGATATTTAGCCTAGGACTCGACTGTATGTGTGTGTATGTGAGTGTGCATGCATGTTTTAGGTTGTTATTGTTGAGTGTCAGTGACTCAAAAGTAGATAGTGATCAGAGTGTCATCCTGGCCTGTCTGGATGTAGTGAAAAATACAAAGCTTCAATCATCCGTTATGGCGTTCCTTTGGTAAGCTTTAGAGATGAGGTAGATACCGTCTGACATTGTACGGTAAAGACTGAGGATAAGAAGAAGAATAGAGCACAGGATGACTTTGTTTTAAAATGTGAATTGGTTGTGAAGTGGACGTGATTGGGTTAAAAAGCCTATATTATCAAAGAAAATTCAAAAGGAAAAAAACTATTGCTATTTGCAGATTTTCTCAATCACTTGAATTACGTATTAGTATAGTCTGATGATTCTCATACTGATCCAAAATCTGCTTGTTAACCAATAATAATAATAATAATGTACCTTTATCGAAAGGCTAAACCCCTCGAGAGAGATGTATCATCTTGTTTTCGAGGGGGTCCTGATGGATAGAATTTGACCCATGGTCCAGAGCCTCTTTAAATCTGGTGAATTCTATCAAAAAACACGAGTAGCTCTATGTGACCTACTGTACTATGTGACCTACAGTATGTAGTCTGTTAATATTCTCCCACTCTCTTTCTCCATTCCCTCCTCCGTGCTACAGCTGTCTCTGTCTGTCCCAGGCCTCCCTGTGTTAGAAGTCGGCGAGACCTACTCCTGTTTCTTCCATGACGGCCAGAGACCCGCCACCATCACCGAGACGGGTCTCACTTGTCCCTCCCCGGACACCCACAGGGTGCCCATGGTGCCTCCGGGACAGGGTGAGTGCATTGTGGGACACATTGTGGGATAATTTAATCGCAGGATCAAACTGTGGTTTGGGACTTTGTTGGTAGGATTTGGGTGCTTCCCTGTGATTCAGCTTTATGTGTGCGCTTGTGTGTGTGTGTGTGTCTGTGTGTCTGTGTGTGTGTGTGTGTGTGTGTGTGTGTGTGTGTGTGTGTGTGTGTGTGTGTGTGTGTGTGTGTGTGTGTGTGTGTGTGTGTGTGTGTGTGTGTGTGTGTGTGTGTGTGTGTGTGTGTGTGTGCACGCGCGCACTAGTCCATGACTACCAATTCAGCCTCTGTTCTCATGTATGCCGTTGGAGCACCTGGCCCAAACCTCTTTCCTAGGTTAGGTTAAAACAGCAGGGGACTAATCTCTTGTTTGTGACTAAACAGCTACAGTACCCAGTCATTACATTCACTGTGCTTCTCTGTATGCAGCGGTAGGCCTCAGAGGCGACATTGGTCTGGGTAATGGTGCTGCAAGGGCTGAGTGGTGATGGTTAAGTCATTTGTTTGTTAGGGAACAAGAAGTATGGAAAAATACATAATGGTTCATATCTCTAAAACCTTTAAATCGGATGCACATTATTTTTAAATCTGTTTCTCTCTCTCTCAAGTGTCTTCTTTCTCTCCTCTCTGTCTCTCTCGCTCTGTCTAACACACGCGCACTATGCGGTAATTCAACTCTCTTCGCATAATCCCATACCAAAACACCTTTCTCCAGCCCAACTCCCCTTCTCACTCTGGTTCCCATGTGAGCCCTCACATTGGTGTGTCAGGCCTGTTATGGTTCTCAGGCTACAGGGTTAGGGACAGGCAGCCTGGGGGGTTTTAGCTTGTGAGATAGACACACAAGACAGAAGACCATCAGATCCCACAGGCATTATCTAGGGATCCAGCCAGAGCTTACCTTCACTAAAAGAGGGTTAGGACGGGCACTGACTTAATATGGGCCGGAGACACAGCTGATTGCCTTTAAGACACTGTTGGCTGATGGTTTTGCAAAACAGGCGCCTCACGTTTTTTTCCCATGTGTTTTTGATAATAGAGATTGTTTAGATGTTTTTATTATATATTGGCAACTCAGATTATTCATATTTTATGTTAACTCCCGATTTTAACATTGCGCACCAAAACAAATTTGTAAAGTTGCTGCTTCTTTAAAAACAAGGCAAAACAAAAAGCATTGTTTGCGGTATGGTAAGCCAAGGTATGGTACTTGGATTGGACTCTCTTTTATAATTGCATGAATGAGATTGAAACAAACAATGGTGGTTTTTGTCATTGTTGTTGGTGGACAAAAGAACACATTTAAAGATGCAGAGACTTTATTTCAGCAATATTGCCTGATACATTTCAGGTAGTGAGTTTTGTTTTTGCAATGGTTGTGTGGGTGTGGGTGTGTGTGTGTGTGTGTGTGTGTGTGAGCGTGCACGCGCACACATTTTGTGTTTATGCATGCGAGTATTTATACACTGGTCTGATAGACACTTAATCTCTATATAATACGACTCGAAAGTGCTCTACATGTGGTCAGAATACAGTAGGCCTGCTGAGCCATGAACTCTGTTCTGTTTATGTCTGGGCTCCTTGCAGGGCGAGTGCACATGGTCTTTATTAGGGAGGGCTCTGTGTTTTGGCTGTCCAGACAGCCAAAGATCTTCTCCCACGTTCCCCTCCCCTCTCTGTGTTTTGAAGAACACCATGATTTGGTACAGCCTCTACTAAGACTTAGCGATTCTAAGAAGATAAGCCTGGTCAAACATTTTCAGGGCCCGTTTGCTAGGTTCTGTAGCCAACTAAAACATTAATGTTTTAATTTTTATTTCATTATTATTTAATAACTTTCTCTCATGATTTGCTTTCTGGTTGATTGTGTCCTCTTTCTCTCCTCAGATTATGTCACGGTCACCTTGTCGGTTCGCTTTGGTGATGTCATCGTCACAGAGAAGGATTTCACCTTCTATGACTGTACAGCTGTGAAAGAACTGTCTGGCAGCATGCAGTAAGTCATGGCACATGATCTATATCTTCTTGTTTTTTGCCCGCTTACATTTTCTTTCTTTTTGTTTCTTGTTATTGCCTCTGTACCCCAAATCATTCAATTTCCTGTGTGCTGTATTCTGCATACTGTCCATTCCAACCATGAAAACCAAAGCTAAGATTGACCCAAAACCTTGGGTGACATTTCAGGGGAATTGAAATGATGACAACAATTATGAATTGTATAATGTCTATCCATCTGGTCTAATCCAAACAGTCGTTCTATAGCCTGTATGCGTGGTCCTTCTCCCCCCTTATATGCTGTGCTGTGTTGCCACGTATGTTCACTCGATTAGCCAGTCTCTGCACGTCTGTTTGCCATCTCCACCACTGTGATAAGGAAGTAGGAACCAAGGTGAAATTCAATTAAAGCACTGACCTTTCTAACCACTGGAGGAAGATTGGTAGAAATGTGATTATTCTACAGTATGTGGCATAAGATGCCCCTCTCTCTCTTTCCTTCTACCTATTGTGCTTTCTCTTACCTTTGTTGTTTTATTCATTTTTTAATCCTGCATATAGAAAATGGTGCCTCTCTGTAAACCGAGTCTTTGCCCTCTTTCCCTCTATTTGCCTCTGTTTTTGCAGGACTTTACAGGAGCAATATTATTTTATACTTGACTAATGACCTAAGTCAATATTTGACACGCTACCTTTTCCGTCTGTCTTGTTTCCAGTTGTCGTGGTTGTGTGTTGAGCAGATGGGGATGTAACTGGTGCGTCCACAAGCACTCGTGCACCCATAAGCCTACTTGTGAGGAAGGCGTTATCATTTACAACCAGCATGTAAGTTCATAATATAAGATCAAATGATCAGTCGGTGTTAAAGCAGTAAAGAACTGACCATAACAAAACAACTGACTGTAAATATGGACAACCCCCAGTTTTGGTACAAGAGTTAAATTCTCAGTTTTACACAAAACACATGTACATAACTAATATGTACTTTCACATATCTCTGTAAGTTGTCACTTAATACTGTAGCGTAATGAGAACATGATAGGTAGATGTGTATCAAAGGTTTGCACAAATGTTTTCACTGTACCTCATATTCCGCAAGCATACATCGTATTTAACAAATAATCACCTCCATTTAGCCTGTGTGGTCATGTGCATGAGTCATACGCGATGGTAACACGATAACGCCAGGCTACGTGTTCCACATCGCATTTACGTTTCTTGTCTATTTGAGTTCAATTGTTTTCATCTTTTTCTTTAGCAGTTTTTTAAATTTATTTTGGTCTCACCCTCTCCCCCATGTCTTTCCCGCCCCCACCCCCCCCCAGTTTAAACTTCCCACCTCAGCTCCTCCCACAACCAAAACCATTAAAGTTACCACGACCCCCGCAGCTACAACGGCTGCCCCAACAACCACCAGTACACTCCCTACCACCACCACCACCACCACAATTACTACAACTACTGCCATGACAACAACAACCACCAAAGCCCCTACGACTGTAGCCACCACTCAGATGGCTACAACAACTCCCAAACCTACCACCACCACACAGCCCACCACCACCACACCTGAACCCACCGCGCCACCCACAACAACTCCACCCACCCAGCCTCCTACCACCCTGCCGCCCACCACACTCGCACCAACCACGACCCGGCTGCCTGTGCCCGATGTAGCCACGGGAGAAGAAGAGGAGTATAATAAAGCAGAGGAGCTCGTCATGGCGTCTGAAACCGTTAGTGAAACCGAAGCCCCGGCTCCTACGGCGGCTGAGACTGAGGTTGTCGAGGTTGACACAGAGTTGGTGCCAGTCACGGCAGCAATGGACGCCTCACAACTGTCTGACCCAGACGCCGTGATGCCCCTCATGATCCCGGTCCCCGAGGAGTCTGCCCCTCTGGAGGTGGTAACCGAGTCACCCACTAGCAGTGCCCAGGAAGCAGAGGAAGGGCAGAGCCCAACGGAGGCCCCCATTGAGACCACCCAGGGCTTCTCGGGCTATGCCCTGCCCACCCCCTTCCCCATGGGGGAGCCAGCTGAGTCGGAGCCCGACTTCAACCTGGACCTGACGGAGCCCCCTACGCCCCTACCCCGTCTAGACATGCAGCTCCCCACCGAGGCGGCTGACCAGGAGGCCGACCCAGAAGTGCTCCTTCTACCGAAGGAGGAAGTGTTGGAGGGCAAGGCCGAGGCCGCCTCCGAGGCGGACAACGACACGACGACCTACTCGGCCAGTGTGCTGTCGGGCGACGGGGAAGTTGACCCTCCTGCCTACCCTCGCCTGATGGACGCCGACTCGGAGCTGGACTACCAGTATGACTCTGCAGATGCCCTCCTCCCGGTGAGTTCCGGCCCTCAGCTGTTCTCCACCTTCCCAGCTCTTGACTGGACTCGGCTCTCGGTTGTAAAATTCCACCTGAACCACCGTCTGCACTCGCTCCCTTGCTTTTCCTCTCACTGTCGTCTCTCAACTGTGTTGTGTTTTTTTGGCTTCTGCTTTGGACGCTGATGTGAAAATCGCAAGAAAGGTCCTCTCACCAGCAGTATATATTTTTTCATTTGTGTGTGAATGTTTCGCATTTTATTATTTAATGGCACATGTTAAAATTAACAGTTCAACCGTCATACTCACTTAAAAAGGCAGTTTTCTTTGAGAGGGTTCGGATGTTTCTGTGTGTATGATCTGTCTGGCTGTGTGTGCAGCGCAATGGCTGTGTGTGTGTGTGAGAGGTGTGTGTGTATAATGTTGCTGCTGTGTGTCTGGACCACAGGGTGACGAGGGCTCGCTCGTCAGCTGGGGATCCTCAGCTTGTCC
Organism: Electrona antarctica; assembly: GCF_951216825.1. Classification (NCBI taxonomy): domain Eukaryota; kingdom Metazoa; phylum Chordata; class Actinopteri; order Myctophiformes; family Myctophidae; genus Electrona; species Electrona antarctica. The sequence goes on along the minus strand of NC_136790.1, from coordinate 25,601,182 downwards.
ATGTGTGGAGAATGTCCAGGGGTCACGTCTGTTACCGGTCAAAGTTGAGAAGAAGATCACTCTGCTGGCCCGCAACCTACATCTCTATCAGGTAATACGCACACACTTTATTAGCCAACGGTGACTATTTTGACACACATATACACACACACACACACACACACACACACACACACATGCATGCATGACACACACACACACACACACACACACACACACACACACACACACACACACACACACACACAATGTACACACACACACAATATAATGCACAATGTAAAGCACTTTGGATGGATGAAGGAGCTATAAAAAACCACCGTTTTACTTATGTAAACACAAATACATATAGCAAAATGTAACACTCCCATCATGTCAAGCTCAATTCATTATACTACGAAAGGCGGCGGTGTTGTTAGTTAGCTTGAAGATCTGTTGTGCGAGCGTAATAATGTAGGCCAAACAGATGAACTCATTGTATTCCACTGTGGTGTACACTACAGGACGAAGACTTGAGTCAGGACTATGAGTGTGTGTTGGTGATCGAGGGCAGGACAGTGGTTGTGGATGCCTACGTGGAGACGGATGAGAGGAATCCATCGCTCTTTGACATCACCTGTCAGCTACACCAGGTCTGTCTTATAGTCGCACGCAGTCTCATACATCAAGTTATTACATTCATTACACTGTCGTAACCAATATGGGAATATCCTGGCCTTTAGTCCAACATTCACATCTCCGTTTTTGGTTAGTGACATTATCATTGCTCTGTATTTAAGGTAACATCACATGCTTTGAGATGTTGGTATTTTGAGGGCAATGTGAATGGATAGCAAAAAACCCCAATAAACCTTAAATCAATACATTTTTGTTGTACCTGCCGTCGGACCTGCCGGTATTAAACTAAATGTGTGCATGAGTAAAAATCATCCGAGATAAATGAACAGTCCACATTCTCTGACCATGGTGCTGTTTGTTTGTTCAGTACTCGTACACGGCTGTGGTGGAGGAGTACAACGCCATGGTGTACGTGAAGAGGAGGGACACGTTCCATGTTGACAGTGCTCCTAACCTCTATGGTGAGTTCTACACTGCATGCTCCTAACCTCTATGGTGAGTTCTACACTGCATGCTCCTATACCTCTATGGTGAGTTCTACAATGCATGCTTCTAACCTCTATGGTGAGTTCTACACTGCATGCTCCTAACCTCTATGGTGAGTTCTACACTGCATGCTCCTAACCTCTATGGTGAGTTCTACACTGCATGCTCCTAACCTCTATGGTGAGTTCTACACTGCATGCTCCTATACCTCTATGGTGAGTTCTACAATGCATGCTTCTAACCTCTATGGTGAGTTCTACACTGCATGCTCCTAACCTCTATGGTGAGTTCTACACTGCATGCTCCTATACCTCTATGGTGAGTTCTACAATGCATGCTCCTAACCTCTATGGTGAGTTCTACACTGCATGCTCCTAACCTCTATGGAGAGTTCTACAATGCATGCTCCTAACCTCTATGGTGAGTTCTACACTGCATGCTCCTAACCTCTATGGTGAGTTCTACACTGCATGCTCCTATACCTCTATGGTGAGTTCTACAATGCATGCTCCTAACCTCTATGGTGAGTTCTACAATGCATGCTCCTAACCTCTATGGTGAGTTCTACACTGCATGCTCCTAACCTCTATGGAGAGTTCTACAATGCATGCTCCTAACCTCTATGGTGAGTTCTACACTGCATGTCTGACAGTGTTAGCGGTTCTTTTTGAGAGTATATTGTAACGAGGCTGCCCGGCCGTCACTCTCTATACATTAAAAGTATGCCACTCTGGCTGCTTTCTTTTTTCTTCTTTTTATTTAGATAAGATTGAAGAGTGTCATGAACATAGAATAATTTGGAGACCCCCAAAAATAATTTGGCGAGGGGTCGCAACCCACGGGTTGAGAACCCCTGGTCTAGTAGAATCAGTAGTGTAGGTGAGTGGATGCATTAATGTACAATGTTGGGTGATGGATGCAAACAGACAAACAGACAAGCACTGGCAGACTGAGTGGGAGGCCCTCACAAGAGACGGGAAGAAAGGTGGAAATGACATGCAATGCAGGCAGGAATGACAAGTTGTCACCTTTCATTGACATTATCAGTTGTGAATCAGAAATGGATCACGTACTGTACAAGAAGCTGTTTTTTTGTGAGGGGCACTCAAAGCATGCTGCGTGCTGCATGTCTACTCAAAGTGAAAGAGAGCTGCAATTTCTTCCTGTGCTTAGTGATGTTTGGAAGCACGTAAATCGACTGTCAACAAAAGCAGGCTGGTTTACATTCAGAATGGGATTTAAGAGAAAATGCTGCATTGTTGGTGAAGCAGGGATTAATTGCAATTGGAGCTGCAGGTCATGGCTGCAATTGGAGTTAAAGAACAAGGATATGGGATGTTTTCTAGAAAATACATGAAACAAAAGGTGTCTGTCTTTTCCCTCTTTTCACATTTCTTCTTCAGTTCTTCCTTTGTCCTATCCAGTTTGTGTGCCTGAAAGTTCTCTGGCTAGAATCGAACTGGGGACATAGATCGAACTAGATCATGACGATTCTATCATTGACTGGCACGTTCCTGAGATTTTTATTTTGCTTTACCGTTTACCCTTTCTCTTCTCTTTCTATGCCTTCAGTTCTACTGTATTTGTTTTATTTTAAAAACCAATATGCAGGTTGAGCTGCAGCCAGGAGCACCGGCAGCTGTGTTATTACTGTAACGCAGTGTTCCATGTCATATACTAGTGGTTGTTTATCTACTGTCAACATATGGATAATGTCCTCCGTTCTGCACATCCCCAAGGACAGAGAGAACAATGACTGGATACATCAACACACACACACACACACACACACACACACACACACACACACACACACACACACACACACACACACACACACACACACACACTCTGGTCTCTGTGCAGCTCTTCTCATTGGTCTTTCTCTCTCGCTTCTCTGATTTTGCACGTTGGTACACAGCGTTCCCACTTTCGTACACACGTTTGCTCCCGGTTCACTGTATGTTTGACTGTATTTACCTACTGTGTTCTAATCCTGCGGGTTTTCTTTTTTAAAACACCCCCCTCCCTCCCTCCCTCTCTCCCCCACTCACAGTGACTCTGTACAACTGTTCAGTGGGGCGTTCTGACTGCAGCCGCTGTCACACGGCTCACCACAAGTATGGCTGTGTGTGGTGTGGTGGCGCCCATGCCAGCTGTCTGTACACGGACTCTTGCAGTGAGCCCATAGAGAGGACCTGTCCCGCCCCGGTCATACACACCGTGAGTACCACTGCTCTGACACAGCAGCACCCTCTCACCGTTTCCCTGCATCAGTCTCTCTCTAAAGCGTCATTCAGACCAAAGATTTGCGAAGAGAGGAAATAGTTTTTAAGCTCCATATATACTTTGGCATGTCGGTGGTGGATGCACTTTCAGTCGACAGGGCATAAATTAAGTATTTCAGTATTAACTGAAATTCTCCCCTCAAGGATGAGGTTCGTACAATAACGAAAAGAATAATCTAGTGCAGTGAGAATCTAACAAAATGTTTTTTACTAAGGAGTGCTACATGGGTGTGTGATATGTGTCTCTGTTGGCCAACCTTGTAGTATAGGAGTGTAGGACGTTACCTCTGCTGTGGCTTCTCTGATTTTTTTTTTTTTCAATTTTGGGGCTTTTAGGTAAATTAAGGAAATAAGCTCTGTAATTAACAGATTTATGGTATTAACACAAGATAATCTACACAGATCAACATACTTTATTTGAAGCCAGAAAGCTGCTTCAAAACTCAAGGTTAAGGTGCAATTTATGTCATATAACAACATGTAAAGGCTTATGCTAACCACAGATATATCTTTAGATGCCATTGTCATTGGAAATCCAATGAAAGAAACTCACTTAAGACTCACTGTACTACAAACTGTAGCACTCTATTGATGCAAGACTACAGACAAAGTATATGGACAATCAGGACACATATTATTAACATTGCAGAACATAATACTGCACATTCAGAGCTCACTATCTCATAGGAAGTATTGTAGAATGTATGTTAATGACAGTGTTGGAGAAATCTAAGTGCCAGCCGGCGCTCCATGCTAACAGAAGTAGTTATGACAAAGTGGACTAACCAGGGAACAATCCTAGGTTGTACTGAGAACACTGTTGAGGCAACGTAGTGCATGAAAATATATTGCATAAGTGATCTTGATTTGATAAGTACACAGTAAAATCCTCAGCGTTAATTCAACTCTGAGGATAATTAAACTCTGAGGATTTTACTGTGTATTATTATCATGAAACAGTTGTGGAATAAAGTGCCTTACCCGAGGACCTAGTTTATTAAAGCCCTTTTGTTTTTCAAATTCTTCTATACAGATGCACCTATTTTTGTCACTAGTAGCGTTCCCAGCAACTCTCCAGCTCCATCTAGTTTCTGTTTACTCACATGGCATCATGGCACACATACTTGTTCACTTTCTAGATTTCACAGGTTCCACAGATTTCATTTGTATCATAATATATAATGTTTCCCCCCGCTGTAACATTGTTGTCACATCCCTTCTAGATTGAGCCATTGTCCGGCCTGTTGGAAGGGGGGACAGTTGTGACCATCTCAGGCTCCAACTTGGGCCAGAAGGCCAAGGACATCCTCAACTCTGTGTCTGTAGCAGGGGTTCCCTGTGCTGTTATCGACAACCTCTATGAGATCTCCACCAGGTACACAGTGGTTGCTGCAGGTGGATGGATGGTGGTGTTGGTTAATTGGTTTGAGATTTTGTGTGGCTGTATTGATGTTTTCTTTTATCAATACTGAGTCTGACATTCAAAAGCCTAGAGTTGTCGAGAGTTTTTATTATGTCATATTCTGCCAAGTTGAATGTTTCTGCACAGATTGATGGATGCCTTCGTGGGCTGGGCAAAATGACATGTCATTATAGAGTTTGAAATCAATTTAAAATGGATTGTCTTGCTTCAGAAATGTGTGGCCGTCAGCCTGAAGCTCTTAGATTTAATTCCTGACATGACTTTTTGAAATGGCAAACCCTTCATCCAACAGCAGTGTTTTGTGAGGGTGTTTGTGTGTAGCAGTGTGCATGTGGCATTTTATTTTATTAATTTTTTCTCCATTATTTTTAAGGTTTAAGGTCTTTATTGGTCAATGGTCACACAATACAGCTGGTAGCAACATTGCGAACGGTGACATTTCTGTGACTGTTAAAATAAAAAATCACACCCGTGTGAACTGAGTGGTGTAAGGTCTTATATAGCCTGTCTGACGTAATGAAATCATGTCTGACGTAATGAAATCACACCCGGGTGAACAGGGTGAACATAGCAACCATGCTCATTTTTTCTGCACAGACTAACAAAGCCAGTTGTAGGAGTGGTTTACAAACAAAAATAATCTAGAAATAACTTCTTCCCTCCAGGATAGTGTGCCGGACCAAGGCTAGCGGAGGAGAGAAGATGGGCCATGTGTCGGTTGAGGTGAATGGAGGAGGGATTGGCTGGTCCAGCCAGGAATTCAGCTACCAGGTGATAATTCATAACAGCATTCCATTAAACCTGGTGCACACCATCAAGACGTTGTAGGGCAGAGGGGACTCGTGGTTGCATGAAGGGGTGAATTTACCCAGACTGACGGCTTCCCCCAACCATATGGGCAGTGGTGGCTCAGGGGTGGAGTGGCTGGATGGGAACCGCAAGGTTCCCAGTTCGAACCTGGGCTCCCCCAGAGCCAAGTGTCCTTGAGCAAGACTCTGAACCCCTAATTGCTCCCGGTGTGCAGGTTGGTGCCTTGCATGGTTTCCACTGTCATCGGTGTATGAATGTGTGTGTGTGAATGGGTGAATGTAATGCACAATCTATGTAAAGTGCCTTGGACCATTTATATTGAGATCCATGAAAACGATGGATTACACTGGGTGCGGTGTGTTGTGAGCTTGAAGATCTGCAATTTTTTTCCTAGATAGTCCTAGATTCGTCCTAGACTAATGTATTTAACAATATTTTGTCAGTGCAACACTTTCTAATCAAAAACTTAGATTTGATTAACAGGGACAACTTGCATTGAGAAAATCATACCTGGGCACTTCAGGAGAGACTACCCAAATAAATAAACTGGGGCACTCGACTGGTCTGCACGTGTTTATTGTTTTCTGAACTGTGCACAACAATCCTCTGAGACGGGACTGCCTTTTTCTTAGAGCTTTCGGCCAGGTTATGCCTAAACCTAACCCTAACCTCACAAAAACTCACAGAATAATAATCTAACCTGTGTGAAGTGAGGGGCGCTAATATATTAAAGTCTAACTCATGTTGATTAGGTGATGTGATGGTGATGTAAAACAAACTGTGTCAAAACAAACATTAAATTCTCTTTATTGTTAATTTGTTAATGGCATTTAATGTGTTAGGGACAAGATGACGTAAATGTTCCCTTCATTGTCAATGGCGTTTTTAAAACAAACCTTGAACTAAAAACAAACATTAAACCTATATAGGAGGGGCTAGTGCCCCTCAATGGGCCACCTGGGCCAATGCTCTGCGAAAAAGGCTCACCCCCTCTGATACAGACTGAGTAGACAAAAATGGTACCATATTATCATTAGCATCATTGCTGAGAACCAGTTATATATGAAGAAAATGTGTTAAGTGGTAACATATTAATAATGTTACTTCAATAACAGATATACAAGCTCACGCATCACATTTTATGACCGTGTATTGTGGCTATTTTTGAAAAATAAAATGTAAATCAGCTGCATAATTGCTGACACAGATGTTGTCAAAAAAGTGAAATAAGGGTCCTATTCTTGATCCATCTCTCCTGTCCCCCCCCCCCCCATAGGACCCCTTTGTGATGGGAGTGTCTCCAGAGAGGGGGCCCAAGGCAGGGGGCACATCTTTGACAATCACTGGCCGCAACCTGCTGACCGGCCGCCCCACGGAGCTGTCAGTCACTGTGGGAGGAGTGCCCTGTAACATGTGAGTCACAAAGACAATACGTGCATACATGCATAGTGGTGCACACACACACATACACACACACACACACACATGGCCAGTTATACATACATGCATAGTGGTGCACACACACACACACACACACACACACACACACACACGGCCAGTTATACATACTAATGTTACCAGTAAGACACCCTGAGGGCGAGAAGCGACCTCGCCCTAAAAGTGAGGTTGTGCTGAAACAACAGAGCTTCTTAATACGGCACAGTTAAGAAGCAGGAGTTAAACTATTAATCTGGTGTCCGTGAAGTCAGATGTAGAGTTGCTGGCCAGCTCCAGACATGCAGATCTAGGTGATGATGATCCAGTCTTCTCCATGACACGCACCATATATGGAGCGTGGCTTGAGAGTACAGGGTTTGATGAGGTCAGATCAACATATGGAATGAATTCTGTATTGGCCATATATGGAGCGTGTCCATGACCTACGGTCGCAATTAATGTAGGCTACATGTATGTGCAAAAACATGCAACAAACATACAGTATGTTTTGAACACACACATTCTTCACCAAACCTACAGTACAATTTGACAAATTTCTCTTAATCATCATCCTCCTGCCTCTCTCTCTCCTCTTCACCCACTGACCCTCCCTATACGTGCCATCTGCACCGCTCTCTGCCTCTCCGTGACCTCGACCCGTCCGTCTGACCCCTGTTCCTCCTCCTACAGGGTGTCTGGGGTGCAGGAGGCCAGCGTGGTGTGTGTGACGGGCAGCGCTAACAAGACGGGGGCGCAACGCGTCACCCTGCACTACGGCAGCAGCCAGCGGCATCTGCACACCTCCGCCTACCACTACACCCCCAACCCCAACATCACCCATGCCACGCCCAACAAGAGCTACCTGGAGTAAGTGTGCGCGCGCGTGTGTGTGCACGCAGTGGTGGAAAGTAACTAAGAACATTTACTTAAGTACTGTACTTAAGTACAATTTTGAGTTATTTGTACTTTACTTGGGTATTTTCAATTCCTAATACTTCTACTTCTACTCCACTACATCCACTGTATTTATTTCAAAAACTTTAGTTACTAGTTACTTTGTAGTTTTGGATTATTATTGCAAAACTAAACATACATTACTCAATTCAGCCCTATAAACATTTCTACCATTCCATCACTGTGTGTGCGTGTGTCTGTGTGCGCCCCCGTGTGTGTGGTGTTGACATGACGACTAAATGGAACACTCCAATCCTCCCCTTTCCTCTGTGTGCAGCGGAGGACGGCAGATCTATGTATCGGGACATGACCTGGATGTGGTTCAGGAGCCCAGGATGGTGGTCAGTGTCTCTCCCTACGAGTCCGCCAAGAGGAGGAAGAGGAGGAGCAGGAGGAGGCAGCCCAGAATGGTGCCTGACCCCACTTGTCCTGAAGACCCACTCTGCTCTGTCAAGCAGGTGTGTGTGTGTGTGTGTGTGTGTGTGTCTCTGTCTTCTAGGTCAGATGTTAAAATGAAAGAATATTTGTCATGTTACTCGAAACTGTCTATTTAAGCTAAATCGGCTACATGTCGTGTTTCTGAAGGTTAGAAGTAGCGGCTTCAGTAGCATACGGTGCTACTGAAGTATATGCAGTAGCATACGACTGCTTTGAAACATTTTTCTCTCCCTCCCTCTCTCAGTTCGGAGAGCGCTGTGAGGTCAACTCTTCCACGCTGATCCTGTGCCGCTCGCCCACGGTGGACTCATCCGTGTTAGGGTCAAAGGTCACGGTAGAGTTCCTGCTGGACAACCTGCACTTCGACTTCAACAGCCTCAACCCTCAGGGCTTCAGCTACGAGCCCAACCCCAAACTGCAAATCCTCAACGAGCAAGAACCGCTCAAGGCCTACCGTTACAACCCTGGCAGCTTCATCCAGCTAGAGGTAAGGACCACAGGGAACAGGAAAGACTATTTCAGAAGAACGAGTGTTGACTTACCATTTCTCACCATGAGGTGCATTCAGAAAACACCAGCTACACCCCATTGTCTCTATTGATCGCTGTAGGAACCTTCCTTACACTTGCGCAAGCACTGCAATCGGCAATATATGTATGTATGTCGGTGTTGTCCACCGTATGTCGGTGTTGTCCACTGGCCAATAAGGGACCACCATTATTGATGGTATGGCCTAGCTACTTGTGTGCATGGCGCAAGTTAGCACCTCGACAGAGCGCATTTCTAGTTAATACTACAATAATACCAAGAATTCTAAGCTATAGCCTCACAACATTCTCTGACTTGTGATTCAAATTCTAACACACCAGCAGAATTGTACTCGCCAGAGCAGTGGTGCCATACGTATGCCTTTGCGTCTCGTCGTATTTCTCTGTGTACTCAAGTTTGTGCATAGAGATCAAGCTCTGTTAGTCAGCTTTACTCTGGTGATGTCATCTAATATACACTTCTCTGTAAAGTTGTGAAGCCAGATTTGGAATCACAGCCATACTGTATGTTTAATGAATTACTTGCATTCACACACCCATATTTTTTATCAAGGACTAAATGTTTAGTCAATGAACAGGACAGTTGCAGTACGTGTACAGTATTTGTGGTAGTAGAGATGTATTAGTTATAATAGTATACATTATGGTAGCAATGCCAGCAGTAATGGTGGTAGTTGTAATGATAGCTGGAGGGAGCACTGTACAATTAGAGCTCTATAGAATAATAGTAATTTGGACTTCTCTTCTCCCTGCGGTATTTTGTCACTGTATTTGCATTCAGAAAAATGTGGCAACTGCATTTTAACCACATGCTTTTTTTAATCAATTTATTTATCAATAAATATATTTATTGCATTTTTATCTCCACAAACAGTACAACAAAACAATATATGACGACACAAAATCAGACAATACAATCACTTAAAATGACAAAAGATATCAACACCTGTGTGTTCTTATGGCCACAAGACCAAACATCTGCAGAGAGTACAATTATCCAGCTCCAGACTCATCCGTTAAATGAGATAGATCGACGCATTGTGAGCTTGTAGATCGGTTATCGGCTTGTAAGCTGATTATAACCACGCCTACCATACATACATACCACTTCTGGTCCAGCCGACCACAATACTTGCGCGTTCTGCATGCGCAAGTAATCATTAAATTCTCACTCATATCTGACCACAGGGAGAGAACTTGGACCTGGCCATCACTAAGGAGGAGGTGGTAGTGTTGGTGGGGGAAGGGGTCTGTGCCGTGAAGACTCTGACCAGAAACCATCTCTACTGTGAGCCCCCACCCCAGCAGCCCGCTCCAGGCCCTCACGGCAAGAGACGCGAAGGCTCGGACAATCTGCCGGAATTCAGAGTGAGTCCCACTATTACCAGGACTTTACATTACACTGTCAGATTTCAATAAACACTCAGGGTTTTATTGAGTAGGACACAAACTCATGTCAGAACGGCTCACTGGGTGTTTCCTTTGTCATGGTGAATGTAGCGGAAACCGGGGTTCAGAGACCTCGCTGTTCATAAACCAGACATGTATTGCCTTTTATGCCTGTGTGCTTGTATGTGTTCTTTTAGGTCCATATGGGCAACTTGAACTTCTCCCTGGGCAAGGTGCAGTATGACAGCCTCAGTCTGTCCACCTTTCCCCTGGAGGCCCAGATAGGAGTTGGCGTCGGAGCCTCCATCGTGGCCCTCATCGTCCTCATCATTGTGCTTATCTACAGGTGGGTGGATGGATTGTCTGTTCTCTATTATGTGTGTGAGCCTCGTTGCTCTACTGATACCGACAATAAGCCACTCTGACTTATTTACTTATTATATAAGGCAGGGATACAGCAGAGGACCTTGGTAGGCAGTAGTGCTTTTTAAGTACCATGTTATGCAAATTAAAAGACCATACCAGTGGTCTGATATGTTTAGACAAAGCATGAAGTGGTTTGTTTGATGTTTTAATTGGAATCAGTTTTGTTCATTACAGTATGAAAATCAAATTGCAGAGACTTGAAACAAGCCATAATTTTGTTTTAACACATTTAACGGGGCAGATTGATTTTACGAAATTGTCCTATTAACAGAACAATGTTGTTTAGCCAACACTGATGTATTCAGGTAAGTTCAGTAATATTTTAATGAAAATGTAAACACGAAATCTAATAACGCACACCCTGTTGAGCTCTATTCATTCCATTGTCAAATTAAATCAAAATATTTCAAAGAAATGTTAAACTTGCGCAAGACATTAGCCTATGATCGTTCCAGTGGTTTGCGAGCTTATCCCCAACCAGAGTGACAGACCCATTTGTAGACAGAGCCTCACTGTCAAAATAAAGCCATTAACTGAAAAATTTTCTGTTTATATACAATTTATAACTAAAGCTGTGAATACACAATGACATGTGTTGATAGGAGTGCTTATTGCTGTCGTTTATATAACCTGAACGGTTTGTTTCTCGCCCCCACTCTGTCCCTCTATATCAGGAGGAAGAGCAAACAGGCTCTGAGGGACTATAAGAAGGTCCAAATCCAACTGGAGAACCTGGAGACCAGTGTGAGAGACCGCTGCAAGAAAGAGTTCACAGGTACGGAGGAGACGAGATGAACAGACAACGATATGGAGAAAAGGAAATTAATAGAACAGACTAGAAAGACCAGAGAGGGGGAGGAGGAGGAGCGGGGGGGGGGGGGGGGGTGCTACAGAGAAGGCCAGAAAAGGAAGGAGAGTGGAATAGAGAACTAGACTTGTTTGTTTTTTCTCCCGGAGGCCAGGAGACCAACTTTGTTTTCAGACGGCCTTTATGAAGTTATCCCATTACACCAAACCTCCCCAATGAAATGTCTGTTGATCCCACATGGCTTTTCCGGGGGGGAAGCCAGTTTTAATTTTAGCCTGTCATGACTGTCCAGTGTCAATATTCATTAGGTCCACACCACCAAACACAAACCCTAGAATCCTGTTTCAATATCAACATTCCAACACGCAAATCACAGAATGGAGTAAAGTTCAACAGGGTATATTAAGGTTGAATAGATACGGCTGACAAGAACACATAATGGGAAGATAAGTATAGTAAATGTAAATAGATACAACCACATAGTAGAGTCTTTTTGTAGGTAAACCATGAAATTACCTACGCCATGGACTTCCACCTCAGGTTTCCAATGGACATTTTGCATCTGGTTTAGGATAAATTAAATAGGCTTTTAAGTCTTTAACATGTTTTATTCTTAATTTGTTTTAGATTTTTAAACCACACAATTAACTGATTTAAAGTTAACTGTGGAGACAATTAGCTGGTTCTTTATGTCGTAGAACAAAACATGAAACTTACTAACCCTAAACACAGACTTAAAACGACAACAAAAACACAAATAAACTATTCAAAGATCTCTGCCAGATTTTAGGGGTGACTGTATTGGGCATGGCAATAGTATGAAGCAATGCTAATGAGGTAGGAGAAACAATAGCAGAGTAGTAAAAGAGGACATTGTTTTATGAATACCGGTAGATCATTTGAAAGGCTATGAAAAAACAAACTGAAACAGGACTTCCCGTTTCCTAATCAAACTGCCTAACCTTTTATAACTCTCCCCCCTCCTCCTTTGCAGACTTAATGACGGAGATGATGGACATGTCCAGTGACCTGGTTGGTCAAGGCATCCCCTTCCTGGACTACCGCAAGTATGCCGAGCGCATCTTCTTCCCTGGCCACCGGGAGTCGCCACTGAGGCGGGACCTGGATGTCCAGGAGTGTCGTCGGCAGACAGTAGAGCAAGGACTGGTGCAGCTGTCCAACCTGCTTAATAGCAAGCTGTTCCTCACCAAGGTATTCCGCTTCACCATTTTCACAATGATGCTGCTGTTCCCCATTCACTCTTTTGGTGCAAACAAAGACATGTGTCAACTGACTATCCGAATCATTACATTCATTATTTACTTGAATAAAAATATAATTTGGAAAAAACGAAAAAAGTGTAATCAAACAATTAATTAAATGAAACCGAATGAGCACCTGCACCTTCATATGTGTTTGAGCAGCGTGGTTCACATCCCTCACTTTCTCTCCTTCCTCTCTCCCTTTTCTTCCTTCCAGTTCATTCACACACTGGAGAGCCAGAGAACCTTCTCTCCCAGGGACAGAGCCTATGTGGCCTCCTTGCTGACTGTGGCATTACATGGCAAACTGGAGTACTTCACAGACATCCTCAAAACCCTGCTCAATGACCTGGTGGAGCAGTATGTTGCCAAAAACCCCAAGCTTATGCTGCGAAGGTACGCAGAGTCGCAGACCTGATGAACGTACAGCATTATACAGTATGGACACTGCATGAAGTGTTACCTTGGACATGCCACACACCTTAAAGTAGGCCAGTGATTTTTAAAACAAAACCATTTATCTCTGACTGGGACCTCTAAATTAACTTTAAATCTGACACAAATGGACCTGTAAACCACATTGAGAAACAGTGAAGTAGGACATTATGATTATATGTGCTTGCATGTGAATGTATTCTAGTAAATGGTATTTACTACATAAATATAATAGAGCCTTCCTTCACAAAGTGTAATCTGTGCTTTTCATCTAACTTGGTGTGTGTCTGCGCAGGACGGAGACGGTGGTGGAGAAACTGCTGACCAACTGGATGTCCATCTGTCTCTACGCCTTCCTCAGGGTGAGTTTGCACACTTATTAAACCCCTTTACCACTCACATTTTCATTTTGGCGTCCTGTGGAAAGAGGTTCAGATTTTGAATTCCGGTATATTTCATATACCATACATAAACACACACTAGACTAGTGTTGGAACAACTGTCCTAAGTGGTTAGTTGCCATTTTCAAAATGCATTAAAATATTTTTTTGTCTGTGCTCAATTACCTCAGTATTTCTAAAACCCTGTGTGGGAGTCCTTATTTGTTCCTTGTAACGACTTAATTTGATCACTTAGTTTTACTTCATTTGATTTGTTGAATTACTCTACTCCATTCATAGCCAGGGACCTGTAAAGGCCCCTACAGGATTCAATGAATCAAAGCTCCAACAACTCTAGTCTACTTCAACATGTGTCCTTATGTGTTGTTGTGTACAGGACTCGGCTGGAGAGTCCCTCTACATGCTGTTTCGAGCCATCAAGCACCAGGTGGATAAGGGACCGGTGGACGCTGTGACGGGCAAGGCCAAATACACCCTCAATGACAACAGGCTGCTACGAGAAGATGTGGAGTACAAAACCGTGGTAAGGAGAAGAACATGAAACGACTTATTAGCAATAGACTATATGCACACAGAATAACTCTTCCTACTTTCGGGCCGCTTCCCTACTTCCATCACAGGTGTTACCGATGATACTAATTAAGGCTCGGTTCCATTTAGTGCAGTGGTTCTCAAACTTTTTTATTTTCAAGGACCCCTATAACTCTGAGAGTGTACAAATATTACGGGTCCATTTGGTCCTGAATTTGTACACTCACAAAGTTACAGACCCACACGGGGCCATTTGGAACCCACTAAAGCAGGGTTCCCCAATTAATTTTCCTCGAGGGCCATATTTTGACTAGGGTACCAGGCTGGGGGCCGAGTCCGCACGCGTGAGGTCGAGGTCTTGCCCTGAAAATTCATTTTCAGGGCAGGACCCCATTTGAAAAGGATGCCCAGTTTGACATTCATAGGCTACTGACCCCCATTTAATGCCATTTATATATATATTTTTTTTAATTCTTCCACGGGCCGCAAGGGGGCGCTCCGCGCGCAAATGGCCCGCGGGCCGCCTATTGGGGAACCCTGCACTAAAGGACACTTTGAGACCCACTGGTGTAGCAGAGTGTTTCCAGTGAGCCAAAATGCACAATAGCAGCACCCTGACTCTGTTTGACCAGAATGGAACAGAGCCTTCATTAGTATCATCGATTCCACCTGTGAAGGAAGTAGGGAAGGGGCCCAAGTTCTTGTGTGCATAGAGCCCATTCTGTGGCGAGTCTGGCGACCCGACTGAATGGTAATGCCTGACAGCGTGTCCCAGGCTCAAAGGTTCTGAAAAAGCCCAGAATTGTATTTATAAAAGTGAAAGAGTGACATCATGGATGGCTCATGTTATAAATGATTATTACCCAGTACAGTAGAGAAACACAGGCAGATAGAGACATTGGAACACGCACGCACACACACGCACACGCGCGCGCACACACACACACACACACACACACACACACACACACACACACACACACACACACACACACACTGACACACACTGAGACACACTGACACTGACACAAACGGAAAGCATGGTAGCCTATGTTTGACCTCTACAGTGAGAATCGGTATTTCCAAGCATAGGTTTTTATTAAAATGAGACCTCCAAGTATAGGTACATGGACCTACAGCACATGATTGACATTAGTGCAACGTGATATGTTCTAACATATCTCCTTCTTTGCCCTAGAATCTGAATGTGTTGATGCAGGGCGGTGGGGTAAACGAGACCCAGCCTGCGCCCTGCAAGGTGCTGGACTGTGACACCATCAGCCAGGTCAAAGAGAAGCTGCTGGATCAAGTCTACAAGGGAACCGGCTTCTCTACCCGGCCACATTCGGAGTCCCTAGACCTCGGTGAGCACGCCTTTACATAATATGAATAGTTTCTTCTCAGAAGGCCTTATTTATTTATGGAAATATTTTGTTTAAGAAATACTTGATTTCTTTTTTAGAATCTTTAGAAATAATTATATTATTTATTTTAATGTAGGATATGAAAAAAAGGGGATAACTACTCGCAACCCATAGAAATAGGTCCGCGACCGAAACATGAGTCCAGAGACTCCCGACCCACTGTTTATACATACAACACACATCCATCCATATACGTACAATACAACGCCACCAGCCGACCACTCGTACATTACAAAAATCACACTCGTGTGATAGGGCATTCACTTCTAGTCATTTTTACTAGTTGACTAGTTGCATAGTTTACTAGTCGACTAGTTGTTTAACTACCTATTATGTAAAGAATAAAATAAATTAATTTTTGGGGGGGGAAATAAATATTTGTACATCGAAAAACTGTGTACATGGTGACTATATAACTATAATCTACCTGATCTTGAGCATTAAGCAGCTAGTCGACTAGTAAACTAGTCGACTAGTTGCTTAATGCCCTATCGTGTGAGTGTGAGGCGCGTTCTTATAATCATACATCACATTCCGTGCTCAGCCAATGAAATCATAACAAATGTCATTCCGGGCCAATCACTTTTGGCGTCTTCACTGCTGCCCTCACTTTTTCCTCGATATGTACTTTGATCAGCCAATCAAATCATCGCTGTGGGGTGATCAGCCAATCAAATCATCGTGTTTGAGTTCACAAACACAGACAGACAAAGCTGGGCATAGGATGCCTCAAAAACATACACGTACGCCGCTAACGTCTTGTCTTTCATCTGTCTTCTCTTACTTAAGAATGGAGGTCTGGTGTGGCCGGCCACCTCATCCTGTCTGACGAGGACCTGACGTCAGTGGTCCAGGGCAACTGGAAACGCCTCAACACACTACAGCACTACAAGGTCACAACACAAACCTCTTCAACGATGCTTTAACCACTTTAACCCATTCTGGACGGGAACCCCTTTTGGTGTTTTAAGCATTATGTTATACTTATACTTACTGTATACTAGCTATTGAAAAATAGCAGATCTACAAGCTCATAGCGCATTTTTGAAAAATCGTGAAAATGTGGTGCAAATCTTTGAATATATATCCTTTTCGGAGCGAACGTTTTTAACTCAAATCTTTGCTTCAGGAAGTTCAGGGTGGTCCCTGTCTGTGGCCAAATACAGATAATTCTGGCGGTCCTTGACATGAAAAAGGTTGAGCAACACTGACATAGAAACATAGGTTTTTCAGAAAACTTTTAGGATTTTGGAGGAGGACTTTTTAAAAAGAAATCGGCCTCAGTAATCAAACCAACCACGTTGCTCGTGGTAAGTATATACTGGAGTCTATACTTGTTAGAGCATTATAGCTGATAATAAAAAGCTCCGAGGAAAATCAATGGGATGTTTTACTTCTGGCACATCACTGTTGAGCTCTATAGGGACGCTACACTAGGGTTCAAGTCGTTAATTATTTTCTTTTAATTAACTCGGAGGTCTGTTATGGATAACCCAGGGATGGGAAAGGGTTGGGTTAACATTTAATGAAAATAATGCTTTGGATTTCTGCCATGGTTCCAAAATGAGGCAAGAGTGTTCTGAATTAAAAAAAGCCTTCTAAACCCTTGAGGTGCAATGTAGTTGAAGTGACACGGGATCAATGGTCCTCTATTCACTGTGGGCCATGACCCACTGGAACTTACTTGAATCACTGTTTATTTTCCATGATGTACTGCACCAGCACCACATATTACACATGTGGCTGTTTGGAGGGGCCGGTTAGAGGGAGTTCCTGGATAAAGCCTCATTTATACTGTATATGGATAATGCCTATTTTGGCTTATCCCAGCATACAGGAATTAATGGGCTCACCGTGTTTGGAACTAAGTTCACTAGTTTTTATTATAATGTATATTTCCATTTGCCACTCCACAATCAGTGATTATAGAACACATGGATAATGATTAGTTGTCATAAATACATGTTTTGATGTCGTGTGTAATGCTTATGGATTATGTCTGTTGTTCCTCAGGTCCCAGACGGAGCGACCGTAGCACTGGTCCCACGCAATTCCAAACACATTCACCATGACAACCATGACTATGTGGCAGGAGAGAGTGAGTGTCTTTTCACAGTCAATACATTACCTGTATATTTCCAATGGCTTCTGCTGTACATGAATGAACCTCCTACTCATTATTATTTATTGGCAATTACCTAACTGTTTGTCATTTTCTAACCAAGAGTGTTACATTATTAAGTATACTTTCATAGTAGTAATAGTTTTAGAAGAGAGTCACTTTATGCATGTGGTGGATACCTTGTTTTGGAATGGTATCTGGTCATGTGTGCTCAGTCAACAACACTTAACTGAACTTGGAAGTGTGGCCTTCAACATTATCTCTTTATATTTGTTGTAGGGCTAATGCTTCATTAGCCGTCATCAATAGCCATGCCATTGTCCTTGTTCACTGAGTTACTGCAAAATTGCCTTCAGAAAATATGGAGGAAATTGATGTAATGGCAGCCATAGACCACATGGGAAGGGTGCTTTCCTTCAAAATGCATCATAGGATCACCAAAAACTTTAAAATACTGAAAATGTGTAAATATTGTTATTATAGATGGTGTACCTTAAGTTCAAATGTGTCATTTTAACCTTCAAATGTGTATTTATTTTTGTCTGTCTGTCTGTGCAGAGACACCCATGCTGGAGGATGCGGATGAGGGTGGGGTGAGGTTGTGGCACCTTGTGAAGGCCAACGAGGAGCCAGAGCTGCCCAAACACCGCAGAGGCAGTCTGAGGGAGAGGGAGAGGGCGAAGGCCATACCCGAGATATACCTCACACGCCTGCTCTCCATGAAGGTAGGGAAACACATACACAAACATGAAATGCACAGCTTAGATTATACACAGACACACATTTTGCTTCACACGTTGTTCACTTTGTTTAGCAAGAAAGTGCTTATCCTCCATATTATAACGGTGATAACTTGCTGCTATGTTAGGTTTTGGTTAGTAACATTACATTTTTGGTTTAGGGTAATTGCTCGCAACCATGATTCAAATGCCTGAGCAGTAATACACAAGAAGCCATGGTTTTAAATTCAATTATATTATACCATGGCTTTGCATTGTGCCAACACAGTTGGAATGATATAATAACAATATACCATGTCCTCTTGTGTATTTGAACTACCACTTGATATGCATTAATATATCAATTATACATTTACCTGGATGAACAGTTAATTAAACAATTGTATATATTGTCAATGTCTGGTGGAAATCTATGAATAAAACAGTTTTTCTATGTCCAAAACCATTATCTTTCACTTTTAACAAACAACCTGTGTTCCAGTTGATCCAATGTAGTTACTATTTAGTCACAAGCTCTTGTGCATACTCTTCATTGGTTAAATATGAATAAAACCCATAGAAAGACTTAACCACTTAAACGATTCAAAATCTTTCAAAAATAGTAGCTGATCTACAAGCTCACAATGCATTCTAGATAGTCTTTTGTACAATTTGTACTCTTGTACGACGAACGAAAACAAGCGGCCGAAATGAGTTGTCTCCGACGGTTGGCTGGCATCTCCCTTAGAGATAGGGTGAAAGGTTCAGTCATGCGAGAGAGACTCGGAGTAGAGTCGCTGCTTCTTCACCTGAAAAGGAGCCAGCTTAGGTGGTTCCCTTCGGGCATCTGGTTAGGATGCCTCTCGAGCATCTCCCTAGGGAGGTCCTCGATGCACGTCCCACTGGGAGGAGACCCCGGGGCAGACCAAGGATCAGATGGAGGGATTACATCGACTCACTGGCCTTGGAACGCCTTGGGATGCCCCAGGAGGAAGTCACTAATGTTGCTCTGGAGAGGGAAGTCTGGAGCTCTCTGGTGGAACTGCGGCCCTGTGACCTGATTACGGATACGCGGTTGAAGTTGGATGGATGGATGTTTGTATATTCTAACATTTTCTTTCTGTCCACAGGGGACGCTGCAGAAGTTTGTGGATGACCTGTTCACAGTGATCCTGAGCACCAGCCGTCCCGTCCCGCTGGCCGTCAAATACTTCTTTGATCTTTTGGATGACCAGGCGGCACACCACGGCATTTCCGACCCAGAGACCATCCACATCTGGAAGACCAACAGGTATGCACACACATACACGCACGCACACACACACGCACACACACACACACTCTCTCTCTCTTACTTTACTTACTTATCCTCTTCGTCCCATTTGGGGCATAAGGCCGCAATCTTACACTGCCAGTGAATCCTGTCTCGTGCTTTGGTCTGCGCTTCGTCCCAGGAAAGACCCATCTCCTTCAGCTCCATCATCACTGTCCTTCGCCAGGTGTTCTTTGGTTGCCTCTCTTTCTCTTCCCAATTGCGGTTCATCTCAAGGCAACTTTGGGTAACCTTTCATTGGGCATCCTCAACACATGACCGAGCCATCTTAACCTTAAGCCATCTAACGTTAATCTTTATCTCAAGGGACATATGCAAGCTGCCCGTCTTCTTATAAAGTTTATCATTTGAGATTTTATTCGGCCAAAGGATGTTGCAGATGTTATGTAATCAGCTATTGTGGAAGACATCAACCTTTCTCATATCCTGTTTTGTCACTCGGAGCAATATAGCAGGACAGCCTTAACGTTGCTGTTGTATAGAGCCTGAGCTTGGTTTTGAGGCTATATTGTTTGGACTTCCAGATGTTGTGAAGTTGGCTGAAAGCACCTCCTGCTTTGTTGAGACGCGTCTTGGTGTCTTTTTGCGTTCCACTTTCATGAGTGATATGTGGAGAAATAAATATTTCTCCACATATGTCTCCTGAACACATACTGATCACTCTCCTTGTCTCTCCCTCACTTTTTTTAACCTCTTGCGCGCTCTCTCTCTCTCTCTCTCTCTCAATCTCTCTTCATCTCTCTCATTTTCTCTAATCCCCAGCCTCCCACTGCGCTTCTGGATCAACATAGTGAAAAACCCCCAGTTCATCTTTGACGTGCAGGCCTCGGACCACGTGGATGCCGTGCTTTCAGTTATTTCCCAGACCTTCATGGACTCCTGCACCATTGCAGAGCACAAGCTGGGACGGGTAAGGGATCAGGACGGTGGGGCAGTTAGAGGGTGTAGAACACTTATATCCTATACCAGTGGTTCCCAAACTTTTCAGCCCGTGACACACAAAAGAGAAATTTGATGTCTCCCCGGGACCCAAACTAGTGAAAATAGCAGATCAACAAGCTTGCTTCGCACCGCGTTGTGAGCTTGTAGATCGCTTGTAGATTGGCTATTTTTGTAATTTATGGATTTTCTTTGATTTTCTTTGATTTCTTCATGAAATTACTGAAGACATAATTGAATTTGTTTTGAATTCATGAAAGATTTGATTTGTATTTATTTTTTATGTTTTGAAATTAATAATAAAAGAAATGTGGGGAAACAAAAAATAGAAGGACCCTTAAAAATGTGTCTGCGACCCACAAATGGGTCCCAAGACTCCCAGTGTCTGGGAACCAGTGTCCTTTATCAAAATAAATCAGAAATATATATATATAGATATATAGGTATATATTGATATTTGATATATATATATTTTGATATATTTCACTAGGATTCACCCATCAACAAGCTGCTGTATGCCCGAGACATTCCCCGTTACAAGCAGATGGTAGAAAGGTAATATCTAATTATTCATCCAAGAAAATAATGTTGAAGATTCCCTTCTTCCCTACATTAACTTAAATGATTCACTTGGTGTGCTGTAACATTGTTGTGTGTGTCTGCGTGTGCTGTAACATTGTTGTGTGTGTCTGAGTGTGACCAATGCATTAATGCTGTATCAGTGTTGCGAGTGTGTGCATGTGTGCTGTAAGAAGAAATTTGAGCTGTAACCTTGTGTGTGTGTTGTGTAGGTACTATGCAGACATCAGGCAGACCATCTCTGCCAGTGATCAGGAGATGAACTCTGCTTTGGCTGAACTGTCCAGGGTAAGTAGAGACAGAATGCCGTCCAGTTATATTTGCTGCAGCTCAAAGACATTGGGAATTGGAATGATGGGTGAACTCTAACCCGACTCTCTGTTTCAGAATTATTCAGGAGAGCTCAATTACCTTGTTGCACTGCACGAGTTGTACAAGTACATCAACAAATACTATGACCAGGTGAGTTTGTCATCGTCTTTGTGTGTGTATGTGAGAGACTTTGTGCCAGCACATTATCACTCTTTCTCCCTCTCGCTCCAAACTTTTCTTTCTTTTTTTCTTCTTTTTTTTGACAAATATGTATGATGCATATGCCTTCAGCAATGTGTGCCAGTTTACCTCCCTCACTGGGTAGTTCTTGGCCAAATGCACCAGTTTATCTCCCTCAATCTAGCAGCCTACGTGTTAATGCGAATCTAGAGCTAGCTAATATTTTCCAACTGACTTCAGTTCAGTTGACATTCGACCAGCGGAGGCGCTAATGCTGCCTCTCCGGCTGAAACTTCTGACATAAGCTTCATAAGCTATGTAAAGCAGCTAAAAATGTTCCGCGCCTGTTGTAGCTTGCCTTCTATACCTTTACTTTTTGGAAACAATACTGCAAAAAGGGTTTTTTCCACTGTTTTTGGACGGCTCAACCCCCTTTCTACCGATGCAGGGATAACTCCATACGAAACCTCTTCTCGGAACTAAGAGCGTAGAGAGTGAAGTTCCAAACGGAGCTAAAGGGAATCCTAATCTTGTGTATATATATATTTTTTGTGTTCTTTTTTTGTCAATCGTCTTCTCTCCTTAACTCTTCTGTGTACCCTTCTGTCTCCTCCACCTTCAGATCATCGGAGCGCTGGAGGAGGACCCCACAGCGCAGAAGATGCAGCTGGGCTACCGGCTCCAGCAGATCGCTGCCGCTGTGGAGAACAAGGTCACAGACTTGTGACAGCGGGATCGCCCACCGACACCTTAACAGACGGGCGGGGGTGGTTGGGGGGGTTGGGGGTGACCGACTTCAGAGACACATCGTAGGAAGTGGCCAGATGGAGGGAATAAAATGAAGGATGGACTCTTCTTGTGAGGAGCTGATGGTGGGGCGGGCTTAAAGATTAATTCATTCTTTGAAAGCACGCTTTTGTTGCCTCCCGATGTTGGTTGATGGATCATCTGTATACTTGGTGTGGAACATTAAAAGACACTTGTATTCCATGGACCCAGGATAAGTACATGGTTAACAAAGTGATGTCTAACATATGCTTCTCTTGGAACACAATTGGAGGAACACAAAAACACAAAGAAAGGTCTCGCCTTTGGATGCATTTGGTTGGTCTTTTTATGCCTGCTGCCTCCCCTTGTGGATGACCTGTTCACAGTGATCCTGATTTTCTATGTGGCGAAAGTTGGGGCATGTAATCTTAGAACATGTGCTGGCAAAAACTCTTGTCTCATAAAAGCGGACAGATATAAAAGGAAACAGGCAGTCCATGGCTAATTAGCATGGAATTGAAAACTGAACTCGGAAGGGGGGCAAGTTGGGTCTATATTCTGCGGTGGACTTTTGTGATGGTGACACTTTGTGTACCTGTTGTTGTTGTCGGGTCAAAAGTATTTCCCTTTCGTCGAGTGTGTGTATGGAATTGTATGTATCTGTGTGCGCGTACACAATAATCCATAAAGCTCTAGATTTCATCTTCCACTGGTATTATTGTCCACACTGTCTATTTAGATGTAATTTTCATCATACATTTATTTTACTATCATAGCATACAAATTTAAGAATTCACTCTTCTAGTACACGTGAAGAATAAAAGGCTTATCACACGGAAAGCGACAAATGCGGAAAGTAATTCATTTTCAATGAGAGGCAGGTCAGGCAGGTAGGGAGATGCGGGAAATCTGACAAGGCAGTGACAAGTGTGCACGTTCCTTTGAAACACGTCTATTCACGTGAGGAGCACAGTGCGACCTTGTGGATCCAAGCGAGAAGGCAGGTGTGCCGCCATGTAAAAAGACCTTTATGGTACAAGCTCCCCCTTCCCCGGATGTTTCTGCCATTTAATTCTTTTGATTGGGTTTCTTACAAAATCTGGCCATTTTATCATGTGATGTTGAGTACTATACCTTGCAGAATTATATTTTATTGGATGATGAGATCATGTGCATCTGAATTTAAGAGGGAAAAGAAATTCCACCAAAATGTTTATTGTGTGTTGAAATTATATCCTTCAAATGATAAAGACCACCCTTGGCAAAAGTGACAGTTTAACATCCAAAAGACTGATGGGAGTTTCATAAGTTATTTCCACTCTCTACCTCAACTTGTGGTGTAGATTCAACAAACTCTACTGTTGCGATACTTTCTCTGTTGTTGACCACCACCATTACCACAACTTACATCTTAGCAAACCACCATCTGTTAGCTTGCCAAGCACATGTCCGTCCTATTAAACAAGGATAAATGACTGATAACAGTGCTCAATAGACGTACCCACTTGACCCTATATGTGTGCACACACCTGCAAAGAGACATACAAACATACACACTTTGCATCAGTCCAAAATGTTTTTAGTTTCTAAATTATATAGATACTTGTGTTTCTTTATTTACAAAATAGGGATGACTGAAAATGTGGTACTCACCATAGCATTGAAGGTACTTCAAACTGTGTGATCGTTTACTTCTACTTTTATTTCTGCCATTGTTTCTTCTTTTTATACTATTCATGTTGATGTTCCTATATGGTAAAAGGCACTGGAGAGACATTAGAAAGAGAAAGCAAAAATTCTTAACTGTAAAACACTTGTAGATACATTTTAGAGAAATATGTAGCGATATTCTAGTGTGCCCCAAAGTGTATTTTATTTTGTGTGTATTTTTTACATTTATTTTTTTCCAATTTGTAACATTCCTTTGTTTTCAGTAAGGAAGAGTGCATTGAACCACAGTTCACTTTGCTATTTTCTAAGCCTCTGAATCTACTGTACTTGATTGAGATTTCTTTCCTTGTCACTTCATTTGCATCATTAATGCCGTTCAAATAGTAGACACAAGGTGGCGTATTTTTCAAATGTCCATTCATAGACGTTTGTTCATGTAGGCCTATCTATGTGTGTACCTTGAATTCATTATATTTTGAGCACACTACAGTATAGTCTATATTTCCTGATGAATTGTTTTCTCACTTGTTGGTTAAGTTAACTTTGCTTTTTTAAGTAGATTTATTCTTGCCACAGCCATGTTCTCATACCAATTGAAATGGGGAGCATTTTGTAAACATTTGATTTGATAACCAAAAGTTCTCTCACCGATCTGATTCACTTGATAGGCTAGCTAGCTATATGACTGATCTTAAAGGACAGCGGCTGTTACACTCTGGGCTTTCTAATAATGTTGACCAAAAGGAGGCATACTGTGAACTCCTATAAATGTCTGAATTGTCTACGCAGAAAAAACTATAGGGCAGGCGCTCAAATAGGCTAAATGGGCCGTTTGTGTGCATTCCCAGGTGGTCTATATAGGGCTCAGTTCAGTATGTATAATAGAAATTAGCTCATGTTGCTACTTTATTTCATTAACACACAAGCAACTTATGACTAGTTGTTGGATGGGGTGGTGCAGGTTGAGTCACTTGCTTCCAATGTACATGGTAGCCCAGTGATGAATGAGGAAGGCCGTTGAGGGAAAATTATGTAAATGTTATTAGGCTGTATAAATTCCGATATGTAGAGCAGGCTCTGCAAGGGGCAATTTTAAGGATTTTTATTATCTGTTAATATCATTGTACATAATGATTTAATAATGTAACTGTAGCGAATTAACCTGTTTATTAAGAGAGTGCAAATTGTTGCAGATGACAAAGTAATAAAGTATTCATAAAATGATACCCAAATTGCATCTGAGTTTTAACATCAATATTATAATTCATACATACATACTGAAACGTGTGTGTGTGTGTGTCTATTTTGTACTGTATATTTTAAACTTGTATAAACAACACGGTAGATAAGCATCGACGGACCGGATACAAGTGACGGTATCCGGTGAGAACCTTAATTGGTGACCAAAATGGAGTAAAATCGCTGAAACATAGCACGCCCATCTCCCATTAAGCGTTCTTTAAAAATAAGAATTCGTATTATCGCAGTTGGAAAAAACAAATACGAGGGGATTATTCACAGAAATCGTTGGGGAAACCGAATCCGGGATTGTTCCTACCAACATAGCTGCGCAGCACAGGTAGCCAACATCAACTTGTGTTCTATTAGCTATCATAGCCAGTCAGCTAACATTGTTAGCATCTCTAGGCAGTTATTAAAGAGGACTTCATTCGTTTTGAAGAATGTAGATTTATGCAATTCTTTGCGCCTGAGGACGAGTCTGAGGAGCAGTATTATTGGCCTTATTTTATTTATGAATGTAATGGCCTTGGTAGCACATTTGGCATCCCCAATAAACTGAAAGGGAGCGTTATGCAATTTGGAGGAGTTGGTAATATAACATCTTTGGTGTAGAAATGTGCTATGAAAGGTTATATAAATATACAAAGGTAATGCTAATATTGCTCTCGAGTGTTATAGTCAGTAGGAACGCCACCATCGCTTTGATTTTACGGGCATTTTGTGATTAGAGGGGACATTTTGCCACTGTTAAAGCTGCAATTCATATCCTTTGTTTTGCGTGAATAAAACGTTATTTTAATAACGGTTAATACAATTCAATAACTAATTGGTTGGTGGTGGTCTCCCGGCTCATCTCGGGTAGGGCCACTACTGCTTGAGGTAATAATGCACAGGGAAATAACTCTCCTTAAGTTCCAATACATGCTGTCCGTTATAGCTGAATGCAGAGTAATCTAGTAAGAGAGTGGTGACACGCTTTGATCTCGCCGCAAAGCGGGTACCTATGGGCGATAGTTCCAAACATTGCTCCTATGGCTGGAACTATTCCATTGAGATAGAATGAGCACTTCCGCATTCCATTGTTACAATGAGAGTCATTACTCTTACTAGATTACTCTGGCTGAATGTTACTGACTGTACGTTCTACTTCTAACACTATTAATAGTATTTGTTTACCATGCTTGGGTGTGAAGTAAGTAAACATTCGTGAGATGCCATCATGCCACTAGCCACTTATCAACATAACGGTACCCCCTGTTGGATTGTCAATGTCCACACCAAGAACACTCAGGCGTTGACACATATGGTAGCCCACCTGCCCTTGCCTGGCAGGTAAATAAAACTTTCGGGTAGGCGGAGTTTGCTTTATGGCCCCCCGACCGGGGCAAATGCTAATTTAATAGGGCCCAGGGGACGCAACTGTCTATAAACACAACAAGAGATATGTGTCTAAACACCTGAACGTGGCCAGAGCGCTCTGTCTTCCTTTGTTGAATGTGAATAAGAGCACTGTTTACCTATATGTGCTGTATTTACTGTTGCTACACTTAAAAGTAACAAGTGTGAACCGTGAACCCATAGTCATAGCTATGTAGGTATTTGTCATAAATTGAGGTAGGACATTGTTTATCGCACAGCCTCAGGAAGTTAAAAAATAAAAGATTATATTGGTAATGCACATTTTACCTAGCATTTTATAATGATGATTTACCTTTTAGGCAAATGGGCATGACCTTTGGGCAAGTAGAACATGATCTGTACTTCCTCTGAGACCTTAGTGTCTGACACTCTTAGTATAAATACTGTCATTAAAAATATGTGGATGGTGGAGTCAGTATGACGCCAATGATCACTTTCAGAGCAATTTGATGAATGAACTGACAGCCAATGACGTTCAACACATAATTGTTTGCAGAACGTTATCGTTCATCAGTGGAGGCTCACATCATTATAGTTGTCATTCTTGGTGGACAGCCTTACACTCAATGTATCGTCTATAATATAGACTGTAAAATAGCTCGAACCAGTGCTGATTATTTCGTTAGGACCCGCTACAGTGGTGTTCAATACGAACTTAACCGGGATGTGGAAACCTCTACTTCAATGCTCTACGAGTTGCTTAGCCATTAGCCAGTTATTCTGTCTCATCTAGAAGACTCGTACCCAAGGTAATACAAGCCATTCAAGGTATATGGGTTGTAAAGCCAGATACCTTGATTCGTATATGTTGACCTGTTGGAGATACCGCGTGCGTTGCCTGGAATCTCAGGTTTAGAAGCCATGGGAGCCGCCTTTTATGCTGTGCAAGTCTAGTGTTACGATGATGTCACAACTGTCTATATCCATCTTTGGAGTTTCTACATTAATCTGATGTCAGCGCTGGATATCGCTGTTGTCTCCATATATGGGACTATGGGTTATCCCATATATGGAACTCTAAGTGAAAGCCTTCGCAACATAGACTATATATTGTATACCAATTAGTTCCAAATTGTCTGGCTTACTGATGTTAGACTATCATTTGTAATTTCATTTGACTTGGCTTAAAATGATACTTTAAGCCATGTTGACATTTGTTTCAACACAACATCAGAAATTTGTTTTCACCAGAATTACTCTTAACCTCTGAGTTCACGCAGGTCTTACTCCCTAATCACTACTCCTGATGTACAATTGTACATGAATTAACATAAGTGGGTAGTTGCAGTATGGGAGGAGTGGATTGGACTTAATCTAGCATAATATTCTGTATTTTTTTTAATTTATATTGTGTAATGTGTATGGGTGTTGTATGCATGTTTTGAATTTTTTTCTTTGTACTATTACAGCTTAGAATGGAGTCCTCGCAGCAGTCAGGTCCTGATGCGGGCTCTCAGGAAGTCAACCCTGTATACTTGCAGCAGCTTAGAGAGCTGGACATCCCAGAGGAGGCTGCCAAGCAGGTACAACAAAATCATCTGCATCTAACAATAATAGCCTGACCTATACATATTTTATTAATCTGTTAATTATTTGTTTTGATTAATTTGCATAACCATAATAAACCATAACCAGTATTCACACGTCTTTTGTTTTTTTGTTTGTTGAGATTTTTTCTTCCCATTTGTATCTTTTTGTGTGCTATTATTTTCTTACAGGTGAAGCACCATGTAACAGTATTCATAGAAATGTACACAAGTTTAATCAAGTTGTGGAACACACTACCACTGCACCTTAAAAGGGCGACCTCCCTTGCTGTTTTTAAGAGCGAGTTGAAAACTTATTTTTTCAACTTGGCATTTGTTTAGATTTATCTAGCCGCAATTTGCAACTCTAGATTTTTTTATAATGGGATGTATCTAGAGTTGCAATACCCTCCATTGACTCCCCACTCATCATTTTGCGTTTGCGATCTGCTTGTCTTAAACGACGTTAAACTCACCAACATTGCAGCTGTAGTCCAAGCTTGAATTATTCTCTTTCAATCTGCAAAGCTTGTTTTTCATAAAAATCCCCCGTAGACATGTTATGAGCTACTTTCTGTCAAGAAATTCTGTGCAAGTGATTATTTTTCTAAGTGCTGGAGTTTGGAAGCGCTCGTCGTAAGTCACTGAACGTCCCTGCATGCATCTGTTTCGCATTTGCACATAATGCAGGAGGCAGCAGCGCGACCCCTTAATACAAACGAGCGCTTCCAAACTCCAACATTTCTTCTTCTTGACAGAAAGTAGCTCATAACATGTCTACGGGGGATTTTTATGAAAAACAAGCTTTGCAGATTGAAAGAGAATAATTCAAGCTTGGACTACAGCTGCAATGTTGGTGAGTTTAACGTCGTTTAAGACAAGCAGATCGCAAACGCAAAATGATGAGTGGGGAGTTAATGGAGGGTATTGCAACTCTAGATTCATCCCATTATAAAAAAAATCTAGAGTTGCAAATTGCGGCTAAGATTTATCTTGTGTTCATATTCAATGTTCTGATTTTCCTTACCATTTTTTCTTTTTGTATTGCTATTTTTATTTCCCAATTTGTATATACTTTGTCTTGTATTGACCTGCTTTTTTGTTTTTCGGCATTCCGCTGCTTGTTATTTGTTTTTATGTGAAGCACTTTATGTTGCATTTTATGTATGAAAGGTGCTATATAAATAAAGTTTATTATTATTATTGCCCCGCCACCCATTTCATTACGAATTTGGAAGTAGACAGCAAAGTAAGGGCATAGGGACAAAGTTGAACCAGTGTATGTCATTGTTGCAACTAGGGCACTACAGCTTCACCGCCTATCCGACTCAATAACTCAATTAAATTGCTCAGAAACTAAGGCATTTCCTACATTATTTTTGGTACACGCAGACCAGTTTTTGTGCGTCTGTGTGTACCAAATTTGAGATTTTTTGATTGAATGAGCATGGAATGTGATGTATGATGAACACGACACGACTGTGATTTTCATTTATTTATAACTTTATTTTTGTCTTGTCTTTTTTCACCACTCCAGGCACTCCTGCACACTCGCAATGTGTCTGCTGAGGAAGCGGCCATGTACTACTTCAACAAGCTGGAGAATGAGGTGCCCATAAGCTCCACACTGCAGCACTATTTTCCCTTGAAAATACATAATTTCTGTCAAGCAACTATGTTGCAGATGCACAAATTAGGCTTTAAACCTTGGTATATAAGCTCTCCTGGTCTGTGTCCATGCAGGAGGAGGGAGACGATGATCTCATGTTCAAGATGGTGTTTGTGGTGAACATGGACCTTGCCATGGGTGTTGGGAAGGTCAGTCTGATGGCACTGTATTATCATTCATATCTGTAGTGTGCTTATTGCTTAAATAAAATAGCCATGTGTTGTTTCAGTGACATTGAGTAGAGTGAAAATAAGCCAAAACTATTTTCAAGGGTTTCTCCTTGAAAGTTGAGTGAAAGATGTTCATTTTTGTTTTATTTTGGGCTGGGATTCAACTTGTAGGACATTTTTCAACCCACCTCTTTTCATTGTGAACTCATCTGGTGCATCTATTTCACCACTTAATTTACTTTAAGTTGAAAGGTCGGTCAAACGCAGGAGGTTATACATACTGAATTTGAACATTGCTATTTTGGAAGCTGTGTATTGGACAGGCTTGCAAGTAGTGTGTGCCATGTTTTACACAATGCATACGGTATGTCTATAGGTGGCTGCCCAGGTGGGCCATGCTGCTGTGGGTCTGTACCAGGCTCTGCAGGAAAAGAACAGCTGGAGAGAGATGGCCTGGAAATGGGACCATGGCGGGTAAGTCTGTGCCACTAGAGAGTAGATGGTTGTTTACAGGTGGCATCAATGTATTGGCCTAACCTTTCATTTGGTGGTTTCCACTGAAAACAGTTTTTAGTTAGTTTACTTTGTTAATTGACTGCAACATACCACATATTCAATAGAACACAATCACAGCTTTGCTGTTAAAGAAGTAGAAAAACAACGGCAACATTGATAAAAGTGAAAATGTGTTTCTTGCAGAGCAAAGAAGGTGGTTGTACAGGGGACCAATATGGCTCACCTCCTAGAGCTACAGGCTCTGGCAATGAGCCTCAGCCTGCCTACATACCTGGTCCAGGATGCAGGCCTCACCCAGGTAAAGGCAATATGCTGTCATTATAGCAATGACGTTGTTGGAGCATCATATTATACATGGCATGTTAACACTTTGAACGTGTTTATCTGTATGATAAAAAGGTAAGGGGTAGAAAAACTGTGTTCAAAGAAAATGTATCGTAATATTTAACAAACAATTTATTCATCCGTGCACTGCGGCGGGTCTTTGGCAGGTGGAGGCGGGGTCACGCACTGTCCTGGCCATCATGGGCGAGGAAGAGATGGTGAACAACGTCACTGGAAGTCTAAAGCTGCTCTGACAGACTGTTACCCAACACTGCACATCCATGCAGTGCCAACAGGCAACCAGCAGAGGACAGCATTCCTCAGCAACAGGAGGGTCTTGGCATGCAAGTGTGCAACAACAACCTTAGAAAAAACAGAAAAAAGGGGGGAAACAAGACATGACACAACACCAGATGCTAAATACGCTCAGCCATTTTTATTTTTTTTCACCCTTGGTTCCCAATCTGAGCTGGAAACATTGGGAGAGCAGTGGGGAAAGTGAACTGGAGCCTCATCTAGGAACACGAAGGCATTTTAAATGATTTCTAAAGTTCATATTTATCTTTTCAAACAGGGACTTAGTTTTTGTTTAGATATAGAACAGAGCCATTGCTATAGCAAAAAGTTAAAAAATAAAAATAAATAAAATAATAATCTGAAGATTTAATCTGAAGATTTAAAACAAAAGCCCAAATCAGTTTTCTGCTTTCAAATATGGAGGGGAGAATAGGCCATAGCATTTTAGTGGTTGTCCAATGTTGCTTTTATTGATATTCAAAGAGTACATATTACATAATTGTAATGAAATCCTGAATAGATATAGGATCTCCCTGTGGAAGTTACTACTCCTCAGTGAAGACTACTTTACTGATGAAACTTTAAAATCCATTTCAGACATTTAAATGATATTGTGTATGTATGCAACTTTTCTCCCAAAGATCCCTGCCCTATAGAAACAATAACATCACATATTGTCAGCAGGCCCTCTTTTGTGTTTACATACTGTATGTCTGTGAAGGCCATATACTGTATAATCTGTGGTGTGCCATCCTTAACGTTCTGCGCAATTACTGAACTTTACATATTGTTTTTCTTTATACAAAAGAAACCTTGATGCTATTCCCAGTTATAATTCCTGGAGTTTGTGAAGTTAAAGGTGAGGATCTCTAATGGAATGAAAACTGCTACTTGGTCAATGCTTGTGCTGGGCCCAACTTTATGCACTAATTGTGATTGATAACAGTTGGTTTACACTAGTTTGTATACTTTAAAACTTTGGCAAGCGCAAATGTATTTTAAGAATGTGCGTATGACAATTGTGAAAGAGTAGGTAAAGATGGTCTTAAAGATAAATATTCTTAAACATGCATTGTGTGATGTGATGTACTGTTTGTTCCACTATGTTACTGCAAAGAGTACTACTATGTTGTGGGCATAAGGTGCCACTAACTTTTATTTTTAATGGTTCTTTCAGAAAAGAAAGGAAAAAAGGCTATGTCACGCATGCAATATGAAATGTGTATATGCTCTGAGACCATGAAAATAACATAACCATATCCATTTTAATGTGTGCGCACATTGATACCTCCTGTGTTATAAACATTTGTTTTGTGTTTTACATACTATGGAGACTATTAAAAAATGCCTCCAGACCAACTGTTAAATATACGGATTTGTCTTTTCCTTGTGGGTTACTGGGGAAAAATAGCTCTTTGCACTTAAAGAGAAACAAACTAAACTAACAAATTAAACTGCTTTGTTTTATCCTAAACGTTGTGGTTGTGCCACGTTTATCACGGGGTGGTGGAGGTTGTTACGATCCTCCTTGGTTAGGCAGGGGGTCATGTGACATGGTAATTATGTGCTTTTTCGCCGCAGTAACAAAAGCACTGTTGTGAAACACGTCCTTTCTCTGCTGTTTAGTTGCAGGGAAACTTGTAAATTGCTCTTTAATAAGAAATCGTATCACATGTCATTGTTAATGTGATAGGCAAAGCTGCAAGTGCAAGCACGTTTTTTTAAATTTTATTTAATAGTGCAATATCATAGAAAAATGAAAACAACGTCTGCATACCTATTTTGTGCTGTTGGGTACAAATGTGAAGGGTCATAACTACGTATTAAATCCAACGGACCATAATAAATCTATGTTCGACCAACCGAGAACGTTTCACTACACATGTAGATATAAGTCTAAATTGGCATGTTCATGGGAATGTAAACACTACCACAGCTTTGTGTGATAAACATGTCTATGGCCAACGTCACGGTGTTTTCACTATTCTTTTTTTAACAACTACGCAGCGCTGCTGCCGCTGCAATATCACCATTGTATGCGGCTTTCTAATCTTGTCAGATGTTGTCAATCTTGCCAGACCACTGCAACAAATGACGTGGGCATTTATCACCTCAGCCAATCCAAAGTCGTCCCCAAGTCCCATGATATGGGAAATAACCAATGGCATGTCACTATGCCTATTCTTTAGGCACAGTGACAGACATTTAGTATTTTCTTCCATGTCCCAGTTTACTTTGCGTATTCATATTACTTTCTCAGTTTTACACGACCTTGTTAATCCAATGGTAGGCTAGTCGCACAGGTCGACTCGAAACGAATAGTAGTGTGACTGTGAGTCTCTCAGCCTCCTGCTCTATGAACTAGGGGGAAAAAATCACATGATAAACCATGATCACATTATTCCTGTAAAACTCACTGGAATAGTTTGATGAATAGCAAACCATTGATGATAAGGTTTTCGCTTGTGTCAGTCCTTAAATTGTGTAAGCCTTCAAGTGTATGAAAACGGAAAATACTTATTTCTACAGCAGGGCATTAAGAGTAGGAGGGACCAGTAATACATAGACGCAACCAAAGAGCACTGGTCAATTTCCCTGTCCAATCCCTTACCAGATCCTACAAGAGCGACACCTCATATTCCATTCATTTCACTTAGGTGGGGCTGACCCAGTGGGCTGACCCTACCTCTGTTGTCCCTGGTGCTGGGCCCCAGAGACCCCGTGTAGCTAAGGTTTGCTACTATGTTTCGCTATGAACCGAAGGATTTTCCACGAAAGATACCCTCAAATACAAAAAAAGCAACATAATCCCACTATAGAATGAAAATCAATTCCACGGCATTTGCATTTAATATCGACCATTTCCCCAAATTTGAAGGCACATATCCGATCTTTGTGTCATATTATTCCCCGAATCCATCCACACTCGCTGTCTTGCCTGTGTGCCACCACCGGTACACATTGCATGATTGAACTGACTATCTGCACCCCTCCTAGGCACAAATTCACGCCCCTGGTTGCGTCGAGGGGCAAAGAAAAAAAACGATGGTCCAATCACATCCTTACAAATCTATTTCGCATCTCGACTGACACTTTTCTGACCAATCATTTGAAAGAGGCTGGACTTCAACACAAGGCCCGCCCAGAGCCCGCCCAACGAAGGAGCCCCTGCATGGTCGCCTAGGAAACCCCGTGGCTTGGTTGTGTGTCAGTTTCGCTGCCTGGGACCCGCGGTCGATGCCGGTGAGGAGGGGGATGGGCGCCTCTGCGAATGTAAGGACCCGAGACAGAATCAGAGCCCTATATCACATAGAGCAGCATATACCCCATTTATAAATATCGACTGTATATATATAAAAACAACACTACAATAAATGGATTAAATCACGATGGATCTGTTTTAGACACTCAATGGAAGTGCTGTGCCCGACCAGAACAGGGAATTTAACTTTACGCCCGTGCGTGGGGGACACTGAGAAGTTTGTTTCCTACCCCTGGAGAGGGAGCTACTTTTAAGGGCAAAGGATACAGGACAGACCGAGGCCGAGGTACAGGCCTTGTCATCTGGTTGGATTTGATGTTGGATTATTCGAGAGACTGCCTATCACACATGAAAATATATTATTTGTACCGGGTTGGAATGTCTCTTTAGGTGAGTGTTTCAACTTACATATTTGTACGTGTTAATGTGTTTAATAACGGTATCTTGTCTGCAGGCTAAAACATAAATACAACACGCTGACCATATATTCCCAACCAAGCCAACATAGCCAGCGAGCTAACAACTTAGCCACTTAACTACTACACGTACATTTGAGTTATTTGAACGACTTGGTGGCTCTGACTGTAATTTCTCACAGTTCCAGGTGGATTGCTAGCTGACTGATAATGTTCCCATGTCAGGGTCTGCTTAGCAGGGCTACAGTTGACTGTCTCTGGCCTGATCTCCCATGGTTTTCGATTAGGTCCCCATATCAATGCTTGTCACCTGCCTTGTTTGCCAACGTATCCACATAATGTCTGATACCAATGTCATGCAACCGTGTTTCATAAAGTCTTTGACACCATACTGCAACAGTTTCCAGGAGTTTTGAGTTTGACTCAACTAACGTTAGTTCAAGTAATTCAGTTGATGTTATTCACCTCAAACAACTCCCAACTACAGCTAATATTATTACAAGTAGATATATTTCATTCGTTTGGTTTCAAGACTACAAATGGCGAGTAGATTGTATTTGACTCTAGTAAATACCACCTGGTTGGTAGTTAGGACTCTAGGTTTGGCCACGTTTTGATAATGTTGCTGCTGCAATGGCCTAACATACCCTACCTCCACTGTCAAAACAACACGAGCAACACATCTTGTATTTTATTCACCTCAAGCTTCACTTGTTTGATCTGAGCATGATATACATGCACCCCCAGGCTTGTTGCATTGGCATACTGGGTTAGATAATATGAAAACTTAGGTTACAAGTTATATATATAATATATATATACATTATATACATATATATATAAAAATAGATTAATTGTTGTTTCCTGTGAGTTATTATTGTGACCCTAAGAAACTGTCGAATTTAGGTGGTTTCTAGTGCATTTGGACATCGACATGCCAGGAAAGTTGCGTTTGTTTATTGGCGTGTCCATCTCAGGCTGTTAGCAGACATGGTTAACAATGCTACGCTAGCCGGTTAGCTAACTTTTTGGATGTTTTCCAATTGATTGTGTCCTTACTTAGAGCCAGTATTTCACAATACAGCGAATGTGATCACATTCGTCTATAGGTGACATATTGAGAAATCCCATTTAGCACCGTATGGTTGAGCTGTTGTACGCTATTTGTGATTTTTACACACATGTAGTCGTTTTAATCGTGTTCATTTGGTGATTGTAAATATTCTTGACTTCACTGAGGATCCTGGTGGTGGTGGTGGTGTGTTTTAGGGGTTTTCTTTCTGTGTGGGACTCAAATGAGCAGATATGTGGAGTGGAGTGGTGACTTGCTTTTCTCATTCGTCTTCACCTCCCCCACCTTCCAACCCCCAACCTCTGTGGTGGTTCAACAGAAATGGGTGGTATGTTACTTTGAGGGGAGCTCGCGTTTCCTTTTTTAGACTCCATTTTTTTTAAATTCAACATGTGAGTAGCTGGTAGTGGTGGCATGATTACGGCTTAGTTTCGGCTGAAACCTCTAATCGCCGTGTACCCGACTTTCGTTTTTTCTCTTCATATAAAGCATAACGCTGTTTGATAAATCACGGGGTAACGACGTTGACTGAAGTAGCTTTCTTTTAGATCACCCTGGTTGTCCTGATTTGGGTCTCTTCTCTTAAGGGCCGTTCACCCCACTGACTGAGTGAGCTCTAGAGAGTAGTAGAGACTAACTATACATCTATTGTTTTGTAAGTCAAGTGGATGGTGGAGTCCACACCAATATGTAGTTGTAGTTCTTCTTTACCATACTTTAATCAATGCATCATGGCAATGGCCCATGACTGCTTTTTTTTCTTTTTTTTTTTACACAACTAGGCATGGCAACATCTGTCCATTCAACTGACTGCTAACATTAGTTAACTTGCTCCATGGAGACCTGTCTGTCCAATGTGTCCATAGACCACCACACTTGTTTTTCCTCCCTCTTTTCACACAGCCCTAGTTTAACCTGTCTAGTGGCTAGACCAATGAATGTGCCACCGGATGTGTGACGAACTCGCCATGACTGTTTTGTGTCTGACGTGTCATTAATATATATCTTTTTTTAGGATAGATGTATTCTGTTGTTTGCTTACACTCCTAAACGTTTCTACGTTGTCCCAGTAGGTAAATTAATGAATGTCCTCTGTGTAATGTAATGTGAATTCTGTACTGTTGCTAAATATTTGTACTTTGACCTGTGACCAGGTCACTACTCGAGTACTCGGGTGTGTTGTAGCTTAACTCCATAAACAAGACATTTCCCTTTAATAAACCTTTGTAAGTCGGGAGGCGGTAAGCACAATTTTACGAGAGCACTGTCTTTTTTTCTTTTTCTTTCCCTGAGCAGTTGTCGACCTTGATTGAAGAATACAAAGATTACACCCGTGGTCAGTTGGGGAGTGTACAGCCTGCACCAAATGTTTTGGTTGATCTTGAAGCCTCTTGGTATCCAGATTGTAGTGCAGGGGGCCTTGTTTTCATTGGTCAGGGCTCACATTCTCTGAATATGTTTCGCATCTTTTAATAGCTTGTGTGCAGTGCAGCCTGCCATCCTGGCCACTCATAACCATTGGAAACATGAGCCCCCCAACACTCCCCCTGGCCTGACCCCTTCTTGTTATCTAGAACAAACGCTGTGCTCACTAGCAGAGACAAAGACGAGTACACAGCCCCTAAGAAATGATAGGAGAATTTGGGACGCAGGCACAATGGTGTGCTTTCTTAGCTTAACCTACTATACTGGGAGCTGAGAATGCACTGCCTGAGTTGCTGCTGCGCTGTGAATAAACCAGCCATATGTATATATGGGCCTATCATCAACCAGCCTTATGTTACGCAACAGTTAAGCATAAAAGTGTTAGGAGTGTTAAGTGAGAAGGGCATACGGAATAAAGTCTTACTACATTGTCTGGTAACATGTCTTTGAGAGCAACACTGTACTGTGTGTGTGTGTGTGTGTGTGTGTGTGTGTGTGTGTGTGTGTGTCTCTGTGTGTCTGTGTGTCTCTGTGAGAGAGTGAGTGATGTGGAATTCCCCCCAATGTGGGCCTCAGAAAACTTTGGAGATCTGAGGAATGTGCAGACGGGCAAGGTTACTGTGGCCCAGTTCTCCTTAGATCTTCACTAAGGAAGCATGGTTTCTCCCTTCATGTCATGTGCATTTCATGCCAAGTTGTCATAAATTCAACTAACCAGGTGCTCAGTTAACATTCCCTTTGAAAATGAAGTAGTTATTATATTGTGAAGAAGAGTGTGTGTGTGTGTGTGTGTGTGTGTGTGTGTGTGTGTGTGTGTGTGTGTGTGTGTGTGTGTGTGTGTGTGTGTGTGTGTGTGTGTGTGTGTGTGTGTGTGTGTGTGTGTGTGTGTGTGTGTGTGTGTGTGTGTGTGTGTGTGTGTGTGTGTGTGTGTGTGTGTGTGTGTGTGTGTGTGTGTGTGTGTGTGTGTGTGTGTGTGTGTGTGTGTGTGTGTGTGTGTGTGTGTGTTGCTTGTACAAGAGGGAGTGAAGCAGGATGCTGGCCCATTTCCAAAAGAGGAAGGCAGGATTCTATCTCAGTGCAGTCTGCTCAAGGGGAAAGGGAGAGGGGGATGTTGCTGTGAGGAATAGGAAGAGCGGCGGAGAAAAACGTCCTTTTTAGCTTGCTATTTGCATGCTGATGACACTGTCATTACATGGGGGGCAGGTGTAGCTATTGACATGTTAATGATGTGGCATGTGTGTTTTATTTGTCAGTCAAGTCGGCAGTTGTCAATCTATAACTATGTGGATATGGGTGAGTGATTAAAGAGTAGCACAGAGAGATGAACTTGAATTTATCTACATGAAATCTCAAATTTCTAACTTGATGATTGTATGGTGGCCTATTGGCAAATTATGCTGGCTTGAGAAACCTTTTCAAAAGCATTGTATGAATTTAATCTGGGCCATGGCAATTTAGTGTGTTCTTTAACTGTTTTATTTTCACGACAGCAGAAAACAGGGCATTCATATTTGGTATTTCCTTATTTTATTCCATCAAAAGTTTTGCTTGTGCCTCTGTTCTGTTATCATTCCCTTTCCTTCTGATTCTACCCTCTCTTGAGTCTCTTCAGCAGCGTCTCTAGTTGTGTGTGACTGACTGTGTTGCTGGCTGGCGGCTTGTACAATGGGGTTAAAAACAAGTCGCTGTGACGCCTGCCTCTTTAGTGCCGTCCTATTGGCTCAGACACGCTGGAGCTGGTCCAATGGGGTGTGTTGATTCCTCAGCACAGCCTCTGCACAGGGGGAGCAGTGTTGCAGAGTGCTCTGCTGGGTAATTCTGTTTTGTGCCGAGGAGCAAGGCTTCTTGGGAGAATAATGGAGGAGGAGGAGGAGGAGGAGGCTGGGAAAAAAACAAGGCTGGGAGAGGCAGGCGAGCTACGTAATCATCTCTCTCTCTCTCCCTTTCCTTATGTCCTTTCTTTCCTTCCTTTTTATTGCACCCTCATGTTCTGTCCTTCACTCTTTTCTCTCTCTGCCTCTCGAAGAGAACATGGTCTTCCTTTGGTAGCTAGCCAAATGTTAGTGCAGGGGGGGAAAGCCTTGCTGTAAGAGTTTCCTCCTTTGAGAAGAAGAGGCAGCCATTTTAGGTTTTTACCAATTCTATCCATCCCATAAGACCTGTCTGTCTCCCCTGTGTATTGCAAACAGTACAGTAAAGGAGTTGAGGCTGAACATGGTAAGATCAGCTTTGTGCTGGTGACACGAAAGATGGTCAAATATAATCACTTTGATCTGCCTCATGCTTGCAGTGTCCTCAAAACACGACGACTGCAAAAACTGCAGGCACATTTCTGAGCTTGTTTGCTCAAAGGGTGTTGTCAGAAGGGGGAGGGGAGCAAATAAGGAAATAGGAATGAAGAAAAACAACCCAGGAGAGCTTAATTTGCACCGATGTCAAGCTACTCGCCTAACCCTTTCACAGTCAGCTACCCTATTTTATAATGCAAGACAGCAGTGTTAAAAGACGAAAACAAAAGGGGAAATGGCCAATGCCAAGTCTTTCCTGTGTTCCCATTCCCAAGCCTACCCCCTCCTGACTCCTATCACCTGGAGCCAAAATTATTCCTATTGGGGAAGAGGGGGATATGATTGTTTTAGTTACCCCATTTAATTTTATTCAGTTTTGGGTTTCAGTCATGTAACCTATACAAACTGGTTGAAACTTGAATGGCACACTACCTGTGAACCTTTTGAACCCAGATTTGTTTCCTCACCAAAACCTGGCCGTTGTTCAAAGCACCATTTTGCTCCAATAAAGTCCCCTAACCACAGCCCTATGTGAGTGTGAGAATGAGAGAGATACGTAGGTAGGTAGGTAGGTAGGTAGCAGAAGAGAGTGAGACGACAGAAGCTGCAGCTATTCAAAATGGTTGCCCAGCCTCAGTTATTCTTTTCTCCTTAACTGAGTGACACCTCTGAATATTGTTAGTACACGTCTATGTACGTGTGTTGAGTGTTGCGTCGAGGTGGAGCCAGGGCCGACCCCTCTGCCAAAAGAGGAAATGGAAATGTCATGTAAATGTGTTTGTCATGCAGTGTCACATGGTGAAGAAGAGACAATCTGTATGGCTGGCTCTGATGCGTCTCTCTTATGCCAGTGCAGGAGCTTATTTTACACAATTTTCCTCATTCATTACTTCATGTCAAAAATAAATCCAGCCTCCCCATGTTTTAAGGGACAATCCAGCTTAACCAACCGTGCCATTTCTTGAGTGCTAACTGTGTGACCTATCACATTGGAAACTAAGTCACTAAAGTCACACATTTTAATATGGCATTATGGTGCGCTACTCCTTTTTTTTCCTTCTTTCGTTAGCCTTGCAGTTGCGTCAGTCTCGGCCAGGTTCTCTCTTCAGTAGCAGGGCAGCCAGCTCTGTTGTGACTTGGTGGGGGATTGCAAGTCAGACGGGGCTAGTCAAGTCCAGAGCCTTAGAAAAAACAGAGTTCTGCAAACTCCGTTGACTTCATGGGGCCTGCGTAATGGCGGCATGTAGCGCTACTGGGGACGGCTGCGCTCTCATGGAGAGCCTGATTAGGGACAGTTTGTGCGCCGGATGTTGACAGACTGCATGGCTCCGTCTTTTTGGCAAATCTAGAACTTCCTGTTTGAGAGCTAGCAAATTTAACAACTTTTTTACGTTATTTAATTACTTATTTTTACACAGAAGCATAATGTGTGTCTTCACCATAACTGTAATGTAAAAATAATACTAATAATGTAATGTAATAATTATTTAATTTACGACGCTTTATTCTGAAAGCAACCGGATGTCTTAAATTTGCTAGCTCTCAAACAGGAAATTCTAGATTTGCTAAAAAGACGGAGCCATGCAGTCTGTCAACATCCGGCGCACAAACTGTCCCTAATCAGGCTCTCCATGAGAGCGCAGCTGGGCGCCCGAGCGCTTCCGGGATCACGTGACCGGGCTGTTCCGTGCCCCCTCAATAACGCAACTCTTCTATTATATGGCTCTGGTCAAGTCCAAACAGGCAGCGTTAGCTCATTCATACCTCCCTTTCCTTCCCTGCGTTACTTCGGAGCCACGCACAGACAGCGACTGATCTGTTTGCTCTGAAACAGATGATTGATTTTGTGTCACGCTGGCCCTTCTGTCCACCTCTCTCCCTGTACCCCCCCACCTCCACTCTATGGCACCCGCTAGGCCTTTGTTTTCCATTGTGCGACTCTCATCCACGGTCTGGTCCCGGTCCATTCAGGCAGCTGGACATTGTTGTGTTAATAGGAGGGCCGCAATGCGCTCCCAGGACGTTGGCTTGACCGCTCGCTCACCATGAGAACAGACCCATCATGGCTACAATAAAAAAAATTATAATAATAAGAAGGGGGTGTAGTGATGATATATCATATAACCCCTAGCATGGTCCCTTGAAATATGTGTGTCAGTGGATATGGTATCGCTCATTCACATTGTTAGTTGTTACATAAAGGCAGATGAATATACCCTTACAGCCTAACTATACCTATGTATTCACGGTTCAAACTTCAAAGTAGCACGCTAAAGGAAGTCTTACTGCATATCGATGTCTTTGTGTTATTACTAGTTAGAATGGCCGCCCACACATTCTGACATGTGGGGAGAGATTTTAGATCCAGTATCTGCCGCAGACGGATCTTGCGCTGTGTAATTGTTGGGGGACAAGGATTGGGCTACTGTGGGAAGGTACGGTAGTCTTCCCAAAGCATGCAGCTATCATTTAGTCTGGTAGTTTTTTGTTTTTGTGGAGAGCACTGGCACGAAGACTTGTTTTCAGATAGATGTATCACTGCTCTTTTAGGTCCATATGTATGTGGTCTGATTTAATGTTTTTGAAAACACTTAGATTTTCTTTGTTAATTTATTTAGAATCATGAATTAATTTGGAATACAATACTAGTCTAGCCTACAATACATTGTAAGATTAAATTCAGCTGTGCCTGGTAGGCTATGTGCAGGCATTCTCGTCAGTGTTCAGTCACCACACGATCGCACCAACACATCCATCATGTTTTTGGTTTTTTAATCATGATTTTATTAATTGTTTTATTACCTAAACATGTTAGTCTTCCAGATTGTTCTTGACATATTTGTGTGCTTGCTGATGTGAACGAAAGCTTGAATGTGTTAGCAGTAGCACCTTTGTGATTGTGTCTGAGTTGAGTGTGAATAATCTAAAATGAGCCATCTTTTTTTCTGTGGCCATCCACAGATTTGTATTGAAGCCAGGGCATATTCATTTGTCTGTGCTCCATATTCAATTTCCTCCCCCTGTATCTCAGCGAGTGAAACTCGACATTCACAGAGACCAGGCGAGGCAGATGTTTTCATATCCTGCCTCAATGGTGTGTTTGTGTGTGCGTGTGTGTGTTATTGGGGGTGGGGGATTTGTAGACGTGATGCATTATAGAGTCCTGCTTATAGATGCGTGTGCTCAAATTCTTTACCTTTTGGTTTGACTGTATTTACAACTGTGATGGTTGTTTCACTCGCCAAAACTAGATTTGAATTGGAAACTGTAACTGAAATGGTACTGTTTTTCACCTGTTTGTTACAAGATTCTCAATAAACAAAAATGTGGAAAACCCACTTGTACCATAGACCCACTAACAAATCAGTGTGCGTATAAGAAGGTTGTTCAGATGCGACAGAGAAAAAGTGTGTGTGTGTCTCTGTCTTCTTGTTCTTCCACTGTTTGTCTCTCAGGGGAAGGCATTATCTGCTTCTAACCTTCTGTCTTATTGGCTAGTAGCACAGCAAGGTCATTGAGCCAGCAGCAGTAGTAGTTGGTGAATGACATGCTGCCTTAGGCTATTTCCCTGTTCCCTCTCTGTTACTTCGGGGGGTTTCCCAGTGGAAAAAACCCTGTCCTCTGCACCTATATGAATGAGTAGGCCTATACGCTTATGATCTCCTGTTTCAGTCATTCTTTCAACTCCTGTGTGTGTGTGTGTGTGTGTGTGTGTGTGTGTGTGTGTGTGTGTGTGTGTGTGTGTGTGTGTGGTGTGTGTGTGTGTGTGTGTGTGTGTGTGTGTGTGTGTGTGTGTGTGTGTGTGTGTGTGTGTGTGTGTGTGTGTGTGTGTGTGTGTGTGTGTGTGTGTGTGTGTGTGTGTGTGTGTGTGTGTGTGTGTGTGTGTGTGTGTGTGTGTGTGTGTGTGTGTGTGTGTGTGTCCTACTGCCTAGTAGTGCCTGCCTACCTATTTTTAAGTGGTGCAACCACTCTTAGAACCAGCTCCTATGTCTCTCTGTCCGTGTGTTTAGGGTACCTACAGGGGGCGCTGTTGCACCTCTCACTTCAGACAGGTCTGATTTTGAGTGGTGCAAACCACTCCAACAACTGGCTTTGTACCCATGTTTGTTCGTACCAAATAAATCACACCCGTGT
This sequence comes from Electrona antarctica, assembly GCF_951216825.1. NCBI lineage: Eukaryota > Metazoa > Chordata > Actinopteri > Myctophiformes > Myctophidae > Electrona > Electrona antarctica. The sequence goes on along the minus strand of NC_136790.1, from coordinate 25,557,121 downwards.
GAACTGAGTGGTGTAAGGTCTTATATAGACTGATCAGCTGTGGTCTGACGTAATGTCTGATGTAATGAAATCACACCCGTGTGAACTGGGTGACCATAGCAACCGTGCTCATTTTTTGAGCACAGACAGACAGACTAACAAAGCCAGTTGTAGGAGTGGTTTACACCACTCAATAACAAAGCCAGTTGTAGGAGTGGTTTACACCATTCAAAAATGAGCATGGTTACTATGGTCACTGACATTACGTCTGACATTACGTCGGACCAAAATAAGACCTTGCACCACTCAGTTCACACGGGTGTGATTTTTTTAATTCTATCAGTACTTTATTTTTGTCTACCAGGTTATGGTGAGGTGTGGTGTTCACTTTCGGTATACGTGTAGTGAGTGCCTGTGCATTTTCTTGTGTGTTGTAATTAATTGTCGGTCCGTCCCTCCCGCGATGACGACACGCATACACCATATCACCCTGGGGACTCATTTACATATTAAAAGGAATAAAATATTTTTATCGCAGGGCGGTACAAGGGGTGTTACTGTTGAGCAGCATCTGAAGAGAGTGGCGTGTGCGTGCGTGCGTGCATGCGTGTGTGTGTGTGTGTGTGTGTGTGTGTGTGTGTGTGCATGCATATTTGTGTCCTCAGGCTGCTCTCCAAAATGGCCTCTCTTCTAGTGGAAGTGAAAAGACTTTGTAGAGCCTGCTCGTAATATGAGCCCTGTATTCATGGTTAGAAGAGCAAGGAAGGGAGGGAGCTAGGGAGGCAAAGAAAGGCTTTCCTTCTTCGGAATTTACCTCCTCGGTACACCGTCTGTCTGTCTTGGAAGAGGCCCAAATAGTGAACTCCCTTTGTGGGCCAGAGTAGGGAACACTCGGCAGCTCTATTTTAGTGAGGCATGGATCACCCACACGGCTAATAACCAGCCAAGTGGCTTTTCATACGAACCGGCTCTGGTTGGACACATTGCACTTTGATGCTATCTTGGGTTATGTGTCACTGTCACCAACTGTGTTAACTGTTTATATTGACCCTCCTGCTCCAAGCATGTTGCATAACCAGTCCCTTTGTCTCCTTTCCCCAGTTAACAAACTGGATGTCTATGCGGAAGGTAGTGCTGAGACACAATTAGACTGGGGCGGTATTATCACGGTATTTACGGACTAGGCTTGTGCCAACTGGTGTTTTCTTATGCCGCTATGAGGGCCATTTATGAAGATGTAAAGAACATGAGCAATGAGGGTGGCGAATCAATTGTAATGAATAATAAACGGTGTATGTGACAACCACCACAGTGCTGGCGATGTTATCGTGTATCACCGATTTATAATGGCCACAAATGGACACAATTCCGAAATCTTCTAAATGTTCTAAATGTCTATTTCCCAAAATAGGATTGTTCTTGTGATACAGTTGGATGTAAGGAAAAAAGGACCTTTCACAACATCTTCTGAATTAGCCTAATAATATACAGTAGTACATTGGAGATTTGATGTGCTGCCCATGCAGGCTATGCATAAAGTGCTACTTAGATTGAGCAGATCCTGGTATTTGACTTGTTCCACACACCATCTTTCTGAGTGTTTTGCCAGCGCTGGTGTGTGAAGCAGGCAGCAGCACACCTCAGCTTTTCCTCAGTATCCAACTCGGGGCACTGCCTTAGATTAACTTAATAAAGCATGTGTATCTTTGCTTACCCCACTCTGTCTGTCTAATTAATAGAACCAGGCTGCCATTCTGTGTGCGATTCACAGTGACTCAGTGAGCATGGTGAACTGACCTTGACGTTATTGGAAGTCTCCAGCCCTGCTATGGTTGCCTTGGCAGTGGAGAGTGAGATTGGCAGCCAGCTCGTAGCTAGGGGTACTACAACAGAAATGTCATGCATCTTTCTTGACGCCACTGCTGTGGATAGTTTCTCCTCATAAACCATTATAATCGTCTATGTCTCGCGGCTTTTGGGCAGGCTGGTTTTCTTTCGAGGGGTGGGGACAGGGGGAGGGTATGTCAGGCTCTTTTTTTCCTCTCAGTATTGTACTCTCAATTTTCTGTTGTGTAAGGTAACCACATACATTTGGCCCGGTGTTGTAGTGAATGTGAATCGGGTAGCATTTGTGTGTGGGACCGTGTTTCTTTGTATGCGGTTTTGGCCGGAGGATGACCTCAGTTCGCTCCGAGCCAAGTCCTCTTCCTCACCGAGCGTGTGAAAGGAGCATGGAAAGCCCTGTTCCTCCTTTTTTTTTGCAGCTGGAGTTGGAGCTCGCTAGCTGTGCGTCTGCCTGAGCGGATGAGTGAGTGAGTGAGTGAGCGAAGGACAGCGACAGAGAGAGATTGGAGAGTGGAGTGGAGTGTGGGTCAGTGTTTCAGCAGTGCGCGCGATCACATGACAAGAGCCCAGCCTCATGCTGGATGACTCACCCCTCCGGGCTGTCTGGGAGAAAAAGCTACCCCCGTTGGTTCTCCATGGTACTGCATCACCTACGATACAGGCCCAGTATTGGCGGGGGGAGGGGGGGGTCTCAGCCAGGCAGCCGCTGGTTGTTTTTCTGGCCTCTGAATAGTTTTCCATTGTTACTGGAAACCTCTGTAAGAGATGCTCCTATCACCCTTTGTCTTGTATCAAGTTATTGTTATTTGAAAAGAGAGCAAAGAAATCTCCCTGATACTCCCTCCATATAGAAAATCTTCTTTGTCAACGTGACTCAGCAAATTTGGATGTTCACTAAGGATATTAGGAATGTTTGCCCATGTACATTTATGTTCTTTGAGATTGTATTGACTGTTTCCCTGTCATGTGTTCTTCAGCTGAAACAGTCATTGGTGTAATGGGCCGGAGCTGAATCCAGCTCACTAAGGCAATGTGGTGTTTTCTATGCTCCAACCAGTATAGAACTAGGTTTCAGAGTAGCGAGGACTAAAAACTATTGATCACTTGTCCAAAGAGCTGTTTTCTGCTTTTGAGTACTGCATCTTTTAACGTTATATATTATTAATTCATGAATCTGTATTATTCATTGATAATTTGCCCCTACTGAGTAGGGGCAAATTATCAATGAATAATACAGATTATGTGTGGTGCTATGGTGGTATGGTGATAGCCATGGTCATGGTTTACATACTAGTTATTGATAAATAAAATAAAATGAAACCGAAATGCATGGAAAAGAGCAGTGAAAGCAGTGTTTGTCATGCCACACAACATGATGGCTCATGCAGCTTTCGCTGATAATTTGCCTATACCAGTGGTTTTCAACCAGTGGTCCGGAGACCACCAGTGGCCCTTGAGGGGGTTCCAGGTGGTCCCCAAATAAATGATGGAGAGTTGGTATCCAAATGGACCCTTATAGATCAATTCTTTATTGTTATTTTGATCAACATTTGCCTGTTATCTCTCCTATGGCACCACATTAACATAGCATGGAATTATGGACAAAATCGTATCCAATGACCAAAATATTCGAAGACCTTGGGCTAAATGTCATCAAATGATGGTCCGTGGCTCAAAAATGTTGAATAAATTGTGGACCTTAATATGAAAACGGTTGAAAACCACTGGCCTATACCCATTGCCTGTGTGTGTGTGTGTGTGTAAAGCTAATAGTCTCTCGTCCTGTCCTTCAGGTCTCCCCATGTCCGTGAGCCGTGGGCTGCGGCTCAGCGGCACCCCACCCCTGGAGTGGTCTGACGCTGCGGTTGGGACTCCGTGACCCCCAACCCCCTCCCCCCCCTCCCTCCCCCCATCCCTCCCCTCCCCTCTCCCCTTCCCCTCTTCCCCACACTCCCTCGCGTCGCTGTGCTGGACGTCATGAGCATAGTAATCGCGCTGGGAGTCACCACACCTGAAACGTCTTACTCAGATATGGCTGCTGGATCAGAGTGAGTATATCCTACCTGGGTGAAGGAGTGGGGTGGGGCGGGGCACAGTTGTCATGATGAAATCTCGCTTTACAGGCTGTAGGAGTTCTGTGTGTAATGTTGGACATTATCCTGCTATCCCCTGATCTACTGACCCTGACTCGTCATTTTCCACTCCTCTAAATTAATTTGGATTCAATTTGGTCGCATCATTCTGCTTCAAAGGACACATTTTCATTGAGTTCAATGTAGAACCTTTGCCCTTTTGCATTGTTTTTTATGCCATTCAAGTATATTCAGTATACACATTCCCCGCTTTTGGCGTAGATCTACGCCATTTGAATTAATCTATGCCAATTGGTCTTCATAATGCTTTTGATCGATCAAGTCGTAATGCTACTCACATTAGCATTGGGTTGCTAGGTGATGATGTCAACAAGACTGGAGTGCACCATTTTTAATTTCTTGTGCACCCGTGTCCGTTCTATCTGTTTTTTCAATCGCATTTATCTCCAATTCCTTGTCCCAGATGGCATTTCTGGTCAAAACAAGGTTTATTCCACGGCCCATAGCCGACGCTGTGATCCTCGCGATCATGTTTCTCTGCCCTCATCACAGCACCGGAAGTGATATGGCACAACACACACACTAGTTAGAAAACATAACATCCGGTCACAGATCCTTGGCTCTTCAAAATAAGGGTTGAACGGGGGAAAATGCTGGCAATACGAGGTGAATTTATTAATTAATCTTGGCAGGGAATGGGTTACTGACTGCCCAACATTGACCAGGGCCAGGCAGAGATAAAGGATTTAAACTGGCAGGCAGGGTTAGTATACAAACTAAAAAGGCCGCCTGGAATACAGAAACCCTCTACAATAGGGCGTTGACCCCTGTGTAATGAAGGGAGAGCGTATCGGGTCTCTACATCAGGGCCTTGCTGGCCTGAGCAGTGTCTGAGGAAATAGCCCCAGACAGTTGTAGATGAGAACACAGACAGTCTAAGTAGGACCAGGCGCTGCCACCATGGAGGTTAGCCTGGTGACGTGATTTGAGGTCCCGTGGAATGCAGCTAGCTGGTATAAGTTTCCCTCTTCTCCAACCCCCTCCCCAGCATACTCCTCTCGTCCACCCCCCTACTAATTTTGTCCCGGACCCTAGATGCAGCCGGGAGACTCTAAATTGGGGTGAAAATGGGCATTGTCCGATATGATCACAGATCTCACGTGTAACAATTTCTTGTTTGGATTGTTCTGACATTTGAGCTTACTTCAGCATTACAGAGGGCTGGAGTCTGTTAACTGAAGGCAAGGTTGTGCTCTCTGACCACCAGACCTCAGCTAAAGGGCAATGGCAGTTGCATAACATAATGGCGTCCCACATTCCATTTCCTGAATTGTGTTTCTCCCAGGCTCCCTCTGGACAAGATGTATTGAGTTGTGCTACCATCTAGTGGTCAACTGAAGGTTTAGTCTGTGTTATGAATATGAATTAGCTTTTTCTTTAAGTTGTTTACATTGTAGTTGTCGTTATTGAGCAGCTTATTGAAGCTGATTCGTTGACCACCAACCACAGGATTCGTGTTTGGTTCATCAACTTTCTTTTCTCTCTCACAGCCCTGAGTCAGTGGAAGCTAGTCCTGCCGTGAATGAGAAAAACTACAACAGCCAGAGCTGTGGCAGCGCCCAGAGTCATGGGTATCGGGGACTACCATATGCTGTGAGTTTACACGTCTCTTTGAACCTTCAAATGCAACTGCTTGTGCATGTGGATATTGACGGATTAAGGTTGACTAATGCAAGTGCAACAAATATCACTGGAACAGTGGAACTTAAACTATTCTAACAAAAATAATCAGAAATGTCCGTGTTTAGAGCACTGAATAGTGAATACACCTCTAACTTCTTCACCTTTGGCAGAAATAACCCATGTAGACTCGATCTCTAAGAGCCTCTGATGTCAACTGGAAGGAATTTCCAATTCCACCCACTTCTCTTTACACAACTTCAGCTGTGTGCTGTCAGAGGGCTTTCTGTTTCTGGCATGCTGTAATCGGGTCAAGTCAGGCTGTAGACTAGAGTCTCAATGTGTTTTAGAGGATCAAGATGTTGGCTTTGTCTCTGTCATTATAACCTGACTTGGTTCTCTCTGAACCATTATTGGACTCATGGACTGTTTTGAATGATTGGCTAAGGCTTGTTGTAAGATAACATTTCAGTCGAGTCCATTTACATGCTTGTCAAGCTCTCTGGTACTGTGTGAAATTCATGGTAGACTGATGACAGGCAGGGCCCTGGGGCAGAATATGGCGATGCCGTTAGATCCCTTGATGTTACTCTGTAGTTCATGGACACCATTTTAGCTCTTGGACTGAAGTTGGTGTAACATAGACCTGTCAGTGATCTAGAATCAATATTGTTCTAATTATTTGCACCTGCTTTGGAGCACCTGATTCTAATTATAGCCACTTGATAGTATGACAAAGGTTCAGGTATGCAACTTTTCTGTATGCCCACAGTGATTGCATTTATGACAGCTTCAATTGCATACATTATTAAAGTGATTTTGCTTTTCACATTAACATTTTACAACACAAGTTATTAATATGCTTGAGAGAAAGACTATGTATTTGTGTTACCTGGCTGACAAATTGCTATGCTGTATTCATACATACATGCAAACAGTCGGAATGCTGTAGAAGCAGCTAGTACCGCTTAAAACTTTGAAAGAGAGAGTAGCCAATGATGAATAATAAACGGTGGTCTTATTGCCCACAATAAATTAGAGGTAGTGTTGACTGGTGTCTCATGAATAAATTGACTCCACATACAGGTGATGAGCCTCTGTGATCACAACGCGCAAAACTGCCCTTTATTAACAGCTGTACTGTTTCGTATGCCTTCCTTTGCCCTCATTTTCATTCGTCTCCATTTTTCGTTTTCCCTTTTTTTTGTTTTTTTGCCTGAACACCCGTTGTTTGAAGATGCAACAGTCTTCCGTTGTGTGTTGTCAGGATCACAACTATGGCGCGCCCCCTCCCCCAACCCCGCCCGCCTCCCCGCTCTCCCAAACCATCATCCCCCGCATGGAGCTCAACGGTGTGGTGCGCGACCCCCGCTACCGCCACGACAACATTGAGGACAACTCGGCAGACAGCGACAGCTCCTCCGAGGACGACGGCACTGTGGCTGGCTGGTGTCACTGCAGCCTGACGCAAGATGGCCTGCTCATCAAGTGTGACAGCTGCAGGTCAGCCTTCTCTACCAAGTCGATACTTACCAATGCCATGGTGAATGGGTTCTATGCACACATGCCATTTTAGGAAAGAACTTGGGCTTCCTCCTACTTCCTTCACAGGTGTTACCGCTGATACTAATGCAAGCTCTGTTCCATTCTGGTCAAACAGAGTCAGGGTGCTGCTATTGTGCATGTTGGCTCACTGGAAACACTCTGCTACACCAGTGGTTCTCAAAGTGTCATTGAGTGGGTTCCAAATGGCCAAATGGTGTGTAACTCTGAGAGTGTACAAATTTGTACACTTGAGTTATGGGGGTCCTTGAAATTAAAACGTTTTAGAACCACTGTACACTAAATGGAACAGAGCCTTAATTAGTATCATCGGTGACACCTGTGGAGGAAGTAGGGCAGCAGCCCTGAAGTAGGAAGAGTTATTCTGTGTTCACATAGCCCATTTCTGAATTGTTTGCTGAACATTTTCCACGGTCTGTTGATGGGTCTGATTCAAGTTTTTCTTGATTTTTCTTTTGCATGGTAGGGGGCTGGACAGGAGGAAAGGTGCAGAGGGCCTACGCCGGAAACCAGAGAATGTCTCAGGTACAGCTGAACATTTAATGTTTTTTTTTAAAATACACATAACATTTAAATTAAATAACTCCTTTGACATTTTGTACTTTATAGAGAGTATTGAGTAATTAGTAAATAACCAAAATTGTTAGAAGTATATATTGGGCTAGTATTTGCATTTTATACCTTATCTGTAATATAATGGTAACGGCAGCTGTTTCTTTCAAAAATAATTATATTTTTCACATGTATTATTTTTAAATGCTCAAACAATAACATTTCATGTAAAATTAAATGGGGTAAACAATGAACATGCCTGACCACTTAACTGATTTTCAACCTATATTCATATAATTTGTCCTGTAAATGCTCTGTCTACTTGGTCTGTGTCTCAGACAAGGGAAGTGGTTAAGAAACCTGCCTGCCAGTGACATCATCGTCTTTCGTTTTGGTGATTTCAAACAAGAGTTCAAACTTAATTTATTTTGTTGTATTAATTGTTAATTGTTTTATTAATGCAAGTACAATGGCTTATATTATAGCATGCTAACTTTCTAGGAAGTGAAAGTCTATAGTTTCTATTAGATTGGAATCCCCATTGGTGGTCATTGGTAGGCAGATTTCGGAACTGTTCATAGCCCACCAATGAGTCGCAGAGCAAGTAGACAAATTGTGCCATCTTAGAATGACCATCAGTGAGGACCTGTTATGAAGATAAGGTTGAAAATCTGTGTAGTAAAATAGAATACTTCTATTGGCAACATTTAAAATCACATACAGCACCCAACAGACTATACAAACAAAATAATAAATATATACATTTAAAAATCAAGACAAATGCGATGTTGGAGATGCACAAAACGGGGAGAGGGTCGGAGAGAGACGCACGATAACCCGGCCAATGGCAGGTACCGAAACCTGCTTATACATACAAACTGTTATCGTTGTTCTCTTTCAATCTATGTCTATAGTCGGGGAGAGCAGTGCGACAGAGAGCGGCGATGAGGAGGTGTCCCCCTCCACGGTATCGTACACGGCTACGCAGCACACGCCGACCAGCATCACGCTCACGGTCAAACGTGTGAAAAGGAACAAGTCCAAGAAGAGGAAGAAGAGCACGGAGAAGACCCGCGGAACGCCCAAGAGCAAGAAGGTCAAGGTGTGTGCATGACTACAGGCCAATACATGCTATAGTTTATAACCTCTACTGCATAACGCCTATACTTTGGCATGGTCCGACACCAAATTAAATACATGTAATTTATGTATGGTGCACAGCAGTGTAGCTGTAATTGTACTTCAGCTTTCTTCTGTATGTTATGTTTTGACAATTTTCAGACCTGCAAACTGCTGTAAATGAATAAATACGGGATGCTTCACAATGCAAGAGAATCGTGCAAGACAAAATCTGGAGTGTTAATTCAACTCTGAAAGTGTAAAGAGTTTCAGAGTAAATTTCAAATTTCTACACTATTAGTTATAGTAATTTTAAATTTTAATACATCTTATAGAGCGTGTTTCTTGGTACTCAAACAGCAATGTCGAACCCTTCAATGAGTCCCAGGACCCACAGGTGATCTTTCAAGACACAGACATGCCACTCCAAATACCTGTATTTGTGTCTGAAACAAATAAACAATAGTATCTGTCTAATGCTGTCAACTAGATTAAAGAGGAAACTTGGCAGAATTAATCAAGTTTAGGATGCAGACAAAAACAAGACAGATTATTTCACAATTAAGTGGGCTAACAGTCATTGTAAACATGTGGCGCTCGTTTTTTATTTGTTCTTTACAATGTAGCGTTAACAGTAAAGATATGATGCGACACTTTGATAGCTGTGTTCTTCCCAGGTTACTTTGTGTCACAGATGCAGGACACGTAATATTCAACATGTTTATATTAAATCAAAAGACATGGAGCCTACCAAAAAAAAGTTACAATTAAATGCATTAAGGCAAGTCTCGGTTTTGAGGATGGTTTTAAAAGAATAGAGGACAGGTGCTGCTTTGCATTGCGTTACACAGAGAGGGGCTGGCAACTGAGAACACCTTGTCAACCCAGGTTCAGCGCTCGGTCCTGAGGATTTCGAGGAGTTTGGCGTCACCGGAGCTGAGGGAGTGGGAGGGGACATGATGTGGAGGAGGTTGGAGAGGTAGGGGGGAGCTAGATTGGATGGATCGGGTACTGCTTTGTAGTGGGCAGTGACGTTTTCTTTTTTTTTTTTTACATACTGTAGTAGTTTATTGATGACTAGTGGTAGTACCCTAAAGAAGGCTGTTGCAGTAATCAAGCCAGGATGTAATAAAATCATGAATGAGTGTTTCTGCAGCAGTAAATTATAGTTTGGGTCAGGGGCAGGGCAGGCAATGTTTCGTAAGTGAAATAATTTATATTTTGGCTGGGGCTAGAAGGAGAGGGTGGGGTTGAGCATGATACTAGGTTAAGGATTTAAATTAACACTTTGGATTTTGCTGTGTTTGACATGCCATAGACCTTGGTCTTATGAACATTGACGATGCTCTGTCACCCACAAAGGGAAGTGCTTCAAGTGGCATGAACTTCCTCAAATGTAACAGAGGGTATGCAGAGTGGTGACATAATAACATTGTCATGTATATACATGACTTCATTCCATGTTCTCTTCTTCAGGCCTTCAGAGAGGGTTCTAGAAAGTCCATGAGGATGAAAGTAAGAGACTTGGATTTATTTTATTTCTAACTTTGCATAAAACCAATTCCACTTCTGCCTCTCAGTCATCATTAAAGCCATAATATTTCCACCACGTTGCCAAAGCTGCTTGTTCTTATAAACTAACTCTGGGTCTCGACTAAAAGTTCATGTTGACCTCTTACAAACCTGCGTGCAACCCTCTCTCCCCACAGACCTCTACAACGGAGGCCAACGTGCTGGACGAAAACTCTGCTGAGGGCTGGGAGACCAAGATCCGCCAGTGGACGGACCAGTATGAGGAGGCGCTGGCCAACCAGTACAGTGCTGACGTTCAGACTCTGCTGAAGCGGCACCGCTCCGCCAGCGCCACGCCCACTATCGCCAAGACGGAGGAGGAAGGCGACTCCATGACGTCCCCGTTGGCCTCTTCTTCATCGTCGTGTTCCACCGCTGGGCAGGCCTCTGTAGACACCACGGACACCATCAACCACACAGAGCTGGCCTGTAACAACACAGTGCTAGGCTCCCAGATGCAGGTCAGTCTGACCGACAAAGAGAACCGGGTTGTATGAGGGCAAATACTGTAGCACTGCATTATTATAGCTGTAATGATAATGCCTTTGTTATGCATTGTGATGTGTGTAATGGCCTCTATGATTTTATTATGACTCTGTGAGCTTGGGGGATGTGGCGAACTGGAGAAGGGATGTACAATGTTCTGGATATTAACCCTTGTGTTATGGTCCGGAAGATGAGGGCAAGGTGCAGCAGCTGACTAAATAAGATGTTTGAATCATTTGCCAAGTTTCACAATGACCTTATTGTGATTGGAATTTTATAAACGGCCCTTCTAGAATATAGGTACATGTTTCTCTGTTCCATTACTCACCCAGTTACTGCTTGTATCAGCAAAGCTGTGTCTCTCCTATTTTGAGTAGCTTGTAATATTGTTGACATGATTGGAGTGAAGGTGCAGTTCATGCATCAATGTGACATGGCGGCTACTTCCTGAGCCTGCTCTTGTTGAAGGTAAATAACGGGTCTGTTCGTTCCAGCTCCAGCTGGGACGGGTAACGCGAGTTCAGAAACACCGGAAAATCCTGCGAGCAGCCAAGAACCTAGAGCCCGACACCCTCATCATCGAATACCGTGGCAAGGTCATGCTCAAACAACAGTTTGAGGTCAACGGGCACTTCTTCAAAAAGTAAGGAGATGCAATAATCTGTGTGTCTGTGCTAGACGGTTAACATTTCCATTTCTCAAAGGACTGGTTGGATTGTAATTCAGCTTTGTTTGTCTTGGATTTTTAACCAACACCTGGTTTGTCTTACTTTAATATTTTGTCCTGTTTCCAATTTTCACATGGTTTTGATTGTGTTTTTCAAGGCCCTACCCTTTCGTGCTGTTTTACTCCAAATTCAATGAGATGGAGATGTGCGTGGATGCACGAACCTTTGGGAACGATGCTCGCTTTATCAGGAGGTCCTGCACACCCAATGCTGAGGTCAGTTATTTCGTTTCTAAACTGTACAAATCAGGCAGTAAGCCTATACATTTATTGGAGGGTAATTTAAATAGATTTCAATGACCTGCACTTTTCCCTAGGTGCGACATATGATCTCAGAGGGTATGATCCACTTGTGTATCTATGCTGTCAGTCAAATCACAAAGGATGCCGAAGTCTCCATTGGATTTGACTACGAGTTCAACAGCTGGTTAGTAATGCATCCCATACCCCCCTCTGTTAACACTGGGTTTCACTTCTACGTCAGGATTTCACAATGTTTTAAATTGATGTTTGTTTTGACATTTTATCACAATGTCAATTCTGTCTTTCTACTCTCTCATAACAAACTGGCAGCAACTATAAGGTGGACTGTGCTTGTCACAAGGGCAACCAAAACTGCCCAGTACAGAAACACAACCTGAGCCCCAGGGAGAGCCTGCTCTGCTCCCCTTCCCTGTCCAGCCCGCCCTCGCTGGCGGGAGCAGAGACTCGGCGGAGGAAGGCTCGCAGGAGAGAGCTGGAAGGTGGCCAGGCCGCGGGGGGCACCTCGGACGAAAGCAGCCAGCCCCTGGACCAGCACGGCGATGCTAGGGAGATGCAGGGAGCCAGTGACACAGAGGTGGGCGGCTAGATTAGTAGTAGTGTCACTTTGTAAGTTAATGTCGAAAATGTGAGTGGGAGTCTGCAGATGCAGTGAGTCACCTCCTAGTGGCATGTTTTGTTCTGTTGATTATTGCTGTTATGGTTCATGTTTGTTTGTGTGGCCTAACCACATAGTACGTGTTGCCAGGGGGTGTGACTTTTTGAATATTTGGAATTTCCTGCCGGGCTGAGCTTTTCCTCACATGCTTTGTGTGTGTGTTATGTGCAGGAGGGACTTCTGGACAGGCTGAAGCATGAGGAGGGAGAGGAAGGGGAGGTGGATGAAAATGGGGTCCTCCTCTCCAGCAGAAGAGTATGTCACTTATATAAATCTAACATAATCAATACATTTTATCACTGGCCCTTAGTGGTAGTTTTGACACGAGCTCTGTAACCCAATCCCCGCTTCTCTATATTTCTTTCTCTATTTCTGCAGGCTTTGGACAGTCTGGAGAAGAGGAGGAGGAGGCTGGGTGGAGCAGAAGAGCCCAAGGAGGAGGGTGTAGAGCCAGAGGAAGGAGCAGGGAACCCCACCGGGGGAAACGGTGCTGGACCCCATAACACTGCGGTGGGAATCTGTACCCGTCGCACCACCTACGTCACAGTCAGTGGAACTTCTTTCTGATGGCAAAATTGTTTTTTTCTCTTTTTCTTTGCTATCAATTGATTCTATGTCTGACACTAACGCAGCAACCCCCTCTCCCACAGGAACCCTCATCAATAGAAGGTGAAAGAGCGGCATCATCTTCGACCTCCAACCTCCCTGCCCCTGCAGGTCCCCCTAAGCCTCCCCCGGCCCGCTCTACCAAACCACGTCCCAAGAGCCGCATGTCGCGCTACCGCTCCAGCTCATCACAGCGTGCACGTCGCCAGCGGCAGGCCCTGGCCCAGCAGGCCGCTACAGCGGCCGCGGCAGCCGCTGCTGCAGCCGCCGAGCAAGGATCCGTCCTGGACGAGGAAAGGCTCCAGGGACCAACTGGCGCTGAGCTCGGACTAGGGGAGAGCAGCCTGGGGCTCAGTCAGCTCCCTGAAACGGAGAGCCACGGTCCCACATGCCTGAATAAATCGAATATGCGCTACCCCAAGACCAAGAAGGTTAGAACACGGGGAGCAAAACGGTTGAAATACAGGGTTTGGGTAATCGGGGGTCATAAACCATAACCACATGGTAAAATACTTGGCACGCCATGCATGGTTTAGTGTTTTGGTGAAGTACAAGTAATGTAATCTCAGTTTCTCCTCCTCCCCCAGTACCTGGTGACGGAGTGGCTCAATGACAAGATCCCTGGCGGGGATAAATTCCAGCAGGAGGTGCCCATAGAGCGACCACTGCGCATCACCACGGACCCCACGGTGCTGGCCACCACTCTCAACATGCTGCCCGGCCTGTCCAACTCCTCTCCCCTCATATGTACTGCGCCAAAACACTACATACGCTTCGGCTCGCCGTTCAACCCTGAGAGGCGCCGACCTCGGCCACTCCAGATGGACGGCACCTACGGCTGCTACAAGAAGGTCAGAAAACAAGGGGATAGAATCAAATACAGAATATTGTTTATGCCCATGTACAGTTCATTCTCTAGTTCATTAAAATCAACGTGTGCATGTTAAAGAAGCATGTAAAGAAGCAAAGAAGCATGTAAAGAAAAAAATCGCTTGTCTTTACTTTACGAGGTAGATTTTTTTTTCCATAGCATTTATTAATAATAAAAAACTAAACTTTGTGTAATGAGAATATACTAGTACTATTAACCCATTTGGACATGTTGTAACCTAACCTATACGTCTTTATACCTTTTCAATCCGGGACAGCATTTGTTTTAATGAATTGCATTTTTAATGCTATATGTACACGTTTGTTTTGTTTTTTGAATAATTATATTTAAATATAACTTAGTTTACGATTTAGAATGCGTTTATACAATCAGCCTCAGGACAAGCTTTCAAAACGTGAATAGTGAATGGATAAGTAACAAGACCAGCTGCCGTACGGCATGTTATATGCTCAACGTTCCTGTGTGTTGCTGTCCGTATCACAGAGGTGGATCAAGCAGGCGGAGGATGAGAGCTGCTCGGCTAGTCTGGAGGATGGCACCGAGTCCACCTCCTCACACCAAAGTACCAGCAGCAGATCCACGCCCAATCCCCTGTCGAACGGTACCTACCTACCGCCGTCCCTCCATTCACTGCCATTAAACCATTTTTCATTTTCATTCAGCTTAAACGGTGTGTTTTGAGCACCTATAACCAGTAGGTTTAATGTGCGTCATCTATCCCTGCCATCCCATTCTCTCTGTTCCAGAAGTCAACGCGCCCTTCAAGAAGCGGCATTCGAAGTGTGCTGCGGAAATGGCCCCGGTGCCCTCGGAGCACCTGCTTCGCCCCTTGTCGCCCATCACGCCCCCACTCCCAGAGGACGCTCTGCACCCACTGCTGAACACCTCGTGTCACAGCTCCCTGCTGCCCAACGGCCTGGCCTACTCGCCCCTGCCCTCACTGCCCACCAGCCGATGCAACACGCCACTGCAGTTCGAGGTACACACATGTACACAATTGAGTTGAAGCCATTGGCACTCCCAATACTGTATATCTTTTAGACCTTTACTAACATTCAGATGCACATGCCCTTTACTTGGGACACAATTATTTTCCGCATTGGGAATACTTTGGTCACTAACCATGTTTTTCTGCCTTTCTATCCAGAATATATCATCACCCGAGGCCTCTCCTGCCCACCGACCAGAGTCCATCTCTCCTGAGGTAGCTATTCACCCTCACTAACACATAATAAAGCATTGAGATGTACCTTGCTTGACGCTAGTGATGCATTGTTGTTGCCAACAATTAATTTGGTTTGTTGTTGACTTCCTCCAGCCGTGTCTGCGAACAGACTTTGACGTCCCCCGGCCCCAATTTCCTGACCTCTCCCTCCCCTGCTGCTTGGAGAGCCCTGTACCTATGACCTCGGACGACTTCTCCCTCTCCGGAGGGCCGCCAGGCCACGAATCCCTGGGTTCGGCCTCCTTAGGGGCTGGCTCTCTCACCCCAGCTTCGTGCCCACCCCCAGACTCGGGCCCACACACCCAGAGCAGGGAGCAGGCCTTCAGGACAGAGTTCAACCTCATATACACCTGCTCGCCCCTCAACGCCAATTTGGGAAACCCTGCAGCCACAGACAGACGTCTCTCCCAGTCGGAGGGAAGCTTCTCCCCAGCAGACTCATTCTACAGTACCATGAGCGGCCAGGGACTACTAGGAGAGGCAGGTCCTGGCTCCATGTCGCCCTATGGCGAGCCGCATTACGGAGGAGGCTACCCAGACAGCGGCACACCACCACACACCAGTAACCCACCACAGAAGAAGAAGGCAAGTTGTATGGCTGTTATTACTATTGTCTCGACGTAGCAGCACTATGAAGGTGTTCGTTTTAAGGTGCAGTCGGGTACCTCATCACAACCTCTTGAGTGACTCTTTTAAGTGTGATACCTGCAAATTGTGTAAAATCAAGATACGCAATATGTTCTTTTCCTTTCTTTCTCTGTTTCTGCTCATTTACTTGTTTTACTGTTAAATTATATCAATTGGCCTCAATTGAACAACAAACAACGAAACCAACAACGAAGCTAGGAATGTAAATCCGCAAAACATTTAAAGTTTATGAAATTATTTAGACTCTGTCGCTTTTACCCTTCCTCCCCATCCCTCCTCCTCTCCTTCGCTCCCCCTTCCCTCGTCCTCAGTGCACCTTGAAGTTCTATTTTTTTTTTTTTGCCAAGTCTCTCTTCCACTTTTCTTCCAAGGCAGAGGGCCAACCAGTCTACCATTAGTCTGCTGACAGGGAAACCAGATTACCAGGCTATAGCTGTAAGAAGTGAATACAAGCCAGTACAAAATATGGTGAATATTCTCCCTATACAACTACATCTATAGAAGTGTGCATGTAAATATGTTTGTTTTTTTGTTTTGTTTTTTGCATCCGCATACGACACCCAACTCCATGCTCCCACAATGCCACCCTCTTACGTACTGCACAGTTTTGAAGAGGAATCTTTGTTATCAATTCAATTTAAGTTATTTAGTGCAGCTGTCTTGGAGCGTGTTTGGATCCATCCATTGCTTCAATGCAGGAGGCCGATGATTTGTTGATGCCTGCCTGAGCTTAGACTAACCTCTGGCTCCTTTATTTAGGCTCTATTTCATCCATGGCTCTTTCCTATGTGTGATCCTGAGTCCATCTATCAGCCATCAAACATGATCGACCCAGCTGCCCTCTTTATAAGCCTGAAAGTATACCAAATGTAGAAATAAATGCTACGTTGAAAGCTTCACTGAAATGTGTAAAAGTGTAAAAAATATCTAATTGCCTTCACAGGCACGCAGTAACTCTCTATCAATGGTCATTCTCCTGAGATTGCAGCTGCCTTCTTCAATATCTTCTCAACTCTTTCAAACATCTATCCATCCATCTCAGTATCTGCCCCCCCCCCCACCCCACCCCTCTCTCCTTGTTGTCCATCTGTCCCACACTGTTCCCTCCAGTGTCTTGCTTGTGCCATGATGACATTAAGCCAGAATGAGCTCTTTCATTCTCATTTTTTGTCTAGTGTAGGCGTATACATACATTGTGCGTGTGTACTGGGGGGTCTGGATGTTGACTAGATTTTGTTTTGTGTGTGTTTGTTGTGTGTGCTGTTTTTCATTTGAAAGTGGTTGCATCGTGGTGTGGTTCATTTCAGAGTTGCCTGTTTGCTCAAATGATGTGTGTTACTAACAATGGACAAAAGCGAGAGTTACACAGTTGCGGTGTATTCATTTTGGATGACTGCCCGAGGCGGGGGTTTTGCAATTGATGCTGCCATCTCGCACAGGTCAAGTAATTATCCCAACAATGTCACCTGTGATCTGGGATGACGGCGCTTACACCTCCTGTATAAAATCCTAGGTCATCCCTTAATCTGTCTCAAAAGAATCTCAACGTTAAGAGTGGCAGAGAACTTTGGCGGTCACCCAGAATTCATGGAATCTCTGTTACATGTATAACTCTCGTTCTGTTTCATTCTTCCTGACCGCCAGAGGCTGTACATCTAGCATTGGATGACACTTATACCAGAAAGGTCATGAGGAAAGCTCACCGTGCTCAGGGACATAAGGCGTTGATAAAATGGCTGTTGTAACCACAGCATAACTGGGTTAAAATGCATGATGAAGCACAGGTAGCAGGGGCATAAATGTGAACTCCCCTCAAGGCAACCCATGATGTAGACACATCCTGGTAGAGTGGCACTTCTTGGGCACAGGAAGACACTGTGATTTGTAAAATGACTAAGAATGTGCACAATGACTACGGTAATTTTACTGACGTTTACGAGACTTAACAACTAGTCTAAAATTAAGAAAACACATCTGGCCACATGGACACACACGGATTGTACCTTCTGAGTGGTGAAGAATACACTCTTGATTGAATTGTGTGTGGACCATTGACTGGTCACAAGATGCTAGAAGTGGGTTCAAGCATTCAGCTATAACCAGGATTCAGGTGCCATACTGTTTCTCCGAATCCCCATTTCATCCGGCAGACCGGAACCATTCGGCACACCCACAAGATGCACAGCCCTGAGCCTCGCAAAGTTAGGGAATGCCCAATTCACCTATAGCTAAGACCTGGCCTCTCCCACTTAGACACCCTCACTCACACAGTTAGGGAATGCCCAATTCACCTATAGCTAAGACCTGGCCTCTCCCACTTAGACACTCCCACTCACACAGTTAAGGAATGCCCAATTCACCTATAGCTAAGACCTGGCCTCTCCCACTTAGACACTCCCACTCACACAGTTAAGGAATGCCCAATTCACCTATAGCTAAGACCTGGCCTCTCCCACTTAGACACTCCCACTCACACAGTTAGGGAATGCCCAATTCACCTATAGCTAAGACCTGGCCTCTCCCACTTAGACACTCCCACTTACACACTTTCCAGCCGGGCTCATTCATTTCAATGTAAATATCATGGATTTTACACATTTAAATACTGGAACCAGACCTTCAAAATCTCTTCCAAATCCGTCAACAAGGCCTGCCATATGCACTGGAAAAATGTGTGCATGGCATTTCTCTTTTAAAACACTGTTTTATCACATAGGAAAACTATTGGTGGAGAGGTTTGTCTAACCCATGTTATGCTTAGCTGTGATTGGACCAAAGCAGTATGGGGAGGGGCTTTATCTGCAGACACTGATGGTTGATTTGTGTTGTCTGTCCGGATGAGAACATGCCAATTTCTCAGGGCTGGTGTAAAGTGCCTGAGTTCTAAGAACACTGATAGAGTTTCAGCATGTTTATGTTCAAGCAACTCTTCCAGTGCTGCAGGCCAGGAGGGTATGTTACGTTCTCTTTCTCCAACATTAAGAGGGCCTGGCCACAATGCCTGGATACACTGGCCCTCCTGTTTCTGTGCCACTTGGGTCCAAGTAGAGACCGTTTGTTCACCCAGATCTGAAAGAGAGAACTACCATGGATTCTGCAGTCAGTATGCGTGTTAGGCTGTGTTTCTTAACCGTGTCTTGCTGGAAGCGATGTAGAAGCTGTACAATGGAATCCACATGCTTTAAGTACAGGGAGGCTCTGATTGGCCCACGGTAACTAACACGCAACTAGGAAAAGTTGTGCTGCTGACCACCTGCTCCTGAGTTTGGGAATCAGGAAGCATGTACACTAAGGATCTACCATCTTGGTGGTAGTTGACCTGTCGACCTCGCTAACTAGGCTAGGGATTTGTCTGGACCTTTTGACTACAGACATTTTGATTTCGATGAGTTGAGAGCTGGCACCAGAATTGTAATACATAACATACCCCTTGGAGCGTAGACACCACCAGCGAGGGTACATGGTCTGCTTCTAGCAGAGAAGCGTCCGATGGCCGACCCCAGGGGTTCAGGTCTTAGCTACTGGGTGCTGGGCACAGTAGTTGACTAGTTGGTGAAACCCTTAGCTGTGACACCAACAATGTTGTGTGTAACGTAATGCATTGGTTCTCAAGGGGGTCCTTGAGCGAGTCCCAGCTAAATGATAATTAGAAACAAATGGACCCTTATGGGTCTGTAACTCAGATGGTGTACAAATGGAACCAATTGGACCCCAACGGGTCCATTTGTACACTCTCAGAGTTATATTAACATTGACTTGACTTGACTTGGGGTCCTAGAGATAGAAATGCCATTAAATGGTGGCCCGTAACCTAATGCATTTCAAACTGGGGGTCCTTGAAATTAAAATGGTTGAGAATCACTGCTAGAGCAGTAAAAACCTTCTCTTATGGGAGTCACTGGCATAACTTTTTCAAATGCGGGTCTGTGGGCTAATACTGTCAATTTGGGGGTCCTTGACATGAAAAGGTTTGAGAACCACTGACATAATGTGCTGGATTGACCACACTGTAGTTACAATAGCGGCAGCAGATGTGCAGCAGCTACTGCAACCTGGTTATTTTAGTCGTTCCAGCAGCAAGGCTTATTTAAACTATGCTAAATGGAAATAAAAAATTGACAAGCAGCAGTCCTCAAGCTGAAACACTATAGACTCTGCATAACTTATAGAGGCACATAAGAACAC
Organism: Electrona antarctica; assembly: GCF_951216825.1. Taxonomy (NCBI): domain Eukaryota; kingdom Metazoa; phylum Chordata; class Actinopteri; order Myctophiformes; family Myctophidae; genus Electrona; species Electrona antarctica. Next base: position 25,537,030 of record NC_136790.1, on the reverse strand, counting down.
TAACCACTAATGGTCTTAAACACATAGTTAAATAACTTACCACAAAACATCTGACACGTACAGGTACACTGCCAGGAGATAGTGAAGTTAATGTTTATGCCCAACCATTTATGGCCAGCCTCTCCGAGAGCCGAGGGCAAGCACAACGCAGTTCTACAGAATAGCACTTACTGTACCCACACATGGTGAAAACACTGGTTAGCGGTGAAATCAAGCTTATTGAAAGTTGTGAGCCAGCTGGAGCTGGAACCACACTGGATGATAACTCCAGTCCCCGCATGCAAAACCACTACTAATTAATTTGTAGCGTGCAGAAAATATGAAATTGGAATAGCTTGTCACAGCCTCTAGTCTAGTGGATGAACGTATGAAACTAGCGATGGGATGATAATCGTTATTGTTTATCGTGATAAAAAACGCTCACAGTTGTATCACAGATACTGTATATCCTCCGTCATACACTAGGATGAATTGGCTTCTGTTGAGCTGCAAATTCAGTACCACTAAACCCTCTATACTTGATGAAACTGACCTGTAAAGAGCACATTTGGTACGCTCTTATTCACTCTACAAATCGATAACTTGCACAAATCTACATTCTCAACTCGTTGTGAGCTTGTAGATCGGCTATTTTTGGCGAACGTTTCCCCCCAGAATAGGGATGCTGGGCGTTTAAGTTCAAGTTCAACTTAAAATGCAAATTTTGCATTTAAGTTTTAAGCTTATTTTGATTTAAATGGCGATAATAGTTAATCACTATTTCTGCCACAATAATCATGACATGTAATTTTCATATCATTGACCTGCGATCTTTAGTCCACAATCGGAAGAAGATGGAAGGAACATACTATTGGACATTGTAGTTTTTCTTTTTTACTGGAGGCTTGCTCTTTGTCATCCCATGTCACAGGTGAGTTACTGTGTTGCTATAATTAATTACTTACCTGCACATGTGTGAGATGGACCCACTGCAAGAAGCACCACCTCTGGTGGTCAGGAAGAATGAAATGGATCAGGGTTTGTGCTCTTGTGGCATGTGCCACAAGAGAGAACTTCGGTAAGTAAGCTTGTGGAATGCAAACCGAGTTTACATCCAATGTCATTCTCATACCAAAATGTCATTCCCATGTTGTTTGAGGTTTGGTTACTTTCAGTCAAATGAGGTATCATTGACATTTAATACAAGTGCTTTTTCCCAGGTGAGTTTATGTTGACTTGTTGCATGTGGTTTGAGTATCCTTCCATGCAGTTTCGGGTGAACACAAATGTGATGCAATGCAACCCGTGTTCCAGTGTGTGTGTGTGTGTGTGTGTGTGTGTGTGTGTGTGTGTGTGTGTTTGTTTGTTTGTGGGTGCTGTGTATGTCATGATGACATGAAAGTGTATGTAGTATTGTCAGGGCTGAACTCAAAGCTATGCATCAGCACTCAAACTCAACATGTCTGATGTGAGTGGTTGTCCTCTTTCACAGGTGTCGTTGCTGGAGTACCGCAAGAGGAAGCAAGGGAGCGGCCGTGATCCAGAGCCCGGGGCCAGCAGCTCCTCCCTGGGGAACACCCCAACCCGGCCAGGCTCCCACTACAGCCAGGATTCCCATCACCCCCTCCACCAGCTGCAGCCCCCAGCCTCGCCGCACAATTCCTTCAACTCCCCGGTCCACTCCTCCATCCCCCAGATAGAGGAGGTCAGCCCCCCAGACCACAGGGCTCAGGAGAGCAACAGCCACTGGTGAGTGACGGTCAGAAGTTATACATATCTTGCTACTGTCGGCAGGGGCATTCAGAATGTGTATACATTGGGGATTATTAGTGGAATGAATACAAAAGCTGGAAGAGGGCGGCTGAGGGCGGACCAACGTGGTCAATATCCTGTTATCCACATTCTATTGCCCCCAGAAGCTAATTCAAAGGAAACAAACGGCAGAGGGTGCTGCTTTTCGCAGATGGGTTCCCAGATTGATACATGTATAACCCAGACCCTTTTACAGAGCTCATTACATATTATTTGATGATCTCTACAAAAGGGTCTTGGTATCGAAAGTTAGTATGGGAACTAGACATGTCTAACCTGGTTAGTTACAAATGATGCATGGCCTTTCTATGGTTGCTGTGTTGGTTATGGTTGTATGCTATGTGCTGAGCCTGACGAATTAGACCGTTCCTCACCCAGGAGTCAGCCCAGCTCCTAATCCAGACAACAGTCTTGTCAAAACTTGACTATTGTAACTCCCTCCTTACTGGCCTACCAGAGCTCTTAAGCCTCTCCAACTGATCCAAAATGCCTCAGCTTGCTTGGTCTTCAACCAGCCAACATTCTCACATGTCTCCCCCCTTCTCCGCTCCCTCCACTGGCTCCCGGTCGCTGCCCGCACAGAATACAAAACTCTGATGCTGGCATTCAAAGCAACCAAAGGTATGGCTCCCTCATATCTTGCAAGTATGATCGAACCCTACAAACCCTCCCGCGCACTCAGATCAGCCAACGCAGGGAAGCTGGAAGTTCCCTGACTACCCTCACTAAAAACGCGGGGACAACGCTCCACACGTCCCAAACTCTTCTCCCTTCTGGTTCCAAAACTATGGAATGCACTTCCCATTACAATCAGAACTGCAGCCTCACTCCCAATCTTCCGCCGTAGTCTTAAAACCCACCTTTTCAGACTCCATCCAGGCCCGTAGCACTTACCCTACCCCCTTAGATACCACTTTTTGTAGACTTAGATAGCATTTGATACAGACTTATAGCATGTTATGTAGACAGCACTAGAATTGCATTGTATGTAGTCATAGCACTTCAGTATAGCATAGTATATATGTATAGTTTATATGTATAGTTTCATTATATAGATATTCCACTGTTACGTTCTTAGCTTACGCATGTTTCATGATAACTACTTTTTATGTATGTGATGTATTGCCATGCTTTTTGTTCTTGCTTAATGTAAGTCGCTCTGGATTAAGAGCGTCTGCTAAATGCCTAAATTGTAAATTGTTTGCTCTCCGTCAGGATGGTGCCCACCAGTGTGGAACGACTACGGGAAGGCCAGGGCGTCCTGGAACGAGTTCTGAGAGGCAGCATCAAGATGGAGCGCATTTTAAAAAGGGGGGATGGCTCAGTGCCGGGAGACAAGGAGCCTGGTATGACATGGACTCACACTCATCATTTTATATTATGAACGTTTAATCTTATGTGGCATTTTATAATTACTACTGCAGCTTAATTGCCCTTTCACAAATAACAGGTAGTAAAGAAAAAAATAACCTTGAAGCAACTTCTTTGGTAAAAGTGTCTGTGATGATGTACGTGTTTAACAGACGGAGATCGATATGATGTCCAGACAGGCACCATAACCTCTCCCATGAGGAGTCCACACAGATACAGTCCCTCTTTGTATGCCCACCAGGTATGCTGCTTCATGCTAAACCTCACTTGAGACATCATTCACAACTAGTGCTTAGGTTTTGAAATTATGAACAACATTATAGGCTGCTATGGTGTGGTGTCATACTCAGCGCACCAATGGCATTGCATGACCTTGAGTGTATCAATGTGATTATACTACAGATTTATTATAAATTGTTATGATGATGGTAGATAATGCATCCACTTGTTTTTCCAGAGTTATATTATTGGGAGATAATAATAATTTGGTAACTGCATGTTTTGTTTGGTTGTGTGCAGTCATCAGAGAGCCACGGTCAGACAGACAGCCCATCCTTCCTCCAGCAGAGCTCCTCCTCTCCATTCCGTGGTTCATATAGTCCCTCTGGCCCCCCCTCTTCCTCAAGTCAGAGCTTCTACCCTCGGCTCTCCTCGTCCCACCCTGGCCAGTCCCAGGACCTCCCCTCATCTTCCTACCCCAGTCAGACTCCCACCTCCTCGTCCTCAGACTCCAGGCCACCAGGGGGTTCTCTACACCACCAGCAAAGCAGCAGCAGTATGGACGGAACTCCTGGCTACAGCAACAGCCACTTAAAAGCTAGCCTCTTGAACAGCAGTGGCTTAGTGGGATCGCCCAGCCCAGGCCCTCGGACCCATGGCCAGACTAAAACAGACTTGGGTAATCAGACCTCTAGACTGAGCCAGCAGCAGGCACCTCGGAGCCTGAAAACGGGCAGTCCGGGACAGGCAGTGCTGCAGGCAGGCTCCAGGCTCCTGGCAGCCTCTGGAGCCCCACATTACCCGCAGCGCGGGCCGCCCCTCACTCAGTTCCAGCACCCGCCTCTCCAGGGATCAGGAGTACGGACACAGTCAGGAAGCTTTTAGGACCTTGTTTGAGTGCATGTGTGCATGCGTGCGTGAGTGAGTGTGAGCGAGTGTGTTTGCGTGAGGCAGTGCGTAGCTCCTCAAGCCCTAAACCTGTGGTGAGGGCTCAGTGAGGGGAAATGTGTACAGAGTCAGACCTAAGAGGAGCCAGGACTTCTTGTATGGATCTCTCCTTTTATTTTCTGTCTTTTCTTTCTTTATTTTCTGAGAAACTAAATTACTGCATTCTGCACAAAGCTAATCATTGACTTTCGACATCATTAAGGAATCAATGGAGTAAGCGATTTAAAGAAGAAAATAATGGACACATTCTGAAAATAAGAAATCATAATGTAACTTGAAATTGCCCCTGGCGTTTCCTGACATGTTGGACTGTGCAAACAGGTTACGTAATGTTTGAAAGTAAAATCTTCAACATGAGTATCTGTACAAAGTTTTAAAAAGTGTACCTGTTGTCTTGGTACCTATGTTTCATAAATATTGAGATGTAAACATAACTCAAATCAATGTTTTTTTGTTTGTTTTTTGCCCTGTTCCCCCCTCCCTCCAAAGTTAACTTCTGGGATTTGGCAAGCAGCCCAGTCTGTCCTGCGGTATAGAATATAAGCGTTTCATTTTGGAAGGGGAAACAAAACGGACAGTGTGTATGTCCTTCATCCGTTATAAAGATGTATCCAAGAGTTTTGGAGGGACAAAAGCTTCCCGATCAGGATCATTCCATGTGATTACCAGCTTTCTCAAAACGTTTTACTCTCTCGAGCCTCCATCTTTTCTAATGAACATTGATTTGATTCCCCCTCTGTTCAGTTATTTTATCCCCACTTGACCGTTTGTTTGGTTTTCACTTTAGTACTACTTCACTGTAGACTTGCGATATTGTACTTGAGACGTACAGGTCTTATGATTCATGGTGCTGCAGTCTTGTTTTTCCAATAAATTTGAAATCCACTTATGTTCCGTGAGCGGCTACGGTCATGTTGTCATTTGGGATCCGTTTCCAAGGTTGGATACAAATTGTTACACAAACGTTATAGTTTTTGTTCTTTGATAGTATTGGAATGCCGGAACAAAAAGAGAAGCTAAGAATCTGACATAATTTCTTTACTCTGTTGGGTTTGTCTCCTGTCTTGAATCCTGTAGGATTTTTTTTGGAAACTTTATTGAGAGTATATATGTTTTTTTGTTTTTTTTTTCCTTTTTTTTTCCTTCTGATCAATCTTGCATTCCGTATACCACCTAACAATGGGGGAGGGAGATCTTTGGGGATCGTGTGGATGGTTTATACAACTAGAAAAAGCTGCTGTTTTATTTTCTTGTTTTTGTTTTTGTATTTTTTACGCAAGTGCTGCTTCATAAAGTTTCCCTTTCCACAGAATGCTGTAAGCCCTGTTTAGTTTTCACTACGGTCCTCACCAACTGAATTCTAATAAAGGAAAAGAGAAACAAGTCCAGTTATATGGAGTCATGTGCCACGACCACTGCAGTGGGACCTCATACCAATGCTGTCACCATCTCAACATGAGAGTTGGAACGCAGAACATTTTTGTAGCTCATTTGGACCACACGTTTTTACTGTTTTGACTGTCATGACCCAGAACGAGCACTGGGATACTGGGAAGTATTAATGACCAGAGACACTGGTCATTTCTTGACCCCCCCCCCCCCCCCCCACCATGCCTCCTTGACCAACAGACAGAAGGGTACTCACACATTAGATGAATGTTTTGAAAGAAGACGTAAGAAAAACAATATGTAGACTCAAAATTAACCAGCACCTTAAAACGTAAGAAATACAAGCTAAAAATGACACAAATGCGACATGTATGAATATGTGTACTTGTATAGAAAGAAAAGTGTAATAGAAACTAAATTTACAGGATGATATTTGCTTTCTTTCTTTTTGTTCTTTTTTGGGGGTTTTGAGTGACCACATGGATGGGTGTCTGGGAGTTAATCATTGTCTGTTCCTGTTTTAACTTCTTGTTCCGGAGTTTCTTGAAAAACCAGGCGCTGCATTTTCTTTCTTTCTTTTGTTGGTTTGTTTCATTTTTTACACAAAGCATAGTAACTATTTCAACCACACCCCTCCCCCTCCAAAAGATTTAAGAAGCAGAAGAGATGTAATGCATTTTGATAATAAAATAATCATGATGGTAATGTATTTTGAAAACTGCCCTTGTGAAATTGTTTTTTTTTGTTTTGTTTTTTTTGTTTTTTTAATTGATCAAATATACTGGTTACTCAGCCAGATTGTGCATGTCATGGCTCTAACGTAGGCTACTGGGTACCCCGAAGAAACGTCACGCCAAACCAGGCTCTCGGTTCTGCCTTGACCATGTCGTTTGGGGGGAGGTAGAGGAGAGAGAGAGAGAGATGCAGTAAAACTGACCTTTTACGCACTGGTGGTCGATCTGAGGGGGCACTTGTTTTACAGGCGATCGGATTAAGGTTGGTGAGGGGTCTGTTAAAACGACCGGATTAAAGGACAATTTCACCACTTTTCAATTTATCTTCATATAATAGGTCCTCACTAATAATCATGATAAAATGGCACAAAACCGAGGCTCTGCGTAAAAGGTAGTCCCTAAAACTATACCTAAACCTAACCCCAGTAAAACCATGAGTAAAACTATAAAACTAGTGGCTGCGTTTCAAGGACCCGGAAGAACGACGGAATCCGCTGAAGATACCATGCAAGCGTGAGAGATACAAGTAAGTAATAACTGTAGGCCTACAACATAAAATGCAGGATTTTTGGTCCTCAAAGAAATACACAATGGTCTACCTGCACAGACACTCGCACGCTCGCTCGCACACGCACACACACACATTTCCACATAGATATATATATCACCTACGGCATATCATTCATTCATCCATCCATTCATTCAATATTTATAGATTTTCTTGGGAATACATCTGAAGTGACCTAAACTGGGACAAAATTACCCTACTGCACTTTTAGCCGTTATTCAAAGCGACCACTAGATGGCGATGTGAGTCTTTACATACTATTTTGCATTAGCAATGACCTGTCTTTTTCCCAACTACTTTAAATTATATGTATATTACATCTCACTGATACATTTCAATACATGTATTTATATTTGCTATATGTTGCACAAGATACTGTGCAACACTGTCTCTACATATTTGTTTTTGGTATTTGGCTAAACTGTATAGCCTACTGCAGCCTATATGGCAGTACCATTCTTGTGACTAGGGCCTACATATTGTGTATGTACGTATATTTTATTATTTTGAACTCTTATTCTCTTAAATGAATGTAACTGCAGTTCGGAGGAAGCTGTTTCATACCTGATGTAAACATGTGATGTGACATTGAATGTGAAATTGATCCTGCTGTGTAATGTAGTTCAATGTTGAAAACACTGTGAAACACACACATGCGAGCACGCACACGCACACACACACACACACCTCTACCTACCTTGTACACTTTGGTTGACCCAGCCAGCCAGGGGGGGCCTATGGTCATTCAACCAAGGAGCACAGCACTGATATATTTCAGGTCAGTGCCTTCCTTACTTTGGGTATGAGACAGGAGAGAGCAACAGAAAGAAAATGACAAAATGAAATAGGGCGGGGGTGAGAGAACTCTGAGGCAGGCACATCACTATGAATCTCTCTTTATTAAGCCCCCTCTAGCCCAGCAGTTTGGCTACAGTGCTTCACAACAAAAAGGCGGCAATCTCATCTGACATCCCGTGTTGCCCACCACCCCCCCCAGCCATCTTTTAGCGTCTCTGCCGCCACGGTTATAAATAGCCCCGCCTAGCATGAGCTAAGCGACTCAGTGGGGTGGAGAGATGTGTGGTGTGTCAGGAAATGTTTCCACAAGGTTGGGTTTCAACGTTAATGTGTTTTGCAGAACGGCCAGTTCCCTCTCCCCTCTCTACGAGGTTATGTTGTTGTTGTTGTTGGGGGCCAAGCCCAAAGGGGCGAAAGCCCCTATTGTTTTTCTACCGTTTTGTCTTCTTCCGCCACTGTTTGCAGTTCTGGCAAGGACCTCTGACCTTTAGATCTCCCAATTCTTTCGTAGCCTGCTATTTGCATGGTTGGCTCTTGGCTGCGGGTATACAGAGTTGACAGACAACCCCTTCAGCCAATCAGTGTAACAAATAAGGTGATGTCATCTCCAGTCTCCAACCAGCTCGAGCCCTATTGCTTTTATGGCTTGGCCCCGTCTTATAGCTGCTTGCAGCTATATTTGTTGTTGTTGTTGTTGTATGGGTGTTGCGTGATACTTGGTAAGATGATTAGTGTTGATGTGCTCACCTCGCTCTGAAATGGATGCTGTTCATCTGTGTTGAACTGTAGGCCTATGTGACGCACGTGCGTGCGTGCAAGTGTGTGAGTGAGTGAGTGCGACATATGAAGAGGCAACTTCACCACTCGGTCAGCTACCGACTGACATATTCATAAAGGACACATGTGAGCCATCGACTATTGTGACTCCTTTACAATTTACAATTTACAATTTAGGCATTTAGCAGACGCTCTTAATCCAGAGCGATTTACATTAGGCAAGAACAAAAGTATGGGAATACATCACATATATAAAATGCATTTATCAAGAAACATGCGTAAGCTAAGAACGTAACTAGAACATATCTATATAATGACACTATACATATTAAATATACATATATACTATACTATGCTATACATATGTACTATGATGTGCTATGACTACATACAATGCAATTATTGTGCTGTCTACATGACATGCTATAAGTCTGTTTCAAATGCTATCTAAGTCTAAAAAGTGCTATCTAAGGGGGTAGGATAAGTGCTATGGGCCATGATGGAGTCTGAAAAGGTGGGTCTTCAGACTACGGCGGAAGATTGGGAGTGATGCTGCAGTTCTGATTGCAACGGGGAGTGCATTCCACAGTTTTGGGGCCAGAAGGGAGAAGAGTTTGGGACGTGTGGAGCGTTGTCCCGGCGTTTTTAGTGAGGGTACTTCCAGCTTTCCTGCGTTGGCTGATCTGAGTGCGCGGGAGGGTTTGTAGGGTTCAATCATGCTTGCAAGATATGGGGGAGCCATACCTTTGGTTGCTTTGAATGCCAGCATCAGAGTTTTGTATTCTGTGCGGGCAGCGACTGGGAGCCAGTGCAGGGAGCGGAGCAGGGGGGAGACATGTGAGAATTTTGGCTGGTTGAAGACCAGACGAGCTGCGGCGTTTTGGATCAGTTGGAGAGGCTTAAGTGCACATGCCGGTAGGCCAGTAAGGAGCGAATTACAATAGTCAAGTTTTGACAAGACTGTTGTCTGGATTAGGAGCTGGGCTGATTCCTGGGTGAGGAACGGTCTAATTCGTCGTATGTTATAGAGTGTGAACCTACAGGATCGAGTGACAGCTGTGATGTGAGTTTTAAACGAGAGCTGACTGTCCAGGACAACACCAAGGTTCCTGGCTGCCTGGCTGCCTGAATGTTAATTGAGACTTCTGAAGCCTTATCTGCCACTATAATTATGAGTGTGCATTGTGTTTTTAATGTTTGGCATTCACATTCTCACCTGCTATACCATTCCTTTAGGGTTTACAGGCAGCAAATTATATACTACAACTACAACAGTAAGTCCAGTGGTTCTCAACTTTTTCTGGTTCAGGGCCCACTTGAAAATCTTGAAAGTATTTGCTATCCACCCATCTGACCACTTAACACGGCTTCTGTGTTAGATGGGTGGGCCTGGTATTCCTCTTTTGCATTTACCCATCCAAAGTACTAGACCGGTGCCCTACCTGAGTCCTGAACCACTGCATTACATGAGAAAAGATCAATATTACTGTTAATGTCAGGAACATTTCCCTGCTGTGTCCTAACTAACAAAATGTATATTGCGTATATTGAGTGTTTTAAAAAAAAAAAGCTAAAGGTACTCATTATCATGTGAATATCCAACCAATTTATTTTCATTATTGTTGAACCGGCAATAAAGATAAAGTGGTGTGTGACCCTGGCTGCCACGTTGGACTGTGGCAATTTCACCAAAACATCCCATTTTCAACATTGATAAACATCACTGCATTTCATTAGAGAAAATTATGTTACAAGTTACAACCACAGCAAAACAAAGAAAGTTATAAGAAAATAATTATTAAAAAATGATCAGCATTCAAGACATATAGAGGGATGAAGTACTATACCGTGGCTTCTTTGTCTTGGCACAATTTGATAGCGCTGAACTAACCATCTTTCATTGGCTGGTTTTGGGACCATGATGTAGCTGAGTCACCTGGCACCAAAATCAGCCAATAGCAAATGGCCAGTTCAAAACCTTGCATTTTATCATCAGATGTCAGGCCTACCTCCTTGTCAAGTTGTCAGGCTTCACATTGTTTGGGGTTAGCACTGCACTTAAACACTAAGGTGAGGGACACCAGTACAACTACTGTAAGCATGTTCCAAATAGGTTCTAAACCAACTAGATGTGATGATGCATACAACTGAAATTAGCCAAATGAGAAATGTGGGACCAGTGCAAATGTTAGCTCAGGCCATTAAGTATTCCAGCCAAAAATATTTCCTGGGGCAGAGATAAAACCACAACAAATGTTATAACTTGGCAGCAGTTGGTTCACGTAACCAATTACATCACCCGTTGATCTCCCCTAGATGTGTGCAAAATAGTTAGCACAAAGATTATCTTCCATGGCAATAATACAGTAAACTTGACAGGATATTTTGGTTTCAAGAGGCTTTTCGAGAAACCCAGCTGCAGTCCGTAATCTAACTACTTCTTGCTTCATCCTGAGATTGCTGATCTGCAAATTTGAGAAGATACAAAGGTGCAATCTGTAAAAAGCAGATTCTTCTTTAAGAAAGAAAGAACAAAAACAGCTACTAGTATATACATTTTATTCTCTGTTAGGCCCATCACCGAAAATCTGCGTAATGTCGACATCAAACATGATACCCCTTGGTTTTCGAAAAGAAACCAGTCCTATTTGGTTTGAGAAGTAAATATGGGAAGAAGGCTTCTGGTGCTGATGAATGTCTGTCCTCTTAACCAATTTCTTCCTGCTATTTTGGGCATGTCATTTATAGGCAAATTGTTCAAAACGTTCAAAAATAGCAAGTCTACAAGCTCACAATGCTTCACATTGTGAGCTGTCACATTGTGAGCTCACAATGCTTCACATTGTGAGCTGTCACATTGTGAGCTTGTAGATCGGATATATTCACTATAAGTACAAGGCTGAAGTTAAAGAGAACACGTCTGCTCTCACGTCTGTGGAGCTGTTCTCAGAGACCCCACCCTGCTGGACTGAGCATCACTTCACTCATTGTCACTGAGTGTATGGGCTTTTCTAAGCCTGAGATAGATGCAGCATGGCGGGGCATACTCCTGGTGGCGGGGCATACTAACAAAATAGAACGATACAGTTTTAAAAGGGTAATAATAATAATATATGAGTTGTCACTACCATCTACCCCAGTGGTTTCCAGCCATCAGGGCCCACTAGAACACCTCAGAATTGTTCGCGGCCCACCTATCTGACCACTTAACATGGCAGCCGACAATCAACCGATTGTGTCCTCCTTGGACCAATGGCCGTTCCTATTCCTGTTCCTAAGTTCCTATTCGGCATAACAATGAAAAATCATCTAGCCTATTTAAAGAAAACATACCATGACCACGATTTCTTTTTTACATTGTTTTAAATATTTATGTCATACATTATCATTAAAATCTTGATGTTGGCCAATTATTGGGGGCCCACTCGCAGATTGCAAGTGGGCCCCAAATAAGCGCAAGTTGCAGTATCCTCACGGCCCACAGGTTCAGAACCATAGATCTCAAGTTGCAGTATCCTCACGGCCCACAGGTTCAGAACCATAGATCTCAAGTTGCAGTATCCTCACGGCCCACAGGTTCAGAACCATAGATCTCAAGTTGCAGTATCCTCACGGCCCACAGGTTCAGAACCATAGATCTCCCCCATGTTGTGGCAGCAACGATTTGATGGAGCTGTCCAAACTAAGCACAGTAAAATATTTTGAAAATACACACTTTCTTCCAGGACACGACAGTTTCCAAAAACAAAACGGGTTTGCAATCACATGTTATGTCATGAGGCAAGAAATGCTTGAAGTCCTTTTTTAAACCCTGTTTCCATAGAAACGTGAAATATACAGTGATACACACATCTCAGTTTTCCCTTTGTGGTTCACGTCAGACCTCATATTTATACAAAGAAATATAAAATATTCATTTATTTTTGGGCTAATTTGTATTATTATTTCAGAAGTAGCACCTTGTGTGCTTTTACGTATGCACTTTGTAGTGATTCTTATTTAAAGCTGGCAATTGCTTGTTTCTTCCCACTCGTGAATAAAAAAATCACACCCGTGTGAACTGAGTGGTGTAAGGTCTTATATAGACTGATCAGCTGTGGTCTGACGTAATGTCTGACGTAATGAAATCACACCCGTGTGAACTGGGTGACCATAGCAACCATTCTCATTTTTTGGTACGAACAGACACGTAAACTAACAAAGCCAGTTGTAGGAGTGGTTTACACCACTCAAATATGTAACCAACTATATTTTCATAGAATACGCCTCTTTTTTGCAAACTTTAATCATCCTTGTCAATAACTTCAGCATCATTGTAAAAACAACATTGACATGCCTATGCCGTGAATTGCGTTTTTTTTTTATCCCAGAGTTTTATTTAAAAAATAATAATAATCTGATCATAAGGTGTCCTTTCTCTTCAAATGGACATATAGCTTCTCTCTGTTAATATGTTCCATGTCAGTCCTATAGTAGTAGGCTCCAGTCTGCTGGACTCACCTAAAAGCCCAAATCAAGGACCTGAAAAGCTTAGCAGGGTAACTCCACGTTAAAATCTGGAGCGTTTATTTAAGTCTCTGTGTTACAAAAGTTTAAATGAACACTGAGGATTTGTACTGTGTGGGGTCTGGGCTGGGGGTTAAAGTAGAAGGATGCGAGGAGGATGAGGCAGGATACAGATGAAAAGGGATGATAATCTCAGTGGAACCGTTGCGCGCCAAACCTCGGATCCTTTGGGTCCCGGATTTCAATCTGGAAGACAAAGAGAGCGAGAGAAGAAGAGGTGAAACATTGTACCATTGTTAGGGTGGCTATCACTTTAATGCCAACAACAGATATGAGTGGAGGAGGAGGGCAGTCGCATGCAGCAAGGGGAGCATCAGGGCACATATCAGCAGAATCTTAAGCGTTCTTTTAATTCACTGATTATTAAGGACCCCCAGTTTTATATGCATTAGGCCAGAGACCCCCATTTGATACCAGCTTTATCTCTGGGACCCCAATCTCCAACATCCTAACTTAACACCAGGACCATTTGGTTCTATTTCTGGACTCTCTGAGTTACAGACCCGCAAAGGACCAACTGGATACCCCCTTTAACTCTCTTAAGGATGCCTGTGCTCTGTCTGGGTCCAAAGGTCCAAAGGACCAACTGGATACCCCCTTTAACTCTCTTAAGGATGCCTGTGCTCTGTCTGGGTCCAAAGGTCCAAAGGACCAACTGGATACCCCCGTTAACTCTCTTAAGGATGCTTGTGCTCTGTCTGGGTCCAAAGGTCCAAAGGACCAACTGGATACCCCCGTTAACTCTCTTAAGGATGCTTGTGCTCTGTCTGGGTCCAAAGGACCAACTGGATACCCCCGTTAACTCTCTTAAGGATGCCTGTGCTCTGTCTGGGTCCAAAGGTCCAAAGGACCAACTGGATACCCCCTTTAACTCTCTTAAGGATGCTTGTGCTCTGTCTGGGTCCAAAGGTCCAAAGGACCAACTGGATACCCCCGTTAACTCTCTTAAGGATGCCTGTGCTCTGTCTCGGTCCACGGATCCCACGTTGAGAGCTAGGGCTTTCGTTTAACTGATACCGTTAAATTATTCTCCACCGCACAATGGTGTTCCTTGCTGAAGATCTGATATAAAACTGATTTTCAAGCTAACAATGTGCCACAGTTCTTTTCTCCAAGCAATAACATTATACTTTGTAGTATAAATTAAGGCTTATTATTAGCTAATTAGGCCATAGGAGTTTGCTGTGTCAGGCCAGGGGGAAGACAAGAGAGAGGAGGCTCAAAGCGTTGACATTGTTCAGTTTTGCTTTACATTGTGTTTTTAGTAACAGATGATGTCAAACATCGACCTCTGTAGTGTATGATGCACACCTACAGTAAAATGGGTTATTTTAATTACGGGAGTGCAGAAAACGGTCCATGTTTGCACTCTCAGAGTTACATGAACATTGAGGATTGTACTGTGTACTGTACAGTATGGCAGCTCTTTATTAATGTGCTGACTGATTTGTGTGTGTGTGTGTGTGTGTGTGTGTGTGTGTGTGTGTGTGTGTGTGTGTGTGTGTGTGTGTGTGTGTGTGTGTGTGTGTGTGTGTGTGTGTGTGTGTGTGTGTGTGTGTGTGTGTGTGTGTGTGTGTGTGTGTGCACGCAGCATTTGCCATTAATTAGTGTGGTTGCCCTAACAGGGCAACCAGACTATTGTAATCGTAACACTTTATTAGTGTGGTTGCCCTAACAGGGCAACCAGACTATTGTAATCGTAACACTTTATTAGTGTGGTTGCCCTAACAGGGCAACCAGACTATTGTAATTGGAACACTTTATTAGTGTGGTTGCCCTAACAGGGCAACCAGACTATTGTAATCGTAACACTTTATTATTCTTTCTATAGTAACCCTAAATTTCAAACTACTACTCCTCCCACAGTTTTGACTGTACGCACTTGAGCCATATGTCAAATTGACCGGCTTCATCGGGAATCGATAGCTTGTATTTTGTTAAGAGAAATGTTGTATAGTTTAATTGATATGAATTTATTAGTGATTTAAATTTCCCCATTGACATGAATGGGAAAGTGCGAAAAATAACATTCAAGTATTTTCTCCTCAGAGACTGTAAGGGCTATAGTTACAAAACTTGGAGGGGAGGTTCATAATAATTACTAAAATTAATTAACTTATAATGTTATCGGTCGGCCTCATGGTGGCGCTATAACAGCCCACTTTACGTTTTGGCTTATAACTCTTGAACCGTAGGTCGTACAATCAAAATTATTTTTTCCCTGGATTCCTTGGGTCATGACGCATCTCCCCATATAGGCCACGCCCATTTGCGTCATGATAGATTTTCCGCCATTTTGAATTTTCTCCAAAACACACTTTTGGCTCCTCCTCCTACATATGTCGTCCAAATCTCACAAAAATCGGCACACATGATCTCGGGACCCATCCGATTAAAACACCAACTGCAGAATTTTGGTAGTGCGTATCGTTCGGCCGTAATCGTCGTCCGGAGTTAGTGGGAGGGGCCTATATCACAAAAAATGCCATAAATCACGAACGAAATGTCCGATCCATCCCAAATTTGAATCACATGTCGCGGGTGGTTCAATCAACCAAGTACCAAAAGCAATTCTATTTTCATTCATAGGGGGCGCCGCAAATGCGAGAAATGTAACCGTTTGTCGCAAAAACATGATTTTTGGGGGGATAAATCCCCTCCGAATTACTTACGCATGATCGCAGGGGTGACGCGACATTGTAATTGGCTGGCAATATCAGTGGGAGGGGCATATGTAAGCCACTGCGGCAACCACACTTTGCAATTTTTTAAAATTGCGACCTTTCTAGTTATTTTTATTTCTAGAGTAACCCTAAATTTCAGACTACTACTCCTCCCACAGTTTTAACTGTATGCACTTGAGCTATATGTCAAATTGACCGGAAAAATCGGGAATCGATAGCTTGTACTTTGTTAAGAGAAATGTTCTATAGTTTAATTGATATGAATTTATTAGTGATTTAAATTTCCCCATTGACATGAATGGGAAAGTGCGAAAAATCACATTCAAGTATTTTTTCCTCAGAGACTGTAAGGGCTATAGTTACAAAACTTGGAGGGATAATTCGTAATACTTACTAAAATTAATTAACTTATAATGTTATCGGTCGGCCTCATGGTGGCGCTATAACAGCCCACTTTACGTTTTGGCTTATAACTCTTGAACCGTAGGTCGTAAAATCAAAATTATGTTTTCCCTGGATTCCTTGGGTCATGACGCATCTCCCCATATAGGCCACGCCCATTTGCGTCATGATAGATTTTCCGCCATTTTGAATTTTCTCCAAAACACACTTTTGGCTCCTCCTCCTACAGATTTTGTCCAAATCTCACAAAAATCGGCACACATGATCTCCAGACCTATCCGATTAAAACACCAACTGCAGAATTTTGATAGTGCGTATCGTTCGGCTGTAATCGTCGTCCGAAGATAGTAGGAGGGGCCTATTTTACAAAAAATGCCATAAATCACGAACGGAATGTCCAATCCATCCCAAATTTGAATCACATGTTGCGGGTCGTTGAATCAACCAACTACCAAAAGCAATTCTATTTTTATCCATAGGGGGCGCCGCGAATGCGAAAAATTTAACCATTTGTAGCCAAAACATGGTTTTTGGGGGCATAAATCCCTTACAATACTTACACATGATCACATGTGTGACTTGAAATTGTAATTGGCTAGCAATATCAGTGGGAGGGGCATATGTAAGCCACTGCGGCAACCACACTTTGCAATTTTTTAAAATTGCGACCTTTCTAGTTCTTTCTATAGTAACCCTAAATTTCAAACTACTACTCCTCCCACAGTTTTGACTGTACGCACTTGAGCCCTATGTCAAATTGACCGGAAAAATCGGGAATCGATAGCTTGTACTTTGTTAAGAGAAATGTTCTATAGTTTAATTGATATGAATTTATTAGTGATTTAAATTTCCCCATTGACATGAATGGGAAAGTGCGAAAAATCACATTCAAGTAATTTTTCCTCAGAGACTGTAAGGGCTATAGTTACAAAACTTGGAGGGATAATTCGTAATACTTACTAAAATTGATGAACTTATAATGTTATCGGTCGGCCTCATGGTGGCGCTATAACAGCCCACTTTACGTTTTGGCTTATAACTCTTGAACCGTAGGTCGTAAAATCAAAATATTTTTTTCCCTGGATTCCTTGGGTCACGACGCATCTCCCCATATAGGCCACGCCCATTTGCGTCATGATAGATTTTCCGCCATTTAGAATTTTCTCCAAAACACACTTTTGGCTCCTCCTCCTACAGACTTTGTCCAAATCTCACAAAAATTGGTACACATGATCTCTGGACCTTTCCGATTAAAACACCATCGGCAGAATTTTGGTAGTGCGTATCGTTCGGCCGTAATCGTCGTCCAAAGTTAGTAGGAGGGGCCTATATCACAAAAAATGCCATAAATCACGAACGGAATGTCCAATCCATCCCAAATTTGAATCACATGTCGCGGGTGGTTAAATCAACCAAAAGCCAAAAGCAATTCCATTTTCATCTATAGGGGGCGCCGCAAATGCGAAAACTTTAACCATTTCTCGCAAAAACATGATTTTTTGGGGATAAATACCCTCCGAATTACTTGCGCATGATCGCAGGGGTGAAGCGACATTGTAATTGGCTGGCAATATCAGTGGGAGGGGCATATGTAAGCCACTGCGGCAACCACACTTTGCAATTTTTTAAAATTGCGACCTTTCTAGTTAGTGTGGTTGCCCTAACAGGGCAACCAGACTATTGTAATCGTAACACTTTATTTCTTTTTACTGGAGTAACCTTTTTTTTGACGCACTACTCCACCCACTGTTTTGACTGTACGCACTTGAGCCATATCTCAAATTGACCGGCTTCATCGGGAAGGATGTGCTTGTATTTTTTTAAGAGAAATGTTGTATAGTTTAATTGATATGAATTTATTAGTGAATAGAATTTCCCCATTGACATGAATGGGAAAATGCGATTTTTCGCATTTTCTCACATTCAAGTATTTTTTCCTCAGAGACTGTAAGCACTATAGTTACAAAACTTGGAGGGTAGGTTCATAATAATTACTAAAATTAATCAACGTATAATGTTATCGGTCGGCCTCATGGTGGCGCTATAACAGCCCACTTTACGTTTTGGCTTATAACTCTTGAACCGTAGGTCGTAAAATCTAAATTATTTTTTCCCTGGCTTCCTTGGGTCATGACGCATCTCCCCATATAGGCCACGCCCATTTGCGTCATGATAGATTTTCCGCCATTTTGAATTTTCTCCAAAACACACTTTTGGCTCCTCCTCCTACAGATTTTGTCCAAATCTCACAAAAATCAGCACACATGATCTCCGGACCCATCCGATTACAACACCAACTGCAGAATTTTGGTAGTGCGTGTCGTTCGGCCGTAATCGTCGTCCGAAGATAGTAGGAGGGGCCTATTTTACAAAAAATGCCATAAATCACGAACAGAATGTCCCATCCATCCCAAATTGTAATCACATGTCGCGGGTGGTTCAATCAACCAAGTTCCAAAAGCAATTCTATTTTCATCCATAGGGGGCGCCGCAAATGCCAAAAAGTGTCACCGTATGGTGCAAAAACATTATTTTTGGGGGATAAATCCCCTCCGAATTACTTACACATGATCGCAGGGGTGACGTGACATTGTAATTGGCTGGCAATATCAGTGGGAGGGGCATATGTAAGCCACTGCGGCAACCACACTTTGCAATTTTTTAAAATTGCGACCTTTCTAGTTTCATTTACTGGAGTAACCCTAAACTTTGTATCACTACTCCTCCCACAGTTTTGACTGTACGCACTTGAGCCATATGTCAAATTGACCGGCTTCATCGGGAATGGTGTGCTTGTATTTTTTTAAGAGAAATGTTATATAGTTTAATTGATATGAATTTATTAGTGATTTAAATTTCCCCATTGACATGAATGGGAAAGTGCGAAAAATAACATTCAAGTATTTTTTCCTCGGAGACTGTAAGGGCTATAGTTACAAAACTTGGAGGGTAGGTTCATAATAATTACTAAAATTAATTAACTTATAATGTTATCGGTCGGCCTCATGGTGGCGCTATAACAGCCCACTTTACGTTTTGGCTTATAACTCTTGAACCGTAGGTCGTAAAATCACAATTATTTTTCCCTGGCTTCCTTGGGTCATGACGCATCTCCCCATATAGGCCACGCCCATTTGCGTCATGATAGATTTTCCGCCATTTTGAATTTTCTCCAAAACACACTTTTTGTTCCTCCTCCTACAGATTTTGTCCAAATCTCACACAAATCGGCACACATGATCTCCGGACATATCCGATTAAAACACCAACTGCAGAATTTTGATAGTGCGTATCGTTCGGCCGTAATCGGCTTCCGAAGTTAGTGGGATGGGCCTATTTTACAAAAAATGCCATAAATCCCGAACGAAATGTCCGATCCATCCTAAATTTGAATCACATGTCGTGGGTGGTTCAATCAACCAAGTACCAAAAGCAATTCCATTTTCATCCATAGGGGGCGCCGCAAATACGGAAAATGTAACCGTTTATCGCAAAAGCATGATTTTTGGGGGATAAATACCTTCCGAATTACTTACGCATGATCACAGGGGTGATGTGACATTGTAATTGGCTGGCAATATCAGTGGGAGGGGCACATGTAAGCCACTGCGGCAACCACACTTTGCAATTTTTTAAAATTGCGACCTTTCTAGTTAGTGTGGTTGCCCTAACAGGGCAACCAGACTATTGCAATTGTAACACTTTATTATTCCACTAGAGTAACCTTTTTTTTGATTCGCTACTCCTCCCACAGTTTTGACTGTACGCACTTGAGCCATATGTCAAATTGACCGGCTTCATCGGGAAGGATGTGCTTGTATTTTTTTAAGAGAAATGTTGTATAGTTTCATTGATATTAATTTATTAGTGAATAGAATTTCCCCATTGACATGAATGGGAAAATGCGATTTTTCGCATTTTCTCACATTCAAGTATTTTTTCCTCAGAGACTGTAAGCACTATAGTTACAAAACTTGGAGGGTAGGTTCATAATAATTACTAAAATTAATCAACGTATAATGTTATCGGTCGGCCTCATGGTGGCGCTATAACAGCCCACTTTACGTTTTGGCTTATAACTCTTGAACCGTAGGTCGTAAAATCAAAATATCTTTTTCCATGGCTTCCTTGGGCCATGACGCATCTCCCCATATAGGCCACGCCCATTTGCGTCATGATAGATTTTCCGCCATTTTGAATTTTCTCCAAAACACACTTTTGGCTCCTCCTCCTACAGATTTTGTCCAAATCTCACAAAAATCGGCACACATGATCTCCGGACCCATCCGATTACAACACCAACTGCAGAATTTTGGTAGTGCATGTCGTTCGGCCGTAATCGTCGTCCGAAGATAGTAGGAGGGGCCTATTTTACAAAAAATGCCATAAATCACGAACAGAATGTCCGATCCATCCCAAATTGTAATCACATGTCGCGGGTGGTTCAATCAACCAAGTTCCAAAAGCAATTCCATTTTCATCCATAGGGGGCGCCGCAAATGCCAAAAATGTCACCGTATGGTGCAAAAACATGATTTTTGGGGGATAAATCCCCTCCGAATTACTTACACATGATCGCAGGGGTGACGTGACATTGTAAGGGGTGACGTGACATTGTAATTGGCTGGCAATATCAGTGGGAGGGGCATATGTAAGCCACTGCGGCAACCACACTTTGCAATTTTTTAAAATTGCGACCTTTCTAGTTATTCTTTCTATAGTAACCCTAAATTTCAGACTACTACTCCTCCCACAGTTTTAACTGTATGCACTTGAGCCATATCTCAAATTGACCGGCTTCATCGGGAATCGATAGCTTGTATTTTGTTAAGAGAAATGTTGTATAGTTTAATTGATATGAATTTATTAGTGATTTAAATTTCCCCATTGACATGAATGGGAAAGTGCGAAAAATAACATTCAAGTATTTTTTCCTCAGAGACTGTAAGCACTATAGTTACAAAACTTGGAGGGTAGGTTCATAATAATTACTAAAATTAATCAACTTATACTGTTATCGGTCGGCCTCATGGTGGCGCTATAACAGCCCACTTTACCTTTTGGCTTATACCTCTTGAACCGTAGGTCGTAAAATCAAAATTATTTTTCCCTGGCTTCCTTGGGTCATGACGCATCTCCCCATATAGGCCACGCCCATTTGCGTCATGATAGATTTTCCGCCATTTTGAATTTTCTCCAAAACACACTTTTTGTTCCTCCTCCTACAGATTTCGTCCAAATCTCACAAAAATCGGCACACATGATCTCAGGACCTATCCGATTAAAACACCAACTGCAGAATGTTGGTAGTGCGTATCGTTCGGCCGTAATCGTCGTCCGAAGATAGTAGGAGGGGCTTATTTTACAAAAAATGCCATAAATCACAAACGGAATGTCCAATCCATCCCACATTTGAATCACATGTTGCGGGTGGTTGAATCAACCAAGTACCAAAAGCAATTCTATTTTCATCCATAGGGGGCGCCGCAAATGCGAGAAATGTAACCGTTTGTCGCAAAAACATGATTTTTGGGGGCATTAATCCCTTACAATACTTACACATGATCACATGTGTGACTTGAAATTGTAATTGGCTAGCAATATCAGTGGGAGGGGCATATGTAAGCCACTGCGGCAACCACACTTTGCAATTTTTTAAAATTGCGACCTTTCTAGTTAGTGTGGTTGCCCTAAAGGGCAACCAGACTATTGTAATTGTAACACTTTATTTTTTATACTGGAGTAACCCTTTTTTTGAAACGCTACTCCTCCCACAGTTTTAACTGTACGCACTTGACCCATATGTCAAATTGACCGGAAAAATCGGAAATGGTGTGCTTGCTCATTGCTAAGAGAAATATTGTATAGTTTAATTGATATGAATTTATTAGTGAATTAAATTTCCCCATTGACATGAATGGGAAAATGCGAAAAATCACGTTCAAGTATTTTTTCCTCAGAGACTGTAAGGGCTATAGTTACAAAACTTGGAGGGATAATTCGTAATACTTACGAAAATTAATTCACTTATAATGTTATCGATCAGGCCTCATGGTGGCGCTATAACAGCCCACTTTACCTTTTGGCTTATAACTCTTGAACCGTAGGTCGTTAAATCAGAATATTTTCTTCCCTGGATTCCTTGGGTCATGACGCATCTCCCCATATAGGCCACGCCCATTTGCGTCATGATAGATTTTCCGCCATTTTGAATTTTCTCCAAAACACAGTTTTTGCTCCTCCTCCTACTGATTTTGTCCTAATCACACAAAAATTGGTACACATGATCTCTGGACCTTTCCGATTAAAACACCATCGGCAGAATTCTGGTAGTGCATATCGTTCGGCCGTAATCGTCGTCCGAAGATAGTAGGAGGGGCCTATTTTATCAAAAATGCCATAAATCAAGAACGAAATGTCCAATCCATCCCAAATTTGAATCACATGTCGTGGGTGGTTGAATCAACCAAGTACCAAAAGCAATTCTATTTTCATCCATAGGGGGCGCCGCAAATGCGAGAAATGTAACCGTTTGTCACAAAAACATGATTTTTGGGGGATAAATCCCCCCGAAATACTTACGCAGGATCGCAGGGGTGACGCGACATTGTAATTGGCTGGCAATATCAGTGGGAGGGGCATATGTAAGCCACTGCGGCAACCACACTTTGCAATTTTTTAAAATTGCGACCTTTCTAGTTATTCTTTCTATAGTAACCCTAAATTTCAAACTACTACTCCTCCCACAGTTTTGACTGTACGCACTTGAGCCATATCTCAAATTGACCGGCTTCCTCGGGAATCGATAGCTTGTATTTTGTTAAGAGAAATGTTGTATTGTTTAATTGATATGAATTTATTAGTGATTTAAATTTCCCCATTGACATGAATGGGAAAGTGCGAAAAATCACATTCAAGTATTTTTTCCTCAGAGACTGTAAGCACTATAGTTACAAAACTTGGAGGGTAGGTTCATAATAATTACTAAAATTAATTAACTTATAATGTTATCGGTCGGCCTCATGGTGGCGCTATAACAGCCCACTTTACGTTTTGGCTTATAACTCTTGCACCGTTGGTCGTAAAATCAAAATTCTTTTTCCCCTGACTTCCTTGGGTCATGACGCATCTCCCCATATAGGCCACGCCCATTTGCGTCATGATAGATTTTCCGCCATTTTTAATTTTGTCCAAAACACACTTTTTGCTTTTCCTCCTACAGATTTTGTCTAAATCTCACAAAAATCTGTACACGTGATCTCTGGACCTTTCCGATGAAAACTCGAACGGCGGAATTTTGATAGTGCGTATCGTTCGGCTGTAATCGGCTTCCGAAGTTAGTAGGAGGGGCCTATTTTACACAAAATGCCATAAATCACGAACAGAATGTCCAATCCATCCCAAATTTGAATCACTTGTTACGGGTGGGTTACTCAACCAAGTACCAAAAGCAATTCTATTTTCATCCATAGGGGGCGCCGCAAATGCGAGAAATGTAACCGTTTGTCGCAAAAACATGATTTTTGGGGGATAATTCCCCTCCGAATTACTTACGCATGATCGCAGGGGTGCCGTGACATTGTAATTGGCTGGCAATATTAGTGGGAGGGGCATATGTAAGCCACTGCGGCAACCACACTTTGCAATTTTTTAAAATTGCGACCTTTCTAGTTGCCTCTGTATGTCTGTCAGTAATTGAATGAGGCAATGTTTAATTCTGATTTATACATTGTCATGCACTAGAATTAGTGCCATTGTGAGCTTGTAGATCTGCTATCTTCGGCAGACAACAGCATCCGATGATGTAGGCCTATATAGATGAAGCAGAGCGCATTTATGATCCGTCACATGAGTTGCGCACCGAAAATAGCAGACCTACAAACTCACGACGATGCATCGGGTTTTGAGCTTGTAGGTCAGCTATTTTGGACACGTGACGTGGCACATCGTGTAACAAAGTGTGAACCGGGCATTAGTGGGCCCTGACATATGAGTCATTGTGAGCTGGCAAAGGACTAAGAACAAACAATGGGGGGAAAAACATACTAATG
Source organism: Electrona antarctica (assembly GCF_951216825.1). Lineage (NCBI taxonomy): Eukaryota > Metazoa > Chordata > Actinopteri > Myctophiformes > Myctophidae > Electrona > Electrona antarctica. Next base: position 25,512,732 of record NC_136790.1, on the reverse strand, counting down.
TAATAGACTTGAAAGGTCACACCTCAATACATCTTCTTTGACATTTACAGACCCAATCCCAAGAAACAACATTTTGTTCAATTTGTTTTGTGTCGCAGGCTACTTCTCTGAGCAGCAGTGGTGGTAGAAGTACTCAACAAGTAGACAAAACACAATATAACTAGAAAAATGTGCTCCTCAAAGCACAAGTAGCTTATTGTGGGCCAGCAAAAAATATATAAATAGAACCAGTTCTTAACTTCTATTTAAAACCAATAAATGGACTTAATCTGTACTGTAGGATAATCGTAAACATCAGAAGAAGCAGGTTTCTTTATATGTCAACGAATCATAGTGGCAGCGGTGGCCGAACGGATAGCGGCGCGGTCTTGATACCGGAAGGTTCCTAGTTCGAATCAGCCGTCCGACACGTTAAAATTACCACCGCTGAAGTGCCCTTGAACAAGGCATTGAACCACTACGATGAAATGTGTTCTATGAGCAGGGCCTGGCTGGAAACAAGTTCTTGAGCTTAGCCCAGATACCCTGGGTAAATATAGATTTCATTTCATTTCATTTCATTTCATCAACACAAAATAATTTGGTAACACTTGCTTTGCTTTCCATCTATAAAAATATATTCCGTCTATAATGCATTATAAACGGTGAGCTTGTAGATCTGCTATTTTCACTATTTAAAACAATAATCGTTCATTAATCGTAATCGAGGCAAACGTTTGAAATAACCGTGATATTGATTTGAAGTCATATTGCCCAGCCCTATAGCCTCATAATGAGGACTATTTCGACCAGCGACTCAATTAAGCGGGCGGCAGTGTGATCTTCTAAGCCTCTGTTGTTAACCCAGTCACAGCTGCTTCTGTATGAACTTCCTGTTTGTGAGGGGGCGTGGGGACAAGCCTACAGTCTGTGTGGTGGGGATATTAATAGCTGTAGCACATTGTGATGACTCATCCACCACGACAGCCAATTTAATGAAAATCGGATTACGCCAAAAGTGAATCAATAGGCGTTTGGAGGGGAGCCAGGGGCGGAGGGAGTAGGTGATGGAGGGGAGGGGGACTAGTAGGCGATTACAGTGTTATTAATCTGTTTATGGGTCTGCCCAGCTTCTGCCTCTCTCTATCTCACACCGAGCAGGTGTCAAATCTGTCTTGACCAGGAGAAGGGCGTCCGTGGCGCAGGCGGAATTAAGTCATCGCATTTTCTCACCTTAGAGAACAGACGACCAGGGTGTCCGAGACACCACCTGGAATGTGAAATTGGCATCGGCTATTGTCACCCCCTTCCCCCCTTCCCCCAACATCCTCAGCTCCCCGTCAACCCTGGAAGTGTTTACACGGAGGTTGGGCTTCATGCCCAGAAGCAGGATGCTGTAGACCTCTCTCAGGAGGCCATTACTGTAATTGGTGGCTTTCCTTATTGTGTGACCACGGATCTATGAAAAACAACTTATCACTTGGAAAAAGACTGTGGGGCTTTGGAATTTGTGTCTTTATGTGTGTCATGCTTTATGTTTAGAACTTAGAAGAAGAAAAACAAGTGTTTGGAAATGGAATGGTTGTTTGGTGGCAGCATTGTTCTTCCACAAATTCTTCACTGGCTCGTTTTAAAGGACCGCACCAGTGGTAACTCATGGTATACTTTTACCTCAACCTTTTCAGGCCGTGACCCCCCAAAATAATCCTATTTGAACTGGGGACCCAGTTGAGGCATTACATTTTGTTGTGAAAATAGCCGATCTACAAGCTCACAACGCCTCGCAATGCGAGACGTTGTGAGCTTGTAGAGCAGCTATTTTCACAATGTTGTCCTCTTTCTTATATAATTTTACAATTTGGCCAATGTTTGACCAGTTTGTATAGTCAAGTTTGTTCATTATACTTTCGATGCATTAACAGTCTATTTTCGTTCTTTCTTTTTTTATTGTAGGTATTAATACATTTATTTATTGTCACTTCACTGTCATCTGGGGACCCCATCAAAATCATGTGGGGTCCCGACCACCAGGCTGAGAACCCCTGCTTTACATGACTGCCGACCATTTGTCTCTAGTTTAGTTGTTTCTGTATCCAAGCATGAACTTTTAGTTGACCACAGTCCTCCAGGAGTTTATAGGCCCTCCATTTTCCCCCTCTTACACTGAATTTTCACTGAAAATAGCCATAGTACAAGCTCACAACGGGTTGCGAGCTGTTAGATCTGTAAGTAAGTTAACACCTAGAGAATGACACAACACAATTATTAATACTTAAATCTGTGATAATGAATACCACTGACTGTAAAAGGATCTCCTTTTTTCCCTTGGTTTTTCAATGTTTTTGCGGGTTTTATGAAACAGAAATTAAGGGATGACATTGCACATCTGGACGACTCCAATCTTATATTCAGAAACCGTAAAAGGTTCCAGTGCATGCAAGGGTCACACATGCACAAAGGTTGAGGTGCATTAACAAATGGGGAGGCTGTTTGTTCTTACTCCGTGCAATTGTAGAGTAGAGCCAAGGTGTAGCTATAAGGGGATAGAGAATAAAGTGTTAGATGCTTAGCTAAGAGGCCTCTTTGAAGATTGACGATGCCTAAGGTACTGTAGTTTTCTTAAAGGAAGATAAAAGGTCCCGTAGTCTGTTTGCACCATGTACACTGTAAAATCCTGAGGGTTCATTTAACTTTGAGAGTTTGTACACTTTGTGTTTTACTGTGTAGTGAGCTATATTTTGTGGCATTTAACCACTTTTTTCCCTTCAAAAGTCCTTGCCGGAAATAGCCGATCACTCACAATGTGTCGTGTTGTGAGCTTGTCTGCTATTTTTGCCCAATGTTTGCCTAATTACGACAAATGTTCCCCTATTAGGACATAGGCTACCCCATAGGGACGCAGTTTTTCATAATAGATCCGAAAGCAACTGGCAAAGCTGAATTTACTTTCAGTCTTTTTCGTACGTTTATATTGCTTTGGTTCTGAATGAATTCCCTTCAGTACTGTGAAAACCATGACTTCCATTCACATTGACTAGGTGGGTGTTAGGGAGTAGAAAATGGCGAGCCTAGCAGTAAATGTCCTCTGTTGTGTGAGCAGACTACTGAGCAGTGTAATTTGCTCACCTCTGCTGTACATAAATCACTAGCCTTCTAGCCATAGTGCGCGCACACACATACCTAGACATGGACTTCAGAGCGGAACCCTTCTGTGTGCAAATAAATTAGGCCCCAGGTGTCGATTCGCACCAACTGACAACAGCATGCAAGCCTACTTTGGTGATGGGAACCACCTCATATATTTTGTGAGATACAGAACAAATAATGTAGCACTAGCACTACTGAATGTTCCTTCTCTCACGAAAAAAAAAGAAGAATATATATATATATATATATATATATATATATATATAGTTTTAATTTTAACCACTTTCAACCTGACGTCCCTGACAAATCTATAAGCTCACAACGCATTACCATCACGTCGGAACACTATTTTTTTAAATCTTGTAGATTGGCTATTTTATAAGCAATAAAATTAAATCTGACTAAGACATTTAATACATAAGGGAAAATAGTATGTGGTGTATTAATAGAGCACCAAAGTAAGTCTGACATCAATATCGCTAGAGGGCGATATTCCATGGGTTCGTGTATTTTTTTATTTGTATTATAATCCTCAAAGTGGGATCTTAGATCGCCTCATATAAGAACTGTGTTTGAAAAATAAACAAATCATCCCGGTGATTTCACTTCTTCATATGGATATGAAGAATCAACTGACTGCGAGAAAACGCTAATGCCGAATTAGTTACATTTTCGCTAGAAACAGACTGTATCAAATATGAGTGACTGGCTGTCATAAGCGCAGTGGCGTGCACAGATAGACACTAGGTGGTGCTAGAGCACCTGCCCTTTGCCCTCTGGACAGCAATGTGCCCCTTAAAAAAAAAAAAAAACACCCCTTTGGTTTTTTTTAAACAGTATGTGGACCATGGTGACATTGACCATGGTGACCACTGCGTAAGCGATACAGTGACACCTCCCCGACAATATTGCCGCACACACACACACACACACACACACACACACACACACACACACACACACACACACACACACACACACACACACACACACACACACACACACACCCTGGGTACACGCCAGACAGAGTGCTCCATGAGAGCCATTCATTTATCTGACGTCTCCCTTCCATTCTCGCTAAGCCTCGTTCCTTTGGGAGAACATTCTGCCCCAGGCATTCTAATGTAATATGTTACACCCCTTATTATTACAATGTTTTATTCACAGCAATCTCAGCCAAACCCTATCACTTCTCTTCAGACAAACTTTGAAACCAAATTAAAAACATATATAGAATGTTCGAGTTCCGTCAGGACCATGCTTGTGAACCCTGTTTCGGCAGACTCAGCACAGTCCGAATTGCATTCCTGGTGGTGGGAATTGGTGTTGAAATAATAAGAAAAGTGGAAGTGAGAATGCGTATCCTAACATGCATGCACATACATCCACACACTGGTATACATTTCTACAACACAACACATACGGTATCTCACAGCCACAAGACCACACACCACATGATAAACACTCAATCCATGATAGGAACTTACCCTGGAAACTGCAAAATCTGTGAAGAAAACGGAACAAATATGGTTTTAGTCGTTGTCCAGAATGCAAATATCCATTCCATTATCCGTTTGTAAATCCATGTGTAATTTGTTGTAGCTTAACTTTCTGTGCCACACTAGGTGGCAGAGAGTTCAAGCCCTGCCAGGGGGATTCTTCTATTTTTGCTCATGTTCATTTCCTGTTCTCCGGCCTGGAGACCACCATTGTAACGATCGGCTATTATTCCCTTTTTTTTTTTTCTTTCGCCAGAAACGTTAACATGTCGGGAGCTGAGATGAGGTACAAAATCACAAATGACATCCGAACCTCGGATGGATGCCGATCACCAAGGACAGCGCTCGTATTTTCGTCTATGGGGGCCGTCTGCAAACATCCTGGTGCTGGGGGTGACAGAGGCGTTGCCTAGCAACCGGACCAATGATAAAAGCTGATTTTCGGCTCAACCGCTTCATATATGGTGTAAAGGGGGGGGGGGGGGGGGGGGGGGGGTATAACGTCCCATAGACGGGGGGTATGGATATTTACGTAGTTGGTCAAAAAAAGAGTTAACATGGTTGTGTGTACTCCACATGAGCAAATGAATAGGACATATTTTGTAGGTTTTGTTGCTCATCACACCGCAAGTGTCAGGTATCAGTTTGTAGCTTCATGTCACTGGCTTCCATTGAACATGACTTGTAGTTGTAGCCTACCACACGTCATTTCAAGTGGCATTGTTGACTGCAGTAACACCTGACTCCTATATTACTGCCTACAGTCTCCCTGGACCCCTGGGGGGGGTCATTGCCATACACTAACGTACTGTAATTAACCCTGAAAGGCTAACCAGCAGGACTAATGTGTGTCGGCAACGGTTGGACATAAAGTTAATGAATTCCGCTAAGCAGCTTTCAGACAATAAACGAGCAAGCTCGCGGGAAATGAGGCATTCTTGTTAAACATGGAGCACACAGGGTTCAGGGCATCTGTATGTGTGTTGGAAGATATGGTACGTTTCATCTGGTGACAGCCTTTCCTGCCACGCTTGATGTCGGAGCTATAAATTAATGAATATAAGTAGACTCTCTCGGGAAGGTGAATCAAGTGGACTGGAAGGGATAAAGTTTATTTAAAAAGCCAAAGGGGGCGTTGGGTGTGTTTGGCGGGGAGATGATGCACACAATCACAGCAAAAACAAATAGCACCATCTGAGTTTCTGGCACACATCTCCACCAGGTCTGTTTACTGATGGAACTGCGATCCGAAGGCAGTCACAGCACAGACCCTGTAACACACCCTCCATCCTGTATGCAGAAGTGGTGGAAAAGGTACTCAATTGTTTTACTTAAGTAAAAGTATCAATTCTGCAATGTAGAACTACTCCGTTACAAGTAAAGTCTGTACTTGAAAAAAATGTACTTGAGTAAAAGTACAAAAGTACTTGAGTAAAAGTACAAAAGTATTGGCATCAAAATGTACTTAAAGTACTCACTAGAGTGAATGTCCCATTTCAAGCTCACAATGTGTCGCGATGCGACGCATTGTGAGCTTGTAGATCTGCTATTTTCAAATGGCTGAAATGTATATAGGTAGTTACGGTATGTTTTGTGATAATAATCAAAATCTACAAAGTAACTAGTGACTAAAGTTTTCAAATAAATGTAGTGGAGTAAAAGTACAATATTTGCCTCTGAGATGTAGTGGGGTAGAAGTAAAAGTACTGGCAATTGGAAATACTCAAGTAAAGTACAAATACCTCAAAACTGTACTTAAGTACAGTACTTGAGTAAGTGTACTTTACACCACTGTCTCTGTATGTTAGGCATCTGCTCTCTTCTTCGCATCCTCCCGTGGGCTTCCCTCTGCATATGGACCCCATCTGGATCCTATTTCACTGCAGACTCTCCCTCCCTCCACCCATCCCTCCATCACCAAAGACTGTCTTCTACCTTTTCCAATGTACCTCATCTCTCCTCTCTGCTTCCTGGTCCAACTAATAGTTCCTTTACTCACTCACTAATAGTTAAAAAAATAATGCCATCCAGAGAGAGTGAGAAAGATGGATACAGGAAGGGAGATAAGCCTGGCTGAAGGGAAGGTTGGAAAGAGAAGAGGGTTTGGGAGGCAGAGGTCAGCGAGTGGAGGAACATTGAAATAGTTCATTTCAGAGATAAAGTGAGGGAGAGCACGCGAGAGAAAAGAGACAGAGCAACAGAAGGCACAGCTGCAGACAGAGTGTAGAATCACTGGGGAGAACAGACAGACGGAAAGAGAGAGGCGAGTGATGCCTGGCTTATATACTTCTTCACACAATGGTGTTTCGCGTGCAGAAAATAGCGGACCTACAAGCTCACATTTCATTGCATCCGTGAGGCATCTTATAAGCTTGTATGGCTATTTTCGACGTGCGACAGAGTATAAATCGGGCTTCAGAGGAAACTGCAGGCGTATCCTGCTGGAATCTGACACGTAACCATGGAAACTTCCTCAATAGAATAAGAGGGATATGAAAGAATGGGGGATCTTAACACTCTTTAAGTCTTTGCCTACTTTGATGATGCTGCAATACCACGCATCATGATGCCACTTTAACACTTTTCTCTGTTATTGGCAAATGTACACTTCAAATGTACACTTCACAGCAGACTTGTGTGTCCGTTTAACACTGAGAGAGCATCCTGGACCGGTACAGGATGATATTACATATAGCTGAAAGGATGAAATTGCAGAACTGCATCCTGAATCAATCAATATTTCATGAACGGAATCGATGGTGAAAACCACAGTGGAGGAAAACCTGGAAGATGAAACCGGATCAGAGATTGGCTCCAATGCCACACAGCATTGAGGTGATTTTCTTTTACAGTGTATGTACTGTATATATTTACAGTATGTTTAACATAGGATATACCCCATCAATATGGCACTACACTCTGGGTCTACATGTGTCTACAGCCAAACCAGTTTTGCATTTGTGACTTTACTTCTAGCTGTTAGTCTAGGGCAGGAACCTTAGTGGCTGAGAATTTACAATTTACAATTTAGGAATTTTGCAGATGCTCTTAATCCAGAGCGATTTAGGGCCGATTCATACTCCTATTTTAGAGCCGAATAAAAGTCGGTTCGGCTCTGTAGAGCCTACAATGTGACGTCATTTGAGGTTCGGGGGGGCGGGTACCGTCCTAAAGTCGGCTCTTCGGTGCTACTGAAAGTTTCTGACGAGCCGAAATCATTTCGGCACTACAGCGCCGAAACAGCGGTAAAATAGGAGTATGAATCGGCCCTTACAGTATGCGAGAACTACACATAGTCATCAAGGAGCAAGCTAAGGACCAACTCCGACTCACAGTAGAATATCTGTACAATTAAACTATGAGTATACACTATAGGGTGCTATGTCTAGTTGTCTACATAAAATGCTATCTACGTTACATAAGTTTCGCCTTAGGGTTGGATCAGACTTTGAAGATAATGGGGTGCCATACCTTTGGTTGCTTTGTAGGCCAGCATCAGTGTTTTGTACTCTGTGTGGGCAGCAACCAGGAGCCAATGGAGCGATGGAACTTGTGTGTGTTTGCATGCATGTGTGATTTTAGCTTTTAGTCCCAAATGGTCATTCTTCCATCATGCTATATTTCTTATGTTTTACTTTAGCATAGTCTTCCTTGCCCCAATAATAGCATAATTTGCAGTTGTTTTAATTTGTTTAGACTTTAGAGGTCCTAAACCATAGTTTGTGTGTCTCACCTTTGTTCTCAGCCATGGCCTTAAGCTCCGCCTGGAGGAGCTCCTCATTCTGCCGGTTGCCCAGCACAAAGGCCAGGAACGAGAGGATGAGGGCGTCCAAGATGCCGATGATGGCCAGGATGTAAGCCCAGCGCACCGAGCAGTTGCCCAGAGTGTACTTCCCTGTCTCCTCGCCGCACATGTCCCGAATAACCTCTGCATCCCAGCCATCAGGGAAGATCATACAACCTAGCACCAGGCACACAGCTGGAGAGAGAGAGGGAGAGAAAGAGAGTTATGGGGGAATACTCATAGGTGGAACCCCAGGAATATGATGTAAGAGCAAAATGGTCACTGTCTGAAGCTTTATTGGAAGATGCTCAATAGCTCCGGTAATTTAAATTAATTCTGTTATTACAATCAGATAAGCCAAAATATATTTGTAAATTAGATGCCTTTTTGAAGAATGTCGTTCCTTTGTTTAAGTAATATTTGTGTTGTATTCAGCTATGTTGTATGCTATCATTTTTAGTTATTGTTTATGTTTGTGCTCATGGTCTTGGGTCACATATAAAAATCACAACTGTGTGAAGTGAGGGGCGCTCTTATCATCGTACATCATTTCATCATGCATCATCTCATACTGGCCAATCAGAATGCCTGTATCCTGTTGCCACGAATTTACGTCATATTTGGCAGACATTTGACCTAATGTATTATCATACTTTTGGTAAGGGTGCAACACCACCACAAGAGAGGAGCAAGTCAAGGTGGCCGGTAATGAGACACTGAAACGGAACACGGGAAGAGAAAAAAAATCAATGTGGGGAAACTTTCTACATTGTCGAACCAAGGACAATCAAATGCCAAGGTGAGACAATGACAAGATAAAATGGGTTTTTCAACACATGGTACAATAGATGGTTATGATGTGAGGGGGGGGGGGTGCTTGTGCCATGGTCTCTCGAGACTGAAGGCCGCTACTACTACTACTACTATTCTTCATCTACACATTGTTAACCCAACTCAAGAATGAATTTCCATTGTGGTCCTTTGATTGCCACCGTGCGTTTAAACTGAGAGTCAGTTTGTTGTTCGTCTGGATTTCAGCAAGTTTGTGATGTGGTAGCCAAGACTATATGAAAAATGTTGTTTAAAAAATCACACCCGTGTGAAGTGAGGGGCTCTCTTATCATCTTACAACATCAATTACAACATAATGTTTCTTTAGTTTAAGCAACGTGTGCTAATGTTTGTTTTGGTCCTCAAAACAAACATTACATTTCTCTTTATTGTCTATGGCGTTTTCTTAAACAAGCATCGATGAAAGACAAACATTAAAGCTGTAGGAGGGGCTAGCGCCACTCAAAAAGAAAGAGGAAAGAAACGTCATGTGGCAGCCAAGTCTATGGACATTACATGTTGAGGGCTCTCTGTGCTCAGCTGTGTGTGTTTGTACCACGGAATATGATGTATGACGATGTATGATGATACAAGTGTGATTTTTAACGTTTGCTTAAAGGGACATTTCCCCCTTTTCGCAAAGATATATGTTAATGACGTTTAGAAGATTTAGAACACTTTCCTGTGGGTCTTTGTGTGTGTAATATGTGGTTTTAGATATTTTAGATTTTAGCAGTGAGCCCAGTGTCTCTGATGTCATTGACATTGGGCTCACTTCCTTCCTGGACTACAATCCCCATAATGCTTTGGTGCGCTGCTCCTCTCCAAGGTTAATTAAAAGAGGTTAGGTTAGGAAGCGAAGACCGTACGGTGGACTCCATGTTGCTCCCTGGAAGGAAAGAAACATGCACAGTTGAGACCAGGAAGTTGTACATGCCCAAATGTGTGCATGTACAACTTCCAAAAAGGGGGAAGTGTCCCTGATGGAAGTGTTTGAGTCCCCGGGCTGTTAAAAGGTGTGTGTATGTATGGTGTATGTATATAAGGTGTGTTTTTGTATGGTGTATGTATATGCCAATTAGGCCGCACAAAGGCTTCATTGACAATGAATGGATAATTTTAAGTGTTTGTGTAAACACAAACATTGCGTAACAAAAACATTCAAGACGAAGGTGAGGGCGCAAATTTTGATTGGCCGGAATGGTATGATGTATGATGATGTACGATGATAAAAGCGCCCGTGTGAAGTGTCACACTGGTGTGATTTATTTTATGCATACAACTAAAAACAGTGAAAACCAACATGGATACTGTAATGGAACCTGATACAACTCAACTAATTGAGGTTGTAATTACTTGTGCGAGCACAAGTACTGTTTTCGGCTGTGTATGTCAGTGACACCCGACAATGCCGACATATTAGTGAGGCTAATAAAATGAGCAGGCAGGTGTGTTCTGGGGTGGAGTTTAAGGATCAACCTAACTAGTTTATTAAGTTTGTAACTTCTTTTTAAGGATATTAGGATTTGCAGGTATAATCAATATTGCGTTGAACAAGTGCTCAGCTACTATTTTAAGAGCTTAAAAGTGGGTATCCTTGTTACTTTTTGAGATTGACCTTTGAGATTATTAATTTTCTAATAACCACATGCTGATTTCTTCTGCACTAAGTAAGAGAGAGAGAGATAATAAGCAAGTCATCCTTTTGCTTTTCACCATCTTGGTGAGCAAGGAGAGATTATTTACAATTTAGCAGATGCTCTTACCAGAGTGCCAAAGTGCAATATTGAGAGATGATGTTTTCACTGGAACTAGTCCTGCATGAAGGTGGATGCACCCTTTGTTCCAGAACACTCACACACATGCACACTAAGGACAGCGTAGGGGAGGACGAATGGCTCAGGAGAACAAGAAACTGACCAAAGAACTGAGAGTCATTACACATACGGCATGTACACACATTTGCAGTAAGGTGTGTGATTGGCTGTCCTCATGGGTGTTTGACCGGATTTTTTTGTTTGTTCATCACAATTTGAGACTTTCAAATACTCTGCACAAAGCTGCTCGTGGTCCCAAACACGCAAGAACACAGCAGATACAGATATAGATCACACATATAGAAATCAACACTGCTATGGCAAGCTGAAACACATTTTGTATTTTTAAGTGTATGCTTAAGCAAGTAAAAGGTAACACACAATATGCATGGTCTCAAGACCAAGATGAAGGCATTGGCTGAAACGATATATTAAGCACTCAAATCCTATAAAGCCTACTTAGTTGACTGGAGTTCCACAGAGGTCTATAGGCCCACTCCTGTTTTCGCTCTACACTAAATATCTCACAGAAAATAGCACAAGCTTGTAGATCAGATATTTTCGCTGAATGTTCACTGCATAAAACGGACACTGTAAAAAAATGTTTTTGTCATCTACCAGTAGCAGTGGGGTGTGTGATATATTTTCTTTCTGTTATGTCTGTGGATCAGGATAGGTATGTGGTTCACAAGCAAACCTTCAGCCCATGTTCCAATGAATCCAATGTAGTTACTATTTAGTCACAAGCTCTTGTTAAATACTGTATTTATAAAACCAACAAACACACTTAACCACTTTCACTTAAAAGCATGTGATAGTAGACATGATATTGACCTGATACTCACTAGTCACTATGATATTATGTAGTGTGTGAGTGTATAAGGGCAGAGAAATGATGATATGAGAGTTGGATTTGAACTCGGGTCCTCACGCTTACTGGGAGCATATGGTGACCAGATGAACCACCAGGCACCCCCCAGTCTAACCACACGTGTGTGTGTGTGTGTGTGTGTGTGTGTGTGTGTGTGTGTGTGTGTGTGTGTGTGTGTGTGTGTGTGTGTGTGTGTGTGTGTGTGTGTGTGTGTGTGCGTGTGCGTGTGCGTGCGTGTGCGCGCGTGCGTGCGTGTGTGCGTTTTGCTGGCTGAGGTCTCTATGGGTCCTGAGTGGTCCCATTGTGTCCAGAGAGGCCAGCTGAGGTGCTGGCTTGCCCTGACAGATGGGACCACATATGGGTTATTTTAGCCCTCTCTGAGGGCTCAACACTGTATATTCCAGAACAGAGTTAAATTCACTGCACCCTCCTCATATACATTTTTTAAAGCACTGTATAGTCTCAATTGATACAATCATAGTAGTGACAAACCAGAAAAGGACCGGACAAGAACTTTATACTACATTAATTTTATTCTGAATTGCACTTAAGATGGTCTCTTAAAGGGATATTTCACTTTCAAAAAACCTTTTGGTCATTTTATCATCTACTCAGGCTTTTGTGAACACCCCAGAAAGTTTTGAAGTTGCTCGATTCAGTATTTAGATATTTGATATTCATTGTAGCTGCCCCGCCCGGCCGCCCCTTACTATTCAAACCCATTGTAACTTCAAACTCCATTTTAATCATGATAGATTTATCGAAAACACCCGTCCTTGTATCTGGTGACTGATATTGTCCATCTCGATGTTCTGGGCATCTTTGTAATGTTAGTGTTAGTAAAAAGCAGGTAAAAGAGTAACGTTTGAGGCAGACTAACATCAGTCACTCTACCGTTCACTAGAATAGGTGCACCTGGTGAGGGTTTAAACCCCGCAGCTATGTCGAGTCCGCCTAAAGGAAATACGTAAGCTGTGACCATGAGACCCGTTTCTGAATTCGTCTATAGCTATACAAGCTCGACCCGTCTAGTCGCCTAGCCAGCACACGCACGCACGCACGCACGCACGCACGCACGCACGCACGCACGCACGCACGCACGCACGCACACACACACACACACACACACACAATGATAGCTCACTTCACTGTTTCCAGAATCAAACAATTAAATTACGCCCCTCCATTATAGCATTAGGCGAGTTAAAGATATTAAGAAGTCCATGTTGAACCACAGGCCTAATTGAGAAAGAAAAGGAAATGCGAAATCAGAATACCTCGGGATCCAGATGAAACCTTTCCCTCAAATAAAATGAGAATTTTGAGGGAGGAGGAGGAGGAGGAGGAGAAGAAGAATACAACTTCTGATTACAAACGCATTGATAACATGAGGATTTTCTAATGGGCATTCTCTCAGTCTTCCTGACATTTTGTGCAATAGCATCCTGTCAAGATATGAAATAGTGAGCTGAGATATCGTCCCCCCCCCCCTCTTTGCAGCTTTGAAAAGAAAAAAGAAAACTCTGTTACCCAGGTGCCCTTGAGGTCAGGCATTCCAGAGGTGTTAATTAGCACTTGGTTGGACAGCTGCAACGGAGGAGAGAGCTGGGACAGATGACTCAACGTATTATTATGTTAACCCAAGGCTAATGCTAGACAACAGCCAGGCACATTCACATGCACGCTACACTGCTAATACACACAGCCAGTGGTAATAATGTGTGTATTTATGGTAATTTGTGCACACATTTATGCACATATTATATATACACACACACACAAGCACACCATACAGGTTTAATTCTCAAGTAGTGAGATAATGGATGAGCTCTTTCCCTCTCTTCATGTCACTCAGTCCACTCAGTCATGCAGTATCAATCATGTACAGTATGCAGTCTAAAAAAAACAAAAGTGTGTGTGTGTGTGTGTGTGTGTGTGTGTGTGTGTGTGTGTGTGTGTGTGTGTGTGTGTGTGTGTGTGTGTGTGTGTGTGTGTGTGTGTGTGTGTGTGTGTGTGTGCGCGTGTGCGTGTGTGTGTGTGTCTGCGTGCATGCATGTCTGTACATTTTAACACTGTGTACAAGGCCTGCCACAATTATTACATTACATTACCTAATGCAATTATTTCAGATAATTCCATGTTGAAAACTTTTGAAAATATGCAAACCAAAACAAACGCAGAAATAGCAGATCCAGCTAGTATGGATCGGCTATTTCTGCTAATTAAGAAAAAAGTTGAAAGTATTGAATAGTTATGGCCTATTTTGGCCCTATTACATTATTTATTTGGATTATTGGTATCAGTCCTTTATTTCACTCTATCCCTCCATCGTTGCTTCCAGTCATCACGGTTCTCCATACATCTGGTGCTTTGCGCTCCTGTGTCTCACCCCGTTTGCAACCAGATCTTATTGTCTCCACCAGGCCGAAGGCATGGGGAGAGAGTATGTTTTGCACTCCGTCCGTGTGTGTGTCCGTCCTTCCGTCCGTCTGTGTACAGCTAATCTCCGGCATCGTTAACCCGGTCGATGCCAAACTTTGCACACACACTCCCTGGATGCCAACGATGAACCTCTGCCCCACATCTTCCAGAACGGCCTGTTATAGCGCCACCATGAGGCAGCTTTTCACATTTTTTACCTAAAACTGCACCGATCTGCGTGAAACGTTGCATGCACACTCCCTAGAGGCCAAGGACAAACCTTTGACCTGCATTTTCCGCATCTGCCTTTTATAGAGCCACCAGGAGGCTGACTTTTGTAAAACACATTTTTTGATATTACTCCTCCAGATTCTGTCCAAAAATCTCACAAATCGTTACACAGTATCTCTATGGTCATGTGCTCAAGTCGGATCTGCAGATATTTCATATTCCATCCTAATTGGCTATAATTGGCTTTCACAGTTTGCAAGATTGCCCCGTTTTGAACAAAAGCCTCAAATCATGAACGCAGCATGCAATTTACGTGAAATCTTTCACACATTTTCTTACTAGGCTGAGGAATATATCCCACCCTTTTCACATTGGCCTGTTATAACGCCACCAACAGGTTGATTTTTGCAAAACACATTTTTGGAACAAAATGCCTCAAATCATCCAATTGCCATCAAAGGCGTATGAAGAAATGGCACCCTTTTCACATTGGCCTATTATAGCGCCACCAGGAGGCCACAACCTGACCTGCCCTGGTGGAGACCTGTGCACAGGTCTCCAGTTTTAATGATGTTTTGGAGACAATAAACACTGTCCTGTGGTTTTTATGTGGGTAATATGTGTTTTTAGATATTTTAGTATTTCAAAGTGTCCATGGAGTCCATGATGTCATGGTGGACACTGGGCTCACTTACTTCCTGGACTACATGTTGTCTCAGTAAGACAGCCCTCTCCCTATCCACAAGGAGGAGCAGTGCACCAAAGCATTATGGGAATTGTAGTCCAGGAAGGAAGTGAACAGTGTCCATGACATCATGGAGTCCATGGACACTTTGAAATACTGGACTAAAAACACAAATACTCACATAAAAACCCCAGGAAAGTGTTTCTTGTCTCCCAAACATCATTAAAATAAGATCTGGTTGCAAAAGGGGTGAAGTGGCCCTTTAATGGGACGTCCTCGTGACCGGTGCCCGTGTGTTGGTTCCCACAGCACTAGTTTGCTGGCTGGCATTGTCCTGCTAGTGTCATTCTCCTGGCTGCTATTTTCTGGCTCACCCTTGGCATATCATCCCAGAGATTCTTGTTGGTAACATGTGTACTCTTGATGATGTTAAGTATGGCACGCAGCATTCTGGTGTAGCACCCATCTAGAGACTTCTGCAGGTTTGGCTTCAGGGTCCAGCATTCACTGCATAGAAGAAGCTGAGTTTGGTTTGAGGGGGAGGTTGGAGTTCCATACACTGGCCATGCCGTTTAGGGCCCTCCATGCAAGTGCCTTTCTCACATTAATATCTTTCTCCATTGAGTTGACCATGAGCCCAGGTTTGAAGTCTTTGACTTCCTTCAGAGCAGTGCCTCCTGTTGTTGTCAGAGCCACCTCTGACATGCTCTGATGGGATGTTATTATAACTTTAGTTTTCTTGACAATCAGCCTGGAGGCCGCTTCGTCTGCTTAGTCCAGATCTGTCAGGACTACTGTGGGCGGGGTGTCGTCTCGACATCCTTGGTGTTATGGTGAAGCCAAGATCCTGCTCTCGTCCACTGATGGCCTTCCTTAACGTGTAGTCCAGGACTATGACGAAGAGGAAGGGAGCTAGGGTGTCCCCATGAAGTACCCTAGCTAAGATGTCAAACTCCTCGCTGTTGCCATCTGGGGCCACCACCTTGGCCCTTGTTCCTACATGTGTGTTCATTTGCACACGTGTGTGCAAATTAGTGTGACTGTCACACATGTACAATGATGGGTTGAGGGAGGCAGCCAATTATTCTGGAGCAGCGCTCTCACATCTATGAGCACAGCATGGCATCAAGATGAATGGGCAAGTACCCACGCACGCACGCACAAGCACGCGCGTCTCACACACACACACACACACACACACACACACACACACACACACACACACACACACACACACACACACACACACACAATCTGAATTCCATATATAACCCTTTAATGAATACTCTCAGTTCCACAAGCATTAGATCATATGAGTCACAATCTTTCCGCCAATCTTTCTGGGATGGAGGGATGGGAAAGGAAAGGCGAGCTGGAAGGAGAGGAAGTGGGTGAAAAGAATATGATCAACCAGAGAGAGAGGGAGGGAAAGTAGATGACACAAAATTAGAGAAGGCCTTTCACAATTATTACATAATCGACTAATCGCAATTATTCATAATACAGTATAATTATATATTGAATAGCATATATAATATAATAATTACAATCTACAAGCTTACAATGTGAACTTGACATTGGTCATTTCCTCTATTTAAAAAAGAAATGTAAGTATAAAGTTGTAAAATATTATATTTATCAGTAATATAAATCTTTTTTAATATACCGGTATTTAAGTTACCTATCATATCTTCCCTGTGCAAGTTGTGTGCCTAAAGCCCTAACCACACCAGAGGGTCGCCATGCAAACCGTTCCATTGCAACTCCTTGCAACATGCCATTGGGAATAATGGTTGCAAGTAGTCGCAAGGAGTTGCATGGCGACCCACTGGTGTGGTTATAGGGCTTAAAACGCAAACTGTCAATTATTCGTCAAGTAACATTTTATGAATGTGACAGTGAGAGGGATGAAAGAGAAATGGTGAGCAGGACACGGATGGAGAGAGAGCAAATGAGGTAGAGTGCGAGAAGAAAGGGCTGATATAGGTGAAAAATGAGCCGATGGGGGGGTTGCACAGTACAAATCGTGAGTGTCAATTTCACTTTGAGAATGTAAAGACAAACAGATTTACACTATCAGAGTTCAATTAGAACTAACAATTGTACATTTCAGATCTACAAGCTTACTCAATAAATTGACTTAGTACTGAAGTAAATATATGTTGTTACTGTCCACCACTGGTTTCTTGGCTTTTCTGCCTTTATTGATAGTATCAAGTGAATATTGACAGGAAAGAGGGAGAGAGAGACACACTGTCAGGCCAAAGCCTATATGTGGCATGCACCAGGACCCCTCGGCCAGCGGGTGCCCCAGCATTCAAATCTCTAACTTAAATTGTTAACAGAGAAGTTATGCTCTCAAAATAGACCACCAAAATAAGCTGTGGTTATTATGTAACAGCTTGATTTGGACGCGGATCCAATGAAGTGTGCCTGAGGTGTAAATGTAAACACTGGGCAGAGGATCCAGGATCCATCATGTCACTCGCTATCTGGCCTGTCCTACTTGCCATATAGCGAGTGACATGATGGCAGTGTTGATGTTGTTGACTGAAACTAAAACTAAAAATGTTCGTCAACTGCCCTTTTTCACTGAGGAAAACAAAATAAAAACAAAATAAAAATGAGCTACGATGACTAAAACTATGACTAAATATACTGACAATTTTGTCAACAAATAAAAACTAGATAAAAACTAAGCTATGATGACTGAAACAAGAGTAGAACAATAAAGAGAATTTAATGTTTGTTTTACATCACCATTACATCACCTAATCAACATGAGTTAGACTTTAATATATCGCCCCTCACTTCACACGGGTGTGATTTATTTTTATTTTTTTGTATCTAATGTATCAACTTTTCTTTTTGGCGTGTTTATCCATGAATGTGGATATGTACATCCATCCATCCATCTTCAACCGCTTATTTGTAGTCTGGTTACATGGGCAACAGCTCCACCAAAGAGCTCCAGACTTAAGTGGTTGACACCCAGCACAATGAAACATACACATAGTACATTTAGCCAGAAGCTTATGTTTCATACATAGAAAAATGTCAAAACCTACTGTGTAATGAAAGGTAGAAAAGAAAAGCAGCGCACCGTGGCCCAAAATGTTACAATGTTTATTCATGCGGGCCTCGACGCGTCATCATGCATCGTGTTTTCGTTCAAAGGAAGTAATTAATTATGGACTTTTGATACACAAAAAATTACATTTTCCCATTGTTTTGGCATAGATTGGATTAGCCCTGGTCCAGTGCTTACAGCGAGTCTCTCTCTGACGCCCTGTGGAAGTCCCTTCCGCAGCCCTCTGGTCACATTCTCACTCCCGTGCGCGGGTTTTCAAATACCAGCAAATAAACAAAACGACGTAACTACTCACCGAAACAAAGCCTGCTAAACCTTGGTAAAAGTCTATTCTCGTAGCTGGGAAGCGTCTCAGGTCCCCAGCTTCTCTCTAAATGCACTTTGTGCCATTTTAATAACGCAATGTACAATGAATTTACCGGGCAGAGTAATTTCTTCTACTACGGCATTTCCGGGTTTTGCCTGCGCCGATCTGGTTGGATTTATTTTATTTAATGATTAAAATAGTGCATTTTAGAGAAGCTGGGGACCTGAGACGCTTCCCAGCTACGATAATATACTTTTTCCAAGGTCTAGAAGGCTTTGTTTCGGTGAGTAGTTACGTCGTTTTGTTTATTTGCTGGTATTTGAAAACCCGCGCACGGGAGTGAGAATGTGACCAGAGGGCTGCGGAAGGGACTTCCACAGGGCTAAGATTGGATATGCTCTAAAAGTGTGAAAAACATATTTTTCACTGGACAGCAATTATGTATCCATTTAACCCAGTGGGAGTGTGTCATTATATTAGGTTTCCATCATGCTCGCTTGAAGCACACTTAGGTAATTGTGCTCCTATTCAGGCACACCATTTAAATGGCTTGGTTGAATGCTTCTGAAAGTTCTTCTGATTGTAATTCTACTTCGTCAATGTTCAAGTATGTTATTTCAGTATATGGACTGCTGAGCTTAATAACAGCCCTGAAATTCAGAGCACCTGATTGCACCTCTTGAATTGTTAAACGGTGACCCCAAGTTACAAGAATCAGTTGAGAGAAACCACGTCAGAGTAGTTGAACAGAGAAGTTCTATAACTAGAACAATGTTGTCTTGTTAGTCTATAGGCTACTAGCCTGGTAAACCAACCACCCTGGAAGTAGGCTACTGCATGGGTTCAGTTGGTTGAACTGGACATTGGTTCAATCATTTGGTGTTGTCTTGTTGTACTGTACTGGGATCAGTAGTTAAACAGGATGCAAGCGTCGATATTTCTGTGACTGGTTATGGTTCCAAATACATTTGCAGATTCAATCAAAACATGTTCCATTCCTGGATGTATTTCTTACAATTGTGTTTTTTATCAAAAGGATGACAGAAAATGCTATGTGAAATATATTTTTTAGATTAGATGGAAAGAAGTAAAGGGCTAAAATAATTGTCAGACTAAAATGTCAACAGTTTTTGTTGACCAAAACTAGACAAATACATTTACGGATTATTGGACTAAGATTAAGACTAAAATGCTCGACTTTTAGTCGACTAAAACGTGACTAAATAAAAATAAGATGAGTTCGACTAAATACTATAAAAACTAACAACGGTGATTGAAACTGGACTAAGACTGAGACTAAATTTAAAAATAGCTGACAAAAACAACACTGCATGATGGTTATGTGGTCATTAAGTGACCTGATAGATTTGCGACAGTAACTGTACTGTTGCAAATATATCAGGTCACTTAATAATTTTCCACATGAATCCCAGTGTCTCTATTCTGGGGGAGAACATTTGATGAAAATAGCTATAACAAAAGCTCACAACGTGTCGCAATGCGATGCATGAGCTTGTACATCTGTGATTTTTGGTGAAGAGATTAGCTGTTGAGGGGAAACAAAGTAGCTGACCTATTTGAGCCCTGGGTAAGAATAATTGTAGTATGTCTCTTCATCAGTGATTAACTATATACTGTAGTGTTGAGGGTCCATTTTTAAGCCCTAACCTAAGGGTCGAGACTGTTTTAGCGTTGTCCCAGCGGTGTGATATGTCCTGTTGCACGTTGACGCACGTTATCCCAAGTTGTCCAACTTGCCCAAGTGATTCAATGCATGGAATTCAATGGCCCAAACCACACCAAAGGGTGCAACTCCTTGCAACCGTTTGGACTCAAGGAGTTGCATGGCGACCCTTTGGTGTGGTTAGAGCTTTACACTGTCGGTTAAATGAACACTGCATTTTACTACAGTCCTCAGAAATATCATCATGTTGATGTAATTTAGGAATGAAGGGAAAATTTACGTCATCTTGACCCTAGCACAAACATTAAATGCCGTTAACAATAAAGACATGTTCTTAATGTGATGCTCATGCATCACATTAAGAACATCCGCTTCCCAGAGCTCCTCCACTCACACTTGCATGACGCACATCTAACAAGATGGGAAATCAATAGCTACATTAGATCATGATTGTCAATTTGTCGCTGAATGCCTGCAGCCTAATTATCTTCCCTGTTCGTTGGCTTGA
The DNA here is from genome assembly GCF_951216825.1 of Electrona antarctica. Classification (NCBI taxonomy): domain Eukaryota; kingdom Metazoa; phylum Chordata; class Actinopteri; order Myctophiformes; family Myctophidae; genus Electrona; species Electrona antarctica. The sequence goes on along the minus strand of NC_136790.1, from coordinate 25,491,877 downwards.
TGGGAAAAGCCTCCCGACCCCTGCAATAGACATGGTAATACTGTCTCCCTCCCACCCATGGAGGGCTGGAATGTAATTAAAAATCTATAAGCGGTTATGATGATTTACAGAGGGATGGAGCGGTAACAAGATCACTCTGCACTCTTCACGCAGCGGGCACAGCAGCACCAGTTAATGACCCGGTGGACGAGTGTATATGCAGTAGACCAGAGCTTGTTGTTGTGAGCCCTTTAGGCCTAGTATAGTCTCGTATAGACAAATGCCTATTGCCTACTTGCAGGAGCAGTGGCGGAAATAGTTTGTACGACACGACAGACAATGCAGCTGTTCACGTTTGTGGAGGCCCCTAGCTCTGGTCCATAGCTCTAATGCGTTGCATTTAGCGCATTAGAGCTATGGACCAGAGCTAGGAGGCCCCTATGGGCAGAAGTGGTTTAGAGGTGCGCTCCAGAGTCCCCTAAACATACGATTGAAATGTGGGTATGGTTGGATGGCGCATTACTGCATTCACGATATATATTCAAGGAAACATATACTCACTGTAGTAGTGTGGGTGCTCGGCTAAGGAGGGCTCCGCAAGGGAGCGTGATTTCACCGGTATTGTTCACGCTGTACACAAGCGACTGTAGGAGTGAGTCAGATAACACCTGTATTGTTACATTTGCAGACGACACAGCTATTGTTGGTCTGATTGAGGATGATGAGATAAGCTATCGAAGAACAGTGGATGAGTTTGCTGGTTGGTGCAGGAGTAACTTCCTTCAGTTGAATATTAAGAAAACTAAGGAGGTCATATTTGACTTTAGGACTGGTGCTCATGCACACCAGGAAATAGTCATAGGTGGGGATGAGGTAGTGATTGTGGAGGAATACAAGTACTTGGGTACAACGATTGATTCCAAGCTGACGTGGAATTCCAACACTCATGCCATCTATAAGAAAGGTCAGCAGAGGCTGCATTTTATGCTCAGACTGAGACAGTATAACGTGGAAAAAAATGTAATGGCACTCTTCCATCGATCCTTCGTGGAGAGTGCATTGACATAAAATCATCGTGTCCAGCAAAATAGCTGGGGTACGATTTGAGAGTATGATATCAATGTATGAGACCCAGGTACTCAGGAAGGGGAAATTACTAGGGATAGAACACACCCGTTACACAACTAATACCATCTTTTACCATTAGGGCGACGGTACACATGAAGTACATTCTCTGCAGGCTATAGGGCTTCAAGATCGTTTGTTCCCATAAGTATAGGCTTTATGAACAAGCAAGCCCCATTTCAGCTCCGTGCATAAAATGTAATGTGATACCTCTTGGAAGTTGTTGGAACTATCACTGGTGAACCCATAGCCTTTTGTTAGCATTGCATTAGCATATGCGTTTCTTTTATTGTCAATGTACTGTGTGATCTGTTTGTATTGTGCATGTGTTTTTTGTATCCTGATGACTGCTTGGCACAAAACAAATTTCTGAAAGGACAAATAAAGTCTATCTATCTATCTATCCATCCATCCATCCATCCATCCATCTATCTATCTATCTATCTATCTATCTATCTATCTATCTATCTATCTATCTATCTATCTATCTATCTATCTATCTATCTATCTATCTATCTATCTATCTATCTATCTATCTATCTATCTATCTATCTATCTATCTATCTATCTATCTATCTATCTATCTATCTATCTATCTATCTATCTATCTATCTATCTATCTATCTATCTATCATCCAGAACATCCAGTAATGGAGTGGTTGCTTGCACCACTCAAAAAGGTAGAGCCCACACATCAAAGATGTAAAAGATAGGATACAATTTCAAAATGGACAACTTTGCAATAAAGAAGTATATTTTACTGTCTTTGGTGTGCGCCTGTGCGGGCCCTACCTTTCTGAGCATTCACGATATACAGTTTGGCATTTTTTGTAAGAAGTTTGTGAACGCAACTGCAGTGACACATGACTTGACTCACATGACACGCCTTCGGCAACAAACTGTGACATTTGTAGCATGTGTGGTTCCTCCTAAGCGTAATCGCATTTGGCTCTGTGTTGTCCAGAGGCCCCTAAATGTGTGATTCAGATTTGGGGTGGACATTCTTCGTTGACCTACTGGGACTGTGTGACGTGTGTGCAAAGTTTCATGCCGATCGGTTGAGCGGTGCCCGAGATGAGGTGTTTACTGTCAGACAGACAGACAGGCTAATGGGAGTGCTATCTTATAATGAGGAGTCCTCACTAATGCGCTCATTATAAGATGGCACAATTTCTCACCGAGGACCAATTTTATGAAGATAAGGTTAAAAATGGATGAAGTGCTCCTTTAAATTGTGTGATGGTGTGTCACGCTGAAAATCTACAAGCTGAAAATGTGTCTGACAGGCATTAGTGGTTTTAATCTGCCACAGGTTAGTTTTAATCTGCCATGTCGGGAGCCAAGGGTTGGTTCTAACCTGCCACGCATATCGGGAGCCACGGGTGAGTTGCCGGCCACCACCAAGATACCCATGTACCTGTCTAAATATTTCCTTAATGTCAACGAAGTCCACACACACAACAAACACCAGAGGGAGTTCAACAAACCATGTGCAACCCAGATTCGGCACAAACAAGGGACTAAATTAATTTCGCTCCTATGCCACCAAAATGTGGAACGCCATACCAACAGTCATTAAGACGTGCAAATCCCTTGACTCCTTCAAAACCGCTCTCAAATTGCACCTACAAACGGCTGCAATTTGAAACTGGCCTCCGTAAAATCTGAATGCCCTACCCACCCCTTTTTCCCCCTCACTGTATATGTTTTTTTCCCCTTTTTACCTCCTCTATGATGATTTCTTGCTTTTGGCTATATAGAAGTGTATATTTGTACGTCTCTAAATGTTATGATGAATTGAACATTGTGGACCCTATTGTAAACAAGTGTAATGCTGGCCTGGGCCGTGGCTCAGCGGTCCAGGCACCTTGGCCGTTAGCCCGTGTCTGGCAGCGTGCCGCGGTTTCGACTCCCGAAAAAAAACAAGTGTAATGCTTTATGGTGTCGTCCACAGTTAACAGTCTTGTATTGAGTTGTACTTGAAATCTACTGTAATTCTCCAAACTGTTAATACATTCTTCAATCAATCAATCAAACGGGTAAGTTGTAACCAGCTACGCATGTCGCGAGCAACGGTGTTGTCGGACTAATGCCTGTCGGACTGTTAGTATGTCTAACCATTACCAACGTATGCACCCAATGCACTCTTAGTGCTTAGGTAAGGTGGATCTTCCCTCTTCAAAGATTACGAAATTGCCCTGCACAAAATAATATTGTTTGTTTACTCACCTGACTCCCAAGATAGCATGTTCAAAATTTCAGAACAAGTCTCATTAAGTGCACGGCCAACCCAACTATGGGAGCCATTGCCTCAGCGCGCTATAAGAATCCCTCTGCCTCTCGGGAACTGGACAGATCGCACTCATTGGTGGCACTCTTTTTAATTACCATTCCATGGTCGCCTCCAGATGCACACTGCAAAAACACTCTCACAGTTAAATGAACACTCAGGACTTTGGACTTCAACAGCAACAAATCATTGCTAACTAGGCCAAGTCCTGCTTAGAAGTTTGTGGCCAAAAGCAGAATGTGTGGCAAGAGAAGACAGAAAGCGATCGAGGGACAGATCCTGTAAGATTGATATTCTCTGCATTCTCTCTAATTGGACACAAATAACTACAGTCGTAGGCGTAGGGGTTTCTCCCATTTCGCCCTTGCTGGATTTCTCTGTGGATTGGGGTGAGGGGAAAAAGAAGAAAGAAACCTGTGTGTGTGTGTGTGTGTGTGTGTGTGTGTGTGTGTGTGTGTGTGTGTGTGTGTGTGTGTGTGTGTGTGTGTGTGTGTGTGTGTGTGTGTGTGTGTGTGTGTGTGTGTGTGTGTGTGTGTGTGTGTGTGTGTGTGTGTGTGTGTGTGCATATGAGCATGCATGATCCTGTGGGCTTCTCTATTGCCATGGTCTCTGAGGGAAAGATGTGATGTGCCTAACAGTGTTTTCTCTCACAAACTCCGTCAGAGGGAGAGGATATTCAATGTTTCCCTGGGAAAACAAGGAAAACCTGCCTTACACTGCAAGGGAGAGAGGGAGGGGGGAGCGAGGGAAAGCTATAAGACAGAAGAGATGCTGGCTGATAGGCTGAAAAACGCGGTTTTGGCAAAGGATCCTCTATACTAGCCTGGCTAATAAGCCAGACTCAAATCACACTGTCGTGTGGTATTTGAGTCTGGAGATGCTGTGTATGGATCTTGTTTCCCGGGGGGCGGGTTCAAACATTTTCTCTTTGACGCAATTGGTTAGAGCTACTGTCAGTCAAAGGTCTCAAGCATTGAACGTCACTGTACCAAAACCCGCCCATATTGCATACCGTGTCCCGATTGGCCACACCAGTTCTCTGGTGTAGGAAATGGGCGTACAATTGAGCCTCTCCAGACCGTAATCCGCCGGCAGGCAATTTTTTTTTGCCAACGGCTGATTCGGTCTGGCTTATTAGCCAGGCTACCTATACGGCACAGAATGTTCCATGACAATAGAATTCCCAAGTTCCCCTTTAAGTATCATGTAATACATTTGTGAGAATGTGTCTATTGCCCTTTCAAGCCTGTGGCAATAACAAGGTTACATTGTATTATAAATAACTAATACACACACAGGGGTATATTACTGTAGTTTGCAGGAAGACAGATCAGCCAATATTTAAGCAAGTTTATTAAATTGAAATACACGCTTAGAGAAATGTGTCCATCTCTCTGTTTCCCTCTCTGGTTCAGTCTGCCTCCATAGTGTAGAATAGATGCTGGCGCAGTCTTGGGGCCCTATAGTGCAGAGCAGCTGTCCCTGTCATCTCCAGCCGAGTGATCGTCTGTCCGGTCAGCCTGCAGTCTGCTGGCACAGGACAAAGCTCCATCCTTGTGATGGAGCTGTCCTGTGCCCAATGGCCAGGAGAGGCCCCACTGTGGAGCTGCACCACAGAGCTGATTGAACTATCATCTCCACCCGGCCCGAGAGCATTAGGCCCACATCCAATCCCATTAGGCCAACTTCCTCTTTCTCACAAACACGCACGCACGCACGCACGCACGCACGCACGCACGCACGCACGCACAAACGCACGCACACACACACACACACACACACACACACACACACACACACACACACACACACACACACACACACATTGTGTTGCAAATGAGATGAATTTGCTGTACACCATCCCGCCTGTCTGTGATTGCTATCATCCATCATCACGATAAATAATAATAATGTTCATTGATCTTACATAGCTTTTCAGACTCCTTGCACTCCTTTCCTTTTCTTTCCTTTTTATCTCCTCTCTTCTCCTCACCTCACCTCCTGCCTAAGAGCAGGAGGTGTGGAGGAGAGAACCATTCTGGGTTGATCTGCCAGAGATGATGAAGTTTGCATGGAGTGGAGAAAATATTGGTGGAAGCTTAACCTCTGGAGAGGGGAGAGCTGAGGATTATAGTTTAGGCAGAGTGGGCCGCCATGATGTGCAACCCCGGGCAGGATCCCCCTCTGATAGGAGATTAGCTCTGCATTAGCAAGGTCCCGGCAGGCAACACACGCATGCACACGTTATTCCAAATCTCCTTCTTTTTCCGCTGCCTTTGTTTACTTCTTTAATTAGCATTCTACCTGTCTTTATCCAATGGTTTCATGGGATTCCGTCAGTCCTAACATGCCCTGAACACACACTTTGTTCTGGTCTATATTCCGCTATCTCTTGCTCCTACAAGTTGTCAAATCAAATGAGCTGTGATGTGTCAACATCATATGGAGCAGACTGTAACAAAGGTCTAAACTTAAGTGTAAAATCAATTGCCCTCATTATAAGAGCTTGCTTATTATAGACAACTTTACTCGTAGTCAACAGGCCCACAGTAACCTACAGGTTGAACACACAATAAAGTGTAGACATGGAACAAAGATGATTACCCACATGAACACTAGCATCCCTATTGTGGGCATTTCACAATTCGCTGAAAATAGCCGAGCAGTCCGCTATTTTTTGGTGAAGACTAGATTTGATGTGGACAGGGAAGAAGGTGCCATGCAGAAGTACATGAGGGACCCCGATCAACAGGGTTAACCACAACTGCCTAATTTTTATCTGCCATCAGGGTCTAAACTTTAAGTAATTTAGTAAACTCATGCCTAAACTTAACCTGCCAATAGTCTAAACTTAAGTAAATTAAATTAATTGCGTACTTTGCTTAATTGCTTATGCTTTGCTGCCACCCTGCTCTTTTGTCTCTGTGGTAGTATATGGGAGTGAGTTTACCGCACTGTCTCTGTAGTGTATATCAATGGAGAGCAATCTCTCCCACACAAGCAGACACAAACGGCAGGCAGCGGAGCCACCGCCAAAGCTGACTCCACCTGAATCGTGACTTGTGAGAGGCACTCGTCAGTACTGCGAGGAAAGGGCGGCACCCATTGCATCGTTAGCTATGTTAGCCGTGTAAAAAAGACAACATTTTGTAAAAAGGAAAAACATACTGTACATTCATATTTTACCACACTGTAAAATTCCAGTGTTCATTTAACTCTAAGAGTACAACGTTTCGATGTATCAGTCACATCTTCGCCATGACCTGACGAAGATGTGACTTATACATCGAAACGTTGTCGCTTTTTTACTTGCACCCTGATAATGAAATAAAGGCTTAAACTGTCTGAGTTGCTCCAGTGCCTCCTTTCCTCCTGTAACCTGTCCTGCCTCTGAGATGCACCAGACTGGCCTGCCATAGGCTAGAGGTGTGGTTGGAACTCCCTTCTGCGACAACATTACAGTGTCAGCATGTAAGGGTTAGGAGGTGGACAGAGGATGCTAAATGCAGCTCCATACTGCACCTCTACCACACTATCGCTCTCTGCACTCACTTAACCTCACCAGATTCCTCCAGGGCCAGCTCTGTTTGGAGCGGAGGCGTTTGCTGACTCCACCAAAAGGCTGCGGGGGCTTGGGATGGCCCAAACAGCAAAGAAATAACAAGCAACAACCCCAGTAAAGCTCTTAAATCTCCAGCTAAGCTCCAGTGTCTGAGTGGCTTTGTCCAAAAGCTAATTCAGGACTCGGATTGTAGCACTTCGAAGAATCAGAATCTAAACACATTTTTAAGCTGTTAGTTGAGATAAATTCAGGGGTCCAAGACCAACTGAAAATAATTGTATTAAGCATATGAGAACTCATCATCAATCATGAAAACAATTCATAACAAGCTGGCACATATGTAGTATTATGTACACACATTATTGGAATTGTTCTGCGATTATGCTCTGATAAGATATTCTGTATGCAGCATCACTACGTCTCCCAGTCTCATGAAGTGTAAGATAATAAAAGGGTTCGATTTTATATTCATTCTGGAATAATGCCTATGCAACACTGCCAACATTCCTTTCCTCATACCTCAAGATGGTACTTTGTATGGCATTGAGAAATGGTGTCAGTTTGGCGGGGAACAGAAGTTGGATTGGACCATCCAATATCTACTCAGCTCCAACAACAGTGGATTCATATGTGCAGCGCAGCCAAAAAGGTTCAATACGGTTCAATTAGTCACTCCTGATGATCTGTCAGAGATAGAGCAGCATTGGAGCCAACAGTCAATATTTCAGAGAACCTTCTGTACTGCACTATTTTTCATTGACCCAGCAAACCACCTATATTATATGGAGCCTATCATTCATAGATCACTAAGCTTATAGCTGCACTCATGCCAGAATAAAAAAAGAAAAGGCGTACTTGACATGTTGCCTGCGTTATAAAAAACTATCATGATATTAAAGGCTTAAGTATTATGTTAACATGGGATTTCAAATAGGAGATAGACTGTTCTTGAAACGATTCACCGGCAGAAAATAACTGTACTGTTTTCATTGATCATGGTACAGAGTTGCACAACAAAACAGCTTGACTTGCGAGCAGAGAACAAACATGATACAAGATTGAGGCAGGTTAATGGTGCTGTTTTGGATGTACAGAATGGGTTCATGATGCTCTTCTCTACTGCAGCCAGTTTTTAATGTAACAATTCAATTCACAATGTCACGATACTACAAGTACAAAAACAAGAGCACGAAAAGTTTTATTTAACTAGGGAAATACAAACTACAAGTTTGGGGAATAGGCAGATGGCTATAATGGAGAAATAACAAGAGCACACTTGGAAAGGGAAGCAATAAGGAGGCGAAAAAGTGGCACAGTGGAGTATGCAAACAACCATTAAACTGACCGTGATACTGACATTAAACTGACCATGATATACTGACATTAAACTGACATTAAACTGACCATGATACTGACATTAAACTGACATTAAACTGACCATTATACTGACATTAAACTGACATTAAACTGACCATGATACTGTCATTAAACTGACCATGATACTGACATTAAACTGACCATGAAACTGACCATTAAACTGACCATGATACTGACATTAAACTGACATTAAACTGACATTAAACTGACCATGATACTGACATTAAACTGACATTAAACTGACCATGATACTGACATTAAACTGACATTAAACTGACCATGATACTGACATTAAACTGACATTAAACTGACCATGATACTGACATTAAACTGACCATGATACTGACATTAAACTGACCATGATACTGACCATGATACTGGCATTAAACTGACATTAAACTGACCATGATACTGACATTAAACTGGCCATGAGACTAACATTAAACTGACATTAAACTGACAATGATACTGACATTAAACTGACATTAAACTGACCATGATACTGACATTAAACTGACCATGATACTGACATTAAACTGACCATAATACTGACCATTAAACTGACATTAAACTGACATTAAACTGACCATGATACTGACCATGATATACTGACATTAAACTGACCATGATACTGACATTAAACTGACCATAATACTGACCATTAAACTGACATTAAACTGACATTAAACTGACCATGATACTGACCATGATATACTGACATTAAACTGACCATGATATATACTGAGTACTGACATTAAACTGACCATGATACTGACATTAACCTGACCATGATATATACTGACATTAAACTGACCATGGTACTGGCATTAAACTGACATTAAACTGACCATTAAACTGACCATTAAACTAACATTAAACTGAGCATGATACTGAGCATGATACTGACATTAAACTGACCATGACACTGATGTTATTTGATACTAACATGATACTGACCATATTATCATGATACTGACCAAGATACTGACAATGATACTGACCAAGATACTGACCATGATACTAACTTTGATACTGACCATGACACTGACCATGATATGACTATGATAATGTTCATTGTTTTATTAATTAAATGTAATGCTCTGTTACACGTTATTCATTGTTTTACAATAGGCTAATAACTAATAATGTAACCCCCACAGGGATTCCTGCACTCGGGGACGAACCGCGCGCACACACACGCACACACACACACGCACGCACGCACACACACACACACACACACACACACACACACACACACACACACACACACACACACACACACACACACACACACACACACACACACACACTTGCAATTCCGTGTCTCTGTCACAGCACTAAGTACCGAGGAGATTAATTTAGGAGTTTAATCGTGAAGTGCATAATAGGCTAGTCTTAAATTGCCACGAAATTAGGATCGAGCTGCTTATCTTTAACAACACTACTGAAGGCAGTTTATTATCATACACAATGACTTTAGTGGCAGCTGTGGGCTATGTCACATAATTTGGGGACTTGTCTTGGATATTATAGCAAGCGTGCGCGCTCGTTCGCGCGTGCGCGCGCGAGAGAGCTGCGCGTAATGATGAAAGTGTCTCCACTCTCCACTGTGTTCGTGTACAGAATGCCCATCTGTTGTGAGCGTCGGATCAACCCAAAACGCCATGCAGTCTCGACGAGTCTTACCGCAGAGCAGCTGCATCCAGGCGCACGTTTTGTAGACAGTGGCGGTGTTGCAGAAGAAAAACAACGCGAAGCAAGCAATGCAGGTCAAGATGAGCACCATGGACATCAAAACGAAGAAGGAGGCTGCCTTGAAAGCGCCCGAGGGGATGTTACTGAAATCGGCGAAGGTCCCTTGACATGTGAGCTCCCGGTTGGAGGTCCCGGTGCCCACACAGTAGTGAAACAAGCCGAAGTAACCGGCGTGCGGGGTGTTCATACTGTCCCCAACCCAGTAGGGTTGAATGAACACTACTACATTGATAATGGCCAAACATATGGTAAATATGGCCCAAAGGACCCCGATGGCCCGTGAGTTCCGCATGTAGTTGTCATTGTACAATTTGGAGGCTTCTTGCGAAGGCAGCATTTTTCCCTCACAGCTGTTTTAGTCCGGTGTTCCCTCCTTTTGATATCCGCTGTCACCAACGGAGCTGAGAAGCTGAAACGAGAAAGACGCTCCAGCGGCTCCCAGGAGAAAACAAAGGTCCACTGGTCCCCCAGAGCAACCGATCGGTCCGAAATATAAAAACTGCCCTTGTACGATTCTGTCACACTCACATCACACATTCAAAGGATTTCCAAATCAATCAGTTCAGTTGCGAAGCGTAATTCAACAACAGCGATGGGAATGGGAAAATCCTCCCTCCTCCGTCCTCCCCTCTCAACGCGTAAAAAAGACAGAGTTCGCATAGCCAAAATCAATGGTAAAAGAATGACGAGATAAGAGCCATTTTGAGTTGTTCATCTATATACTGCACTGGCTATACGTCTTAATGTTAAAGCCAAGGTTGGTATCGATTCGTCTCCCCATTAGACGACCCCCACCGTTTCAAAGGAGAGACGGAGACGAGCTCATTAAGCACTGAAGAGCTTCTCCGCAAACAAGAGAGAGATCTAGAAAAACGGAGGATTTGTTACAGGCGCATGGTGTCGATATATGCTATCGCCCAAAAGGAGCGATATGCGTATACGTCCTTTTAAGAGAGAAAAAGGTGCATTTTGACTTCAGTCATCTGTCATCCCATACTGAAACGGTTTGAAACCCCAGCTACGTGCTTCTCCTGCTCTCAACTCTGGATGATATAGTATTCACCCACTCTTTCCTGCCTTGCCTTAATTGAGTCTGCGCGCACCCGCACTCGAGTACGGCGAGGGATTCCAGACCAGAGGCTCGCCAATGCTCGCACACGTTTTGAAATTTTAATATTGCAGATCAGGCAATAAATACGATAAGGTGATATGGTTTGTGCCGAAAATACGTCTTCAATCTCTGCAGATAATATCTCAGAAGTTTGATCACAATTCACAAACATAAGGCGAAGTTTATTAACTATAAACATCTTCCCATATTATTTACCCGGCCGTAACACGCACGCACGCGCGCACACACACACACACACACACACACACACACACACACACACACACACACACACACACACACACACACACACACACACACACACACACACACACACACACACACACACACACACACACACACAGTGCCGGATTTACAATGGTAGGGACCCTTGCGGGCTATAGACTAAATTTCAGGGCCCCCTTGGGGTATTTTGGTTTAATTTGGGTGTAATGTTGGGGTACCCAGAGAGGCAGGCATGCAGGCAGGCAGGCAGAGAGACAGAGAGACAGAGAGACAGAGAGTATAGTCGCTGTCCATGGTGCTGAAGGAATGCAGCCACTGTGTTTTACAGCAAGATACCTTTTTCACAATGTGCTCTGATGATAATATCACAGTAACAGAGACGAGCAATAAAGAAAGATATGCAATGTGCACGTACATTTACATGTCCTAAGTTTATCATCTGTAGCTATAGCCAGAAATATCTTTATTTTTTGGAAACGACCCTTTATACCTATAGCTGCGGAAACACTAGCCTATAGTCCTTAGGCCGGGTGAGATATTGTTGCCCTAAAAATGGACAAGACATATGTGGTATCATTTTGTTCGTCTGACATCCAGGAGTGCTAAATTGTGTGATAGGAGTTTCAGAAGGGCAGCTGAATATGATTTTAGGGGTATAATCTGATTATGCAAAACCATATAATTCATTGTTATCTAAACTCCAAAATTATTCACTTTTATGCACATATCTGATGTTTGTACCATGGATGGGCATGACCAACATCATAATAGAACAACAGACATGCTGAATTATACTTCTTGTAGCCACATTGGGCAAATCCACAATACCTGCCTCTCTGAAACAGGGTACATCTTAAACTTCCGAATTAAACATCATAGAATCATGAGTGATACGTCTTTTTATGGGTTTATGAGGATGTAGAAACCCTTTAGACATTACTTTGAAGAGTCAGGAACTCTCAAACTCAAGGTTGTACCCCAGCACACAACGCAACTCAGGAAAACATGTAATAAACGAGTAAATGAGGACCACACAACTAGACTTAACTTACTTACCACACACACACACACACACACACACACACACACACACACACACACACACACACACACACACACACACACACACACACACACATACACACACAAGCTGTGTTATGTTACTTCTGGAGATACTGATGAAATGGTTCTCTGTTTAGCATTCCAAAAACACATCCCTTGTCCTATCTATCAGAAGTGTGGTACACAAAACCGCACACGGTGTGTGGCCTTGGTTTGGGAGAGAACCTCTGTGAGAGTCTGTCACATATTTACATGATGTGACATTGTGAGTGCCTTTGCATACAGAGTGGATGGACAACTGTTGATGGTGGAGAGTTAGCAATTCAGTGGATGCGCACAGCCCCTGCACCAGATGTAGTCCTTGAGTTTTTGGCCTGTAAATGTGCACAGATATGCAAGCTTCCTAACTGCAGTTGTCTCCGCAATGGTTTGAGATGTACAGACCTCTGCAAACTCCAGAACTGTACAAGCCAAGCACCTGAGGAAGATTCAATGCCTACAGTTGAACAGGACAGTTCTGATGAGGAAGAGGTTGCATAGTTCAATACAGCCATTGACATCTACGTAATTTGGTGTTTTCAGTGTTTACGATAGAGGGCGCTCTTCCACAACCTGTGCAACGTTAATCTACGTCTGTCTAGGTAAACAGGAGAAAATGTGATCAAAACCAATCCAAGACATATAGTATTATAGGACATTTTGGATCCAAAATGACCTTAACATTGACCTTTGACACATGACCCTGAACTTGAATTGCTTCAGTCACCTCTTAAATCAACTCAGCACCCCAGAAAATGTATACTTTGATGTCAGAATCATCCAAATCGGCCCATTAGTCGTTGAGTTATGCCTTTCACTATATACCATTTTGTTCATCATATATCAGATATAAGGGCCAAAAACAAGTACCGGTAATCAGCTGCCATTTTGACATTGCTATCACATCATTTCATAAACTACAGACATGTAGCAATACAAAAATCACATTGTCGCTTTGTCCCTTTTTATTGCAACGATATCCGATAATAAGGCTTACACAGGTTACAAGCGCTGCAGGAGGTGGAGGAAGATAACAGCCCACTACCTGAAGAAAGGGGAGCTATAGCAAGTGCTGCATGGAAGCTCATCAATGACATCTCCGGGCCAAAGATTTTCTCAGACTGGCAAGATCCAGAGTGAAAGTGCAGAGGAAAGGAATGAGTGGTGCCGGTGCATGCACTTCAAAAAGCTCATAGGAAATGATTCTGGAACCGAGGAGTAGGGTAGCTTGATAGCTCCTGTCTTCCATGATATGATGATTGGATGGATGAGGAACAGTACAAGATTTTTTTTATTTATTTCTTTTTTTTGAGTGGTGCAACCCATAATGTCCCTGGCTGACTGGGTCAAACTGTATTAACTGTATGATTTGGGGTGTTAGCCTACAGTACAGCAGAGGGACCCCCCTGGGGACCCCCACGGCCATGCCCTGACATCATCACATTTGTGATGACGGCAATGGCCGTTTTTAGCCCAATGAGTGTTTTTTTTGCCAAACTAATGCTTGGAATGGATTCAGCATCATGAAAACCACATGCTACATAAATATAAAGCATGATGACATTTTGAATATTTTGCCTTCTATAGGTTGTTAATGTTATGGTCACATATTATGCCAATTATGAAAATTGCTCAACATATGCAAGTTATGCATCCAGCAGTTTCTACATGCTGGAGACCCATACTCAACATTTCTAACATAAAACCTTGGTGTATATAGGCCTACTCATGTCCGGGTTCACAATGGGGCTCTATGGGCTGGCAAGTAGACTAATATATGGAGCATGTCTTGAGTGTACAGGGTTTGATGTTGTCAGATCAACATATGAAATGTCAGAACAGGTCAGCTCCATATATGGAGATCTAAGGGTGGCAGCGGGGGCAGTGTCTTGAGTGTACAGGGTTTAATTTTCGGCCCTTTTGAGAACTCTAGTTTTCAGCGGCTGCACTAATAACTTTGGGGCGGGCCCATCTAGAGTTTAAATGGACATAGGTATCAGTCAAAAGGGAGACATCGAAGAGGAAGGATGGATGGGGAAGGATCAACATATGGAATGTCAGAACAGGTCAGCTCCACAGTAGCCTATATGGAGATCTAAGGGTTTGATGTTTGATCTCCCTGATGATGTCACATGATGTCACGAGGCATGACTGGGGTGACAAACCAACCAACTGATGGGAAATGCACGCTTCCATAGTAAATGCGACCTGTGGTCGCAATTAAAAACCACACCTGAGTGAAGTGAGGGGCGCTCTTATCTTATCATACATCATCTATTCGCGGCCAATCACAATGTGCGTCCTCACTTTTGTCTTCAATGTTTGTGTTTACACAAACACTCAAAGCTGGTCATTCGGCATTCAAGAATGAAGCCGGTCATTCATTGTCAATGGCATTCAATGTTTGTGTTAGGACCACCGACAAGTTTCAAAGTTGGACATAGGAGGGGCTAGCGGCCTAGCGCCTTTCAAAAATATAGCCTTCAAAACTATATTTGGTTAACTAACACAGTCTAAATCAACTCAGGCCAAAGAAACATTTCCTTGTCTGCAAATATTTATATTTGTCAATATTTTCATGCTTTTAGCTGGACTGTTGGTACAGTGGACACGTGTATATCTGAATCAATCTCAGTTAATTCATTGGCCCTCCTCATGATGCGTTCAGGGCAGATGCCCGTGTGAAGCTACGGTCTACCATTCATTGTCAAAGGAAGCCAGCCAAGCGACACGAAAATGCAAAGATGCATCTACAACCATAGATACTACAACAGCTAAAAATACACGGTGTAGGGTAGCTTTGCATCTTTGCATCTTTTGCTGTATATGTTTCTGTATATGTTTCTTTTCCCTTTTTACCTCCTTTATGATGAATTCCTGTTCTGTCTATAGAAGTGTCTATTTGTACGTCTCTAAATGTTTTGATGATTTGAACATGGTGGACCCTATTGGAAACAAGTGTAATGCTTAATTGGGTCGTCCACTCACAGTTAACAGCCTTTGTATTGAGTTTGTGCTTGAAATGTACTGTAATTCTGCAAACTGTTAATAAATTCTTCAATCAATCAATCAATCAATCAAAAAGCATCTGCCCATGTGAACGCAGCATTAGGAAGACTAGCAACATTACGTCACTTAAGGACGTGGGCGCGATGTCTGTCACGTGAAATAATCCACTTCCTGTTTACCGCTCGCGTCTACCTTGAACTAGCTACAAGTGATTGCAACATCACACAGTCCTGTTGATTTGGTTCCATATCGGATAATACACTTTGGAGGGTGTTGTCGCTACGCACACCGACCACCATACAACGACCGTCTGGTCGTTTTGTTGTCGTTGTGTTGACGGGGTAGACATGGAGACGTGACATTGAGGAGGAAAACGTGACCAGGCCAGGAGTCCTGGAGGTTTCCTGACTCCCGTCAGGTGACGGTGCTTATAGCTGGATTGTACTAATCGTCAATCAACCAGAAGGAATGTCCGAGAGGACTAAACATCTCCTGTCGTGAAAAGTCGTCTCTGCTCGCCGTGTAGTGGATTTATTTCATCATTTTATTTCCCAATCTCAACCAAACAAGACAGCTTTGAGGTGGAGCTAACGTTAGCTAGCCAGTTAGCCAGCTGGTAGTTGTTTCCACTCTGCTGGCTTGCCTTGCAGGCTGGCTGACGGACCGTTTGTGGAGGGTGTCAGTTCACCGGTGCCCTGAATTCGGGAAGCCTCCCCGGCTCCGGCCCCCTTAAGCGGGCAGTCAGGAAGAAACTGGCTGGGAAGGGATGGCCTGGTCGGTCCTCCCGTTACCAAGGACAAGGCGCTGCGGTGTTTGAAGGAGGGCGAGTGCGGATTGAGCACGCCGGCGTGGGTCGAGGCGCTATGATGGCCGCCTCTTCCCCCTCCGGGAGCTTTACGGCCTCCGGGCTGTCATTCAGAAAAAGCGAGGAAATAGTGGACTTGATAGATTTGTTTTCAAAGATTCAGTACAGGGCAAAAGAAGTCACTCCTCGGGTAAGTGTGGGGGTCCTTCATTGGAGTGCTGTTTGACTGTCAGCATTAATCATCAAGACTGGTGGTGTTTATTTTACTGTCTACCTGAAACATGACCCTGTCACAACAAACGACCTGCAACTTGTCAATATTCAACACTAGCAACCTTTATTCTTCAACCCCGCAGGAAAATATAAAATGCCTCGAATAGGACTTGTAAGACAGTGGGACTGGTGGGTTTACCAGAACCATGTAGTTGCTGCACAGTTATATTTAGCCAAGCAATTCAAATCGTGTTTTCTCCTGCAGGTGGAGAATTACTGTGTACTTTAACTTAAGCCAATAACTACAATAACTTTTCCTTCTGTGTTTACTCAGGTGGAGGCGATAGAGAATCGCTGCTTAGAGCTCTTTGGCAGAGACTATAAGTACAGTGTCATCCACAACCCCAATGGAGAGGTGTGCGGCCACTACCCCCGGCAGATAGTCTACCTGGAGTATGAATGCACAGATTTCCAGAGAGATACTAGGTACCTCCCCCACTCCTTGACCAAGAGCAATACAAAGTCCAGGCAGCTCGGTTACCAGTTTCTCCGTTGTTTGCTTAGCGTCACTCAACTTGTAAATGTTCGCCCTTTTCTGTAGAAAGCAATGGTTGGTTAGTTAAGCTTTACATATTTGATTTATCAGGCAGCTGAGGGTTAAGATGACTAATCTGTCATATGATGCCACATGAATTCTGAAAATGGGAAGTTGTGTCTAATAAAGTGTCCAGTGGCATACTATCACAGCTGAATTTTACCAGTGAGCATCTGCTGTTCTATGAAACACTTGAGGTTTATTCCTATGAGGCTAAAACTTGACTTCAGACATGGTCTGTTATCTGAGAAAAGTGCGGTTTGGAAATTCATTCTCTGAATCAGAGGACCTTGTGTTAGGCCATAGCCAGATGTTGTAATTGAATTGGATACGTGGAGTGGTACTGGCACTTCTCATTAACAAGTTCCATCTAGCTACTGGGTCAAGTATAGAGAGAGAGCATGGTGACGAGAGTTGAGATAAGTGGATAACGAATCTCAACGAATCTGTAGTCCTATGCTTCTTGTCGAGCAATGAAGCAACTAGCTTGGGTTGTGTACACTATCTTCCATCTCTCTTCTATCTCTGTCGAGCAAGCAACTACTTGGACTGTGTACACACTATCTTCCATTCTCTTCTAGCTTTGACTTCTCTGTTTAGCAATGGTAGCCTACTGCACTGCAGCTTTCGAACGTCGGAGTTAAAATGTACTCATTTCCAGCTTAGTTTAAGGTGGTTGACTATTTATTATTAATTCAACTTTCACATTTTACCCTCAATGTACCTTCCTGCAATGGAAAAGGACCGTGGATGGGAATAAACTGAGCTAGGTTAAATGTTCACAAAAAACACTTATTCGCTTGCCGGTGGTCCGATCTACGCCGCTCGTCAACACAGTTCTCATTGATTGCAACTTGACTTAAGAAGCCATGTGGACATATCCTTATGGAACCAGAGAAAGAGAGAAAAAACACCACAAGAGTTAAATGAGTCAAATGACGAGTGATCAGGCCAAAGTCTGTGTGTTCTCTCCAGACTGTCCTCAGTAAATAAATAGCAGTTATGTTGCACCCAGATCTGTGTATCTGTCTGTAGTAGTAGTGTGTTAGCCTAGCTAGCCTGGGCAGTGCGTCTGTGTCGGAGATATCAAATACGCGTTGCATGGCTTGGGTGTCAGCTGACGAAATAACATAACCTTCAACAACATCCCCAAACACATGTAGACTCTCCTAAACCCTACAATGAGATTGAGTTAACTAACAGTTACGTTTTGTTTCTTTGTCTGAGAAATGTTGGCACAGTGGTAGCCCTAGAATGTCTGTCGTGGCTGTCAGGGTCTGTCTATCAGACAGACTCCAGGTCTAGGAAGGTTATTATTTTAACAGAGAAATGTCCCGCATTATGAATACATTTTTTTTTTTTTAAATGGTAACTGATGTATAATCGCAATATTACACTTGTGGGAGGGTGGCCTGCTTTATCATAATACTGACACCGTTCCTTATTTACTTTACTTTTTTTTTTTTTACAAAAGTACATGCATTTGCACACACATTCACACACCGTCGTCGGCCTTTGCCGCCTGTCTTTCCCCCCATCTCTCTCCCCATTTCCTGTCAGTCTACTATCAATCTATCAATAAAGCCAAAAAAAGAAAAAAAAACAGGTCTCTTCCCTCTACCCCCTGAACCACTGCTGCCCAGAATTGGGGTATATACATGTAAAGTCCTTCAGTCCCTCATAATGTATGTGTAGCAAACTTCCCCTCTCGTTAAAGGTTAATAGGGAGTTTATGCTGTAAAAGTGTCCTTGATGAAAACTTATACTGTAGCATCTAAACATTTTCATGGAAACACCATTATGTGTTGAGCAAATGTTTACAAAGATGTTTTTATAGAGCATTATTTGTAGCTCATAGTTTTATTGACACAAGGCTCCTTTTACGGCAGGCATTAATCTGTGTCCTGGATCAATGGATAGCACATAAGTCAGGTGTAAATGCTCCCCAGGCCTGTGAAATATGCAAGCCACCCCCAAAGGTGGTCACATAGGTGCATTTGACCACATTATCTATCAATTCATGAAACCTGTGTGTTTGTGAACAACCTCAAACTTGGCGTGTGTCTCCCAGATGGCCCGGGTGTAAAACATAATTGGCTACTATAAATTATTAAAAAAAAAGAAGCAGCAAAAGGTCAGCAATTAATCAGTTATTCACCTATGATGTATTGCCTTAGCTAAACGTTGACCAATTTAACTGTTGACCTAAATTGCAGACGTCAAGAACCATTGATTGATTACTTGGTAATGTTGGGTCAGTAAACAGCCGGCGTTTTGCTGTCGTTTCAAGTCTCCGCATACATGTGCCTACATTTTGGTACAGCATGTCCTGAGCAAAGAGGTAATTTAGTTAACATGTTAAAAAAAGTTACAATAGATGAGCTGATGGTGATCTTCTTTTGCGTGTAGATTTGAGAGCACAATCCAGATCAGTAAGCTGCAGGACTTGGTGAATCGCAGCAAGCTGGCCCGCTGCAGAGGAAGATTTGTATGCCCTGTCATCCTCTACAATGGGAAGGTATGGCCTTTTTACTGTTACAGTCATTTCATTCAACTTTTACCATGTTTGTTAAGAGAGATTCCATGAAATGAATAAGAAAATCAATATCATGTGGATCCACAGCCCCACATGGGAACAGCGTGACTCCAATGTGGAGTTTGGACTTCATGTAGCCTGTTATGTCAGTCAGTTAAATATTTCAAAAAGTATAAAATATGAACAACCACAAACAAACAAAAAATAGACTGAATGAACATCTTAAAACAAGTTAAAAGCGGCATTTCCACACAGGAGTCCCTGCACCGTCTGCATTGGCAGTCATTTCCTTTCCGGACACAGTCCAAAGTAGGCTCAGGGGATAACAATTTGGCCCCACTCTGACCCTACGGAACGCTCAAGCTATATTGTTATGAATGAGAAATGAATCCATGGTTATCAAACTGCCTTAATGTTACCAGAAACTGATTTAGAATGGATAGTTCCAGTTAGCGTTAACAGTCAGACGGAGTATGTCCTGAACAAGGGTTGAAGTTCCTTAAAGTCCAATTCCTCCGTTGGGAGGGACTAGAGCAAGGGGGTACTATTTTGTGTGGAAAAAGGGAGGCATAAATCAGCACGACCTCGCACCGCCTGGCATGGCCCTGCCGTCTTTTTTAATGGAAACTTGGTAATAGATGGCAAGTCAACTGCAGAGTCACGCTAAAAAAATAACATTTTCGGTAACCATTCAATTCTGAGGAGAGGCATTTCTTTCCTGATGGAGTGGGCTCCTCTAGAACACCTCCACCCACAGGACTTGTAACTGAATGGTTTAACGAGCAGAACAATAAATAAAGCATGTGCCACGTGGAGAGTGCTATAGAGTGTCGCAGTCCCACCCCCTTTCACGACGACGACCAGGAAATAATTCCCCATGCCCAGAATATTGTGTTTGTTTGTTATGATTTGTCATGATCCGAGTAGGCTTTGTTTGAGGCTTACAGATCTTTTTGAAATGTCTATGGGAAAAATGCATGGGGAATTATTTCCTGGGCCTGTCGTCGTCATGAAAGGGCGCGGGACTGCGACGCTCTATACTAAGAGACATTGACAGGGGTGGGTAGCTGTATACGGAGCCATGTACACAAAATTAAATCTCTTATCCATTTAGTATTATTTGTCATAACGCAGGACGCTGAGAGGACGCTGCCGCTGTCTGTTTGCCACTTCGCCATCGCTATGCGATAGTGATTTCTTTCCCTGCACTTTCAACCTTTCTTAAACCACAAACCTCCACTCGCAACCTCTGCTCCGGAAACACTAACCATGGATGTGTAAAAAACGCCAACCTGTGACAAAACATTTCACACTTTCATTAGTCATCTCTTCACTTGTTTTGCACGCCGCAAGACGAGACACAACAGCATGATCCCAACAAGGCCAACTGGTTTATTAGTGGGTGTAGAAACATGTTGATATGAGCAATATATACAACAGCTTCTCAGCAGTCTCATGCCTTACTTCCCTTCACAGCACATTTGTCGGTCATCCACTCTTGCTGGCTGGGGAGAGCTGTATGGACGCACAGGCTATAACTACATCTTCTCAGGTACAACACACAGACGCACACTGAATTAACATTGATGGTGACGTCAAATCAGACTTGTGGTGGGCTTGTTTCAGTTGCGTGTGTGCTTGCCGATGTGTGTGAATGGGTGCAGCAGTGCTTGGCTGTCAAGCAGGACATTTTGGGAGGACACTCAGGACAGGCATTGTCCTTGAAGGGATGGTTTATAATTAATGCAATTTTGTTTGGTTCCAACAATGGTGGTGGATAGCACCTGGCTGCCATTCTTATTCCTGAATTATTATTTTTCTTTCATACGATCCCTGGCTGATTCTTTATGAATGTGGGACAGTGGGACACAACGCCTATCTCATATCCATTAATGTTTCTCTGCATATTGGATTGCTCATAAATTCCCTGTTGAAGTTCACTGTTGGCAGAACTGCTGATATGTTTGTTGGACACCCAGGCGCCTAGGATTCTGATGTAATGACCTGCGGGCAGGCGGATCTGAGCCTTCCAATGTCAAATTTAAGCCACTTCCTTTTTTATTGTGATTTGTTGAGCACTATCCAATCAGCATGCCTACGTAACGGGTGACATTCTGAAATGCAGGCTCAAATGGAAGACGGCCAGACTGAAGCAAATTGGAACAAAACAAAAGTCAGCTGAACTGAGCGAATCAGTCTGGATTCCAAGCTAACAAACACAAGAGCGTGAGGCAGATCTTCTTGGCAGTTTGCTGCTGATTTAAACCTTATGGTGCAAATATGTCCAACTGTCCCATAGCTAATAGAGTGAGAATCAATCTGTGTATGCGTGTATAACAGGAACCTTTTCCCTCTGTTAACAGGGGGTAGTGATGATACGGAGGAGGTCCCTGAAGGAGACAGTGAAGCCAGGTAAAAGAACCATGTCTCATTCATTCATTCCTTCATTCCTTGTTTCCTTGTTTCCTTGTGTCTTTCCTTCCTTTCATTCTCTCTGTCTCTGTCCCCATCTTTCCCTCCAATTCTGTTGCTACAGGAATGGGGACACCCAGCTTTTTGACAAGGTGCGGGGTCTTGACATTAAGCTGCTGCGTTACCTATCAGTGCGCAACATCTGTGACCTGATGGTGGAAAACAAGAAGGTCAAGTTTGGCCTAAAGTAAGTAAAAAATAGTGCTGGGGCACGTGCATACGTACACTTTTAAGAGATTGAATGCACTGTGTGTGTGTGTGTGTGTGTGTGTGTGTGTGTGTGTGTGTGTGTGTGTGTGTGTGTGTGTGTGTGTGTGTGTGTGTGTGTGTGTGTGTGTGTGTGTGTGTGTGTGTGTGTGTGTGTGTGTGTGTGTGTGTGTGTGTGTGTGTGTGTGTGTGTGTGTGTGTGTGTGAGACTGACATTTTCCCTATATAACTGTTCGCACGCGCGTGCCAATTTCTGATCAAGAATCGTCCAGCTAGTGTCGTTTTCTCCTGTATACCCCTCTCAACTACTACTAATTAGCTTAATTGAATACTTGTATTAGTCAATCAACACAAGGTACAGTCAGTCACACATTAAGGCTAAAAGGATAACCGTAATGGTCCTGGGGACTTTCCATTGTGGTCCTATGTATTCAATGAATCAACATGGAATCATAAATGTACACAATGATAGTTGTTGATATGATGTCATCAACAAATTAAAAAAAGAAAAAACGGTGGCACCTCCTTTCTAAGGGAATTTGCCTTTACCTCCCCTTATGGTCTACTGATTTTTTTTATTTTTAAGGATAATTGTGACAGAAACGGAAACCAGTGATTTACACATTTTGGTGGCAGAGTAGTAGAATGAGGATATTGCCATATTTGTTCTAAATTTGTTACCAGATCAGCCTATTAACTCGACATAATACCAGGGGAAGTACTTGCTTAATATATTAAAAAGAGAATTCTTCATCTTGCTATTTCTCACTGTTTATATGCTTAGTACCTTACCCTCTGACTTTTTACAGTGTGACATCTTCTGAGAAGGTTGACAAGGCCCAACGCTATGCAGACTTTACCTTGCTCTCCGTGCCTTACCCAGGTAAGATGACTTCTGTTCGCTCTTAATTTGAATCAGGGTCTGTTGTATTTTATTCATGAAACAATATAGCTGACACTAGCCCACCCTTTTGTTTTGGTCATTCAGTGTTTTTAATTGTATTCAGTTTTTAAGCCTACAATAACATCCACGGTGTTAATTCATCCGTTTGGCTGTTTGAAGGCAGTTTCGCTGTTGATGTTGACATGTGTACATCTGTTTTTTTCAGGGTGTGAGTTCTTTAAAGACTACAAAGACAGAGATTACACAGCTGAGGGACTGGTGTTCAACTGGAATCAGGTTGGTGGACAATAATAAGCATATGAGACTGTTAACTTGTATTATTTAGGCATTTAGCTCTTAATCCAGAGCGATTTACAGTGAGCAAGAACATCAAGTCATCAAGAATCATACGTAAGCTAAGAACATAACAGTGGAATATCTATGCGTATACACTAGTGGAATATCTATGCGTATACACTATCTAATAAAATTGTTACCGTTCTGCCATTTCTATCACAGGACTACGTTGATGCTCCTTTGACAATCCCTGCGTGCTTTACCCAGAACATGAACATTGACTGGAGTGAATACCAGGTTACCTATTCTATTAATTATTTTCCATTCTATTCTATTCATGGGAATTCCACCACACCAACTGGCAGCTAGAAACATCTGCCTCCTAAAATATATTTAGTCTGTCAGTGACATCTGTTGGTCACTCATGGAACTGCAGGTGCCATGCTTTATATATCGTTTTGTAGTCCACAGGTTTTCAACATCACCTAGCAATTTAGCACCTGTGACATACATTGTGTGTTTGTGTGTATGTTGTGCGCAGTCATGGGACCTGGTGGAGCAGACCCAGAACTACCTGAAGCTACTGCTCCACATCATTAACAGTGATGGTACGTAGACAGGAGTTTGAGTTTTATGTTTCTAGCTGCACTTTAGGCTTTAGTCGATGTGCTTCAGTTCGGTTCTATTCTTTAACGTGTAGTTGCTCACATCTGGGAATGATTTAGGTGTTTTTCTTTATATTGTATATCCTATAAAACGCCAATCACAATTTTTTTTAGCCCCTCCTATATTCAGCTATTTATTTTTTTTCAACAATATATTTATTTTCCTTTTTACACACAAATGACAATACAAATATACAAAAAACAACAATGAACAGTACAAGACAATTACTGATATAAAGAAAGCAAAACAACAATAACCAAAAACAACAAAACAAAACAAAAAACAACAACAGCACTACTCCTCTTCAGCTCCATCCATTAAATGTGACAAATTATTGTTCTTTATGTATCTCATAAAACGGCCCCACACCTCCTGAAACATTTCTTGTTTGTCCTTAAGAATGTATGCAATCTTTTCCAAAGGTAGACATAAAGACAATTCTCTGAACCACTGTGTAATACTTGGTTTGTCCGGCCTCTTCCAGGTCAATGCTATCACTCTCTTAGCTTGTAAAAGACATATATCTATAAACATTTGTTCATTACGCTTTATCTTGTGTCCCTCCGGATATAGACCGAGCAGGAAGAACTTTGGTTCTGGTACAATATTTATTGACAAAATCTTCTGTATTTCCTGCCCGACCTTCCCCCAAAACTCAATCAATTTTGGACAGGACCATAGACAGTGGAACAATGTGCCTCTATCTTCACCGCATCTGGTGCATACATCTGGAATATTACAATTATACTTATTAAGTTTAACTGGTGTGATGTACACTCTCATAAGCCAATTGTATTGTAGAAGTTTTAGACGAGTATTCCCAGTCTGGGATTGAGCTTGTGCACAAGCCGTACTCCATTGTTCCCTATATTCAGCTATTAGTGTAGATTTTCGTCCTACACAAAGAATGAATGGAGAATTTACGTCATGTGGACGAGCAAATCAGCTATTTTTGAGGGGCGCTAGACAAATGTCATTGTCAATGGCATTTGCCATTGACAATGAAAGGAGAATTTACGTCATATGTGCCTGAACAAATCGGCTTTTTGTGGCAACACAAACATTAAATGCCATTGACAATGAAAGGATAATTTACGTCATATGTTGAAGAGCAAATCGACCTTTCTAAACACAGTGCAACTGTTTTCATTCAGCTTATTTATTTATTTATTTATTTATTTATGATTGGTGTGATTTTTATCCTCACATTCCGTGCTCAGCCAATCAAATCATCACTATGGGGTACAATTTAGGCATATATGGTTGTCTGATTGTCCAGAGCCACAGCTCTGACTGCTATGCCCATATATGGTCATAAAAGGGACAAGGACAGGCAGATACAGAGGCCTCCATAATATATGGCCATAAAAGGGACACGGGTATGCTAGAGATCTCCATATGGGCGCACAATCAGACACACAGGTACAATAGATATTAGATGACATCGGTCGAATTGGCGGTGCGACATAGGTGTGAGGGCCGTGTAGCGGCCCAAACCTGTAGTTGTTGACATTCTTTTTGTTGTTTTGTTAAGAGTTTCAGGGGTTTAAGACTGATTTTCTCAGTTCTGTTTATGTAGGGTGCTTGGTTAATAAAGGTAGCTTTTTAGTTTGTAATGCAAATTCCCTGGGCATGCTTTCTCTCCCAGGAGAAATTACAGATGACAGAATCACTGTGGGCCATAGGCCAGGGCCCACTATCCCTTATTAATAATGTAGTATGTAATATATTAATAATGTTACAGAGCTCTTTGACCTGTGGCTCGAGGGTGAGAATGTAAATGTGGCATATAATCTGCAAATGAAATGAGAACATGAAGCAAAGCATGGCATGGGGAACACTTTTCTATCCAACAGCTATTTACCTCTTACATAACCAAAACACCTTCCACTTCATTGTTAATATGAAAGTCCCCAGTGGAAATGAGGCAATATTTCCAAGGGGTTGGCACAAAAGCACTGTAAGCACATGGGCAGATGTTACCTCTGTCGAAGCTTCAACAAGTGAATATTTGTTTTGATGACTCATGCTCTAAAGCAGTGGTTCCCACATGGTGTGCCGTGAGAGTAGTCCAGGTGTGCCTTTGGATTTTGAGACGACCACACATTCTTTTTGCAAAATACAGTATACATCTATACAAAAACAAAAAAACCTATACAGAGGGGAATTCCATATCCTAAACATTTCAACCTGGCGCCCCCACACACAGGTGTTTTTGGTTTTGTGAACAAACTGAACATAGCTGATTTTTCATCTGAATGTAGTTGTGTCTTGCGATTTTGAGTTTCCCTCAATCGTTCGTGGAGAAAAAGGTTGGAAATCACTGATTCGTAGAATTGATCTTAATCACATGCCTGCCTGCGCCTCTTTCAGATAAAAGTGGACTCCTGGTGCACTGCATATCAGGCTGGGACCGCACGCCTCTCTTTGTGTCCTTGCTCAGGCTCTCCCTGTGGGCAGTAAGTCTTTCTCATTCTCATTTCATACCTCTCTCCCAGATCCTTTTATAAAAGTAAAAGTTTATGTCCAAAACTTTTACTTCTCAAGAAATGGATTTATTTTTTCTCCATTTGATCCAACAATGATGTTTTATTATTTTATCATGATCTTTTTAATACTTTTAATTGATTGAAGAATTGCAATTCAGAATCAACTTTATTGTTTATTTTGTGCGTGCTCCACCATTTTGTATTTTCCGTGAGAAGATGGAGGCAGAGTAAGAACAGGAGAGAGAACTTACAGACAGACTGTGGGTTTTATAATGTATTGCCAATTGAGCTTGTATATTGGCTATTTCTGCTACTTTTGCATGACACTGTCATATGACAAAGTATAAAATATGGCATTTATTTAATATGAAATATGGGTATACACAGTTTCTGCCCTACAGCGATGCTATATTGAAATTGGTTTCACACAAATCAACTTAACATTCCAAACACACTTGAGCTTAACCCATTTAGACCTGACGTCGAAATAAAAAAAACGTTCGCTCTGAAAGAATATATATTCAAAGATTTGTGCCGCATTTTTGCGATTTTTCAAAAATAGCAGACCTACAAGTTCATAGCTCGCCACCGAGTGGCGCGCTATGAGCTTGTAGATCTGCTATTTTTCAATGGCTAAAGTATAACATAATGCTTAGTTAAAACACCAAAAGGGGTTCCCGCCCAAAATGGGTTAATGAGGTTAGTGCCTTCATTAAAAAATAAAATCCTACAGTTGTAAATATGCAAGTCGTTTTCATGTTAAAAAAAAGTGCGTTTTGAGTATAATGACTCGCCATCCCCTACCACAACCCCAGTGAACGCGTTGCATCTCATGGATAATAATTGGCCCCTCGGTATCATATGTTTGACTTTTCTTTTTCTCTTCTTTCACAGGATGGTGCTGTGCACGCCAGCCTGGAACCGGCTGAGATCCTCTATCTGACCATCGCCTACGACTGGTTCCTCTTTGGGTAAAAACAATCCCCTCACAATAACCAAACATTAAATAATATGGTGCATCAACAAGAAATATCATAATAGCTGAGGAGTCTTCAGTGAGCACGTTGGCTGGCATGAATACTTTAGAGTCACGCTGGTGACACGCCAGGCAGGCCTCTGATGCATAACTGAGAAGTGACTGTTAATGAAATGATAAGGAGTATAGGGATGGGGAAGTACAAGTGTCTCTCCTTGACTGTTCTCCATTGTTCTGATCTCACCCCAACCCCCCCCCCCTTCTCTCTCTCTCTCTCTCTCTCTCTCTCTCTCCCTTAATGATGACCAGCGTGTATCTCTACAATTTAAGCGCATCAAAGCCTTTGTAAAAAAGAAAAATTCCCCTGCCAGCGAGCCCATGTAATTATACATCAGCAGGACTTCCCAAGCCCCTGGGACACTGGCCAGGCAGGGAAGGGGGTTGTCTGTGTGTGTGTGTGTCTGTGTGTGAATGGACACGTGCAGGAAAAGTAGGTGGAAGCTAATAAAAGATGAGAGAAATAGGGATTAGTAAAGATGCAGTCTCTACTGTAATATGATGTAGCATCTTTAGTCTTTGGGATCTTTAGACTGGCCAAAAAGTCATGGTAATCTCATTTTAAAAAGTATGAAATTTTATTTTTGAGGAGCCAGTGATGATGGATCATCCAGATCCTTCGCTTTCTTATGCTATTGAATATTGCCATGGGTCAGTGGGGGCACATTATAACAACAATGCACTGTTGACGTAAATTAATGAGGGTTAGGGCAGCAATTCATTATTTTCTAAAATGATAATTCTGTCATTGTTTTTGTTATTATCAGTTATCAGTTAATCAGTATAATATCACTAAATCTGAACCCAAACAGACACACAGAAGTAAATTAAAATTAAACATTATAATTGGTTACATGTATATAGAACTACATTTTCATTGAATTAATTTCATTTTGATCAGTTATTTAATCTTTTAACACCTAAAATGAAGTGCTATTCTGAGTGATACCTGTCACCTAACCTGTTCATTTTCTGTACATTTTCTAGTCACATGCTGCCAGATCGACTCTCCAAAGGAGAGGAGGTGAGTGCACCACAATCATGAACAAGTAGTTGTCTTGTTGGGGTCATTATTACAAGAACAATGGCCTCTAGGTGTAAGCCAAACATAATGAAGTGTTTTTCGGTGGGGGATACTGCCGTGACCAAGTATATATCGTTTTTAAGCTCTTTATAACCAAAGTTTGGCCTCCGCCAGACGTTGGATACGAGACCCTCACTGCTCGAGACATATGGTATACAATTCAAACAAAGCACTCCCCAATGGAAATGCAAGGCCAGCGTAGGAAGTAGTGTGCAACATACTGAAAAGTGAGCAACATTTACATTATCAGAGCCTATGTCCTTGAGCCATTCATCTGGGGAACATGTTTATCTGTTGGGACACAACTCAGATGGGTTTCTAAATCTCCTTAACGGTAACTGTCAAGATTAAGCATTCGATATTTTACCCTTCTTTGCTGATACTCTTGAGTTCATAGACTGTAGTTACTACTACCAAGCTCTCATACTACTACCAAGCTTAAAGCTCTTTTTGACGAGACCTAGCTTGATTCATACGTAGGCTTTATTTTATTCACTGCTGTTGAAAGCATTTCCTGTTCCATGTACATCGTACCTGTCTGAGATCACACTGTATTTTTGTCCCCGGCAGATCTTCTTTTTTTGCTTCAATTTTTTGAAGCACATTGTCTCAGAGAAGTTCTCTGCTGTAAGAAAACAGAGGTATGTCCTTCCTTTCTTACTCACTCACTGGACACTACATACATACGCAATGCATGTTGCGTCATTTTGAAGTAAGCGTAGCCAACGATCAAATATCTCACATCAGGTCTCAGTTTGTGTATGTACAAATGCATAATCAGACAAGCTGATAGGCATCTGAGCATATGTATTAAAGGAGAATTCCATTCCATGTTAGAAGGCTTTCTTACCTTTCTTTGTAGTTGTTACGTCCCCACCAAAGAGGTCCAGGTGTTATTTTGTGCAAAAGGTCATTATTGGCTATTTCTCCTACCATTGAATTGAATGGGGAATTGGGGTGTTGTGCTAATTCGCTTATTTCCATCGGTCAAAAATCAATTTCTTTTGTATATATCCTCTCTTCATAATGTAAATAGTATCCAAGCGGCACACTTTACTACTTATTTCGATGGAAATAAGCGAAATAGCACAAAAACCCAACCCCCATTGAGGGCTTATATTAGGGGAAATAGCCAATAATGCACTTTTGCACAAAATAACACCTGGATCTCTTTGGTGGGGTAACAACTACAAATAAAGGTAAGAAAGCCTTCTAGCATGGAATTCTCCTTTAATTCAAAAAATATATAACTAAATAAAAAAATAAATAATACATGAATATATTCCATTTTCACATTTATAAGGCGTACAATACATCGATTATGTGTCACATGCCTAATAAATAGGTAGTAATAGGTAATTGTTTACAATAAAGTGTTTGAGCAAGTGATATAATTATAAGCAATTTAAATCATATTTACAAGGTTATAGGTAAATGCTTAATCCATTCCATAACCAATCCCATTTAAACAGGCCTTTTACAGTCCTTCAGATCACGACTATAGCAGATCATCTGGCTCTATTAAGATATATCCGTGCTCGTAGATGCGAGAGGAATCATTTCATGAAAAACAAGGTCTGAGAACTTGGGTACGGTACGATCTTCTGGAGTTATATACAACCCGATTAAGGAGAGAAATCCGATGGTCGAATGCCGCCTGTGCCCAGCGCAGGTGCTTTCTGTAGCCATCATCAGCCATCATCCAGTGGTTGATTAATCGAAACTATCACTTTATAAACAGTCAGTTTACGACAGCCAGCTATCTTTCATAAACATGGTGTCATGGGGGATGCAGAACTCCTATATTCAGCTAAACAGCAGTGTACGGACATGTCTTCAGGGCCCGCTGAGTTTTCTTAATGAGTTAAATTAATACAAAATGTATTTCCAATCACGACTTACATTTTGTTGTGAATCATGTGCTAGTTTGACAAAGCTTATACACTCACGGAGTACTTAATACTTCCATTGGCAAACACTGGAGTACTGCAGGTTCCACGGTGTGCCAATATATGCACGTACAGTAGAAAGTGGAAGCCTGTGTCGTTCTGATGTGTGCTGTGTATGCAAATGTGTATGTGAGGACATGGAGATGACTGGGGGAGCAAACTTTCCACTACAGAGACGTTTCTCTTTTCTTATTGGCTTTCCATAGTTTTTGGGGCCGTATTCCGCTTATTTGTGCTGTAAACTCATGGCTGAGGCTTCTGAAACAAGAATATTTAAGGCTGTGTTATTTAAATGACGATTCAGCCGCAAGATTTATCAACAACCCGACAGTTCTTATGCTGTGATTGTCAGGATACGATTGTTTAATGAATCGTGAGATGATTCCTGTGCTCATATCTGCGCTGGTTTCTACAAAAAAGAATCTTTCTTCTAATTCCATTGTATTTGTCTTATTCTGATCTTTCTTTATTTCTGTCTATTTTTTAACTATGCTTGTTCTGTATTGTCCTATTTCCTCTCTAATTCTGACCTTTTGTCTTTTTGTCTAAATCTATATGTCTGATTATGTTCATTCGTCCCCGTCTGTAAATGCTGCTCTTTGCGGGTTTTTTCTTTCTGTTTTTCTGCTATTCTATTTTGTAGTCTTTGTTGTGAAGTCCATTAGTTATGGACTGAGTGAATTAACTGTTTCAAATGGAACACAGCCTGTTCTTTATAAATATTTTTCGTCATGGGCGCGGTGTTTTGTTATGCCTCTCAGCCACTCTTTAATGTTTGAACAGTGGCTCTGATACACACATTCACTCTTTGTGAATAATTGGCTTTCACGGTCCCAGACCAACTGTATCAAACCAAGCAACGGTGTTGTTTTCCCCTTTTTGATCTTTCTCTCTCTCTCTCTCTCTCCCTGATTTCTCTTTTTGCTCTTTCCCCCTCTCTCTCTTTTATTATGTATTTCTTCATGTATTACATATTTCATCATCCTATTTTCATCATCCTTTTATTCACAGAAGAAAAAACTCTCATTTCAAAGACAGTGATTTCACCGTGGAGGACCTCTGCCAGATGAGTAAGTTTACCGAATACATGATAGGACTGGGCCGGGTAGTTCAGAATTGTGCGATCGGCAGTCATCAATGGTCATAATCAGCATAATATGCTGTATTTGAGTAATGTGGTAACAGGAGCCGATGTCAATTTTCAATTTATTATGTTCCGTAAATATTCCCCACACAGACACATATCTCCATTAATTAATTGCAATCTGATTTGTAGTATTCAGTATACAGTAGAGGTCTTCACAGGTCCAATTTGACCAACCCGAACCGAAATAGACCTGCAAAAACAGCCAATCGCTGGGTCCACTCGGGTTGTAGTCATTACCCAAGCACAGAGACATACGGGAGCTGCTCCGAAAAGACCCGGGCAGTGAGTCACTTCTTGTAACCGGACCCGCTCCGGGTTGGTTCGGACCCCGGGTATTTTCGGATCTCGGGCTTACCCGAAGACCTAGGCTCTAATGTAGAGCAGATACCCGACAGAGGTCCCACCCTGACAAGAAATGGTGCGACAGTGGTTAGATTATGCTGCAGCCTTAAGAGATTTGCTTAGGTTCATAGGTTCGGTATTTGCAGTGCGCCCCATCCAGTTATTTCACTGACCCGGAGTGCAGTCTGAAGGGAGTGAAAAGGAAGAGAAATAACATGGGTCAAGACAAAGAACACAGAACAGATAAACAACACTCACACTACACACACAACCCACAGAACACAACTTGGAAGTCTTACAGTGAAAATTTATTTTTAAAAGTCCCTAGTGTGGCAGAGGTTTTAATGAGTTGCTATTTCCTGGTTTTACCGGGGACGATTTATGACCATCCTCAAATAACATTATTTATCGTCATCAAATGACTAGTCTTAGTTTTGCATGCTTTAGACACCTCTCCCATGAGCATTACATTGGTTTAATGTGGGAGCAGACGCCATAGGGAACATCTCATTACATGAGATCAATGTGTGAGTCACTATCCACTGCCTTTGTTGAATATTTCTTTTTATACAGCAACCTTATGAATTCCATGTGGGAAAGGGGCTAGAGTGACGGATATGCTGAGCATGTGTGACAGTCATTTGATGGGTTGAACCCACTAGAGCAGAATTAGCATGCCACCCTAACCACTGAGGGACATAAGCATGTGCACGTTTATTAAATGTACACATTTAATAAATGTGTAAATTCTTTGACGCCACATTGTTAGCCATTTTCTTTGTATTCTGTGAGTTGACGTGTTTGCTAGAGTACATTTATGTCAAAGATGTTTGTAACTCACCAGGAGTTTCTGCTGTACAAATAATTGCGATCAGGTGATTATGTAATAAATGTAACGGTTTGTAGTACTAGTGGACCTGTTAGGCTATGTAATGTAGTGATTTGATCTGTCCACAAATATATCCACCAGAGGGTGCTGTGACTCAACTATGTACACCTCTAGGTTGCCTTTGCGTAGACTTTTAGTTGTCTTCATGCGGAATAAAAAGGGGAAACTAACTAAACTGTGTGTGTAATGCTGTGTGGTTGTTTTAGAGTCGAAGAGCCGGGGCAGTGTCACCAGTCTGAGCAGTGACTTCTCCCTCATCACTGAAGAGGTGGGGGGCGGCGCCTCCAGCCTAACCACTGACACTGACCACTTCTCATGCCAGCCCCAGGCCTCCAGCTGGTCAGCATAACACAATGACTCAAATGACTAGTCATGTTATAGTGATTACACTAAAGTTCATATGCTTTGTACCTCCTTACAGTCAGTTTAATACTGTTAATGGTCACCAGACAAATACTTTGTTGTCAATTATTTTCTTTTCTTTTTTTTTTTTAACATTTATTTTGGGTCTTTTATGCCTTTATTGATTGGACAGTAGACTGAAAAGAAATGGATTTTGTCACTCCCTCGATTTTGAACCAAGTGGCTCTTCTGTAGGTCAGTGGTTCCCAAAGTGGGGTGCGGCAACCCCTAGGGCAGGGGTTCTCAACCCGTGGGTCGCGACCCCTCGGGGGGTCGCCAAATTATTTTAGGGGGTCCCCAAATTATTTTCAAATATTATTTTTATTTTTTTTCACGGTTTTTCAAAAATAGCAGACCTACAAGCTCGTAGCGCGCCACTCGGTGATGCGCTATGAGCTTGTAGATCTGCTATTTTTCAATAGCTAAATTATAACAATGCTTAAAACACCAAAAGGGGTTCCCGCCCAAAATGGTTTAAGGTTATTGTAGCAGTCAATTTATATTGGAGGTCGGGAGGGGGCGGGGGTCCCGAGACATTGCCAAAGCATTTCCGGGGGTCCCCGGCCAAAAACGTTGAGAACCCCTGCCCTAGGGGTCCTTGAGGGAGTTCCAGGGGGTCCCCAGCTAAATGATAGTTAGGAACCAAATGGACCCTTATGGGTCTGTAACTCTGAGATTGTATAAATGGACCCAGTAGGGTCCATTTGGTTCCATTTGTACACTGAGTTAAATTTTCTTTGATTTTACAATATACATTGGGGGTCCCAGAGATATAAATGCCATTAAATGGGGTTCTGTAGTCTATTGCATATCAAACTGAGGGTTGTTGAAATTAAAATGGTTGAGAATCACTGCTAGAGCTGTAAAAATGTTCTCTTATGGAGGTCCCTGGCATATCTTTTCAAATGGGGGGGTCTCTGGGCTAATTAGTGTCAATTTGGGGGTCCTTGACATGAAAAAGTTTGGGAACCACTGCTGTAGGTGACTGTGGCCGACGGTGTGTTTGTGCTTCTCTCCCCATGCAGGAGACCACAGACGGTGGTGTGGAATAAGCCCACGTCTCTCGAGGAGCGCCTCTTCCACCCCCTCGGAGAGGCCAGGTCCTCCAGTTCCTCCTCCTCCAACCAATCGGAGCAGGGCGCCACACGTACCGGCAGCAGCCCATTGGCCGTCCCTGGGAGAAGGTGATTTATGTGTTACTTTCTTGTCTGTCTTCCTTTTTTCCAATGTCCAGAGTGTTTGTGTAAACACAAACATTGCATAACACAAACATTGAAGACAGAAGTGAGGACGCAACCTCTGATTGGCCGGAATGAGATGGATGGGTGTGATTTATTTTAAATTTAAACATTTATATATTTTTTGGCATTTTCAATGCTTTATTTAGATGGGAGAGAGTAGAGACAGGAAAGCTAGGGCAGAGAGATGGTATATAATTGAATAATAATTTGGTGTATTTTTGCATTTTTACAGTCATACAGTACTTGAAATTTGTCCTTTGCATGTAACGGATCCTAACCATTAGGAACAGTGCACAAGTGCTATTAATACAGTGCAGTTAGTAAGTGTCTTGCTCAGGGACACTTGGCTATGTAGACCAGGGCCAGGAGAGGAACCGGGACCTTCTGTTTCCCAGCCTGCCTCTCTTCACTTGGCTATTGCCGCTCTCTTCACAACTCACTTATGGTCAGTGCACTGCATGTAAGTGGCTGAGCCACCTCTCCACCAGCCACGCCCTGTGTGCCTTTCTGCAAAACAAATCAATAGAAATAAGAAAAAATAGCATCTACATAACTGTATACATGTTAAGCTGACTTTTCAGTATGTGCCATATAGTATGCATACTACCATATATGGCTTGGCTATACATTACATCTCTGCTGTCGGGCAGAAACCAGCTATGTCCAAAATATTAACATTTCAAGCCCAAAAAATATCTTAAAAAAAGAAGGGCTTTTGAATACTTTTCATTGGTTCAATATTTGTAAAACCTATTAAAGGATGTTCAATAATAGCACTGTTTTATTAAAGAAAATTAGATGTTTTTTCCCCGACAGCGACAATATATACTGTACTTTATATAAATAATAATAATAATGCAGTAGTGGTGGTAAGGTGAACATTGCAGTATAATACAGAATTATTATCTTGCCTCATTTCTTGATTGCTGTGTACAGTTCTTTGTCCATGCACTCACTCACTGTCTACTCAGCATTTACCGGTTAACTTATTGTATGGTGGGAATTGATTTAAGTGCATGTCTGCTTGCACTTTATGTGACCTCCAAATGTCAAGCCGAAATTAGCCAACCTTAAACATAATATATTACACCTGACCGAAGGGCATGCTCAGGCTGTGTGTACACAGGAATCTCTCT
Source organism: Electrona antarctica (assembly GCF_951216825.1). Classification (NCBI taxonomy): domain Eukaryota; kingdom Metazoa; phylum Chordata; class Actinopteri; order Myctophiformes; family Myctophidae; genus Electrona; species Electrona antarctica. The sequence goes on along the minus strand of NC_136790.1, from coordinate 25,455,933 downwards.
CAGTGGCTTGTCAGTGTAGTTCATAGCAATATATTGTAATGAAAGTGTGGGATTGTGCCTGTGTGTGTGTGTGTGTTGTTGGATGGTGTCTACTTTTCAGTAGAGGATAGTTTTCGCTGCATGTTCCATCTAGTGACTTGACAGTATTTTCTGTATAATATCCTTGCTGCCCTGCATATACGAGAGACTGCTTTGCGGTCAGGAGTGTGGTAGCGCATCCACAGGTCGATGCAGTGTGTCAACATACTGCTCCCAGAAGACCTATTATTTATGGTCACGGACCCAATGCCACAGAGCCCTCCCACTGACCTCATGACCCTGTTGCCTGGACACGGTTCAACCCTGACCCTACCCTCCTCTTCAATTTGTTTCGGCTTTCTGCATTTTTTTGTCTCCATTTATTTATCCACTTCGACTCCTGTTCTTCACGTTCTTCATTTTTCTCTCAATAATTTCTTTCTTTCGTTCTGTTTTGTCGGTCTCCATTCCCTACTTCCTGTTCATCGTTGCTTCCGTCTTTTTCTCTCTGTCGTCTCTCCATCGTCCCTCCACCACGTCTCAGGTTAGCGGCGGAGTATGCACGGTCTGGCTCCTCCCTCTCCACGGAGTACGGCAGCTGGCAGATCGTGTCGGGCTGTGGCAGCATTCACGACCATGCCCACTTCCCACCTCCTGCCTCCTCGTCCTCTTCTGTGGCAGCCGCATACGACTCGCCCCTCCCCTTCAGCTTCCAGGACGAGGGGCCCAGCGGACGCATGTGAGTGACACTGCGGTTCTGCCCCCTCCCCCTTAACTCCCGTCAACTATTTCTGTATCTTTTCCATACCCGTTGCCCCTTACTCTTTTTCACCTTCTTTGGTCACCTCCCCCCACTCGCAAAGGAACATGACTCAGTGGGGGGTTAAGGGCACTAAGCCACCCTAAGTGTGTTTGTGTGTGTAATTTTATCCTGCAAGGGGGGTGTGAGCAGGGCATTTGAGTCAGGTAGAACAGGTAGAACCAGTGTTGGAATGGAATGGTGTGTATGTGTGGGTAGAGGGTACTGTACCGCTCTCGAGTAGAGTCTAGAGAGTGACTCATCTATAGGAAGGCGCTCTGTGGATGATCATGAGGCACATCAAATCAGAGAAGTGCATACCTTTCTGTCTTTGGTGCCACAGATTGTGTTGCGGTTAGCGTGGTGATGTGGAAAACCTGCGTACAGTACATCTGTCCATATGCTTCAGCAACCAGATCGCTGTTTTGTCAGTTGAAATGTTTGTGTTCTCATACCAACAGTTCCTCTTGTTTGATGCCATATTTACATGCGTATCTGAAATGCTCATTCATATCCCACTTATGGTCTTATTTTGGATATGCAGTTTTGTATACAGGAAATAGCCCACTTTCCAATGTCTTTGTCTCTATGCAACACATTTTCTTCCTAAATTTGCTATCTTGCCTTTTTTCACTTCCGGTTTATGACCCGGGGTAATTTTCGCAAAGACCTTAGCACTGGTTAATAAATGAATACCTGGCACTCAAAGAGTTAAAGGCAGTGGCGCTGACAGATGTTGCCTTTAGCAGAATCTGTCTTTAGAGATTAGGATCGCCCTAATGAACATAAGATGACCATGACACCCAACATTAGACATGCTAATGTTTTGGAGCGGTGCCTCCGCTCCATTACGGAGCTATGTGTACATGTATGTATGTGTACGCGTCCCCTTACGCGTCCCAGCACGGAAAGCTGCAACACGATAACTGTCATTTCTCGACCGTTTTGGACGCGGAACGCGTTCCTGGTGGGTCTGGATGTTGTGGGGACCCCACGGGGACCCCCAAATGGTACAGTTGCACCGCTCACGATTTTCATAAGCTGGTTGAGTACCGGGTTGCTGAAAAATGCACCCGACGCTTACATACATACACCAACGTATAGCATACTTGAGTGTTCTTTATATATTCTATATACTGTATATCTGCATATCATGGCAAACATATCAACCCACCTTGTAGTGGGTGGGCTGGGGGTGTTTCATTTCTGCTTGGGTCGACTGCCAAATTGAGTGTGTCCCGCCAAGAGCACTTGCAGCCAGCTCAGGCAAATGGCATCTATCCATCCTTATTTGGAGTTAACAAGGAAGGGGAGAGAGGGAGAAAGACCATGCTGACAGCTTGTGCTCTGTGATTGTTAACACACGAGTACATTCTCTGCCACCCCAGATATAGCTCCCAACAGATATTTGAGTGGTGCAAACCACTCCAACAACCAGCTTTGTCTGTATGTTTGTGTACCTGTGTACGTGTCCGTGCACAGGTGAGCATGGTTACCATGGTCACTGACATTACGTCAGACCACAGCTGATCAGGCTATATAAGACCTTGCACCACTCAGTTCACACGGGTGTGATTTTTTTCTTTACGTCCAGTCGTCCATCCATTTTACTTTTGCTTTTCCTTTCTTTGTGTTTCCTGTCTCCGTCATGTCTGATTTCCATTCTTCACTATACCCATCTGTTTTTTGAGTGGTGCAACCACTCCCTTACGGAGCTATGTGTGTGGGTGGGTGGGTGGGTGGGTGCGTCTGAGCACGAAAACAACATGGTTGTTTTTCACCACCTGTGCGCACACACACAAACACACACGCACATTAACTGTATATATGGTGATTTCGGGGGTGCCAGTACAGTACAGTACAGTAGAGGGACCCCCACACGGTAACTCTGTCATTTCTCAACTGTTTCGGACGCGGGGCGGCTCGCCGGAATCGGGCCGGCACCCTGGGTGCGTTCCTGTGGGTCAGTACAGTGACAGTATAGTACAGTACAGTAGAGGGTACAGTAGAGGGACCCCCACACGGTAACTGTCATTTCTCAACCGTTTCTCAACAATTTTTCAAAAATAGCAGACCTCCAAGCTCGTAGCACGGCACTCGGTGCCGCGCTATGAGCTTGTAGATCTGCTATTTTTGAAAAATTGTGAAAATGTGGCCCAAATCTTCGAATATATATTTGAATGTATATTCTTTCAGAGCGAAGTTTTTAACTCAAATCTTTGCTTCTGGGGAGGTCCCTGGAACTACATATTTTCAGATGTGGGTCGGTGGCCAAATACATATAGTTTTGCGGTCCTTGACAGGAAATATTGAGCACCACTGATATAGAAACATGGGTATTTCAGAAAACTGTCAGGATTTAGAAGACATTTTTTTAATTTCGACGTCTGGTGTAAATGAGTTAAATGATCATCCCACGTTACTGTTGATTCCTCTCCAATTCATGCCTCTTCATCATTTTCCCTCTGATTCTTCTACCCACCACCACCCCCATCATTGCTATCCTTCCTCTTAACACACTTGATTGCCAAAATTAAAACTGTCTATCCTCATACTGCTGCTTCCCATAGTGCTCCTCACCTACAGTATCTCCTTTCCGTGTTTCTCCCGTCCTCAGGTGCCCGATACCGTCGGAGCGGCAAGCTCGTCTGGAGGCTGTACGGGAGGTCTTTCTGGCAGCCTACAGCACCACTGTGGGCCTCAAGTCCTCAGCACCCAGCCCCTCTGGTGCCATATCCGGCCTGCTGGAGCAATTTGCCCGCGGGGTGGGCCTCCGTGGCACCAATGCCATCGTCTGACCACCTCGCCTGCCACCTCCCCTCCTTAATGTGATGTCCAACATCCCTCAGCTCTACTCTTCCTCTACCCGTCCAACTGTGGTTTCCACCTGTCGGTACCACTTTTGCCTTCAGTCCAACCACGAATGTCTCGCCACATTGGGACTTCAGATAAACAATAATGTGCCAAACTTCCTCAACTCTATCCAGGGACTGAAGCAAACATTTTATTTTATTGTGATTTTTTTTCTCCTTTATTTGTTTTTACACTTCAAAACCACACGCACCCACCTTATTTTTATCTTTTTCGTTATTTGTGCTGTTAACTTTCTCTGTATTTTCCTTGTTTTTTTTTTGACAAATTCAGGGAATGGTTATTTTGGGGGTGGGGGGGTTAGAATTCAGCCACAGTATCAAAAAAGGGATAGAACAATGGTTCTAGTGGGCGTGAGGGTGGCTTTTACGTGTTGGAGGCAGAATGTAAGACATTCTTCCTTTACGCCATTCTTCCTCGTCGTTTCGTAAATGTTTTTCTCTGGGAGTCGCAGTAATGACCATGCTGTGCAGAAGTATAGACTTCTTGACTCTCATTTATTTATGCTGCTATTCTTGGCCGAACCGAGTACAGGATTGATCAATAATAGTGTGACGTCAGATCATATAAATACAGCACTTAATGCATTCTGACAGAAATCCACTTTTTCGTCTGTATTAATGTTGCTTAATTTGGCACGGAAGATATATATATTTTTTTGCATCACTCATTTGTTGAATTTTAAACATGTGATCTACAGTCTGGCAGGGCTCTTGATTTAATTGGATCTGAACAGGAACAGTGTTTCCTGGAGGTCTGATCAAAACCTTCAGCTCTGTTTTGGTCGTGAGAGTACCAGTATGTACCAGTAGGCTCTTGTCCATTTCCTGAATTATCTCACATAACGCAGTTGCAAAGGTCTCAGTCGAGGAGCTGAGGTAATTTACTGTAGGTCCACATTTCTAAAGACTTCACAGAGCCAGTCTCTTGAGTACTCAGTACTGAGCATTGTGGTAGCTATAGGAGGTTTGGATCACTCTGACCCAATTACCTCTTCAATGTGCTTCCTTGTTGCACACACAGCCAGTGACCCTGAAGCCTAATTCATACACTGTCGCACAATGGTGTAGTTCTTGAAAATAGATCGATTTTCAAGCGATGGTCTAGTTCCTGGTCTCCTGGATTCCCAGCAGTTAGGGGTGGTGATCTCCACTTACCAAGAGCAAGTGCATTCTTTCAGGTTGCACATAGACGTGTACATCACTGTCAGGTGTATGCATGGTGGATTGGTTTGATATTTTTCTCCTTTCTCTCTTTTTTTTTTCTTTTTCTTTTTTTTTTAGCTATAGCTTTATGGTGTCGCCAAACGGTTTTGATGGCTTCTGTACCTCAGGATCTTTTGTTGTGCCTTTCTTATCTTCAGTAACAACTCCTGATTCTCGCTTGTCTGGTCCAGTTTCAGGTGCATTTGTTTGTTAAATGATTGACAGTTTATTGTTTTGCAGACGATTGCTTGTGGATGCTGAGATTGTAGACTGCAAGCAGCATTAACCATGTTATTAATCATTACCCATTTGGCTGGGAGAACTGCCTTTCCCCCCGTTTGTCAATCACTTGGCCGCAAGAATATCTATACTTTTTTTTTGACGATTACATGAGGCTATAAGGATCATTATGTACACCAATAATAAGTTTAATGGGGCGTGCATTATACTCGGCTCACCACATCAATCATGAAAAGACATGAAGTCCTAGTTAAAAAGAAAACATGAAAGGAGCTTTTCACATCTGCCTTTGAAGACAACTCCAGCTCAATATTTGCACCATTAGCGAGGAGATGCTAACTTTGAATCCAACTTTGGCTGTCCGCTGCTGGAGGCAGAGACCGGAATCACTGCCAGGTTGTGTTTCTTTTATACTACACAAAACGGTGTTTTTGAAGCCAGATTCTTTGTTAACAATGAGAAAATCTTCGAAATTTTGTCAGGACAGATAATGTAGATTTGATTCAGGTGTTTTCCTCCTGACATGCACACTGTATTTGACACAGCAAATCACGTTTGGCTGTAATGTACAGATTAATTAACTTGCATTTGTAATGTTTCCAATTAAAGCTGTTGGCAATGAGGGGGATTTTTGAAGGCTTGTCAACAAGAATGTCCTTTAACCCCATTTCATAGGCCAATGAGTGATTAAGTGATCTCTTCTCCACTCCTGTTTTCCCCCTCAACTCTAACTAGTTGAAGATTGGTGCTACCTAGTGACCATGGCATTGACAGTCTGAACATTACATTTTAAAGTTTTATTTATTACATCGAGTTCAATGGAAACGGTATCTGTGTATAGCTCCACTGTCCAGCTTTAAGGCACAGTCAGATCAGCACACCTTCATTTAACCAAAAGGCATCTCAACATTTCCCAATCACATTCTGTAATATCACCATAAAGGATGGGCTCACCTGATGTGCAAAACAAGAGCTTTACTGAAACCAGGATTTATTTTGATCGGGTGTAGGTATTTTGTTTGGTGCATACTGTAGGATTACTGTCTTTTTGTTTTATATTTTTGGAGATGGCAGTCTCACATGGGGCACCTGGAGGAGATGAGATGATCATTAATGGTGCAACGCAACTGATTTTAAATACTTGATGTAATCTTCCCACTGAACAGACCTTTTAGCCTTCTCTGGTTGTGCATGCAATTTTCCCAAATCATCAAAACTTGTGGAATATAGCCTAAATGGTTTGATTTGATTTACAGATTAACTTTAATTTTAGAATTTCATTTTTGATTTTATTGAAATGCTGCATTGCACTCATTGTCCTATGTTATGTGTAAAGAGGGATTTTTTTTCTTTGTACAGTTGATGCATTTTTAAGTAATTTTATCTTTGTTATAAAATTGCTCTTAATTGTTGGCAGATATTTTAGGTTAGGCCTAAAGGTGAAATGAGCAGCAGGTGGTAATAGTGAATAAAGAGAAAAATGTGAAGCTATGGACTTGTGTTTTTTCTTTTTCTTTTCAGTTAGGTTTATGGGTTCACATGAGGGTTTGACAATGTTGCCTACATTGAATTGATCCAGTTGGGCAGATTTACTTACCGGTAGCTAAAAAGAATCGAACCGTTTTAGCTGTTTGACTAGTGCTGTTTTAACCACTTGATCACTATTTGCATGGGTGGAAAACATTCGAAAATGGCATACAAGACCACAAACAATTTGTAATATTTGTGCCCAAAATAGGGATGTCAGGGTTAAAGTTGTATGGTGGCTATACGGCCTACGGAACACTTTGTTAGCTTTACCTACTCTTGTTTTAAGTGATGGAATCTGGACAGTTCATCAATATAATTAATGGGGATGCCAATCTAACAAAACTACTGACTTTCTCTCCCTTCAAAGTTGGCATGCTGAATTGGAAGCCATTAATTTGTTAATTAATTTAAAAAAAAATCTTTAAAAAGTTTGTATTCTTGTTTGAAATAACCAAACAGGTTCAAGTATAGGCTAAATCCTAAACTGAGACGCAGCTGATTATAGACAGAAATGGTGATATGGTGCCATCTAATCTATTATATAAGAATAAGCACTATTTAAGAACCTTTAGTGGGGACCAAAGATTGAAAATGGGTGAACGGATACAGTATGAAACCTTGCTCATGTTGATGAGGACCCTTCTTGTTGTGCTCAATGAGTTGAACTTGTGAAGAAAGTCTCTGCCTCCATCTGCCGATGGAGAGGGAGAAATGCCGCGCTGAGGACCAGGCGTTTCTGTGACAGCTCTCTCTCGCCATGAATGAAATTCTCTCCACCACACCTCCATGGATGGGGATGCTACTTGCTTCATCCTCAGGTAGCCTTCATCATATCTACTGCTCAACTACACGAAGACGACTGTCGACAACTGGCGCCCTCCCTCTCCCCAATTGAATGGAACATATTGCTGTGCGTGGCATTGTGGCAACATAGCGTCCAGATTTAAGAAGCAACAAAAAGGTGTCAACTTCTAGAATTAAGAACTGATTTTTTTTTTAAACGGACCATGGCGTCAATAGGGGAGTTCGACCCACTCAACTCCATCGTACCTGCGACCAAGATTGAAATTACTGTTTCGTGCAGGTAAGATCCAGTTATAACATGTACAGTATAGGCTATACCCAGTCTTTTTTTGCCTATTCTGTGAATGTCAGTCATGCAATACACTCGCTCAAATCTGAGTTGTAAGATGATGAGATGGGGAGGAATATATAGCCTAATATATATATATATATATAGAATATACATTTTACCTACAACAAATCAAATCTGAAGCGCTGCATACATGTGCGTAATTGCCCCATTGCAACGTTTTAAACTCTTTCTTCAGCAGGTTCTGTTTTTAACCGTTAATAAGTGTCTTTATATCGACTGGCAAACTCAGACTTTTTGTATCAAAGGAGTAATATAAAATAAATGTGTCAGTGGGAGTATAGAAGTGCGTGGGGGTGGCGCAAGAACTATCGGAATCGGCAGGGATATAGCCTACGCCAAGTGAGAGCTCCAGCGCGCGCAACCAATATAGCTCTATTGCGAGTATGGATATTACATCAACTTGTGGTAAATTAAGTGGCGAAGCTATTGCGAGTATGGATATTTGTATTACATCAACTTACTCGCGCGGTAAATAAAGTGCATGGCGAGTAAAAAAGCACCGTTATTGTTCTGTTTGTTCAGCTTTCTGTGACCAAGTCAGTCAGACAGTGTGAGGTGTGTGTGTGTGTGTGTGCGCGCGCGCGCGTACGTGCGTGTGTCGTGTGTGCACGTGCGTGCATGGGGTGGTTAATTGGTTTGTTTCTATAAAAGTTTGGCTTCATTGCTTTTGAATGCATAGCCTATACTCTGAAGGCTGGATCATGGATGCAGTCAAAGGTCTACGATCAACGATTTCTATTATGACACTTGTGTCAGTGACTTCCAGAGAAACAAAGCATAAGGTAAAAGTGTTTTTGTGCATGTGCGCAGATGTGTGTAAAATGATGTGTGCCCACTGCCTACACTGCCTAGATATGCGGGGGGATGCTCTGCAATAAGAGTCTGCAGGCAGGGATCACTTAACACAATCAATCAAAAGGAAAGAAAACGTGGTGTGAGTGGCAGATTTCAGTTGCACTGAAAATGGTTGTTGATGCCGTCTGCTGCCCTGACAGAAAGCCAATAACAAGTAGTTTGATATGGAGCTCTGTTATTTTCCCATGATCGGTGTACTGCTGGTTCTCAAAGTGGGGTCCAGGGACCCCCAGGGGTCCTTTGGGGGGATTCCAGAAGGTCCCCTGCAAAATGAGGAATGCTTCAAACACTTCAGCCTTCTTTTATTTTTCAGCTATTCGAAAATAGCCGCTCTACAAGCTCACAACTCGTCACATCGTGAGCTTGTAGATTGGGTATTTTCGAAAGATTTTGACATCTCTCATGGGGGCACAAAATCCTTTGAAATGGGGGTCTGTAGCCAAATACATATCCATTTGGGGACATGAAAATGTTTGAGAACCACTGCTGTAGTGTAGGCATATACATCTCATTCAGACATACAGCAGGTTCAGGGATCATATACATAAATGCATATGCATATTGGGATCATTATGATAGCTCTATTCCTATAGCTCGAAACGTGCGTTCACCAACAGAGCAGACACTGGCAGTCTGGACGGAGGGCTTATCTGTCGCCCTGACGCTGACAGAATGGGGTTGGCTCAATTCCCTTCTGAAAGCTCTCCAGAGCAACTACTGGACATTCTGTGTGTGTGTGTGTGTGTGTGTGTGTGTGTGTGTGTGTGTGTGTGTGTGTGTGTGTGTGTGTGTGTGTGTGTGTGTGTGTGTGTGTGTGTGTGTGTGTGTGTGTGTGTGTGTGTGTGGAGATACAAACATGTAAATTAGATCACAGTATCTTTAGCTACTGTATAGCTACTGTACATATGTAGCAAATGCTGGGAGCCTCCTCACCTGTGAGGCTTCTTTCATTATAGTGTCTGTCTGTCTGTCTGTCTGTTAGCCCTATAGCAGCCTCAATCTCAGGCCTGCTTTGGCAGATGTCTGGAGTTTAAATGATTTAAAAAGTTTAAAGTATGTATGCCTGGCTGTTTCAGCTCATCATTTGTGAGTTGCAATATCAGCGCAGGAGGAGGAGGTTATCTGAAGGTGAACGGTTGAGCTTTTCCAAACGTCTCGCTACCCCTGCTGTGACTGTGCCGGTAATTCACTATTAGATTGTGAAGTCAGTGCGATAAGCTTTGGAAGTTCAGCCTTGAGGGATAGCATTATTGTCGTCGCCCCGGCCTGCATGCTCTGTCTGTCTCTCACTCGGTTCCAGTCTGTCTATCTATCCCTCTCTCAAAGCCATGGCAGGTGCCAGTGAATTGGACCGCATGGCGTGTTCAGGTTTCAGACGTGTAATTTTCTATGGGCCCTGTTCACACTGAAAGATACAGTGTACTGTATAAAGTGTGTGTGTGTGTGTGTGTGTGTGTGTGTGTGTGTGTGTGTGTGTGTGTGTGTGTGTGTGTGTGTGTGTGTGTGTGTGTGTGTGTGTGTGTGTGTGTGTGTGTGTGTGTGTGTGTGTACCAGTTGTGTTCAAATTCAACTAGAAAGAGTGAAAAGCAGGAGCATTATAAGAGTCTTATATAAGTGGGCTGCTACTTGCCTCTCTGTCTGTCTGCCTGCCTGTCTGCCTATCTACCTACCTGTCTGCCTGCCTACCTGTCTGCCTGCCAAACAAACGCTGCTCCTAGATCCCATTAGACAAGCAGAGCGTGGCAGCCACCCCTGGAGTTTGCCATAATTACAGCTGGCAGAGGATTGTTTAAATGAGTCGGCAGGAAACAAATTATCTTCCCTATCTCACCTATTAACCCCAAATGTCCTCCCCCTCTCACAGTGGCTGCTGGAATGCCACAAGGGATTTCTTTGTTGTTTTCACAATGCTGAGGTCCATTGTTGAGGTCAGTAAAAATCCATATCGGAAGGGGAGTCGTTACATCATCACAAAAATGTATGTTTTTGATGTGAAGATGACAAGTGACTCATTGTTCACTTGTTATATTTCACATTGACACTTTGTTAAGTTGAAAATTGTTTTTTTTCGTCAGGCAATATAATATATAACACTTTTTCACCTAAAAAAATGGGGGGAAAAAGCACAAATTAGTTATTAGTAACTCAATCAAATGTCAGGTACTATAGGTCAGTGAGTGCCGGAAGCCAGGACTTCACAGTTGGAGAATGTCAAGAACAGCACGATGCTGCTCTGATTGGATGCCCAGCCCCTTGTCATGTCCTGATTGTCCCAAGCATAAAGACTGTCAGAAGAGCTTCTCTAGTAAAGAGCATCAGTGATGAGTTTAAGAAAACGCAAAATCTTAGCTCTTTGAGTAACAATAGAACACCAAACAAAGCAACAACAAAAAGCAAATCTCAGATGACAGACATTGGACTTAGACTCTTCATCATTCTACATTTAAAATGAATTCAGTTTTGCTGAAGGATAGAGGTACAAAACAGGTCTGGGTGCTCATGGATCTATTTCAGTTTTTCCATGTTAAGGGAGCCCGGTGGCCCAGGCGGTGGCGTAACCGTCTGGGCACCCGACTGGTAATCCAGTCGCAGTGTGCCGCGGGTTCGACTCCCGAGCCCGACACGGCCTTTACTGCATGTCTTCCCCCATCTCTCTCCCGTTTCCTGTCAGCCTACTGTCTGTCCCTTCAAAAACCAATAAAAGGCGTAAGCCGCAAAAAAAATATCTAAAAAAAAAAAAAAAAAAAGGGAGCCCGGTGAAGGTCCAGCTCAATCTCATTGCAGCATATAAAACAGCCAGCACACACACATGCACTGTTTGTTTAGAAATGATAAACCAAAGATGTGCAGTGCACACAATCTTCTCTGTAAATTGTAAATTGTGCCACCTCTTCCTCTCCACTACCTGATACATCAGATGGGGAAAGCCTGGTGATGCGAGGTTACCTGATATAGGAATCCATGCAATACCCTACAATCTGGGCCTTTCCTTTGTTGGGACAAACCAAGTATCTTGAGGACAGGTACTCAGTACCTTCACCTACACGACAATGTACAATGTACAATTTAGGCATTTAGCAGACGCTCTTAATCATGACTAGTGAAAATAAACAAACAAAACATTTCCCAAACCTTACAGAAATCATAATATTCCACAATGTGGTTTTTTTTAGCAACACAACTCTTCATTCCTAATTTATATTACACAGAAGAAGGCACAAACCCCTGGCAAGTGGTATGTCCCAATTGTCCAATGTGTGACTCTTTTAGGAGGATCAGACCAAAAACAAGAACAGGAAGTAAGTATGTTAGCAATGATGAGATGTTAAATCAATACATGTGTAGGCTATGTTTCAAACAACTCTTGTCTGTGTGTCAGCCTGCAGGCCCAGGCCCATTTGTAACCTGAAATAATTGAAAATGTGCAGAATCAGAATCAATCTTTATTGTCACATCACATTACAAGTAACATGGGTGATATTCTTGGTTGTGCAGGCTCATCATTGCAGTTAAAAGATAGAGAGAAAAACAAAGTGCGTAGTACATGACTAATCTATGTGATAGAAAACATTGTAGCATTCAAATTGTTTGGTGCTAGATTGGTAATGGTGGTGAATATACTGCAAGTGATGCATGCATATGATAATCAGAAAATAAATATGTAATCAGGAAAAAACAAATCATTAAATGTGTGAGGCAAAACATACAGTGTATATAGTGGGAAAGGCAGTCTTTCACACACACACACACACACACACACACACACACACACACACACACACACACACACACACACACACACACACACACACAGTTCATACTGAATAAGCAGACTTGCAATGCACCCACACACACAACGGGAAACCTTCAACATGTTCTGGGATTGATGTCAATGTCACCAGGGCTTGTATGTTAAAATGCACTCTACTTGGTGACAGCTACAGCACTCCTGAGGGGAACAATTCAATCTGCTGCCATGGGAGCCACTCACTCCAATAACAAGCTTCTCGATTACTCTACCTCCATGCTTTATTGAATATTGTGTTGGTTATTACCGTCAATTGTCACTCAGGTGTCAAATCGTTCAAAGGAAATTGGGTCAGCTACTACTGCTCAATAATCCAAGCAAGGATACGACACTTGTGTCTTATCTGTGCAACTCACACGTTGGAGACAAAATGTGCATGTGTATGTATTCTGGCTATGTGTGTACTCTGTGTGCGTGTGTGGACGTGTGCGACCGACCGTGCGTGTCACTGGCACTGCTAAAAAAATTGACAATTAAATATTTATTTGTGCAGTATAGCTTTGCTTAGTATCAGCCCATTTTGTTTGTGCCCTAAATATTGTTGATTGGTAAAGGAATTGATGTTGGAAAACTGTATAATCTATCTAACATGATATAACACATGTGTTAAAGGACCACTTCACCACTTTTCAACCTATCTTCATATAATTGGTCCTATAAGAGTGTTTGATTCCACTGAGGTACAGAAACCCTGCAATTCTTTCTTCTCTCCCTTTGAAGAAAGAATGGGGGGGTAGTACTTTTCTATTTCATGAGATACAGCATGGAAAAGCGAAAGGAGAGAGTGCAAGGATTGTACAGGATGAGGGCTTTGGTGGATTTGACCCTAGGCTAGTAGTTCTGCACAATAATACAGTCGTTGAAGAACCAAACATCTGAGTCATTAACCTTGAATGGTAAATTGTGACACTATAGTCTTCTGGGACCCAGTCATCCATTTTAAGTGCCCAAGACGTCTGTGGACGTCCTGGGTATTACCCCGCGTGTTGTGCCCAAGACGTCTGTGGACGTCTTTGCAATATTTTTTTTTTTTCTTCTTTTTTTTAATTAAAAAATAAATATGTCAAAAAAATGAACTGAAATGAAATAAAACGTGGCCTTTTTCTTTTTTAAAGTGTTGTGTGGGCACACAATGTGTTAAGGGGCATCGTACAGGGGATCTGATGTGAGTGTTGGGATAGCCTGCCTTAACTCTTGCCTTTTGTCTTTTCTCTAGAAATCTGTTGGACATGGACACGTTCTCGAAGTCAGACCCAGGTAACCACTATTTATTTTTCATTCTTATGCATCTATTTAAATTAGTTCAACCTTCATGTCTTCCCGTTTTGTGAATAATTTCAGCATTACATCCTTCTTATATTAATTAACATTGGCTTAAGGGAGGGCCGGCTGGCTGGCAGCCGGACCTCTGAACTCATGTCACCATGACTCAGCCATAACCATAGGAGTTTCCAATGCACCTATACTATGCCAAAATATGGAGTGTGTTGTCTAACCTCAATGTGTCTTCATGGCACCAGGTGCAAACAAATCTGTCAACTCCATAATTGGGCACTAAAGGGGCAAGGACAGACAAATACAGAGATCTCCATATATGGGCATAAATGGGACAAGGACCAACAGATAGAGAGGTAGATCTCTTTGAGGGTCCAGCTTTGAGGGTTTGTGTAAACCAACATTGAAGACAAAAGTGTGTAAACACAAACATTGAAGACAAAAGTGAGGACACAAATTGTGATTGGCCATGATGACGTATGATAATATTTTTGAGGGGAGCTAGCCCCTCCTATGTCCAGCTTATAGTGTGTGTCCACAAACTTTGTCCTACACAAACTATTAAATTGCCTCACACACCTTATCAGTGAGCTCAATGCTTCGCTGAGCAGTAACACCACCACTACTACATTTAGAAAGAGAGAGAAATAGACAGAAAAAGGAAGATAAGTGAGAGCTGGTTCCACTTTATGAACCGAATGTGACTCTAAATGAGACAATTAGTGAGTTAATCATAGGACCTGATGAGGATGTTGAATGTAACGGAGGGATGTAATATTGGGGTTGTGATAGTAGGTATTGTTGGGGTTTGTATTGGGGGTTTTATGTGAAATAGTTTATGAGAAGAGCACCCCTAGGCTGTGATTGTTTGGAGCACCTGATGGTGGGGAGTATAAAAGTCTGCTCTCTGTGCCAGCCTGTAAGGTTGGTCAGGGTAACATAATAAAATTATGTGCCCAGAAGGCATGCCTTTATTGTTAGGATGTATATTATGGACACTGTGATTTTTGGAATTAAGGCCCACCAGTTGGATTTAATATATTTCCTGCCTCTGGTCTGCCTCCTCACTTCTGGTCTTGACCACTCGCTCGGTCAATCCAACAATGATGCTGAAGTAAAAGAAAGAACTTCTCAATAAGAACAATAATAAGAGGAGGACAGGACCTCATCTGTCAAGTGAGGTGTACTTCTCTCAGCCCACGCTCATCTCTGGGAAGCCATATGTCCTTCTTTCTCATTTTCCAATTGGATAGCTCCTTGTCTTTATGGATTGTGTTGTTCTCATTGCACTCTCCCACTCTGATTCTCTCACTCCCTCTACCTCACTCTATATGGCCCCACCCCCGCTCCTCTCCGTCAATTAAGGCTGTGGGAAAAGACGCGGGCACCAGCAATCACAGTAGCTCTCTCAGTTGAACACAACCGCTGTTCGCTAATAAAGGTCACTGTATCTTGCTGGTCACAAGTCCATACTGTAGCTCCCTCTTCAATATATTATACATTTCTCTCTCTCTCTCTCTCTCTCTCTCTCTCTCTCTCTCTCTCTCTCTCTCTCTCTCTCTCTCTCTCTCTCTCTCTCTCTCTCTCTCTCTTGCTGTGTGTGTGTGTGTGTGTGTGTGTGTGTGTGTGTGTGTGTGTGTGTGTGTGTGTGTGTGTGTGTGCGCAATACAACACAAAACAACTCATGATCTGTCTACTACATTTGATAGCTAGCTCCAAAGTACAATCCGATCTTCAACATTGATAGTGAAATAAATATACATTAATAGTGTAAAAGTCAAACTGTAAAGAGTAAAGTTCACAGCTTTACGTATCGCTCGTGGCCTGGTTGATCCTGCCAGTAGCATAATCTTGTCTCAAAAATTAAGCCATGCATGTCTAAGTACAAACGACATGCATGGCTTACAGTGTAAAAGATTACAGTATATTCCTAATGCTGGGACAATTAATGACACTTTATTAACCACTTAAAGTCTTAAACCCTATATACTTTGACCCCCAGGGGTCTGTACCTCCTGTTTTACAGTAATATTACCAAATCTCTTCTCTGAAAATGGTACAATAATCTACAAGCTAACAATGTGGTACGTTGCTTTTAGATCTATTTGTAGGTTTGCTATTTTCACTAAAGGTTTGCCTATTATGGGTTCAAGAGGTTACTGTAAATGAGAAATACAATTCATAGTTCATAGTTATTGCAACATTACATTTTATAACTGCATCGTTTAATTGCTACATTATGGCCACAAGTTTGAAGAATCAGTTTTTCCGTCTCTCAACTTTAGATCAAAGAATGACACCAAAACCAGTTGTATTATTCAAATATGCTAATTTTGTTACATTATATGGCATGTCTGCTTGCTGTGAGACAAAATTAGAATGAAGGTTTCATAATTATTCTTAACATTTTGGCAAAATTGAATATATATTGTTTTGTTGCTGTCAGGCAGAAATCTTTTTCGTAAATCAATGCTCTATAATCTATACTTTGTCGTACAAGAGTGTCACACAAAAGTAGCAAAAACTAGATTATCTACTTGTTCACAACGCGTGAAATTGGTTAAATCTGTAGAATAACTACATTGGATTAATTTGTTTTTGGACATTGGACTGACGGTGACTATATACTGCATGTATATTGCTGATCTTTATTCATGAACACTAACAGCATATCATATCAGTAGTTATTTGCGTCATCCTTTTGATCGTTATCTGGCTACTAATCCTGCTTCTCGAAATACAGACGCGGTCTCTCAGACACATCCTCTTTAGGATTAGCGTCATCTTTTTCCGTTGGTCCGTTTTTTTTGGGTTCATAAACGATCTTTGCTTTAAGATGCTTACAGGAAATGCGGGGGTTGTGTGTGTCGCTGGATGTGCATATCTGAAACTGTATGTGCACATGCACACGAACGAGCACACGCACACACAAAGATTGTCTGAAAGAATAATTTAAGGATTATATAAGGGATAGGGAAATTACCCTCCACACACACACACACACACACACACACACACACACACACACACACACACACACACACACACACACACACACACACACACACACACACACACACACACACACACACACACACACACACACACACACACAGGGGCCAGGGGTCCTTTATTGATACGTCCTATGGATTAGGATCCTGATGGCCAGAATAAAGCTAGGTGGAGAGGACACAGATGAGGTAACGATTGTGTTGGAGGGGTCCTGAACTTCAAACCCAGCCACCCAGCCACCCTCCGTGGTCCTGGGGCTCCATCATGCCTTTCATGTCCCCTGGTTAGTCCCACTCTATCTGATCCCACCATCAAACAACTGAGGACAGAGTCAATACTTAGAGGTGATGTCATCCAGTATTGAGAGTCACTCTTATATGAAGCAGGGAATTAATCACAGATAGCTCTAACAATGGCAGTATCAGTCAAGGACCCCTAAGTATTTTGGCCACAGACTCCTATCTGAAAATATTTTGTTTCAGGACTCCCATACAAGATTTGCGAGAAAAAATAAAAAGAAAGTTGACACATTGTGAGCTTGTCAAATAGTCAATGTATAGGGTGGTTAAACTGGTTATTATAGTGGCTGATATTGATGCTATATTGACTCATTTTAGTGGGGACCCACTGGAACCTCCTCAAGGACCACTGGAGGTCCCCAGACCCCATATTGACATCCACTGATCTATGGTAATACACAAGTGCCTCAATTTAATATCCCTGTCAGTAATTCTTAATATTCTGTTATGACTAACTAGAGATTGACTGATTCATAATTGACAGCCCATTAGATATTTGGATTGCAGCAAGGGAATGTGTAATTAATCTCTGATGCAGTCATTTCTAGCAGGGCACAACAAGATGTCAACTCACAGAAAGCGTATAGAACTTGGATGTGGTTGTACTAGACACTAGTTACTAGTGTCTGTGCTGTGTCCATTTTATTTATGTACCACCTTTCCAGTGCAGAGCTTTCTATAAAAAATCACAAGGGAAATAGATGGCAGCATCAGCTGCACACAGAATCTGTGTGCATCACCAATGCAGGCGTTGAAGCCATTTCATTGTCTTCTGATTACTAGATGATAAAATAGAACAAATATATTGCACAGTTAATATGTCAGAAATACATTTAAATGTAATACATCTTGACATATCTTGGTAATACCAAAATCTTTCAGGGAGACACTATTTGACTGTAGGCTAAGCTTTCCACCAAAATTGCCTGTGCTGTTGTGCATTCAGGGCTGTCAGGGAAGATTCTGAGTTTCAGGCGAGACATGTTGCTAATGAGCTCAACACTTGAGTCCTGAGTAGTTTTCAAAGCATGGTGCTGAGGAATTGTTTTTCTCAGTCACAATGTACCGATTTATTGTATACCTTTCACCATTTCAGACTAGTGGAAAGTGGGACAGGCAGGTTAGCTCTCATAAGTTATTTCTCATTTTCAAACGGATGTTCCAGTGCCCTCATTCTTTACTACTGTGGGCTCGGTTCATTCCCTCAGAGGAATGAACACCAGAGCAGACCTCCGTTGAGAGCACCCCGAGGGATGTCTTGATGCTTACTATGCCCTCCTTCCCGGAGAATACCCTGCAAATGTAACCACCGAACAGCGGTGTTTCTGTGATACAATACTTCTTTAGATGTTTAAGTGTTACAGTCTCCACCATTGTGTTGTGATGTCCCCCTGACTACAATGTGCGCTCCAGTTAACTGTGCTATCATCTTTTTTGTGAAGGCCTTGGCAGTCGATGTTTTGCAAAGTTACTTTGAATGAAAGCATTGGTTGTGCTGACTCGGTTGGCACCCTCTGTCAGTTATCCTTTTGACAACATACTGTAGATTGATTTGTTTTCTTGTTTCTTCCTCAATTAGATTAATTCTATGTGTTTTAATTCCCTATGTTTCTGTTTTATTCTTAGTTTCATTCAGATTTCATTCTTTTATCATAACCTACATATCTGTGCGATTGCAACTTATGTTAACTTCATTGCATTCTAATGTTTGATAATGTGCTACATAAACAAAGTTAGATTTGATTTGACAAGTTTTCACAGTAATGGACAGTATCCATGTTTTGTAGAAACACCAGCCTCCAGTGCACCCGAAACATACATAATGGATGTGCTCGCTGCGGATGCTTGTGTATATTTGGTTGTACATGTACATGATGTAACACACATTAACAACATGCTTGTGTATATTTGGTTGTACATGATGTAACACACATTAACAACAACCACATAGGGCGTGTTGACATATACATACACACACCTTTTAACAGCACGGGGACTCAAACACTTCCATCAGTTAGTCATCCCACCCCATGAAAGCTGTCTGTCTGTCTGTCCGTCTGTCCGTCCGTCCGTCCGTCCGTCCGTCCGTCCGTCTGTCCAAGTTCATCCACCATCTCCTCATTTCCTCATTCATTTATTGGTTAATTTATTTAGTTTGACACTATTTTAAAACTCTCTTATCCTTTTTCCTTCGAAGGAAAGATCAGAATGCATTGGGATGTGCAAGACCCAATGGAGGTTGAATGGTTATGGCTGTTTGGTCCCCTGTCCCATGGTGACAGCACCACTGTGCTGATTGGCTTTGAAATCACTGCCTGACTTGATTCATTTCACTCTGCTTTGAAGTGGTGCCAGGATGTTGGAGCAATGTAGATGTGGGCAGAGAGGAGAGGAGACATGTGGAGAGATGAGGAGAAATGAGAAGAGATGGAGGGTTGGAGAGGTTCACAACATGAGAAAAAGATGAGATAGGAGAGAAGGAAAGTAGGGAACAAATGCAGAGAATACCACAAGGAAATAGGTGGAAAGAAAGAGAAAGGTTGAAGATATGATGACGACGAAAAGGATGAGAGTAAAATGCTTTAGCCATGAGCACGTAACAGACTCAAAGAAGAAAGAACACCAAGGTAGGAGGAGGGCGTAGACACTTTCAAAATAACTATGATGAAGATGCCAATCATCTTACAAACAAGATGTGACTATTATAAAGTGATTTGTAAATAGTGTCTCATCTACATAGAACATAGCACACACATACAGTATACAATGCAGTGTACATAGGCCCACTACTACAGTAAGTGCAACAGATTAGGTGTTTATATTCCTCCAAAGCCACTCCGATTCGACCTATTGAATACTGATTCAGGTACATTTCTGTAGTTAGTTAGTTGGCACTACACTACTGTGCTGTAGGCATGTAAAGAATTCAACGAAACAGACCTAAAATGGCAGTAAGTAACACAAAATGATAACTAATATAATACTGTGTGATCGTGGATTGCTTTCTGTGCTGTTGTGTACTGTGGTGTGCTTGTAGCCTATATTGCTTGTAACCAATGACCATAAAGAACCATAATGTAACCTTCTTCAGTTATAGTAGAGACTTCCATAACTTACTTAACTTGGGAAAACAAAAAACAAAGGCTGTGGTGCGTGCTCGCCGTGGCACGTGCCAGCCACACACGTGAATTCGTAGGGCGCACGAACCCGTTATTGTGCGATTAATGTTGAGGGAATGAGGGGGACCCTTTGATTTGGTGTAGCCCTACGGCCCTGAGAGACCATCTCAAGACGGAACAAAGACAATAAAAACAACACAACCATGACTAGGGTAATCAAAGAGCATAAAACTAAATGACCTGAAGTGGAACTTGTCCTAGCTAATCAGAAACTCATTATCACTTGTTATCTTGGAGCCTCCAAGTTGCGGGGAATTAATTGCCTTGTCCTAAAAACTTAGAAGAAGCCATTAGCCTATACAGGTAGAGAACGTGATAGGGACAGCGCTGTGGGAATGATGGATGGATGAGGGGTAGAAGGTGCAAGAACATGAAACCAAAGAAGTGTTTGCGAAAGTTGTGTAAACATTGAGAAGTTGCTGTCCAAATGCTGGTGCTGTCCAGTGCTGAAATGGCTCTATTCACAGGGCGCTGTCCAGACCTGGAGTATCTGTCATTATCTGTATGCTTTTGTTTAAAACCAAGTTTTAGGTTGCTATTAGAGAAAGTAATAGATGAGTGTAATATAGTAATATTCTTTCGTTTTAATGATTTTAGCTATTTTTGACAGGAAATTGCATCTTGCCACAGTAGTTGTTTTCTGTGTGTCTGAACGAACAACTGACTATAGGGGGCTGCCATACTGTGTGTCATAGGCTCAATATGTCAGTCTGTCACCTCCCCTTCACATTCAATAGATCCCGTGATCTTTTGTGGCCAGATGTAATTTCCTGGTGTCTAGTAGGACTAGTAGGACACCCTGTCAAATATAGCTAAAATCCTTAAAACGAAAGAGCAGAAAGAAAACAGCTAAAACATGAACCTTGGTTGGAAAAATAAAAGTTGCCGAAAAGTCAAATATTAACCATTAATAGAAACAATCTTTTTAAAGTATATGCTCTATTCTTTCATATTTACACCCATTTATTGATCACTTGTTACATGTATTGATCCATCTCACAAAATGCTTATATGCTATTTCCACTTTATGGAGACTTGAAGGCTCATCTTCCCTCCAAAAATGCACACACAGAGTGGTATAGACTCTCCTTCTTGCCAACCGCCATCAGACTATACAACACATAAGAACCGCCATCAGACTATACAACACATAAGAACTTTCTCTCCCAATGCTTATGGTACTGTGCTCTATATGGTCTTGTTGTGATTATGTCCATTTGTGTCTGATGTGTTTATGTCTGTCTGATTGAATTGTTTATCTGTTTAGTTTACATTATGCTGCTTTTTTTTTTTTTTTCACTTAATTTTTATTGAAGAAAAAACAGACAAAAAAATCAAAAACCAAAAGACAAGACAGGAAAAAACAAAAGACAAAGCTGCATTTTTCATATTACAAGATACATTCATTGAAATCCTATTGCATTATCACTAGGCTGAGAGAAGAGATCCCACTTTTCCCACATTTTATAGAACTTATCCTTTTGTAGTCTAAGTATGAATGTTAGTTTTTCCATAACATACAGTTCCTCAGTAATGTCCATCCAATGTTCTTTCGTTGGTGGGTACATTATGCTGCTTTAACACATCAATTTCCCAGCAGGGATAATAATGTACATCTCATCTCATTCAGCTTTAACTAAAAACTGCTTTGTTCACTGTAACAAAACTCATGATTCCTTTCCACCCCCCCCCCTCTCTCTCTCTCTCTCTCTCTCTCTCTCTCTCTCTCTCTCTCATGATTCCTTTCTACTCCCCCCCCCTTCTCTTTCTCTCTCTCTCTCTCTCTCTCTCTCTCTCTCTCTCTCTCTCTCTCTCTCTCTCTCTCTCTCTCTCTCTCTCTCATGATTCCTTTCTACTCCCCCCCCTTCTCTTTCTCTTTCTCTCTTTCTCTTTCTCTCTCTCTCTCTCTCTCTCTCTCTCTCTCTCTCTCTCTCTCTCTCTCTCTCTCTCTCTCTCTCTCATGATTCCTTTCTACTCCCCCCCCTTCTCTTTATCTCTCTCTCTCTCTCTCTCTCTCTCTCTCTCTCTCTCTCATGATTCCTTTCTACCCCCCCCCCCCTCTCTCTCTCTCTCTCTCTCTCTCTCTCTCTCTCTCTCTCTCTCTCTCTCTCTCTCTCTCTCTCTCTCTCTCTCTCTCTCTCTCACTCTTTTACTCTCGCTCTCTTTATCTGTGTGTCTCTTTTTCCCAGTGGTGGTGTTGTATGTGCAAGGCATCGGAACCAAGGAGTGGAGAGAGGTGAGTGGTGATGCTTTGGAAGAATCAGGTTTACTTGCCCTATACATTTGTATACATAGGCACTTGACTCATGTTATCATTTTGTTTACATCAATTAAAAGGATCCCTGGCTAATAAGCCTTAAATATTGTATTTATTTGTGAAATACATAGATAACGGACTGGAATACTGTGCCTGTTTCTTAAACATTCTTCGGCTCCTTGATGTAGGCTACTGTAGTCTTCAATGCTGTAGTGTAGTATAGTGTAGGTGAAATAATGCAGTATTGATATTAGTAACCCCACTAGTGTTATATGTTATATATTATGTATATATGTTAGTTAGTAGATTAGAGAGATGTATCAACTATACAGTACATCACCCCACTCTCCTTCCATCCCTCGTTTTCCCCCATTCTTCCCTTCCCTTTCTTTGCATTGTATCTGTTTCTTTCTGCCACCCAACTAATCCACTCTTGCTTCCCTCACTGAAATGTAGTAATCACATGTCACCTCTGTCAGGTTTCACCCAGATACACACTACCCAACATACACACTACCCAACAAGCCTCAATCAGTCCCTCGGGATTCAGTCCCCTGAATGCACACATGTGCATTCATGTCAATCACACACTTAAAGATGGAGTGCCGTGATGTTTGTACTTTTTCTGTTTTGTATGTGTCTATGGAATTAACATTACTCTAATAGACCCCCAGGTGTGGTTATAATATTCAAATATGTATTCTGTGTATTTTTGGTTCCTTCCTGAAAGCTTAAAGCCTTGGAGTCAAAAGGCCCAACCGAAATACACCACTTTAGTGACATCATAACATCATCCCCTCCCCTAACCCCTCCCCCATTATCATACAACAACAGCTGTGGGTGAGGCGTGGGTGGTGCTAGTTCAGGTGGGTGGTGCTAAGGTGAAAACCAGGTATACCTGTACTGGTTTTTATGTGTGGCCACATAAAAACATACTTTTAACACTTTCTGTACACTTGTACACTTGTACCTCCCCTAACCCCTCCCCCATTATCATACAACAACAGCTGTGGGTGAGGCGTGGGTGGTGCTAGTTCAGGTGGGTGGTGCTAAGGTGAAAATCAGGTATACTGGTTTTTATGTGAGGCCACATAAAAACATACTTTTAACACTTTCTGTACACTTTCTGTACACTGTACAAATAATCTTCCTCCTATAGTATAATCATAGTACCTGATGATCATGTTTTAGGAGGGGGGGAATCACAGCGCGTCAGTGCTAGCCTGGCTAATAAGCCAGACTCAAATCACACTGTCGTGTGGTATTTGAGTCTGGAGATGCTGTGTATGGATCTTGTTTCCCGGGGGGCGGGTTCAAACATTTTCTCTTTGACGCAATTGGTCAGAGCTACTGTCATTCAAAGGTCTCAAGCATTGAACGTCACTGTACCAAAGCCCGCCCATATTGCATACCGTGTCCCGATTGGCCACACCAGTTCTCTGGTGTACGAAATGGGCGTACAATTGAGCCTCTCCAGACCGTAATCCGCCGGCAGGCAATTTTTTTAGCCCTAACAAGACAAATCTGCCAGTGCATGTGCATTAGTCTGGCCATGCCAGGCTACAGTAGCCCTTCCTAAACACCAGAACCCCAATATCCTTGGCCATCATCATCATCATCATTTTTCGACCGCGGTCGAGATCATGGATTTCACAATGCCACGCCAGACTTTCCGGTCCTTCATTGCCATCCCCAGTTCCTGCTTACTGATGCATGTGTCCCTAGCGATGACATCAGGGAACGACAGTTTTCTACCTCTGGTCTGCTTTGAGGCAGGACTCCAGAGGAGAAGGGAAGATATAACCTCATTGTCAGCTCTGTAGCAGTGGCCGGCAAACTGTGTTCTTCTGGATCGGACTAGTGAAGAAAAATGGGGAAGGTTGCCTTATATTAGATTAGTCGATGGGTGGCTCTTCCAAGACAGATTTTGCGCTCTCATTAGAAGGCGGGTGTAAATGCCATCCAAACGTTTCTCTAATTTCTTTGAAAGTGTCCATGTCTCGGAGCCATAGAGTAGAATCGGCTCAACGGTCGTCCTAAATATTTTTACTTTTAACATCTTACTAAACTGGGATCCTTGGCCATAGGGGGATTCCCTTTAAGCTGAGCAGTAGATGTTTGTAATAGAGGCCATAGGGGGATTCCCTAGTTTAAGCTGAGCAGTAGATGTTTGTAATAGATGTGGCAGACCCAGTTTCTAATCAACGTGACCACATTGCGCCCACACTTCAACTTTAAGTGTCAAAAACATTTTTGGAAAAGGTAGCTTGAAGCAGTATTTACCGGTATATACCCCCATATTGATAGGAAAGAGATGCAAATGTATCACACATTTAAAAGGACTTGAGTGCGATATGCATTCATCACAGAGAAGGAATTTCATGTTATCATTTTCAAAATATCACATAATGCCACTCGCTGATTCCGGAAGATAAGATGCAAGCATCTGAAACATGTTTTATTCAAAGATATTCTTCACATCACATGGAAGTTTACTCTCCTGTCAATCAAAGCAGAACAGGGACATTTGGTTTGGCTATGGCTCTTTATTATAAAGCCACAACAAGTAGTCACTGTAACTTGCTTCTGCTTGGGTTGCGTGTGTGTGTGTGTGTGTGTGTGTGTGTGTATGTGTGTGTGTGTGTGTGTGTGTGTGTGTGTGTGTGTGTGTGTGTGTGTGTGTGTGTGTGTGTGTGTGTGTGTGTGTGTGTGTGTGTGTGTGTGTGTGTGTGTGTGTGTGTGTGTGTGTGTGTGTGTGTGCGCTTTAACTCTTAGCGAGGGGTAAACACTCTCTTCCCTCCGTCCTACTATTGTTTTGTTGCCTGTCTGTGGGAGTGGGCTGTGTGTGTGAGGACATTGGGAGACTGGCCCAAAGCGCTTCTTGATGCAATTAGCAGAAATTAACTTCTCACACTAATGGGGGAGATAATTATTATTGGCTCAGCCAAATTCATACTGTCTGAAATCTAAGTGGGTGAGATAAATATTTTCATTAAATTAAACAATGGAGAAAGTGTCTAAAATATAAAGTCCCCCGCGTCCGAAACGGTCGAGAAATGACAGAGTTACCGTGTGGGGGTCCCCGGGGGTCCCCAGAACATCCAGAGGAACACGCCCAGGGGGCCGGGCCGGTTCCGGTGAGCCGCCTCGCGTCCGAAACGGTTGAGAAATGACAGAGTTACTGTGTGGGAGTCCCCCAGGGGGTACTGTACTGTACTGTCGCTGTACTGTAACACCCAAAATCATTATATACAGTTCATATGTGTATGCGTGTTAGGCTGCACAACAGTGACACTTGGTTGTGAAAATCAACCAAACGCAATTTTCGTGCTCGGACAGACCCAGCCAGGGACGGACACAGCCAGCCAGCCAGGGACGGACACACATACTGTAGCTATACTTAATGGAGTGGTTGCACCACTCAAAAATATACTTAGGGGCCCGGGCGGCTGGCGTAGCCGTCTGGGCACCCTGGCTGGTAATCCAGACGACCTTTACTGCATGTCACCCCCCCATCTCTCTCTCCCCATTTCCTGTCAGCCTACTGTCAATCTGTCCCTCTATAAAATAAAAATAAATAAAGGCGAAAGCAAAAAAAAAAAAAAATCACACCCGTGTGAAGTGAGTGGTGCAACTCCATGTAGGAGTCCCCGGGGGGTCCCCGGAACTTCCAGACCCACAGAAACGGCCCCAGGTTGGGACCCAGGGACAGAAACGGACCCAGGCTGGGACCCAGGGACACACAAAGCTCCGTAATGGAGTGACTGCACCACTAAAAAAAAAGGTACTTACTTACAGTACTTGAGTAAATGTACTTAGTTACTTTACACCACTGGTCTTTTCTATTGTCCATACAGCGCCCCTGCACAGAGCTTGTAATAGGACACACTGGGACATAAAAGCCCTGAGTGCATGAAAACGGTCTCTCCAATGAAAATGGTCTCTCGTGGAGTGGTGGTCCAATGATTAAATGTTCTGTTAACAGCGGGATTCTGAGTGGCAGTCCCCCACCGCCTGTTGTTTGGATCCGAAAAACAAACAACCAACAAATAATAATTCCAACAGGCACTGTAACTAGTAAAAAAAAAAAAAAGTCCCCGGAGTAGCATTGATCTGTTCTACTAAAGACAAATGTCAGATAAGATCACACTGAAGCTCCATTGTTCCTTGCAACTCAAGCATTCTCCAGACGCCTGTCCTTTGGAATACGAGTAAGAAAGGGCACAAGCCTGCCTCTTCACCCTCTGTGCTTGCACTTGATGAAAGCATTCCCAGTTCCCACTGTACAATTGAGCCAAAGCTAGCAGTGCATGTCTCCCTAATGTATTAAGTAACTCGCCTAATGATCAAAAGACAGTGCTAGGTTATAATCACAGCTTCAGCCATGTATCCAACATAAACATCGACCATTTCCCCACTAATGGTTTTATTTTTAGATTTTGCATTTGTTTACATATTCTTTAAGTCATTAATATGTTACAGAACGTATCTGAATAATTGAGTAAACATCACAGCACTGAGAGCAGTGAATAAGACATCGACTTTGCATGGTATTTGAATTGCATTATGTAAATCAATCCTTTGACTATGCAGGACTATTTCCAGCTAGACATTTGCATGTGAAACTGCAATGATAATGTAATCTTGATTTAGAAACGAATAATGCCACAGTGAAATGTAGTGTGTTGGATTACCTACATTATCTCAAGCAAGTATCTCTGCACTAATATAAAACATTGGCTTCCTCAAAGTCCAAACAAATCATGGTATGCGTATGCTTTGTGTGCAGGGAGTCATAATCAATAAGCTATATATGCCAAAACATTGGTATGGTCATTTAGGCCTGTCCCCTCATGGCCACGCGCATTGCTTCATTTGTAAAACACACCACTGTTGGCAGACAAAAAATGGAGCGTGCCAAAACGTTTTCCCCCGGCTGACGTTGAAATATTTGAGCTCTCAGCAAGCAGATAGAAATGCTAAAGAAGATATTATTGACAACTACGTCGGCAGCAAGGAATGGGGCAACTCTGAATTAGAACCTTAATTTGTATATCCAAACATTAATTTTATTTTAACACAATGTATGCCACACCCGCAAAATCCCGGGTTTAAGCAATAAAACCTCTTGTGCCAACCTGGGAAATCTCGGGTTTCTTTAATGTCTCTTAACATATCCCTGTTGGATGTTTTTAGCATCAGTCGCTAGCCTCCGGTAGCTCCCATGTTGTGCAGTCAATCCAGTCATCGATTACCCCAAATCTCTGTGCGCACGCACGCGATCTAAAGCACCTTTGGTGCTCAGATTGAGGTAAAGGATAATGTTTAGAGCCTAATAAAACTTTAATCCGATCTCGCGTGTAGAAAATGTAATCATGATGTTGACAGATGACGCTCTGGGGTGAGGCTCATCACACAACCACTTCCGGTTCATCGCAGCTCATAGAAGCTGACTAAAGAGTCTTATATTGCATTTTACTGGCACTGGCTCTGTATGGAGCCATCTGGTGGCTGGCATATATTCGGTTAAGTTATCCATTGCAAGTGTTGGTGCTGACAAAAAATCCATTGGCTTTCACCTCTCTTTAGGCTAGTTTTCTCTTTCAGTCTCACTAGAGATATGAGAATAAAGGTTACTGCTGCCATTGCTGTGTGTGCGCGCGTGCATGCGCGACTGTGGGTGACCGTGAGAGAGGAAAATTAATGAGCGAGGAAAAGAAAGGGAGAGAGTGACATTACATTATGAAGTGAGTTGTAAAATTTTAATATGAACTTTCTGTCAACTTTAGCTAGTTTTAGAAGAAGGCAGATGCACACTGTACGTGTGTAGGACAAAAGTGTCAGAACCGAAGGGTCTCTGACAGTGAAATCAAAGAAACTGTCTGGAACTCTACCTAACAGACAGATGATGAATGATAACAGTCTGTCCTGACGACCGAAATGTCAACCTAATAAAGAGCAACATTTTTTGCAAGTTCCAGACAGTGTGTGGGACCTCTTTCTTTGATTTCACTCTCAGAGATCTCCTTCTAAACTTTAGCTACTTAACACGAGGCCTGCCAGGAACATAGAACCCGTAGGGTTATATTAATAGCCTACCGCGCCACACCCGGAAAAGCCGTTTTATCAGCGATGTATTATTTAATGCATGTTTTAATACGATCGTATCGATAGCTACCGTTCGTTAGCAGTGTTATGCTAGTGAGACAGTGGCCGCGGCCATTTTGAAGATGCGCGCGCATCCACTTACATTGCCTGCTCTGTTTTCAGACGGCTGTATCTCACAGAAGCGACATTGGAGGGGTAGATTTGGCCCAGACAAGCATTTTCAACGGCCTGTAGCAGGCGCTGTGATACTCGCGGTCCACCTTTTCCACCACCGACCGAGAGAACAAGCACCAGGATGTCAACACACACGGAATGGTTTCATAGTAAAATGCGATTACGGATATTTGGCTCTTCAAAGTAAGTGTTACGCGCGATTAAACCATGGCAATACGCGATCGAGGCATTAATTAATGGCGGCAGGAATTGTGTTTAACATGGAGTAAGAAGAGGCTGAGGAGCACATGCCACCAGAACCAATTGCTACAACTGCCATTGCATAACTACCCCCCCTCCCCCACTGCAACGTCATAATCAGACATCATCATCATGATAAAAGGCACCGCTCAAGCACTTCACACAAGTGTGATTTGTGCTGTGTATCAGGGGTTTAACTGTCTATCAAACCTGTTAAACCTGTGTTGTCATTTTCTCTCTGGCTAACAGTCACTCACCTTCTCTGTTTCCTTGTGCAAACAGAGACAGTATACACTGTCAGTAATCGGGTAAACACATGGTGTGTTTATACATGGTATTATGACAACCTTGCACAACATCCAGCTTTGGACAATATCCTTCTGCCAGCTTTGATGTTCCCAAACCTCTCCTCTTCCATCACTCGGCAATCCATTGGGCAGCAGAATTACATTATAGTTTGTTGCACAAATAACCATTCTACAAGCTTACAACGTGTTGCAGCGCAACAGTGAGGTTGTAGATTGACAGTTTTAGGTGTGTGACAGTAGCACGCAACTATGTATAAACCCGGCCTTAGAAGCTGCTCACCCCAGCTGGAACCCAAATCCCACAAAGGAGATTAATCCATTTAGACCTACAGTTGCAGGAGGCCATCGATATTGTCTTTTTCTTTTTGCACAAAAGGACAGTTAACCCATTTTGGGGGCGGGAACCCCTTTTGGTGTTTTAAACATTGTTATAATTTAGCTATTGAAAAATAGCAGATCTACAAGCTCATAGCGCGCCACCGAGTGGCGCGCTACGAGCTTGTAGGTCTGCTATTTTTGAAAAATCGTGAAAATATTTATTTCAGAAAACTGGAGGATTTAGAAGGATTTAAAAAAAAATTCAGGTCAGGCCTAAATGGGTCAAATGATAAGGGACAATATCGGTGGCACCCAACTGTAAGGTGGATTCTACAAATGCCTTCTAAACCAGTAGTTTCTTTCAAGATTTTTCAACAGCGTAGCAGATGTGCAAGCTCGCAACACGCTGTGAGCTTGTATCTACTATTTCTTCATAGCCAACGCAAAAATGTCAAATGACACAGATGCGTTCCCGGTTTTTATTGGTTAATAGCTTGTACAGAGTAGAACCTCAGGCCTTTATGATAGCCGTCTATAAATCTGCCATATGGATTGTGATCGACATAAGAGAGGAGGGAGCTAAAAGGTTTTAGACAGATCAATAGTTCATCTCTGTCACCTGCCAAACAGACAGGGTTGTGGGCTATGGGGTGTTTTTGCACGTTTGAATGAATCTGAGATTGTGTCATGGTGGTCTCTGTGTTGGTCTACAATGCATTTCGAAACATTTTAGTCTACACTTAAGATTTTTTTTATAAAGTATATTTATTGGTTTTTAACAAACTGAAAGACAACAAACAGACATTACACAACAAGAACATAATAACAAACAACAAAAGAAAACAAAAACAAAAAAACAGCTCAGGCACAACATCATTATAAATAAAAAGATTGAACATACAAAGACATGGCAAGGACAATGAACCATAATGACTCTTGAGTTTTGGGCGACCTACACTTAAGATTTAAACAACGTGACACATTGTGATCTTGTAAATCTGCTATTTTGTGCCAGGTTGAAAGTGGTTAATTTGTGATAATGTTCAATGTGTTTATATTATTCTGTACAAGCTGTTAATGTTGTTCTGTACATGTGCTTATTATTACTGTATGCTTCAGAAATTACTAAGGAGCTAATCTGTGAAATGTTCTGCTGAGTTCAGCCTCTTTTTGTCTTTGCCTCTCTCTCTCTCTCCTACAGTTTGGTCGGACAGAGGTGATTGACAACACGTTGAACCCTGACTTTGTGAGGAAGTTTGTTCTGGATTTCTTCTTTGAAGAGAAGCAAAACCTTCGCTTTGATGTGTAAGTGGGCAGTTTTTTCATTCCTTATATAAACCCAAAAGCTCTGCGGGGGTTTGAGGGCAGACACCCAGTATGAGGCCAGGTGAAGGTAGGGTGAAAGCTGGAGATCAGACCCATGGGGAGGCATCTCTCCTTGGATTCCACCACCACTATCAGCAGCAGACCATACATTCACAATATCAATTGTAAATGGTGCATTTATTTAACACTTTACCCAAAGTTTTGTAGACGGCTAACCACCTACAGAGCCACGCTGTAAAAAAAGAAAAAAGAAAAGAAAAGGAAAGAAAAACGTGGGTGGTAATTGCCAGTGATGTCACTCACCATACATGGACTTGTATGTGTACCTGAGCTGAGCACTACGTGACGTTATCCATCCTTGTGTGCAATGCGTACTGCGTATCTGCTGCCCACTTGTCTGCTGCACGGAAAACTGGTTTGTCAGACTCTTATACCAAACAGAAACAGTCGGGGTCGGTTCTATAATATCTCAGAGTCTGAACAAATCGGATCTCGGAAAAATGTCACAGGTCCAATTAGCTTTCAGGTCCAAAACACGTTGGGAAACAATCAGATCAGTGAACCAATTTAACCTTGTCCATTAGGGTTCGGGTCCATCGTTAAAAAAAAAGGTGTAATTGAAAACGAATCGGATTTCATTAGGTTTGTTTTGGGCCCGTCATTTTGGACCTGTGAAGAGCTCTACCTCAGACTTACAGACGCACACAGACAGACCCACTCCTAGATGGACCTGTGAAGAGCTCTACCTCAGACTTACAGACGCACACAGACAGACCCACTCCTAGATGGACCTGTGAAGAGCTGTACCTCAGACCTACAGACGCACACAGACAGACCCACTCCTAGATGGACCTGTGAAGAGCTCTACCTCAGACTTACAGACGCACACAGACAGACCCACTCCTAGATGGCTTGCCTCCTACGCGGCTACGCCAAAAGGGATGTAGTGATGAAACACAGCTGTGTTTTGTCACTATGAGCTCAAGGTTTCAATGGAACAGAAGAGTTTCTGCTCAAACTCACAAGCATAATCTCAAACATTTGAGAACAAATGTATGGTATGCAATCACAGATATTGGACCCTTTTAAGGGGGACGGAGGGGGAGCATGGGAAATTTACACAGAATGTTCTAATATAATAGTCTAGACTAGACTCTATCTATAGAGGTCGACTCTCTCTCTAGACTCTAGAGACTAGCTCACTTGCCAGATGCATTTCCACTTAATTAGCATAGGAAGCATAGTCTGAGAGTTGGACTTGCTCTAAAAGAATATTTCAAATTGAGTGGGGAATAGTGAGTGTTTCTTGCACCAGTGGAAGGGAAGGCAAAAATGCACATACTGTATAATGAACAGGAAGACCTGACATGGCCATCGTAGTCTACTGCGAACAAATTCTTAATTAATGGCACGTTTCACCCTGCACAATTATCATTGCTAGCTCACGCCGAGTGCACATGTATAATTACCCAATGTACTAGGCTCATTTGTACTGATGAGTTGTTGGCCTTAAATGAGGTGTCGTCTCGGTTCCTTGCTATCTTAGGGATAGTGAGACAAGTCAAAAAGAGTGTCTTGCTCAAGGACACTTTGACATTAACCCAGGGGAAGCCGGGGATCAAACCTGAAACCTTCTGATTCCTAAGATCTACCCCTTGCTAATTGCTATCCAGCACAGGAACAGCGCAGGTATTTCCTTACTATTTAGAATGTGCATTATTATGTGTGCCATAGGCAGATGCACAATGCTGATTACAATAAAAACACAACACTCACATTCAACATGGTAGATTACACTTCTGCATAGATGTTGAAACAACAAAAGAAATATCGTATGAACTGGGCCAGATATTATACATTACAGTGTGCCATTGCCACACACACACACGCGCACGCACGCACGCAAGCACGCACGCACACACACACACAAGCGACCTCACCCTAAATGGCGAGATCGCCTAGCGAGGCATGTGACCGGCTTGATGTCCATGTTAGCGCGCCAGCACAGGAAGGCATCGTTCTTAATCGGATAGTTATTCATCAGCGGATCATTTAAAAATAATTGTAAATAATTCTAATTATATAATATGGCAATGGGACTACTCTGACACAGAAGACAGACCATATGTGAAGCATTTTCATTATTCCTATTTAATAAGAAATATAACAAAGAGTAGCCAGCCACTGCTATTCAATATTCATCTCCAAAGACAAGTGGTGAGAACAGAGGGAGGGAGAGAAAGAAAGAGGAAGAAATGCATTTTTTTAATAGGTATACAGACTACACTTTGTAAGAATTTTTTGAACCCATAACCTGGCTTTCTGTATCTGTACTCTACAATATCTGTGTTGGAACTCCGGCAATCCTTGCAGCACCTCTGTCATGCCGTGCAATGTGATTTAAACAAAGAACATAACTGAGAATGAGTGTGTGATTATTACATTTTCAAAACACATCCATGACTAGTTCAGAAACAACCCATTTGTGCTATAGGCACTAGGCTATAAGCTTTGCGCCCAGATAACACGCCGCTTAACTAGCAAAATTGGAAGCAGACACCACACAGCGCAATGTCCCCCTTTTGTTTTACACCATGTGCCACGTGCACCATAGAGTGTGTACTGTAGATAGGGCAATAAGTTGGCTAGGTGGGTATAGGTTATGAGACTTGGCAGAGCTGCTCTCCCCAGGGACAGCAGCATCCTCCTGTTTAGAGAGGAGACTTAATCTCCGGACAAAATAAATCATTAGTGTTGAATTATTAAATACTTAGACTTACAGTAGACTTAGACTTAGAACGCACTCAGGCGCACACAATTGCACGCACGCACGCACGCACGCACGCACGCACGCACGCACACACACACACACACACATACTTCTACATCTATTTAGTTCACTATTAAATGTATGGCTTTAAATTGAAAAAAGCAGTCATTCATTTATATATGTTGTGCTGTATGTGTAATATTGTAGTAGTTCTCATGCATAATGAATCCATAGGCTGCTTATTCAGGAGGCTCGTTCGTAGTGATTGATACAAGACCACAATAGATGAGCAACATTGGCCAAATAGACGTAACCAGAGTAATGACTTGACATGTATTGGTGACAGCAGAGTCATGTCATGTAATTATCTTGTGACCTGACCTTACAGTGTGCCAAGTTCTGAAGTCAATAACATGCCGTTAAAAAGTTTTTGTTTTTTGCTTCTGAATGATTCGCAACTGGTACCATTCAATCAATAGACAAACATCCACATTTGCATGCGTGCAACAAGAGCGTATAGGACACAAGCACGAGGCATAACTAGGAATAAATTGCTGCATGCTTGGTTTCGTGCTTGGCCCAGATATGGATCTTGTTAAGTCTCAGGAGGGTGTTGTGGTCTCCTCGATATGGGGTCATGAGAGGGGATTCCAATAAAAGGGAGCACCCCGGTTAGAGGGAATGAATTATTAAACCCACACCTTGCTACACAGAGTATTTTTAGCCTACAGTCACAATAGAAAGATATGGAGCAACGTGATGTATTGCAGTATTTCCACGAGGTTGGGCAAGATCGAGTAAAGGTACCAGTTTTTGCATAACCGTTTTCTTTCTAGTGTTAAACATAACCCCAATGTAGCCTAGATGTTTAACTTTTAAAAGTCCATTGTGGTCCTATGTATTAAATTAATCAACATAGCATACAAAACACTAATACATGTCATCAGCAAATTCAAAAACAATATTGCACCCTAGTCGCTATACCCACTATTTGGGGATTTAGCATGGCACGACGGGCGTTCCCGTGGCCAAGTTGCTGTCTTCGACAACAGCCTTATCCCTAAAACACCTGCGCTATCCGTTACATTATGCATAGGTGTGGTCTGGGCGTTACATTAATCAAACCAATCATGTGCCAGATAGCCGTTAACCCCAGTGCTATCGTACGCTCTCTCCCTCTGCCCATGGAAGAGCGAAGCGACTGTCCAACGTTGCCGTGGAATAAATGTATATTTAATACACAGAATTATCACTCACATTGCTGGTTATAGAGAACTTTAAATTACAGCAATCATGAATGGTCTCTGTGGTTATAGCAAACACAGATCAAACCACATTGTATTTGTCTTTGATAAGCTTAACTGGCAACTGCTGATAAAAACATAACCTATTGACACAAGGAATTAACAGTCACACTTTGGTGGATTACAGTAAAATTGTAATGACAATCACATTCACAATCTCTTAATTCAAGCGCCGCTGCAGTGCTCAAAAAAATAAGCCTTGCTGCTGCCACAGCGAGGCGTTTATGTAATGTCGGACACTATACTGGAAGATAAGGCCCCAAATGTACAAAGTTCATCAGTGAATGACACCTCCTTTCTATGGGAAATTGCATTAACCCCCTTGTGGTCTCCTGATGGATTTTTCTCAAGCTAGTTTTGAAAGAAACCAGTGATTGACATTTTTAAAATGCATGGTGTCAGCAGGGCATTCCACATTTTGGTGGCAGAGTAGTAGAATGAGAATTTGCCCATTATTCTACTGTTATATTTGGGTAGTACCAGATTGTTGTCGTTCCCTCTAGTAGGCCTATTGTGGCTGTGGGTGTCGCTCACTTTGGAAAAGTAGTTACCCTTTGACTATCTTAAATACCAATCCCATTTTTATTTGCATATAAAAAACACAGAGGCCAACCGGGTGTTCACAGGAGATAAACAAAAGTGTAGTGAAAGTGCTTATCCGTAGTCGGGTCGTGGGGGCAACAGCTCCACCAGAGAGCTCCAGACTTCCCTCTCCACAGAAACATTAGTAACTTCATTCTGGGGGATCCTGAGGCGTTCCCAGCAGAGTTTGGAGATATAAACCCTTCAACTCATCCTTGGTCTGCCCGTGGGTCTCCTTCTAGCGGGACGTGCATTGAGGACCTCCCTAGGGAGACACTAGAGAGGCATCCTAACCAGATGCCCGAACCACCTAAGCTGGCTCCTTTCCAAGCGAAAAGCAGCAACTGTACTCATGGCTGAACTTCTAAACCTATCTCTAAGGGAGATGTTAGCCAAAAGGAAGAGAAGATCCGAGCACTCAAAAAATGTGGAGGAGAGGAAGTAAAGTTAAAACTAATTTTATTCTATAAAAATGCCAACATGGACCAACAAATATACACACCCATTAAATAGTGTCATGTGACGTTACAAGTGAACAGCAGGCAATTGATAACACTGCAAGTGTGTGAATGAATGCATACAGTACACACATGGTATGCACACAATCAGTTCTTATTCTGGTAGGAACATGAGCATACTACAAAACAATCAGTCAAATGACACATTGAGAGCCATTTTTATTTGATTAACTCTTCTACCCTGAGCTATCCCAGACTAGTAAAGGTGGGTCATGGGCTTTAGTCAAATCAGTTTCTTTTGGGAGGTCTGAAGCTTAGTTTTTAGTGACAATGAGATGTTGGAGAACCAAGAGGTGCAAGCAGTCAAAGTTATAATGGGCTTAATAAGGTTGGTTACCACTGCACTAGAGGACAGTACTCCAAAATAAAGTAAACTTCACTTAAGTAGAAGTAAAACCTAACAACTAAGGAACAAAGACTAAATAAAAGGAACACGACTTAAAGTAAAATCCTCACAGAAACAAGGAACGCAATAAGAAAGCACAACAAAGGGAGACAGATCATAACAGAGATCATGACAAAGTATTAATACATATGTTTGAAAATACATACAATAAGAAAATGTATAATTATTCTTATTCTATACTACCCTCTCAGTGTCCCACCTACTGAAAACTTTCTTCACAATTTACTTCTTAGAGCAAAGCGTACGTCTGCACACACATCATTGCATTCCCTCAGATGCATCTCTAACTATCAAGAGGGCTCTCCAAGCTCTCCAAGATATTTTCTTGGGCGGAATTGACTGAACGGGATCATTTCCGCTATCAACTAACTTTGAGGTAGATCAGAAAATTGCAGAATGTGAAGTCTCACCGCCAATCTTGATACTAAACCCTGGGATCAAAGGCTTTCGATCCCAGCCATATAACTATTCATGCTGGTTGTTTTGTATTCCAACACTATTCCTCTCTGCAGGTGGTATAATTGCACAGAACACATCCATTGACTCTAGACGGTGTTTAGCCCATATGGGAAATGAATAAATGAAAGTTGAGTTGGGTGGGGAGCCTTAGTGATGAAAGCAGCCCTGCTATATCTGTGGCTCTGCTACAAATGGTTTTGAGGAAGGAATAGTAAGTAACCTCTAACCCAGGGGTTCTCAACGTTTTTGGCCCCCAGAAATGCTTTGGCAATGCCTCGGGACCCCCTCCCCGCCCCCTCCCGACCCCCAATATAAATTGACTGCTACAATAACCTTAATAATAGAGACAATACACCATAAATAAATACTGAAACAAGATATAATCATTAG
Source organism: Electrona antarctica (assembly GCF_951216825.1). Taxonomy (NCBI): domain Eukaryota; kingdom Metazoa; phylum Chordata; class Actinopteri; order Myctophiformes; family Myctophidae; genus Electrona; species Electrona antarctica. The sequence goes on along the minus strand of NC_136790.1, from coordinate 25,418,526 downwards.
GGAAGGTGTATACATGTACTATGTGTAGGCCTACTATATGTAAACTCTTCATTTCCATTTTCCAGCCATTCAGTTACAATTTTATTTTTTTATTTTATTTTATTATTATTTTAAATAATTTGGGGAACCCCCAAAATAATTTGGCGACCCCCACGGGTTGAGAACCCCTGCTCTAACCTACCTCTAACCTGCCTCTGAAAGATACCAGTGCAGAGAAAGCACAGGTGCTACAAAAACTAGTTACTAAGGAATGTAATTAAGGTTTGTCTACATTCTGTTTTTAGACTCTTAAGCTTGATTTAATACTCCATCGCCCTTCTTCCCTTCTAAATTGTTCACTTCATGGCCAACATCTGTCACACAAAACAATAATCTTCTTACTTTCATTGTTACAAAAGACTAATTACAAAGTGTTTCTTGTCTTTGTATCATAAGAATGTGTACAATCCCACCTTTCTCTCAAATATAAAAGCTCAGCTGCCTTCTCTTGTTGCCCACCATGTAATTGAAGGTCATTAGATTTACGAGCAAGTCTATCACTCCTCCACACTGAAATCTCATTTGGCCATCACTCACAGGCTTATCCCACTGTGTGGTAATTTCATTTGATACCACCCAAGACAGCCTTAGAGCATTTTTACATAGACAGTGAAGGGGATTTGTGTACAAAGCCGTTGTTGAGGGTGGGATATTTCAATTGAAATGGAGAAAGGGAGAGGAGAGATAGAAAGCTAAAGCGATAGAGGGAGAGTAATAAACGTACGTGTGGGGGTTCTGGAGTGACTTCTATAGAACTGTTTGAAATGGCAGAGAGCTCTGTATTCTGCAGTGCTACAGCTGGTGATATTACTGGTTTTTCATTATCCTCTCTAAACTCCTACTCTACAACCTGATACTCGACCATACTGCAAACAGTGAAAATAAGAAACCCCAAAACCACAGCGGTATGAAATGTATCTAGCTCTTGCAGGTATAAAATAGAAATCTGCTTTTTCCATACGAGCGTTGAACAACCTTTCATATTACAAAGGAAGATCATATGAGAAAAGTGACTACACACAGCTCCCTTACTCCCTTATTAGATTTTAATTAACACAGTGATGAAATGTTTACTGTTGTACTACTGAGCAACCATGATTTTGATCATATATGAAAGACAGCACCACAGTAAAATATATCCCTAGAGGTGCTTATCGTGTTGCTATGCATTGTCTTGGTCTTGCAATTTTAAATCTGTCACCTTTATTTCTTAGATAAGCTGTGCTACACTGATATTTAATCTATTCTCTATTCTATTTCTTTCATGTCCTTTCTAATTGTTTTTTGATATTTTATACACTTTAAATATTGTATTTCACACTATTTCACACTATACATTTATATATAGTTTTGCTTTTTCCTAATTCTTTATTTTTGGATAATTTAAGTGATTTGCTGCATGGCCCAGAGTCCACATCACTATCATGGTGACACATGCAATGCACTGCTCAAACAGAAGTACTTTGTCTTTGTCATTCATGTTTAATATAAAACATGGTGGGACCAAGCGTGTCTTTACACACGGGAAACATTTCATGCGATTAATATGCCCCGAAACACGCATACTGTACGGTCAATATTATGGAGCGATAAAGCAACATAATTTAACAAACAAGGTCGAATTTTCACCGCGAATAGGAGCTATATGAATGAGCCATCAACTATATGAATAGTTTGATGCAAAACATTTGCAGAAGCATTTTTTTGATTGTTTATTTGTCATTCTACTGATATAAGGACCTACAATACTGCAAAACTGTGGTAATAAATGTGTCGTAAAGGAGCGTCTTTTCATTTTGGGATGTATGTGTATGTGGACTATGTTATCGCTAAAGATAAATCACATGCAATGGTATCTCGAAGAAGCACAATACAGTATGTAAAGTAACCCAAACATTTGTTGATGAGAAATCTTCCATCTTGAGACACTTGCACACCGTTGTTCCCCACAAATGACCCTATAGCTCTCCCAGATGCTCGAGGCGGTGAGGTGAGGCAGACCATTGGTCTGTCCGTCACACAGTTGTCAGCTCTGTCACGCTTGCCAAGGTGTCCCGCTCTCTCTCCTGACCATGCAGAACTCCTCTGTCCATCAACAGAACTGTGAGGCTATGGGGAGAGCGGCTAAGGGAGAAAGTCAAGAGGCTAAAAGCCTCCCTAGTGTAGGCTACCCCAGATGCCGTGCTGCTCTTTACATTCAACCCGACCAAGGTGGTTTAAACTCTCCAACCTCGTCATCCTTAACCCTAAGGTGCATTTCACACCAGACGCAATAAAAACCTACCTCTAACCTATCCTGAGTATTGTATTAAGTAATTACTTAGTATTGTATAAATTGCGCAATCCATACATGTCATAATTAGGGTTGTCCCGATCGGATCGGGTGATCGGAAATCGGCTCCGATCTCATGATTTTCAAAAGATCGGAATCTTTTCTCCCCAGAAAAGATCGGATTTTTTATTGTCTAATGTAAATCTCATAGGAAGATGTATAAGCAATGAGATTTTGCAAAAACGGTTGTGTTTATGGTAGTTGTTTTCCTTCTGGTCCCAGTCAGAGATCATCAAACAAAGACTAGTAACACTCAGAGGCACCTATGATGAAAACAAAGGAAATGCAACCCCGCTATGCATGATGGTATAGGTGTCTGTAGTACTCTCTCTGAATGATAGAGATACTCTTTAAGAGTTTTAACTTGACCTCAGTTCTATAAGCTGTAGAACTGTATTCACTCTAATTAAACAATACATCATTATTTTGCTATGATTCCATGCTTTCATAGAAAGAAAGAAAACACAATCAGTAATTCTAATAAAAGTATAGTCACATTTTGCCTTTCATTAATTGAAAGGCAACACAACAGACTACATTAGGATATTTTCTATTGTGATATAAGTGTTATATCAAAATATAAAGAGCAGGGAAAGATTGGTATCGGTATGTCTCAAAATCAAATGATCCGAATCGGATCGGGAGCAAAAAACGTGATCGGGACATCCCTAGTCATAATGATTAACATTGTGTGAAAATAGCAGATCTACAAGATCACAATAAGCCGTTACAACATTATGCAATCAATCAATCAATCAATCAATCAATCAATCAATCAATCAATCAATCAATCAGGTCTTTGATCAGGTCAACGGGTAATTGGGTATATACTTTTTGCTCCATCCGGTCAATGTGGTTTCCTAATGGATCAAGACAAGAGGCAGGTGAGGTGAAGGCTGTTGTGTGGGGCTGTGGGCACTGCCAGCCATAATGTCGACTTCAAAAAGGCTTAAACTGAGAATGTGCGTGGAAAGAGAGAAGGGAGAGAATAATGGAGAGAGAGGTGGAGAGATCTGAAAGAGCTGAAGGATACACAGTAATTGTGTAATATTATTCATCACGCAAGTGGTTTTCCTCTGTCGAACATGAACAGAAACCGTTGTCCCAGGGAGATACACTGTAGCCTTGAGGAAGGGAACAACGCTAGAACAAAGAAAACCGTGATTTATTTCTTCCAAAGTAGTGAGCATGATTGAGATCTACTACTTTGCTGCTCCAGATCCATACATTTCATTGTGTTTTATCATCTATCTATGTTGATGCTTCCTTTAGATGTAATATACTGTACACACACTGTATTATTATTTATTTAGCAAACATGATATTTATCTTGTGTATTCTCCAGTGGTTTTCAGTGTGCATTATGTCAAGTGAGATTCGAGTTGAGATGGTTAACTGGTGCATGTCTGTATGTGTTACTTGTTGTTCGTGAACAAATTTCATTCAGTGTGTTATTAAACTGTCTTTCAGGTACAATGTTGACACCAGAAGCTGCAACCTCTCTAAACATGTAAGCACATACTGTATGAAACAATTCTCTCAATAATTCTTCTCTCTTTATAATAATATTGCTAATATGGTTCAGAAAGTAATAGACTTGAAACCCCTTTTAGTGTTCTACCTTCATGACGGAAACGGGATATAGCAAATAACATTTTTGATTTATTTTTTTAATAAATACATTTTTGACGTACGTTTTTCAGAAAACTTAAAGGTCAGGATTTAGAAGGCGTTTTTAGAATCGGCCACAGTCCTAAATGGTCTAAAAGGGACTAGAATAGCTGATTATAATAATGATTTAAGAAGCCATATATTAAATCAGCTCTGAGATGCTTTTGTCCCTCAGGCTGTAACCATTTGACATTTTACTGAGCAGCTACAGTATATCAGCTGATTTCTGATCCTTGTATGTTTATGTGCAAAATAAGTCGCTATATGTTTTTTTATGTGACACAACATGTTGTTTAACATAGACTTGAAAAGACTTTTGATTGTGTTTTTTGTCTGTCTTTATTTGCTGCTTGGATGAGAAGAAGGTATGCCAGTTTTCTGTGACATTCTCTCTTCTTTCGTTCTTTCCTGTCTTATTATCGCTTGGACATTTTTATGTTAGCAGCCTGGTCTTAGCACTGCATAAACATATTCAGTGGGCGATCTTGGTCTCTGTGATTAACTTGAGTTTAATTGGATTGTCGAAACACTCAAGAAATAATGGACCATCTGGCAAGTATTCAGTACAAATTGTCTCTCAAAGAACCATTTAAGAAGAGAACATTCTATTCCATTCTTTTTCTTACTTTTTGAGTACAGGCAAATCTCGTGAGACAATGCTCGGATTGTTTTCAGGTTTCAGTAATAAAAGACTCCTTAATTCAATGTTCCTTGTCAATGGACTAGGAGTTATTATGAAACTCACTTGATGCATAAATGATTCAGTATGTACATTTTCATTTTTAGAAATGCCCTGCTTGGTTGGAGGAGATAATGCAATAATGAGCCACAAGTACTACTTGTCAACCAGTAGGTGTCCTACCTGACACCAGGGTCTACATTTGTCAATGGAACAGTAGTAGACACCACCTCTCCAACCACAGATGTGCTAGATATATTGTTTTAACATAGTGTGGACACCCCACAGAAGTGACCCATTCGTAATGTGATCCTCTGAGCCAGCTAGCTCATTAGGTTCAATCCCAGCTCAGATCGATACAATATTTCAAATTTTATCCAGTTAAATAAGTTACAGATTGCAGCTTTAATCTGTGTGCCTTGTAGGCTACCTGTGTACCACGTTAAACAATTAGCCGTGTTCTCTGGTTCTTCTGTATACTGTGAAGAACACTGTACCTTGTTAAACCATGTTAAACACCTTGCCCTGTTGTCCGCTGCTTCCTATAGGACTTCCTGGGACAGATGTTCTGTACACTGGGGGAGATCATTGGCTCCACAGGCAGCAGGATGGAGAGAACACTCTCGTGAGTCTGCCATAGGCGCATGCACGCACGCACGCACACACACACACACACACACACACACACACACACACACACACACACACACACACACACACACACACACACACACACGTCACACATTATAATGGATGTTTACAGCCGCCTAAGGCTGTGTCTAGAAGATCCCTGGTTCAAAGCCCCATGACATCACTGAAGCACTGCTTGAGGTGCCCTTGAACGAGTCAGTTAACCCCCAGTTGCCCAAGGGGATCCTGGTCAGTAGCCAGGAATAGACTGGCTGTACTGGGAAAGTGTCTACTGAATTAATGTAAAACAATTCATCACACCTACAGTAGCTTGCTAAGATTCCCTGTGATTTGCACCAGCATTACCTGCACTCTGTACTCATTATAGGCTATATAGATTCCAAGCAAAACAAAAAGTACTGGTTCAGAGAGTGATTCTACAAAGGCAGACTGGCATTGAGGTATTATGTACAAGTGAATATCAAATTGGGTGAAATGAAAAGTAGTTACAAAAAACAACAACAATGAGTTTGGCAGTGGCTTTCAAAGTGGGATCCGGCGACCGCTATAGGATTCTTTGAGGGGGTTCCAGGGGTGTCCAGCAAAATGTGTTAATAACATCTAAATCAGTTTAAACACTTTAATCCATCGGCTATTTTAACAATTTACAAGCTCACAACACATTGTATCGTGACACATTGTGGGCTTGTAGAAAAGGTTTGAGAAATAAAAGATCTATGGCGCCAAGCACACAGATACCAATATCTCTAAAAAATAACCCACTGAAGCCATGCCCACTATTTTCGAGAATAGAGCACTAAACAAGAAACATCCAGTCAAGTTGAGTCAACACCAAGCCAGCTTGTTTTTTGTTTGTTTTTTAGATTTATTTTTGGGCTTTTATGCCTTTATTCCATAGGACAGTAGAGTCACAGGAAATGGGGAGAGAGATGGGGAGTGACACCCAGCAAGGGTCGTCGGGATTCGAACCCGCGACTCACTCTGTCATGCTGGCATTGCAGCCTAGGGTGCCTGGACCACCACGCCGGCGGCCCAGGTCCCAAGCCAGCTTGTTGACAGAGGTTAGACGAGATGCTACCAGCCTGCAGCACTGAGCTGCAATGCAATACTACATATACTGTAAATAATAATAATAAAAAGCAATGAATCTCATAATAGACACGTTGAAAAGAAAGTCATACTATATATGTCATACTATATATTATAAACATGAACAAATATTCCCTCATTGGGAGGGTAACATGAACAAATATTAACTAGATAAGTTACAAGGTCTTATGTAATTATGTTAAATATGCTTTTATGCACCTGTCCTGAAAAATACTTAATTGATTATTGGCTAGACTCTCTGTGTGATAACATAAACAACCTCAACAGTGAGGGGGGAACTCCTCTACCCGAATTATGAACTACGTAGTTCATTATCAGCAATCTATACATCACATTCCCAGCCTAGGTCTTCTTCTGTGCCATCATTTATCTTCATACAAGCATGCAGGAACATTTCCTATAGTTCAGACAGCTTGTCGATAAAAGAGAGAGGCTCTGATGCCCTTGGATGACATAGGTGTATTTCACCAAGCTGAGTGAGGGTTTAGCGGATGATGGATAAGAAAGATGTGCCCCAACTGTTGCTCACTGAGAAAGTGATGTCGATGTGTAGTTGTGTCCCACAGAGCAAGGTGTAGGCTACAACTGACATAGGTTGTGAGAGAAAGATAAGAAGGTGAGTTTAGAATGGAAGCGCCTTACAGGAGAATGCCCTTAAGTGTTTTTGAGGGGCGCTACTCCCTCCTATAAACAGCTATAGTGTAGATTCTGTCTTAACACAAACATTAAATGCCATTGACAATGAATGGATAATTTACGTCATATGTGTCTGAGCAAATCAGCTGTCGGTATGTCTGTAGGTATGTCGGTGGAAACCCTTGGACAATAAGGGACCACCATTCTTGGTGATGTAAGGTATGTTTCAAGGTTCGTATAATGTCAATAATTGATTAGAGTGCCCACGGGTGTGATTTTTATTTTTGCTCCCAAATGTAGTTATTGCCAATGGAATCCCCCATGTGTGGTGCCTGTCACTGGTTGGTTGTACTGTGGCAAACACATGTCTCGTCTGGAGTGACCGACCCCCCCCCCCCCCCCCCCCCCCCCCCGAAAGCAATAATAGTTAACAATATCTTACTAGAAAGTGATAGTTACTTCAGTAAGTGCCTTTATCCAAGGCGCTTTACATAGATGCATTACATTCACCCATTCACACACACATTCATACACTGATTGCGGCGGAAGCCATGCAAGGTACCAACCAGCACATTGGGAGCAATTTGGGGTTCAGTGTCTTGCCCAAGGACACTTCGACATGTAGACAGGAGGAGCCGGGATTCGAACCGCCGACCCATGGATCATTGGACGACCTGCTCTACCTCTTGAGCCACAGTCGCCCCATAGCAACAAAACGTGCTGTTTGTCCCACGGTCCCCTTACAAAATGTCCAATATTTTCAATACCCTATTGTTAACCACCCATTACATTCATACAAGCAAAGACAACATTTGCAACATTAATATAATTACAATTAACGTGTAAAACCACACTCCAATATCAAGCACAATTAACAAACTATATAAAAGAATAAAGTAAACGTGGGTGCACCCTAATGCTTGGAATACAATCCAAGCCGAAGAGCGAAGAGGCATGCACACTCTCTTGTGCCGTTACAATTACACCACACCTTGACAGAATGACACTGCTAGCATTAGAATTTGCATTCTTTCATTAAATCTAAGGTTTTCTTGAAGAGAGCATCAAGGGCCACTGTTTTCAGTTGTAGATGGAGGTTAACAACATCATGTGGTTTGAGAAACAGAGACAAATGCAGACAGGCACACACGTCATTGTAAGAACAATTAAGTACATGATGCATGCATGATGTGTCTTGCCATCTGCTTTGTATTATATCATGGGCAACTGACCTACCTAAGGCTAGAGACGAAATGTGATTTTTCACTATTTAATTAATTTCTACCGCCATCGCCCTTTTTTCTATAAAGACATCACGTGGAACTGAAGCGTAATTCTTTCTTGTGCCATCCATAAGGTTCATCTCTGCTTCACACTTTTAGATTAATTTCAAGTGGACTGGAATATGGTAAGTAGTAAGCAGGCAGGCAATGCTGAGTGTTGGGGGATTCTGCTTACTCGTTCTCCTTGAGTAGGATGGATTCAGGGAATGCAAGGGGCATACATGTTGACAAAAGGCCTCATGTTCTATTCAGCCTCAAATTTCAAAGTTTGCAGTTTATATCAAGGTTTTGCCACAAACTATTCAAACACACACCAGACACAGTATTCAACTTTTCGTGTTGCCTCTCAGATGCAAATCTCTTATATTGACAGTCTGCATGATTAAATATTAAAAATCCATGTGCAGAAGGATGCTTGATGTTTCTCTGTGGACTCCCATCCAGTGCACCACTGATACAGCAAACTGGCATGATCCCAACTCTTTGATCAAGCCTGATCACACTAATCAGTTAACAAACTCCAGCATTGATTTGTTCGCAAAGCTTCACCTCTCCCCACATGCAGGCAGCCTCCCTGTGTATGACCAACACAAGCAACTCACGGAGCGCTGTTATTTTGACATATGCTCCATTTGTCTTTGATTCCAATTTGTAGACTTCATTCAAGGACTTTAGATTTGTATTTATTATTATTTTATAACTATTTATTCTTTTGCCATTGATGCTGTATGAACCTTTTTTTTTTAAATATTTATTTAATGGTAATACAGACATCATCATTTAAAACAATGAATTACAGAATCAAGATTTTTTTTTTTTTTACAAGACAAGACAAACTAAAAAAAAAGAAGACAAAAAACAGCAAAAACAACCCCCCCCCCACCCACCCCCCACCCCAACCCCAGAAAGGTAAACTACACAGCTCTCATTACTCTGTATTGTACACAACACCCCTTGACAACATCAACTCGGATAAATAAATAAAAATAACAATATAAATAAAACTAAAGCAAAATCAACCCAGAGGAGATATTGAAGGTAGAACCTCAAAGAACCTACCCCATATCTTTTCAAAAGTCTGTATGAACCGTTTTGTGTCTTGATCTGACATTTACTGTAGCTCTGCATGCTTCTTTTATTATATTCTACTGGGTTGTCATGGCAATATGGTAAATGGTAAATGGTGCATTTATATAGCGCCTTTATCCAAGGCGCTTTACATAGATTGTGCATTACATTCACCCATTCACACACACATTCATACACCGATTGCGGCGGAAGCCATGCAAGGTACCAACCAGCACATCGGGAGCAATTTGGGGTTCAGTGTCTTGCCCAAGGATACTTCGACATGTAGACAGGAGGAGCCGGGATTCGAACCGCCGACCCATGGATCATTGGACGGATTGCAAGGAGACTTTACAGTAGTTGCTGTGTATCGGAGCACCTGGGTGGTACTTTACAGTAGTTGCTGTGTATCGGAGCACCTGGGTGGTACTTTACAGTAGTTGCTGTGTATCGGAGCACCTGGGTGGTAAGGAGACTTTACAGTAGTTGCTGTGTATCAGAGTACCTGGGTGTTAAGGAGACTTTACAGTAGTTGCTGTGTATGGGAGCACCTGGGTGGTAAGGAGACTTTACAATTTACAATTTAGGCATTTAGCAGACGCTCTTAATCCAGAGCGACTTACATTAAGCAAGAACAAAAAGCATGGGAATACATCACATATGCAAAATGCATTTATCGCGAAACATGCGTAAGCTAAGAACGTGACTAGAACATATCTATATAATGACACTATACATACAAACTATAACTAGAACATATCTGTATAATGACACTATACATATAAACTATACATATATGCTATACTATGCTGTACATATATACTATGAAGTGCTATGACTACATACAATGCACTTATTGTGCTGTCTACATGACATGCTATAAGTCTGTTTCAAATGCTATATAAGTCTAAGAAGTGCTGTCTAAGGGGGGTAGGGTAAGTGCTATGGGCCATGATGGAGTCTGAAAAGGTGGGTTTTCAGACTACGGCGGAAGATCGGGAGTGATGCTGCAGTTCTGATTGCAACGGGAAGTGCATTCCACAGTTTTGGGGCCAGAAGGGAGAAGAGTTTGGGACATGTGGAGCGTTATCCCGGCGTTTTTAGTGAGGGTACTTCCAGCTTCCCTGCGTTGGCTGATCTGAGTGCGCGGGAGGGTTTGTAGGGTTCAATCATGCTGGCAAGATATGGGGGAGCCTTACCAGTAGTTGCTGTGTATCGGATCACCTGGGTGGTACTTTACAGTAGTTGCTGTGTATCGGAGTACCTGGGTGGTACTTTACAGTAGTTGCTGTGTATCGGAGTACCTGGGTGGTACTTTACAGTAGTTGCTGTGTATCGGAGTACCTGGGTGGTACTTTACAGTAGTTGCTGTGTATCGGAACACCTGGGTGGTACTTTACAGTAGTTGCTGTGTATCGGAGTACCTGGGTGGTACTTTACAGTAGTTGCTGTGTATCGGAGCACCTGGGTGGCAAGGAGACTTTACAGTAGTTGCTGTGTATCGGAGTACCTGGGTGGCAAGGAGACTTTACAGTAGTTGCTGTGTATCGGAGTACCTGGGTGGTACTTTACAGTAGTTGCTGTGTATCGGAGTACCTGGGTGGTACTTTACAGTAGTTGCTGTGTATCGGAGCACCTGGGTGGCAAGGAGACTTTACAGTAGTTGCTGTGTATCGGAGTACCTGGGTGGTACTTTACAGTAGTTGCTGTGTATCGGAGTACCTGGGTGGTACTTTACAGTAGTTGCTGTGTATCGGAGTACCTGGGTGGCAAGGAGACTTTACAGTAGTTGCTGTGTATCGGAGTACCTGGGTGGCAAGGAGACTTTACAGTAGTTGCTGTGTATCGGAGTACCTGGGTGGTACTTTACAGTAGTTGCTGTGTATCGGAGCACCTGGGTGGCAAGGAGACTTTACAGTAGTTGCTGTGTATCGGAGTACCTGGGTGGTACTTTACAGTAGTTGCTGTGTATCGGAGCACCTGGGTGGCAAGGAGACTTTACAGTAGTTGCTGGGGAATCGGAGCACCTGGGTGGTAAGGCTGTGTATCGGAGCACCTGGGTGGTAAGGAGACTTTACAGTAGTTGCTGTGTATCGGAGCACCTGAGTGGTAAGGCTGTGTATCGGAGCACCTGGGTGGTAAGGCTGTGTATCGGAGCACCTGGGTGGTAAGGCTGTATCGGAGCACCTGGGTGGTAAGGCTGTTGCTGCTGCTTTAGCTCCTCTGTAATGGAATTAAATCCTAAATCTCTTTCCTACTTGCATTGAACGACCGTAAATCCACTGGCAATGTTCCACATGGGGTGTAATGTGGCTATATTGATATCCTTTTTATTTTGTTCCATAAATCTCTACAATCTCAACCTCGCATAAATCTTCACCGGCAGCTGAAGTGGGAATGAAAGTGTCCGATTTCCGTAACGTATGACGTTTGGTTCTTCATCTGCATCTTCATTAGATCAATGTTGGCGCAACTAAGAGATTTGATCAAATTTGTATTTACCGGTAAATGCATATATCATTAGCAATAGTCTATTACGTTTTATATTCTCTTAATGATACACTTTTGTTTCTTTGTAGAGACAGACCTCAATGTCCTTTTTGTCTGCATGAACTCTGGGGAAGAGTTATGTTTGTCCCCAATACGTTATCTTCCCCAAATGCCTCATATGCTTTAGTCAGCTCTCACATGAGCAGACTGTATCCGTACTATTCATTAATGTGGGAGCAGCAGACACCATTACTTCTGCATAAAGAAAACCATTGTGTGGATATCTAGGAATGTTATGGCTTGGTCCTTGTGGGAATGGGCCTATAGGGCCTTGAGGTACTCCTCGGGCACTGGAGAGGCATACGGAAATTATTTCCACATATAGCTGTGAATCTGGTGAGACTTGAAGATTGTTTGTTTCCTGGTCCACTATGATGGGCTGCCAGGTCTCTCTTGAGGACTCCTTGAGTACATTTTCCTTGATGTTTCCTTGATTGGGAAATTCTATCCAACAACGTATGGAAAGCATAGTTATATATGATGGAAAGCCAATAAAAGAGTTTCCCCCGCTCGCCTCGCTGCCCACCTCGGTGCCCCCCCCCCTACATGCACACACACACACACACACACGCACACGCACACGCACATACGCAACTTGCAAGCCCAACTGTCACTGTGTGTTGTTAGTTGTATATTAAATTATTAAAGTCTTTATTAATTTAATATCCAAAAAGATATTTTATTTTATTTTTATTTAACCTTTATTTAACCAGTAAAAACACATTGAGACTGCGTCTCTTTTACAAGTGGGAACTGGCCAAGTGGCAGAAATAAAATTACACTTCAATGCTACATCAAACATATATCACAATATAGAACAGCAATAAAACATCCATGATACACCTCACCAAAGTGCTAATCTTTTAGTATTTTAATCTTTTAGATATATTAGTGAACAAAAACCTGATTCTGTGTCCTGTGAACCATGAATTAAATAGCCTAATAAATAGCTATAGACTACGCGTTGTCTGCTTCCCGTCGACCTACACTCTTGACACTCATGTCATTGGAATGAGTTTGGACGTGCACAGCCCGTGACAGCCGCATACGCACGCTGCTGTTTTGCAACTCCTAGCTGCATCTCCTCCTCCTGTCCTGTCCGTCACTGTGGTCCGTGACACCATGACCACTTTTATGACAGATAGATAGCCTCGCTGCAGTGGCTGGGGGCCTGGAGCTGTCAATTGTATGAATGCGTAGCCTAAACATTAACGTGTGTGGTAATGGTAATGGTGGTGGTGGGCTGGTTGGGTTACCTATCTCCGATCTCCCGGGTCCCGATTTCCGCTGGCTCGGCACATTTGGCATTCGAACGTCGCATCTGGTTTATCCTTAAACAAGAACGAGACGAGGAGATTGCACATAACTCCAGAAAGACATGGGCCTGCTGTAGATTACAGTAGCCACGTTGGGAGACTTCACTCTCCAGCTGCAGCACCAATGCCTCTCCATGTCATGCAGTCTCCCAAAATCCTAGCATGTATGGCTCATGCAAATTGCAAAACACTGTTGAAATGGCTTAAGCATCTAACTTGCAACATTGTTTTTAATTGCTTGTACACTTAGAAATATCCTACCAATTTCATATGACATGCCTTTACAACATTCTTTTTTTCGTAGGCTATAATATTTATTAGTTTTCTATACATTTTAGGAGTGAATACACACTGTATATTTAGATGCCTGTGACAGCCTGTCAGCTGGTTAGTCAATGCTCCTCCGCTTGTCTACGAGAGCGCCGACACCTCCCAACCTGACGTGATATTTGGCATGGTGTACGCCAAAATCCAAAGTCACGCTGGAATGCTAAATGCCGAAAATGGTGGTGATTTCACCGTATGCCCATTTTTGGGTGTAAATCGCGCTGATAAATGAGGGCCAATATCTCTGGCCTGCATGGCAAAGATGCCAAAAAAAAAATCCAAATCCAACGCTTCCATGCAGAAGACGTGGTCTTCTGGGTTGCTATGCGGTCAGTAAACAGGCAATGACCTGGGTCCAAGATGGCCGCACCCATCCACTTGTTGTAGTTCTTTAGAATTATTTTTCACTGAAGAATGCTGGTGGTTATGGAAGAATGAATGAATTAAGACCTGCCAGTGAGTGTGTTTAGAGAATGAGATATACAGTATAATATATACTGTATATTATGTATTACTGTACATAACATTTGTATGCATAATCCAGGATCAACACCACAGTAAGAGATTCATGTCCAAGGAAAAACATTTGTTTGTTTCAATGCAATACCCAGAATTTGTTAGCGGTTATTTGTGTAATTTTCAATAATAGATTAATATTAAGAATCTCTTCTCTGAGATTATTTTGCTCATTCCCTGTCTCTCCCACCTCACACAGCACCATTTATTTTAATGACTCTAAATCAGTATGTACAGGTAATTGTGCCATGGTGAATTCCTTTCCTGGGATACCCATTTATTTCCTTCATTCATAATTAAATATTGTATGTCGAGAGGATAAAGTCACGTACCCCAAATAAATTACATTCTGGCAAGCAGCAGTTTTAAGGAGGACCAGGCTGTCAAGGTCACTTATTGAGATGTATGAGCTGCCTGGAACAGTCCAAGCTAAATCAGCTAGGGAAGAAGGTGACAGGGTTTCATTTGCCAAATAGTCAATTGCACCCGCCTGTGCACCTCCTCCCTTCTGAAACACAAGCCTAAAGTTAACAGTGCTTGAAATGACTTTGTTTAGACCTGTATATCATTTATATATGAATGATAGATTTGATCACAACTTTCTACATTCTATAAGTTTCGTGATTAAACGAATACAGTATAATGCACCTCTTGGCTGCCTTCCAGAATATTCAGCTTTGCCAATCGAGGTGGTGAGATTGGTCAATTAGATTAAATTAATTAAAAAAGCTATTATGTTTTAATTTAGTTGTAAATGTTGCTGTGTACTTGCAATAGGCATACAAGAATAGGCTTAAGCCTAATTTACTTTGTTGTACGGCAGTGTCACTTTTTGAAAACATATGCTTTTCATTTGAATCTATTATTAATACCATCATGCAACAATAATGTACAGTATACATTAGGCTTTATACTTACAGCACATGATTCTGACCTTTTCTTAAACAGGTAGCCTTATATGACCATGGCCTTATTTATAACCATCTTCTCTCCCTCATGACTCCATAACACAACATTCATGTAATTATGTTTCACATGCTGAGTGCCGCTTAGGCCTGATAAGATTAACACCACAAGAAAAATGATGTGGCTGCCTACATGTGTTGTTGTGTTCCCATCTACATTTCAAAAAACATCCAACCATGCTGTGTCTAACTGACATTAGGCATCAACTTAAATGATACGAATGATAAATGTTATAGTGAGCACAAATCTTATTGTGTGTTTTATATTTTCAAACACTAATTTTGTTGTTAAAAGTTTTCATGAAATTTCTTTCCATGTTTCTTCTATTCTTCTAAATGAAGTCTTTAATTGGCATGTGAGTCATCAGGCTTGCATGCACCTAATTTCCACTGTGGCAATTAAGTTTGATATACAATATACAAGCTCTGAGACACATTGTGAGCTTGTCACTAGTTGGATTTTCTCTTTTGGTTCTCGAGCTAAAAATGTTTGGGAACCATTGAAGACTATAGGTTAGGATGCCATTCCTGCAGGCGAGCCCTGGTCAGCCTGCTCACTAGAGAAAAACATTTGGCATTAATGTTTCTGCAAACCACAAGATAATATCAAACTCAAGATGAATTGTGTTGTTTACAAAAATATTTTGCATATCAACATTTCCAGATCTACTCACATGCCTAGATTTCCTAGTCAAGTATTACAGAATGTGCTTTGAAGTAGTTATAGCTCAGTCCCATCCTATATTGGAATGAAACTCATAATGTGGAGTTGTCACTTGGGAGCAACGGTCTACTTACTGTTCCATTGAGGAATTTAGACCACCTGTGTCAGATATTGTATATTGCTCATATAGACTTCTCCAGGCAATATCTCAATAGGCTTTACTTCTTGGATAGACATTTTGTCTGTCATGTGGGAGACCTCATGGGTTCCAATCCCTGGTAGTGGTAGGACATACAAGTTACGGATTGCAGCTTTAAAACACTATCAACTTGCAAGTTGTAGTAGATTTACATAAGGACAATCTCTTACACACATGAAAATGCATAAATTGTTCAGGCACTTCTAAAACTCACCCCTTTCTTTTCCTGCTGTCACTCTTACGCTGGCATCACAGCACTCTTTTCATGCTGCATGCATGCCAGACTCCCACAGATAATTATGTTGACACTACGAGCCCTATTAAGCAAGACGAAAAACCCATGCGGTAATACAGATTTCGCCCTCGCTCTGCGCCTTTTCGTATTATGGAAGCCGTGGTGAGCGCTCACTCATATGGAATACCACGTTCCTGCATAATTTAGCATTGGGGGAGTGTCCATATGTTAATTATTTTCGCTTTGCGCTAATTTGCTATTAAGCCCCTTGACCTAAAAACACTCAGCGCATACCGATTCCGCCTGGGTCTGACCACGTCTTAAAAGCAAAAAGCACTGTTTGATTTGACACTTGAGCGGCTCTGGAGTGCTGCTGGAGTGTTGCCATGTCTGTTTATTATAAGCGGCTTCTTTTTCTGCAAAGTTGCTTGTAAATATTGGTAGTTGTGGTTGCTTTTCTTGTTTCTAAAGTGCTTATTTGGGCTTTTCTCCTAATGTTGTTTAAACCAGTGATCCTCACACAGTGAAATTCCCATGTCAAGGACCCCCAGATGAATGCATTTGCCCAACTAAGCCAGTGACCCCCATGACAGATTTGTGTTTTTAAATGTTTCAATAACATTTTTCAAAAATATTCTTATTGTCACTTTTTTCAAAGATTACTTTTGAAAATAGCAGATCTACCAGCTCACAATGCATCACATTCATTCATTAAAACAATGAACTCTGACTGCAGGGGGATATATATTTATAATGATCATTCTAACAATGTGCAAGAAAATATGTAAAAAGAAGGAAGAACTTTATATTTGTGGACAATCAAAATATGCTGGAAATTTTAATGTGGTGTCATTAAAAGGAATCTTGATATGGCAGACTCACTATCTAGAAAATAAAAACATGGCACTTCATTTAAAATAGGTTGTAGACCCCTGTTATATGCGATTCTTTTGGGAGTATGTTTATAGACCTATTTACTTGTTTCTATGACACATGGCAACAGCGAGCTTTCTGCCTTTCTCGTTGAGATTATAAAGGGTCATATATCGCTCATTTCTCAACCTTTTTTAGAAATTAAAACATCTCCATACTCATTGGGAGGTTTGCTTTCATACGCTGTATCACACCCGACTCAATTCTTCTTCAATAATATGCTACGAGCGAAGACCATAACATTGGGGCCGCAGCAATACGCATGGCGCACGTATGGCATTTCAACTCATTCCTTCGTCGTGACTCGAATGAAATAAAATAAAATAAACGTTATTTTACTGGTGTTTTTCAATAGAAACAAATAAAGAGCGTGTGTGCAACAGTCAGTGCATATACGTGCATGCACTATAGGCTATATTTCCTCCTTGTCGGGATGGTGAGCTGAGCTCTTCACAGCCCGTTTGTCTTTCATATTATTCTTATAATATTTGATATTATAAACACTCATGGTTCTCTCATTTCTCAACCGTTTTTTAAAATGTAAAAATCCCCATATTCCTTAGGAATCTTGCTTTCATTCGCTGTATGGTACATGGTTCTATTTTTATCGAATTAAACAATATCAAACGAACTTGTATGTTCGGGGGTTAGACGATTCTGGGAACATTACGCATGGATTGCCAATTTGCCAGCCAATGCTGCGTATCTACTCGCAGTTCCATTCCGATCTGAAAGGTATAGGTAGGTGCCATTTCAAAGTCTTAGTTATTCATTTATGAATCAAATCAACTAGAATAAAGATTTTTACAGCTGTTTTTCATGCTTAGAACAGAAACAAATTAAGTGACGATGTGCGTATATCTCCCTCCCTTAGCATATGGCTGCGCCGCTGTAATGACTTTCCAATGAAAACTGCAAGTTACTTAACAAAATAGAGACATAGGCCTACAAGCTATGCACATCATGGCTGTGACAGCTTGTGGATCTGTTCTTTTGAGGCATAAAGGTGACAGCATGCAGTGCAATATGAATAATTAACCCAAATGTGACAAAGTCATGTCATGTCTATGGTGCCAGTCTGCAGAAATGTAATACCACTTGCCGAAAAGGGCGCATCATCAGCTGGTGTCGTAAAGAGAATAGTACGGACATGTTCATTGGGTAAGCCTCAAAACTCCCTGAAACACTCCCATGACTAATTCAAGGCCGTTTTGCTCACACCACGGGGTGTCGAAAGCGCTTCTTACCTGGCCCATAATTGTAATATGACATTGCACCCGCCCCCACGTCTTAAAAACTGTAAAATTATATGTAATTAGATTCCACTTGCTTAATAGGGCCCTAGGTTCGCTATGCTACACAGCCCTCGCATCTAGAGTTCACCCTCACACCTACATCGCACCACCGATCCGAACAATGTCTGAGTCAGTGTCTTTGGAGGAGGCTTTGTCAGAGTACGCATTGATTGTACCCATATGTCTGTTTCCTTTTGTGGGAATTCAAGTGCAACAGTAAATAAAATAAAACAGAAATAACAGACTTGATAACATTTCTATTAAACAGGAGCATCATCATATTCTTGCATCATTCAGTAGGTGCATATACACTGTTCACATCAAAGCCAGGTACAAAATGAAGTAATACACTAACAACCAAAACACAAAACACTGGTCTGGTGTGTGGAAAATAAAAAATAGGGCATATTTAAAAGTGGGGGTTGTTAAATTTCACATTTCTTTCTTTTTCCCTTTTTTTTGTAGAAGAGACTGAGTAAACATGTTATGGGACCTATAATGGAACAGTGGAACACTATCGCTATTTTCAACATTATCTGTGTGTTGTACTGTATATGGCTAATGTTCCATTAGCTGCCCATAACTGAGCAGTCTTCTGTGTGTCTCAAATATTATTCTATTAATGCCGGCCACAGACAATTAGGCGTGCCAAGACACCTTTCTTGGGGTAACCCAATAGATGAATGATGAATGGGCCCATGCCATGGGTGTAATGCTCAGATCATCGAGTCCTCATTTTCTGTCTCGTCTTGTAATTTGTTGTATATATGTTGATTAAATAACCACCAGCAAATGTACATCTAGAGCAGAAGAGGGTGCCTTGAAGGATCTGCTTTTCCAAGTGACAAATCTCTGTTTCCTTCAAGCACTCACTCCACACCGAATCCCTCTCTTTCTTCTGTCTCACTTCCTCCAACCTCGGGATAGAAAATACATTGCTTCACAGAAAGCACTTAACAGTTATTCCTGGCAGATTGCTGCCGTTAGTGGTCAAATATAATTATGTCTATCTGACTAATGATGACTAAGACCATATGCTTATTCAAAATAATGAAGATAACCCTTAGAGCTCTTCCTCAGTCACATTGATGAGTGTATGTTCAGACAACAGTTAAACATGTTTTTTGTGTGGCATCCTGGTGGCTTGGTACTCTGGGTGATTTATTTATTCGCAGGCTTTTTAAAATCACTTTAATTGCTTTATTTAGACAGGAGAGACAGGACACTGAAGGCAGAAAGTAGCCTAATTAGGGATCTGTATTTCAACACAATTTGAAACAATTGGCCATCCTTGTCAGATGAAGCTTTGCCAAATGAAGCCCCCCCCCCCCAGTCCAGTTCACTAGACTTGTACTAAAATGGTTGAATAATTGTTTATGGTTGGAATTGGATATTATTAAGCTCAACTCTCTTTTCGTCACAACAGTGCGGTACAGCGAAATCAATACCGCCCCTGCTGCTAGAACTTATACATGGCTAATGTTAAACATCAGCCATCATTGACAAATTACTGTGAAAGGCCAAAACAATCCTTGGTTTTCCCCTAAGCTGTCCATGCAGTCTACTTAAAGAAGGGGATTCTGCCTGGGCTATAGGGCCAGGAAAACCAAATCCCAGGAAGACTATTTAAAAATAATATTATACCACACATATCAAACAAACCGATTGCATGATCGATTTGACAAGTCAACATTGTATCCAAAATTGGCATCAGCATATGGAGGCCAAAGCTTCCAAAAATATCTTTAGAGATGTACCAACTGTAAATGCAAAGGAATGCTCGGTTCGCTGATTATTCAGTAGCATATCCAGTTAAAGATTATAGGCTGAGTGGTCCAGGCACCGCCTGACAGCATGTCGCGGGTTCGAGTCCCGATCCCGACGACCGTTGCTGCGTGTCTTCCCCCCATCTCTCTCCCCCTTTCCTGTCAAAACTACTGTAAATCTATCAATAAAGGCAAAAAGAAATTATAGGCCCACGATATATGTCTACTTTTCCTAACAGTAGAATTGCGATACCTGATTTTTTATATTAAACTGAATAGGGCCTGTGCCTCTCATTCCATCAAAAACTGTTTTAATTGACTACCAGAATAGCCCTAGATGAATATGCATAAGATGCTCTGGAGCTGAGCTGATAGTACTATCACCACCATCTTTACATTCACACAATGAAAACCATCTTGCTACTCCGTGACATACATTATCGATGAACTCTCTTTCTATTCGTGCCCCACACTTATTTTCAGGCCTCCCAGGGAGTTATCATTAATTTCGTTGTGTGCCATGATGGTTATAAGCATGGCAGGGACTGGATCAGTTATTCGTTGAGTACCGTGCACCGTCTCTGAGGATTGGTCACCATGTAGCAAACAGCCCTGAAACCCCCAAATCCCTAGACCATTTATTATTGACAACGACCCACAGTAATAGCTGCTGGCTGGGCTCTGGTTCTAACCTAGATAGGGTGCTGTCATGTTGTAGATAGCCTACTACTCATGTTGCAGCCCAGGCCACTCACTTTGGATGAGAGAAGGCAACATGCATATTGTATCAGAAAAAGTGTATCCAAAGTGGATGTTGCAGTGATGGGGGAGTTTTTCCTGTGAGCCTTTGTCAAAGGAAATCTCGACCTTGCTTCCAAAATGCATCTTATTTTAAATAATAGGCAATAGACAAGGAGACGGTGGGGAGGCCAGTGCTACACGTAGCGTCATTGACGCTATACTAGATGTACTAGAGCAGTGGTTTAACTCTTTTCATATCAAGACCCATTATTACTTGCGCAAGCAGAGCGTGCAAGTAATGTTTTTTGTCCGGTGCTCCGATGCGTATGTCCCGTGGCAGCGTATGACGTAATGATTAATTTGTGCTTGATATGGCATTGGTGTCAGATTACATACATGTATACATGTATAAACATTACCTTTAATCCACCCGACACTGAAACATATCATTACGTCACCATCGAGAGCCAGTTACACCCTGGCATTGGTACATATCTTCATCACGTCATCGCATCAAACGACCCAAGTAACCACAGTATACTGCTAATCAATTTACAAAATTACAAATTACATATCCATATAGAGGCATTTCCTTTAATCCACCCGACACTGAAACATATCCTTATTACGTCACCATGTAGCATTAATATTGAGGTTAAAAGCAAGGAGCAGAGGCTGAAGGAAGGCTTTGAGCATCTGAGGCCAGAGCTCGGAGCAAAGATGGCCACCAGCCTACTCCATCAAGCATGAACTACCATTGATGGGGGGGAGCGGACCACAGTCCTCTAGCATCTAGCATCAACCACCTTGCCCCGAATAAGGCCAAGCCCCCCAAGCAGTCCCAGACAGCGGCAGACAGCACCAGGCCAGCGCCTGATAAGAAAGCTAAATTCTATTCTATTTATTTCACAGAGAGGCTGAGATTTGAAAGTTCGTAGCAGTCGACAGTACTTGCGCGCTCTGCTTGCGCACTAGTAGGCCATTATAATAATGCAGATCCTTAACAATTCTTCAGAACATAAAATTAAACCATAAGGGTCCATATGGTTTCATGTTACGCTCTCAAGAGTTAAAGATCTATAAGGGTCCATTTGGTTACAAACTCTCCATAATTTTTGGGACCACCTGGAACCTCCTCAAGGACCACTGGTTGAAAACCACTGAACTAGAGTTTGCTGGGCAATGCAGTTCTTAGAGTACACATGTTTATCTGAGTCTGACATTGTTAAAATGAAAGACATATTTTTAATTGGAAAAAATAAAATCTGCATTTGTCTCTATATAGGACAAACCAGAAAGAAGTTGGAGAATGTCCAGAAACACAATGGCATTTCCTCTTCGCTCCTCTCCCCGACTTCATGTTGTGTTCTACTCTTGGATAATCCTCTTAAATATCAATGAAAAGAACATTGCCCACAATGCCCCTCACTGCCAATTAGGAGCTCCCTCCTCTCATCCCCTATTAAATTTCTCATCACATTTCACAGGAGGGTAAGCGCAAAGCTTGAAAAACAAACATGCATAATGAAGTGGCCTCGTTTTCTAAAAAAGGGCAGTGTACAATCCCTCATTAACTGCTGCAGGCAGACACCCGAGAAGGACAAATCTGCCTCCGCATCTGTACAACTCTGCTTCTCTCACTGTCACTAATACTGTACCTGGAAGAGATGTCACATCTTGAATTATAATTCATGGACATGTGTTACAACCTTATATGGAGTGTAGGGCTTAAGGAGTAACATATATAGCTAGCAAGGAACCAAACCAGAGTAGCAAAATAATAATGCACATTTATTGGAAATAATGGATCTTATACAGCCTCTGAAGAATAGGGGGAGCATAAATCTTCAGGGTGGCCAAAGCCAACACAACAAACAAAAACCCCACCCTACCTGAAAAGGAAAAGGTTATCCTAAAACTACACCAAACAAAAATTACAAGTCTATGCTCCCTGACTACACAAACAGTCAAAAATGTGTCTAAAAGAAAATGGCAGCACACCCCAAGCTTTCTTATTGAAAGTGATACAGTCAAGACATGTTTTGAAATACTGACGGATGGCAAATGGGCTGAAGTGGTGTTCATCACAGGTTTTTATACTGCTGGCTGATTAGGAGATGAGGCCCAGGTGTGTCTCCAAACACCAAGCCACTCCTCCAATCTCCACTCGACTCCACCCTCCAATCACCATATAGGGCACAGAAATCACAGGAATCAGTATTAAGAGGGTTAACACATATGAGGCCACATAGGGCCGTAACAACATGGTTTGCCCAATCAACACTTGTCACCTGAGCTCTCGCTCCATTCTGTCTGTACGTGCAGGCTTTTCCTTGCTAAAGTTATTACACCTCTATTTTGCCACCTCCTTCTTGTACTGGTCTAGGACCTTCGTTCCTGTTGACTTGTGTCCCCTTCCCCTTAAGTGTCCAACTTCAGAAGCGGGGCTTTTGTCTTCTGTAAATGTGCGCATGGAATGCACACATTTGTTGTTGTGCGAAGGGGTCTAGGCCTACATGGACAGACGAGGAGTGACATGGAGCAACAGGGATTGAAATGGAGAGATACAGAAGGTGACAGGGAGCAACAGGGAGGGACAGGGAGAGAGAGGGCGTGTCAGAGAGCGATATACTGTAGAGAGCCGTGACAGACAAGACAAGGGAGGGATAAGGTGCAACATGAGCCAAATTCCAATATTCTTTTTTTCCATCCTTGCGTCCTTCACTCATGTTGTTTCCTTATGCCATAGTTCCTCCCGGCGAGGTCAGAGGAATCTATCAGGATTGACTTGTGAATGGGGTACGCTCCTAACTGCTAACTGATCGAAGCATCATTTTTGAAGTGATGTCAATTACTTGTTAAACAAATGGGATCATTTCCTCACTCTCAACTTCTCAAGAAGCAAACTATGACGACACAAACGATTCCAGGTTCACGGCTTGAGGATGCAGGGTGGAGGTGATGAGGCAGGAACAAAACAAAAAGAACCAGAATACAGAGACAGGGTGTGACAGGGAGTGACACTGGGAGATGGGGTGTGACAAAGATGTGTCTTTCAGGTAGGCTACAATGGTCACAATGGGAGGGAAGTGTTCATCAGATGTCTATGATGTCTATGCTGCAGAGATCTATACAGTACTCACTCACTCACTCTCTCTCTCTCGCTCTCTCTCTCTCTCTCTCTCTCTCTCTCTCTCTCTCTCTCTCTCTCTCTCTCTCTCTCTCTCTCTCTCTGTCCTCAGGCCCACAACTGAACAGCAGAGTTGTTTTCCATTTGATTACACAACCACAGGCCATGCTAGTGTTATTGCTTCATAAGATGGATAAAAATAACAGCAGCAGTTCAAAAGCATTCCATTAAAAGCTCAATACCACCCACAATAAAAGGTTTTTGGTTACTGTAATTTGGTTAAGAAAGCGTGTATGTGCGGTGCGCGGGTGTGAGCTCCAGTTATAGCTAGACGAGACAAAAATAAACTATATTGCCTAAACTATTCATGTGTTCCAAAACACTCTCTCTCTCTCTCTCTCTCTCTCTCTCTCTCACTCACAGCGCACGCACGCACACACACACACACACACACACACACACACACACACACACACACACACACACACACACACACACACACACACACACACACACACACACACACACACACACACACACACACACACACACACTCACCATGGATGGTTCGTTCCCTTCTTTCTTAATGTTCTTACCTCTATTCCCCCACATCCGCTGAACCTATTCCCTCCTCTATCCCTCCTCTCTGAACCTATTCCCTCCTCTATTCCTCCTCTCTGAACCTATTCCCTCCTCTCTTGCTGCCTTCCATGCATTTGTATCTGTGGAGACCATGAAAGCTTTAAGTGCTGGGTAATTGAATGATGTGGTCCTAGTTGCTGTCAGTGGCCCATGTCGCCCTGTCACCCTCATTGCTTTGTGACAAGAGAGAGGGATGTGTAACTACCAGTTCTCCCCCCCAGACACAAGCACACACGCACATGCACATGCACATGCACATGCACATGCACATGCACATGCACATGCACATGCACATGCACATGCACATGCACATGCACATGCACATGCACATGCACATGCACATGCACGCACGCGCACGCACGCACGCACGCACGCACGCACGCACGCACGCACGCACGCGCACGCACAAACATACACACACTGCTACACTGACATATGCATTCATTCCTGCATTTCCTCTCCTTCCGTGTCCATGTATGTATCCAAGATGGACACATGGACACAGTGGCACAGAGCTGATGCGCAGGCAGCTGTGGAAAGGGTGGAATCAGAAGTGGCGTCTCCCGGGTGAGGCCGGGACATTCTCTGATTCCTCTGCGACTCCTCAGAGAGCGCCTCCCTCTGCACGATAAGGTCAGAGGAGTGTGGTGCTTCTTGAACTGCATGGTATCTGAGTGGGTGAAATTATTTTCTGCGCACGCTTCCCATGAATTGCAGTTACATTAAAGAATAACAACAAGAGCGAAAGAGTAAAAAATATAAAATATTGAAAACAAACATCAAATATACATAAGGTGTGTGACAGTGTTCCGCCGTCTCATAGAACATAGCGGATTACAACAGAAGTGCAGTATGTAAAATGTATGGTAATGGGAATGTACTGTATCTACAGTCATACATGAAGTGAGTGAGTATACCAATGTAAATGAGTGCATGTACAATACAGTAAGACTGACATGGTCATCTAGTGGCTAATTGAATAACAAAGGTTTGACGTGCAGTATGTAGCCAGATAAAATATGGGTGAGCTCAGTGTCTATTCAGCAGCCTGATGGCTGGCTGTGTAAACTGCCCCTTCTGTTGGTTTGGCATTTGATACTGTAGAAGGCCTACTACCTACCTGATGCTAGCAGCGTGGACAGATTCTGGTTGCTTAGTTGGTTATTCACTTAGCCATGGCGGCTACGCATCGCTTGGAATGCACATGTACTGTATATCATGGAGGGAAGGAAGCTCACTATGAGCTGGGTCATCTGCACGACCCTCTGTAGCACTATGCGGTTGAGGGCGATGCAGTTCCCATACAGGGGAGCTTATGCTCTTCTGGACGCTTTCAATGTTGCTGCTGTCGAATGTCCTGAGGCTTATATATGCTGAAATTCTTCAGCCGCCAGAGGCTGTATAATCAATGTTGGGCCCTTTTCACCACATGTGTTGATCAGGCTCATCATCACTATCATCCATATGCTTTGCTTTCACTCGCTTTAAGGCTCTACACATGTCAGCCTCTAGTGGGCTGACCTCTTCAGGCAGGGATCTCTTAGTTCACACAGCTGTGTTCTTCCTGTGAAGTCAGTTTTTGTCTGTAAGTAGGCCTACTGCCTAACGTTGTTACTGTTGAGCTGGTCTTCCACTCTATTCTTGTACTCCAAGCAGGACTTGTAGTCCTTGGTGGTTCCCTGGAGATCAGAGTGGATTTTCAAATAAACAGTCATAGTCCCAGAGCTGTAGTTGGGATATATTCAAACTGACTTTGCTGGAACATAATTTGTGCACTTCTTGATAAATCCTGTGAATGTGTTGCATTTGGCATTATCACAAACAGTTAGTAACACTGTTAGTGTTACTAGAATGATATTAGATTTAAAGATCACCTGTGTGTGTGTGTGTGTGTGTGTGTGTGTGTGTGTGTGTGTGTGTGTGTGTGTGTGTGTGTGTGTGTGTGTGTGTGTGTGTGTGTGTGTGTGTGTGTGTGTGTGTGTGTGTGTGTGTGTGTGTGTGTGAGTGTGTCTGTGTGCGTGCGTGTGGTGAGGCCTATACAGTAGTATGTCCAGTCTATATATACACCTCTCGCTTGTCAACCTATCACCTTCATCTCATACCAATTTCTTGTCGCCATGGGAACGACTCATCCACAGTGAATTCCAGGGTCAGGATTATGGTGACGATCTCTGGGCTGGAAAACGTATTTAGGGGAAATCCACTGCATGGGAGTCAGCTTGGCAACCATAATTGACAGGTTGAAGCAGTGCCCTATATTTTCTCCCTTTCCTCTACTATTTTCCATATAGCATAATGTTCTGGGAGTGGAGGTGTCTTAAAAAAAGTCAGTACTGTCAATTTAAACACTGCATGCTGACACTAAATGATCCACATTAATAGGTTTGGTGGTCCTATCAGTCTTGGCAGGGATAGTGAGGTTTGTGATCTCGATCGGTCCGCCGATGTGCCCGAGAATAGCAGCTCACAGACGGACAGACAGACTCACGGCAGTGAAAATGTAGTCCTTCGCCTTCGGCCATTCAGGCCTGGTGGGGATAATTATGCATTGTTTGCCGGGGCCTCTATATGACCTGGTGCTCCTAAAACGTATTCCTGCAGATTTTCTAAAATGGCTGTAGGCTCCATAAAGTCCTGTTTCTGTCCATGTTCAACAATCTAATCACCTGTCGACTATAGGAGGACTGTGGATCTGTGCTATTTTGCAGTGGTGGAAGTATTACACGGACCATAAATATTTGAATGATGTGGCCACTGAGTACATATATTTTATTTTTGTATCATCTTACCAATTTAACATACTGTATAAAAATAACACCTACATTAAATAACCCGAATTGGATAAACAAACTGGCTCTTTGAAAGAAGAGAAGAGCATCTGAAACGAGAGAAAGAGTCAGAGGAGGCTGGTTCTGTACATTTCCCCCCAAGTACAATAGCCTGTATTTTATTTGCAGACTGCTGTTCGTTTCCTTAAGGCATGCACCCACACAGCTCAACAAAACCCACTTCCCACTCATGACCACAAACACGACATTAAACTTTTTCACCAACTGAAACAAAATCAATAACTCAAAGAACACAAAGAAAACAAAGGAAACTAGAAAAAGTGCCCCTCGGGGCACAGGTCTCCACCAGGGCAGGTCAGGTTGTGGCCTCCTGGTGGCGCTATATTAGGCCAATGTGAAAAGGGTGCCATTTGTTCTTATGCCTTTGATGGCAATTGGATGATTTGAGGCATTTTGTTTCAAAAATGTGTTTTGCAAAAATCCACCTGTTGGTGGCGCTATAACAGGCCAATGTGAAAAGGGTGGGATATATTCCTCAGCCTAGTAGGAAACTGCGTGAAAGATTTCACATAAATTGAACGCTGTGTTCATGATGTTTTACAAAAGTCGGCCTCCTGGTGGCGCTATAACAGGCCGTTCTGGAAAATGTGGGGCCAACGGTGCCGGAGATTAGCTGGTAACAGACGGATGGACGGACACACGGACGGACGGAGTGAAAAACATACTTTCTCCCCATGCCTTCCGCCTGGTGGAGACAATAATAATTGTCCAGTCACCATCAGCAATCGTACCATTGACGACGTTACACTAATTAGCACTATACCTGGGGATCCATATTGACTCACAACCACTCCCCTTGAACACCAATGCCAATAATAAACAATATATTCCAAGAGAGACTTGATCTATTATGCAAACTTTGGAAATACTATACAAAAATCCATATTACAAATTGTTTGCCTATGACCTATGGATTTGTAGCCTGGTTTAGCTAACTCACCATTTCAAATAAGAACAAACTAATTTAAATATTTACATGGCAGTGTAATATGTGGGTCTAAATGCAATGACATGCCTACATGATATTGATTCACATCACAAGTGATTAAAAAATGACACCCGTGTGAAGAGAGGGGCGCTCTTATCATCATACATCATCAAATTCCGGCCAATCACAAAATAATGGTGTCCTCACTTTTCCGTCTTCACTTTTCTGTACTCACTTTTCATCCTCGATACGTACTTTGCTCGGCCAATCAAATAATTGCTATGGGGTGCTCAGCCAATCAAATCATCGCAATGGGGTACACACAAACACACAAAGCTTGGCATAGGAGGCGGGGCTAGCGTCCCCGACACAATGACTCATGCAACGCAGGTATGAAGGCCTACGCGGGCGGGCCGCCCGAACCTCTAGTATAACATAAATATAGAATATACTGTACATAAAGGCAGCAGCATCATACAGTATAGTACAATTCACAACATGTGCAGGAGATTTGACACAATCATAAGAATAAAAGAAACTCTCTCTGTCTGTGACTGTGACAATACAGGGCTTTAATTGCCCGACCGTAATGGCACAAACAGTCCACTTCTGGGGTAGTATGAGATCATTTAGCTCTGTTCAAACTTCAAAGCACCTCCCGGTACAAGAGTCCTTCAGGGAGGGGAGGGAACTCTCCAGGGTGCTCACCCAAGAAATATCATGGTTCTTATATTGAGGGAATGTGCAATGGTATAGACAGTATCTGTGCAAAAGTCTGCATGGTGTGGGGCATCAGGCAATGTTGTTGATGTGTACAGTATGTGTGTGCTACTGAATGTTAACTGTAGTTTGATTATGTATGGATAAATTGTGTGTGTATAGTAGAGGCTGTGTGCCTCTACTGGTTAGTTCAGATCTTTGGACTTAAAGCTGTAGTGTAGGAAATACTTGCCATTATTGTAGTGGTTGCAATGGTATTAATTGATTGCCTGTGTCCCGTAGTGGGAGTTCTGGTCTGGTTTTGGTCAATATTAAGTTGTTTTCTAGGTCATTTGGTGGGGGGCACTGTTCAAAATAAATGAATCCACAAAACTAGCATCATTTGTATTGTTGACCTATTTCTTTCTTTTCAAAATCTTTTTATTTTTGTTTTATAACAGTATGGGTGTCAAGTCACATGTTCATAGAAAAAATAAAAATAAAATCAGATTTTAGTATCAGTGACTGAGACAAACGTACTGTATGAATCACAGAGATCGTGGGCAGACATAATGAAAAGACTATGTTATTGTGCAAAACATGCCCCTTCAAGACAAAAGAAAAACATTTCCTCCCCTTCAAGTCCCAATTTAGTAAAGCCAATTCCCAATTCCCCAGCCTCTCTACAAGTACTCCATCTCTGCTAACCCCCACAATCAGGGAGGTGAAGAAAGCCTCGGGTCTCCTCCGATACCCGGGCCATCAAGCCAACATCTTCTTTCCACCCGACAGTGAAAGGTCTCACTAGGGGGGCGTAACGCATGTGGAGGTACACGCTATCCCCCCACCTCCCTCTTGTTGACCTATTTCTACCATATAGAACCTTTGTTACCTTTGACCCCTCTGTCAGTCACATGGAACTATGGTTTTGTGCTGCTGCTGGCGTCATGATACTGGAACAAAATATATAGTTCCATGTGACAGAGGGGTCAAAGTTGAACAAACGTTGCTCTATATAGAAATAGGTCAACAATACAAATTACGCTAGTTTTGTGGATTCATTTATTTTTAATGCGTGGCCCCTAGACCCCCACCAAATGACCGGAACTACTTAATATTCACCAAAACAAGACCAGAACTCCCACCACAGGACTCAGGGAATCAATGACTTTGCAACCACTATATTAATGGCAAGTATTGCCTTAAGTAAAAACTGAACTATAACCCTTTAAATCCTGCTGTTTAGGGTAAGATGTTATGGAAGACAATTTGAGATTGGGAGAAGATGTTGGTATTTTTGTATCTGAGTCTCTCTAAAGCTGTCTAAGACCAGCTTTAGAGATACTTAGTTAGTTCACTTAGTTTGAGGGGGGGGGGGGGGGGGGGGAGTACTTGGTAATTGGCCAACATGTTTTATTGATATCCTTTCAAGGCTTGTTTATTCAGCTGTCATGAATATTAGATGAACATTGTTAATGATCTCACTTTCACACCATCCTATGCAGTGGAAGAGATCTCAGGGAGCTGTCCCCATTTCTCTCCAATACCAGAAGATTAAAGCCTCACTTTTCCATATAATTGGGTTCTTAGATCCTAGACTCTCTTGGTCTGAAGGCATACTCAAACATAATGACAGCCGACTACATAAGTTTATAATAAGGGACGAGCTACCTGAGTCCTTTGTTGCAGGAAATGGATGTCATCATCATCATTTTTAGACCGCGGTCGAGATCATGGATTCCACAATGCTCCACAATTCCCCCAGTTCCTGCCTATACTGAAGCACCAGTCCTTCATTGCCACCCCCAGTTCCTGCCTACTGAAGCATGTGTCCCTAGCGATGACATCAGGGAACGACAGCGTTCTACGCCTGGTCCGCCCTGAGGCAGGACTCCAGAAGAGAAGGGAAGATATAACCTCATTGTCAGCTCTGTAGCAGTGGTCGGCATACATCCAAATGGATGTAAAACTTGCTGTGTTGATTATAAACATAGATCCTTTGTCACTAGTTGAAGGTTCAAGGTTGTCTTCATTATCCCCAAAGGCAATTTGTTGTACAGCGCAAACAGTAACCACATATCCATCACACACAGAAAATGAACATTGCAGTCTTTCTATATTTGCCTATCTTAGCGTTATTATACCCTCATCAACATGTGTACCATCTGGAGAAAATGTTGGGGAAATAATTATGCACGGTCACATAAACTCCCCGAGGCTGCATACATATTGAACAATTATATCATGTGGACATGTAAGGACATGCAGTGGAGAATGTAAATACCCGTACACAACTGTTCAAGCTAGGGCTCCTGCACCGCAAACAGTGGGCAGATGCACTATACTGCCAGGTAGTAGTGATGAGCACCACTTGATCCAGGGGATCCCCACTACCTTCCTCCAGCATGAATAAATGCATGACATTAATCATCACTGTGTTTCCATAATGACAGTAGTCACCGTTTCTCTCGCTGCTGGAGCTAGTTTGTCTGGTGGGCTGTGTGTGTGTGTGTGTGTGTGTGTGTGTGTGTGTGTGTGTGTGTGTGAGATTTGAGATTGGGAGAAGATGTTGGTATTTTTGTGCGTGCGTGCGTGCGTGCGTGCGTGCGTGCGTGCGTGCGTGTGTGTGTGTGTTCGCGCGCGCATGTGTGTGTGTTACGTGTGCGTTTGCGTGTGCGTGTGTGTGTTCGTGCGCGCGTGTGTGTTCGTGCGCGCGCGCGCGCGCGTGTGTGTGTGTGTGTGTGTGTGTGTGTGTGTGTGTGTGTGTGTGTGTGTGCGCGTGCGTGCGTGCGTGCGTGCGTGCGTGCGTGCGTGCGTGCGTGTTCGCGCGCGCATGTGTGTGTGTTACGTGTGTGTGTTCGTGCGCGCGTGTGTGTTCGTGCGCGCGTGTGTGTGTGTGTGTGTGTTCGCGTGTGCGTGTGTGTGTGTGTGTGTGCGTGTGTGACTTTTACACTTGTACACTAACGTTTTTCTCCCCATTCTCCACTTTCTCTTACGTATCTCTACATTCCCCTATGTGAGAACATTGCTCTACTATATGTCTTTGATTTATACTATCCAATTGCAAACATGTGGGATGCACTGAAGTGCTCGTAATGAACCCCTATCTAAATAATTCAATGTCAATCAGTCAATAACAGGTTTATTGGGGCTTTACAGTGAACCACTCTACACACTGTGTACACTGTGTGACGTCAATTCCCATGAATTGACGTCAAATCACACAACATCAAATACAACTTCAAACATCCTGGTTCATTCACCCTTTGCGGTGTGTGTGTGTGTGTGTGTGTGTGTGTGTGTGTGTGTGTGTGTGTGTGTGTGTGTGTGTGTGTGTGTGTGTGTGTGTGTGTGTGTGTGTGTGTGTGTGTGTGTGTGTGTGCGCGAGCGCGACTGTGCATGCGCGCGTGTGCGTGCGTGCGTGCGCTTGTGTAACGTGTGTGGGAGACATCAGCTGGATGTGGAGGGTGTAGTAGGAGGACAACAAGGTGTGTGATTGATTTGCTTTTGTGTGTACTCTTGTCATGCTACTTTTATGAGTACCAGACTTTCTCACAACGATACAATGAAAGGACATTTTACCAGTCCTCACACGTCTGTAGAAGATCCTCACAAGAATGCGTGCCAAAGAAAGCGGAATGTGTGTAAAATCTATAATAAACATCTAAACCAGTTTTGCCTTTGAAACTAATAACCCTGATTCCCTGCTGAACTGTGTGTGAATGTCAGATCAAGGTCTCAGTGGAACCAACGTGCAAAAAGTCATTAATGGACGGCTTGCAATCAGACAGAGCCTCATACATCAACATCAACGCTCCTTGTCAATGACATGAAGGAGGACCTGATTGATCAGAGAAGGTTATACAAGCATAATTGTGATTAAATCTAGTTTAAATGAACAAGGTTTGAGTTTATACCTCCTTATAATCTAGCCAGGCTCATCTATGCTACTGTCCCAAGAGCCTGCTGTGAGACTGTGTGTGCAGTGCATGCGTGCGTGTGCATGTACAGTATGTAACATTGCTGTCATAGTTGCAGCTGTGGGAGAAAATTAGAGACATCGATGCCCAGACTCTAAATCAGTTCGATGGTTCAAGGGCACTAGAAAAAGTTGCACAAGGAGGCTGTCATCTCTGTGCATGCATGTGTGCGTTTCGTGCATGCAGTTTACAATTTAGGCATTTAGCAGAGCTTAATCCAGAGCTTTTAGACTTTTAGATTTATAGTAGGCAAGAACAAAAACAATACATCGAATACATAAAAATAGTCATCAAGACTCATACGTAAACAGTGGAAAATCTATATAATACATGCGTGCGTACAAATGTGTGTTTCGTGCGTGCGTGTGTTTGTGTCTACACATGTGACATGGGTGTTTGTTGTATGTTCCTCTGTATTTTGTATCACAATTCCACCATCACCTGCTTATAAGAAAGAGCCATAACAACAACTTTTGTACTGTAATACAAAAATAAGCATTTTCTGCTTATTAGACAGTGCCAATGAGAAGAGAGACAGGATAGGAGTGAGAGAGAGGGAATGACAGCAAAGGTTCTTGGGTCCATGAAGCCTGGGCCCCCGGCAGTGGCATGCCTTGATATGTTACGCGCTCTCCCAGGTGAGCTACTGAGGCGCCCTAGAGAGAGTGCCTACTCAAACTAAACATGCCACTCAGGGTGTAGTGAGACTACATGCAACATAAATGGACAATTGAATGACATACCACATTACACAAGGGGATTGTGTCATTAAAAATGACACAATCCCCATAATCAATTTCATGCACACAATGAAAATCACCCGCCCACTAACAGCCTGCTACAATAGGGTCTCCTAAGAGATGAATCAATGGAAGATAAGTTGCTTTTTCTGGCATGGTCTTATTATGTAAGTTGTCATGAGTTTACCGGTAGTTTGAAATGCCATGCATTGCGGCCACCTGCTTACCAAAAATCACACCCGTGTGAACTGAGTGGTGTAAGGTTTTATATAGCATGATCAGCTGTGGTCTGACGTAATGTCTGACGTAATGAAATCACACCTGGATGTGATTTCACAACTGGCTTTTTTTGTGCAGAGAAAATGACCACGGTTGCTACGGTCATCCAGTTCACCCGGGTGTGAAATTATTTTGAACATAGCAACCATGGTCATTTTTTTATGCACACAAAAGCCAGTTGTAGGAGTGGTTTACACCACTCAAAAATACAAGCATCTTTGAATTATTCCCAGAGCCTTCCTCTCATCATAATGAGTGTAATAGCAATTTAAAGATATTTAAACACTAGTTTAAATAACTCATTGAGTTCTACTGGTGCCAAGCCTCAATAATAGGGGATTCCCTGTCTCTGCCTCGCTAAAAAAATAAAAATAAAAATAAATTAATTAATTATAATACAATTGGATTTAGATGAATAAATGTGCTCTCTACACACGCAGAGAGAGCACATTTATTCATCTAAATCCAATTGTATTATAATTAAGGAGATTACCTTGAATCACTGAACAGATTGTCCAATATTCCCCCAGAGACCAATTAGTGTGTAGGAATTGAACAGTGACAGTGACAGAGGAGATATTGGCAATGTGCCTTCATGTGAAGGCGATGCCTCTGTCCTTGCCTCCATCCATCCGCTTTTGGATAATTGTGCCTGCTGAGAAACTGAGAATTTGGGGTCAGCACCTTTGTCACAGTTTGTGTGATTAGTCACTATAATGCAGAGTGACAGGCTGCAATAATACCAGCAGCTGCATTGCCATTGATTGTGTGTGTGTGTGTGTGTGTGCGTGTGTGTGTGTGTGTGTGTGTGTGTGTGTGTGTGTGTGTGTGTGTGTGTGTGTGTGTGTGTGTGTGTGTGTGTGTGTGTGTGTGTGTGTGTGCGTGCGTGTGCGTGTGCGCGTGTGCGTGCGTGCGTGCGTGCATTTGTGTGTTTTGCGTGCGTGCACGTGTGTAATTACTATGCCATGCCGTGTCTGTGCGTGCATCTGTGTCCACCATGTCTAACCATGGCATGGAAAACCAAATATCTACCACTCATTCAAAGGGGAATCCCTCCTAGTCAAGGGATATTCAGCCAAAGGAGGATGTCCAATTTGTTTGTTTTTCCCACGTGGGGTTTGAATCCAGGGCGTTCCATCGTAGAACTGCATGGGCAGTGCGGTAATACTGGTTGACTTCTTTGCCCAACAGAGTGAATATCACTGACATAATTCTCTCTCTCTCTCTCTCTCTCTCTCTCTCTCTCTCTCTCTCTCTCTCTCTCCAAGTGGGATCCCCGGGAAGAAGTGTGGAAGCATCATCTTCACAGCTGAGGAGCTCAGTAACTGCAGGGTTGGTATCATTCAGACTCAGATGACACATTGCTTCTCTGCTGCTATACGCACAGACACAGACACAGACACAGACACAGACACAGACACAGACACAGACACAGACACACAGATCAGTAACAAAGTGAATAGGACCGGGACCTAGAAGATTTCAGTCTGAAACCAGCACTGTCCGATTTGCAAGTTGATAGGCAAAGTGCTCAACCCTACTAGGCGACTTCAGTCAAAGTATAGATACTCCTGGTCAAATGTTACTCAACTACAAAGGTTTCTGAGTCGGTAGGGTAAAGCTGGACTTATCACGATTCAATTTATCCCCCAAGTAAGCAGGCCGGCTCAATTAGCGCACTGAAAAATGTTAGCACTTTCAAATCCGGGGTAGAAGAGGAAAGTTACTTAGTGCTGCTTTAAAATGTATACATTTTAGTAGCTATAGCTACTAACATTTATATGATGTAAAAAATATATTATTAATAATATTAATAATTTGTCTTTGAAATGTAGTGGAGTGGAAGAAATAAAAGTCAAAGTACAGGTACTTTAAATACTTTAGATTTACTTAGTTATTGTCCACCACTGCTAATTGGGTGTGAAATGAGTTCTGATCATTCATCATCATCAACATGATACGTGAAAGGGCATTCTCAGCGAGCGTCAGCATTGGATGACCGACGTAGAATGACCCCCTGACTTCGATAATTAATTTAGGTAAAAAATAAAGTATGGTATGTACGGTACTCATAGAAATGTGTCCTTTTCACCTTTTCAGTTCATTTGTCAGCGTCTGTCATAACAACGGAGAAGGTGATTTACCACTCAAAGTAATTATGACAGATACTCATGAATTATTCAGGAAGTAGTTTTTTTCTTGCACGGTGGGTAAATAATTAGACTCTCCCAATCAAAGGGAGATACCACAGTGTGCACACCACACACAAACATGCATTCTGCACTGGAAATGCAATCACAATGTCGCACATATGCACGCACATATGCACGCACATATGCACGCACGCACGCACGCACGCACGCACGCACGCACGCGCGCACACACACACACACACACACACACACACACACACACACACACACACACACACACACACACAGTTCTCATAGATATAAACTCCATAGCAGTGAATTAAATTATGAGGTAGGCATGTTATTTTGTTCAATATGGATTACATCATACATATGGATGTGAGGAGAGTTCTGGAGTCTATATGGCATGGCAAGTAACATTAGCCTAGTGGGTCCCAGATATTTGCTGAGTGTGTAGCTTAAAGCAGACATTCACATTTAGTATTAATGGTTCAATGGGCACATTCTGTGGAGAAATACGCCTACGAAATTTCTCAATGGATTGGTGTCTGTGTGAAACACCAAACATTTGTCAATGCAACTATATATTCCTCAAGGCCAAGAAACCCATGCTGACTTGTGAGAGACCCCATGGGCGCCATGCTTTAAAACGTGAATAGAAATAGGCCCAGTTGTTCCACTTCCAATTAATATTCTACATTTAGATCTCTTGATAATAACCAAGTCTAATGTAATGTATGAGATTGAGAGATCAGGATTTGTTTTTTATTATAGTATTGTACTATAACTCTGCAATATTGTATAATTAAAAATGTCACTTAATATTCAAGGAGTGGGAATCGACAATCCTCAAGTATGAAGTATGAGGAAAATGGTGTGCTTAGTGTTTAATCAAATGAGCATGCCTCAGGATTAAGACTTGGTATGCAATTACTGTACATATTGGAATTTGAATTTGAGTCAAATAAGGTTGGTTTCTTAAAATGTTCACAAGCCTTATTACCCTGTCTGTCTATTTTCACAAATGAGATTAAAAATAAACCTTTAGAACATTTAACACTATTAATACTTAAATACTTTTAACACCATCAATAATTAATACTATCAACATTCTAAGCATGCCCACACCGCTTCTTCAGAAACAGTATTTTCTAAGTAGTTATTATTAATCATGAATGATGTTTTTAATTTGCCACATTTATATTACAGTTATTTCAGATTATAACAAGTATAGTGCTAGATTCAGTTGTATTCAGTTGTATATTCAGCTTTCTATTGAGCTCAGACACTAATTCTTAATTAAATGCTTAACTTCATGGTAACCAGGAACTATATTTGTCTTGTTCTCACAGGATATAGCTACCATGCAGTTGTGTGCCAACAAGCTGGACAAGAAAGACTTCTTTGGCAAGTCGGATCCCTTTTTGGTCTTCTACCGCAGCAACGAGGATGGGACGTAAGTGTGTTTGTGTGAGTGCAAGTGTGTGTGTGTCTTCATTTGCAATATACCGCCCATCTGTCAGTTGTTGAGCCAAGTTCAGTGTGTTGGCCTGCTGGCCACTATATGGACAACAACACCAGTTTCCAACAGCTACTGAGAAGCTGCTAGCTCAACACAATCTGCTCTTTGAGGAGTTTTTAAAGTGTGTGCCCATCATTTTACAGCCAGCTGTGATTGGTACTGTATGGGTACACCATTTATGTACTGTATAATTCATGCCACCTGCAATACCGGGTTGATCCAGGGTATTTGAGTGAAAAAGGCACAGCCATCCAGATGGGTCCTATTGCGTTTGTCATGTTCACAGTGTTGAACGATGTATTCTGTGTGCTTGCAGGTTCACCATCTGTCACAAGACCGAGGTGATCAAAAACAACCTGAACCCAGCTTGGCAACCATTCACCATTCCTGTGCGAGCCCTCTGCAATGGAGACTTTCACAGGTAGGACTATGCAGAGAAGTCAGAGGGAACGTGGAAGTGGTTGTGGTTGAATGCCTATACTCATGCATGTACTGTACTGTATATGTAGCCTTTATAAACACAAATGTCTCCATCCATTGATACATAAAGAATGTGTTGTGTTACTTGCAGGCCAACTAAAACAAGAGATCAGCACAAAGACATATATTTATCTTATTCATGTCTGTCTGTTTCTTCCTGGTAGCAGCATGCATGTATGAGCTAAGTGGCACTAAAAATCAAATCCATGTAATTACTTATTGGGCCAATTAACTGATCTGATGCCATATTGCAAACTATTTTTATGTTCTACGCCTGTGTGTGCAAACACCAGCCGCTTCTAATTATGCAAGAGTGATTATGTCTCTGGGTGTGTGTTCATTTAACACTGAGCATTTAGCTGGGAGCATGCTGGGAGCTGCTGTAAGTGTACTGGTCCGTGGTGGTCAGAATAATGCCAGCAGTCGGCCGTGCGTGCTGTGTCAGGCCAGCACTGGTGTTATTGGAATCAACACGGAGGCAAGCCCCTGAGGCACACGCACACACACGCACACGCACGCACGCACGCACGCACGCACGCACGCACGCACGCATATTTTATCTTACTACTTGTTCATTGTTCTTCATTATTCTTGAATTAGCTACCTACTCTTATCTGAATGTTTTCTGTGTTTAATGCCTACTGTCTGTCTGTCTGTCTGTCTGTCTGTCTGTCTGTCTGTCTGTCTGTCTGTCTGTCTGTCTGTCTGTCTGTCTGTCTGTCTGTCTGTCTGTCTGTCTGTCTGTCTATCGTGTTTGTTATAGTACAGTTGTGAAATTGAATTTGTTTTGAAGTAAATCAGACTTTTATGCAATCAAAATGTATTATCAACACCACCATAGCCCTGTGTATTTTCATAATCTTATAGCATTCCCAAAACAATTATTATTATCATCAGGTTGGATAGTTAAATGCATTTCGCCTCTGGACAGCCGCACCCGAGAAAGACAGTGAGAGTGAGTGTGTGGGTGAGAGGGAGAGAGAGAGAGAGAGAGAGAGAGAGAGAGAGAGTGCACTAAGTGACACTTCACAGTTATGTTATGAACACACGTTTTACAGTCATTTCAGGTCAAAGAACGTCACAATTGATTGAACGTGAAATAAATAATTTTATTCATAATGGTGGATATGCTCCTCTGGAGAGTTTTGTTCCCATATGATTTGATCACTTTGGATCAGTTCCCTCCTCACTGTGCTCAGCTCAGTAGTCAAGCCACTTTGCAAAGAGGTGAAATGGAGAGAAGCAGACATTCCGCAGCTATGGGGAGCAAGATGCTTTGAATTCATATATTAAAGTTTAATAGATGAATTCAAACCATATTCATATTAAGCCGGAAGAATCAAACACTGCAGACTCGGGCTGTCAAGCTTTTTTCATCAAACGTGGCAAAAACTGATCAAACTGAAAAGATGTGATATTTTTTTTAATTGATATAAATTCATTATTATCTCTATGCATTTTCTTTCTTTTATAGTTGTCATGATTGGAGACACAAGATATTGATGACGCAATACTAATGTGACCATCAATGGCTAAATTCTACATTTAATTAATCTCATTCAATAGTCATTCATTAGTGAAAACAGACTCTTGGAAGAAGGGTATATTTATTGATTGATTGAATACTTTATTAACAGGCATTGGGCCAAGCCCCTATAGGGCCTAGGCTTTCCGTTTCCATTGTGGTCCTCTGCATAATATCGGAATTGGTCAGAATCGGTATCTGCAGTCGGAGATCGGATATCGGTCATAATTTCATAATTGGTGCACCCTGTTGATAACAATTAGTAATTGTTATCAACATTTAGTAACAATTAGTAATTGTTATCAACACCATGATAACCAATAGTAATTAGCCTAATTTCCGCTGTAATCTGAAGACTCACCTCTTCAGACTGCATGTCCGTAACACTTGACCTAGCCTTGACGACCATGCAGTCTTATATGCAAAGGTATCAGATATTGTGTTTTTGATGATACTGTTAGACTGATGCTATAGGTTCTTGATTTGCCTATACAGTATGATCCTAGTTCACATTTGCATTTGATGTACTGTATGTGTTTACCTTGTTTAATTGCTAGTAAATACCTACATTGTAAATCGACTCTTGAGCCATATCTTGTGTCACATGATGCACAGCATCAAAAGTTGTTCAATATAATATTCATGTCACAGTGAGGCTCTCACTGCGAGTGAATGTTAAGCATCAAATCAGTGTGCAGAGTGCAGTCCAACAATTTAATTTGACCGGCTAAATATGTTTAGGGTCATGATGGTGGGTGACTCATGCTACATTCTCATTCACTTTAATTTTCTGTCCATCTGCTTCACTCCTTGTCTTTCTCTCTCTCTCTCTCTCTCTCTCACACTCACACACACACACACACACACACACACACACACACACACACACACACACACACACACACACACACACACACACACACACACACACACACACACACACACACACACACACACACACACACACACACGATGATGCACAGTTTGCACACACTTGTATGAGTCTCACCTCTCTGTCTCTCTCTCTTGTCTTCCCTTCTCACCAGGACAGTCAAGGTGGATGTGTATGATTGGGACAGAGATGGAAGGTACTATTCTCTCCTCTCCTCTCCTCTCCTCTCCTCTCCTCTCCTCTCCTCTCCTCTCCTCTCCTCTCCTCTCTACAATGACAATAAAGAGATTCCAATTCTCTCCTCTCCTTTTCCTGCCACCTCCCATAAGACACCGTCTACGTCTTCATTTCCTAACCAGACAAAAATCTGCCTCAAATGTCACACATTGTACTTTCTGACCATAGCTGGGCATCCTTTTGGTCATATATTAGGCAGCTGGTGTTAGGAAACAGAAAGGACTCCACCTGCCCAGCATCTGCAGGGAGATAAATTAAACCAAAGCCAGACAAAGGGTTACTAGTAAGAGGACAGCTATACTGTATATATTTTGTAGAGAAATCCTCCTTTCGCTTCTTTTTATTGCATCTTTTTCTTTTCTCTATATCACTCTTTTATTCCTTTATCACTATACTCTATCAGTATTCTGCCTATAGTGCCTATGGCTATTTGTACCGTTCACTCTTTTCTCTCTGTCCTTTTATTTTCCTTTCATCTCTTACTTTATGTCGTCTCTCTGTGGGGTTGAAGATGCATAGTGTGCCCCTGGAGAATCCCCCTCTAAATACCAGCATCATCATGACAACAGTGCCGTGCAGACATTCTGATCTGCAGGGCATGCATTAAGCTGAAATGTGCACATGCACGTTGCACGCGCGATCACGCGTGATCACGCACATCGTGCACGCACGCCCATGCACACAAGCATGCGCGCACGCACGCATGCACGCACATGTTCCTTCAGTAAAAAAGAACCCACTAGATAACGGCATGGCTGCACATAGCCTACTTGCAGTAGCTTCAGTACTTAGAATTTACAATTTAGGCAAAGTGTGAGTTCTAAGTAAGCAATAAGTATTCTTTTCTTGTCTTTTCATATTCTTTGTTTATTGTCCATGTTGTACTTGCTTGGGGCTCCGACAGCCGCCAGGAAACACCTCATCATGAGCCTTGATCCCCAAGCTCTGAGACACCTCAGGCGCTTGCCAGTCCACATTAGAGGTGTGGAAATTAATTCATTCTAAGATGCGATGTGACCGTGGATGATTCTGCATGGACTTATTGAAGCTGGCTGGGGGAGGCATTCTTGGGTACGGGGACAATAGTGTACCACTTGAAGCAAGTAGGGACCACGAAAAGGCCAAGGTGGAGAGGTTGAATAATGATGTTGCCATGGGAGGTCAGCGCAGATCTGGATGATCTCCTGACCGGAGAGCGGCTTCTTTCCTGACGTTCACCCCTTTTCAGCATCCTCCTCACGTCCTACTCTATGTATGAGTGAGTGAGAAAGCAGCATCTCATTCTGTATGATGACAAATGGAGCTCTTCCAAACTCAAAATGGCTCTCTCCCATACAGCCATGACTTCATTGGCGAGTTCACCACCAGCTACAGGGAGCTATCCAGAGGCCAGAGTCAGTTCAATGTCTACGAGGTACAGTAATAGTGTATAATGCATGACAAAAAAGTGACAAAACAGATCTTATCAAAAGTCTGCTTATATTATACGTATCACATACTGTATGATGAAATAAACTGAATTCTTAACAAGGTAATGCAATCCTACAGTCATGACACATGACAAATCCATCCCTTCACGGTAGTATGACAGGAGAATACTGATCACACAGATCATCTTAGTTGTATTTATTCATGGTGCTGTGCAACCTGACATTTAGCTGCAACATGCCTCTTCCTCTGGGTTCTTGCTCACTCCAATGAAAACATTATTGTATTGAAATGTCAGTTTTTTCTCCTTATAATAAATTGCAGTCCCATATAAGGATATTATTATATAAGTATACTGCGGCACAGAGAGACAGACAGTCTGTGCATGTGGATAATATGTGTACATAACATCCATTTATTTCATTTTATTTCACTCCCTAAATGTGTTGTTTTGAAATAAAGGTTCTGAATCCTAAAAAGAAGGGCAAGAAGAAGAAATATATCAACTCAGGAACGGTAAGGATCATACAGTATAGCTTGAAGTGAAATGTCTGTCTTATTCTAGATATGATTCTCAAAGTGTTGTTTGTCATATGTAATAAACGAATTATTATATTCAATAATTTGTTTCCTTTCCTCTTCCTTGAAGGTGACTCTCCTATCGTTTAAAGTAGATTCAGAGCACACATTTGTGGACTTCATCAGAGGAGGGTAAGAGCTGATTCTCTGAAATGTCTGGTGGCAGCAATAACCATTTGGGGAAGTGATCAGTTTATGTGGAATCGCCCCCATATTAGTTGTTAGTAGCACAGTTATTTAGTTTACCGTTTAGTTAATTTGAAAAGCAAATAACCACATTATAGATAAGCATCAGATTAACAGCAGTAAGAGGATAAAACACCAGAAGGTCCAGGACTCATAATTGTGCATCCTCTCACAAGCAACAGAAAAAACTAAAGTGACCTTCAGTTTATAATAAATAAAAACAAACATCGGACAGTGACAAAAATGCAAATGTTTTACGTCAATCATTTAGTTCAATCACTCAGTTCTCTGCAGTGGTTGATATGAATGTGTGTGTTTGTGTCTCACCAGGACACAACTCAACTTCACGGTGGCGATAGACTTCACGGCATCTAACGGTAAGAGGGATGAATGTTTTGCTGCTAGGCGGTTTGCTGCAGTTACTTTTAGTTTGTTTTTGTTTATGTTTACCATTGAAATCATTTACTTTTTATAATGGAATTCAATGGCTCAGATCAGGCTGAAACTTGCTCAAATTTGGAGTCATACATTAGCTCTGGTCCATAGCTCTAATGCCTTTGCATTAGAGCTATGCTACTCTCGACTTCCTGCTCTCGCATGAAATGCAGACCAGCCTCTCGACTGTAGCGAAAATAAAAAGACGTTTTTCTACTCACCAATACAAAGATAGCTTGTGTAATTAGAAAGCCTACTTTCACCACACCAATGCGAAGGCATTAGAGCTATGGACCAGAGCTAGTCATACATCATTACATCATAGAACTCAAGAGCCAGATGATTCAATTCATTTGTATGTCAGATCCAAATATATCCATTATTAATATATAATACAAAGGTCAGCTTTTGGGGGAGTCTTTACGTACAGTATACAAGAGTCAGAAATATGCAGTACTGTACAGCCAAGAGCCAACAGAGTGTTTTAGGCAAGGCTCTTGCAGCATTCCTGTGTTAGCTGATCTAAATGAGTGAGAGGGGTCGTGGGGCTGGATCAGGCCATGAAACGTACTTCTGGTTGAAGATCAGGCGTGCTGCGCCATTCTGGATCATTTGGAGGGACTTAAGTGAACATGCCGGGAGTAAGTAGGGAGTTATAGTAGTCTTTGAGACTTTGAGACGACTGAGACCTGAGTTTCCCTCGTGGAATTTCCGCCATTCCAGAGAATCCATGTCACTGTCTGCCTTGAGTGTATGTACAGACCTGGCCAATGTTTCTTTGCTTTCGTTGGTGGTATTTGTTCTTTCTCAGAGCCTCTATGGCGAAGATGTAAGCTGGGCTGATGCTGCTGGATTCTGTGCTTGTACAATCGCCACTGTCAGAGACTCCAGGCTAGCTCAGACACAGCTGTGGTTGTATTCTCTGCTCTGTCTTGTCACTGTCAATGTGTTGGGTTTTGCACCTTGCATGGATCAACAAGTGATGTCCATATCTAGCAGGCCAACAGTGTTTGTGTCTCATCATTCAGTTTCAAGATGTTGACTAATAGGGGAAGCACTGGCTTTAC
Source organism: Electrona antarctica (assembly GCF_951216825.1). Taxonomy (NCBI): domain Eukaryota; kingdom Metazoa; phylum Chordata; class Actinopteri; order Myctophiformes; family Myctophidae; genus Electrona; species Electrona antarctica. The sequence goes on along the minus strand of NC_136790.1, from coordinate 25,373,799 downwards.
CTAAGATACACTCAGTCACACAGTCCTGTGTGTGTGTGTATGTGTGTGTGTGTGTGTGTGTGTGTGTGTGTGTGTGTGTGTGTGTGTGTGTGTGTGTGTGTGTGTGTGTGTGTGTGTGTGTGTGTGTGTGTGTGTGTGTGTGTGTGTGTGTGTGTTCACGCGCATGCGTGCATGTGTGTCTGTGTCCTCTTTAGGTAATCCATCCCAGCCCACGTCGCTGCATTACATGAATCCGTATCAGATGAATGCCTATGCCATGGCTCTTAAGGCTGTGGGTGAGATCATCCAGGACTATGACAGTGACAAGCTCTTCCCTGCATACGGATTCGGTGCCAAGCTTCCCCCAGATGGAAAGATTTCCCACGGCTTCCCATTGGTGAGTTAGAAGAAGACACACAAAGAGAAAGAGAAAGAGAAAGAGTACGTACATACGTGCGTGCGTGCGTGCGTGCGTGCGTGCGTGACTGTCTGTCTGTCTGTCTGTCTGTCAGTCTGTCTGCGATGACGAGTGCAGAGTGGATGCGATTATGGGATGTATGGGGCGGATCAAATAAACATGCATTGATTGCGTTAACATTTTGAATTTAATTAATTTCACACACACACACACACACACACACACACACACATACACACACACACACACACACACACACACACACACACACACACACACACACACACACACACACACACACACACACACACACACACACACACACACACACACACACACACACACACACACACATATAGGCCTATATATAGTTATCTGGCTGACTAATGAGCACTCTCTGATTGCCCACATGAAATGTATCCATCTGTCACATGCAAGACCTTGTTGGCCGATGAGCCCAGTTCCATTTTGGATTTTGTTTCCCTGCCTGAAGTTTGGCTACAGCTATTCCCTGAGTAATACCAGTTTAACTCCATCAGAAAAAGACACTTAACATAAGCAAGGACTTGCAGGGTTTCAAGTACTGAGACCCCTCTGTGATGCACTGTTTGTTTCTCTTTTGTCTTAGTCTAATGTTCCTTCGGTACCTGAATTTAGTAGTTAGTTTTGACAAGTGAGTGGGTAGACTGAAGCCATCTGGAAATGGGAAGATCAGGTCTATCTGCTCGTCGGGAGCTGTATTCTCCTAATCCTAATAGAATAATTTCACCTATGAGCAAATGTACAGTGACAAATACCCCAATAACTAAATTGGATCTAAATGATTATATTATTAAGTCCCTCGCCTAGCTCAAAGCTATGTCCTTGTTAAAGCAAAATCAACAAAACACAGAACTGGCACAATAGGCCAGAGAGAATAATTATTGTTCAAGCTCACAAGGCAGAGTATAGCCCTACAGTATGAGGTGTTTGAGCAAGGCAGAGGGAAGGACGATGAAAGAACTGTGAGCACCTCCATGCAGGAATTGGAAAACAATCTGTTTGATAGATTTAGGGGGAGTCATGGTTGAAGGCGAACAGAACAGAGTGAACGACCAGACAGGAAAACAACAGGACAGAAATCCTCTGAGGAGGATACGGTGTTCTCGCAATTTTCAAAGCAGCAAAAACAGAGACTTCGATTCTAAATATTTACAGTATTTGCCGGCACAAATACTTCATAGGGAATTGAGAGAGTACTGGATCTGTGGCTGAAAGAGAGGCTGGATCCCTCTCTTTCATTCAAGACCCATATCAACTAAATTGTTCAAAAAATAAACTACAGTCTGAAAACTTTATATCGATCCATTAACAGTGTCACCTTCCAGATCAGAAAAAGATTAATCTCACAGCTACTACTACCAATAATAGATTATGCAGACATCATATACCAGAATACCACCGAAATAAATCTCTACCCCCTTAATGTAACCTATAACAATCTATGTCGATTCATATTGAGATGCCCTTATAGAACTCACCACTGCTCCATGTACGAGTCTTTGAACTGGTTATCACCCAAATCCCGAAGACATTCACACTGGCTACAACTTATTTTCAAATGCACTTTCTTTAATTATCCTCAGTATCTGAAGCAATATCTTGTCCTGTACACACCATCATACAACCTAAGGCATACTGATCACCCCTACTTTATGGTTCCCACCAGGATAACAAAGGAAAGTGGTCGCCGTGCATTCAAATTTAAAGCACCATCTGACTGGAACGAATTACCAAGTTCACTTAGATCCATCACCTCTTTCAATGTATTTAAAGAATCGATTTTTACTCATCTTTCAACTCGGTGCTCATGCTTCTAAATCCCGTTAATCTCTCATGGGCTGCATTGTCTTTTCACAACAAACTATGTGCTGCCTCTCTTTCTCTTACATGCATGTATACTCTGCTTATTATTATTAGCTCTGCTTATTATTATTATATTTGCTTATTGGTACCGCATGTATGTACTCTGCTCATATTCATGGTTCTATTGTGCTTTGAGTATGCAGTTTTTTTTCCCACAAGAACTCTGCTATTTATGGGTTGAATTGGTGGGATGGGAGTGGCAATCTTTGGGAGAGCTGTATTGTATGTACTGTTCATTTGTGTTGAGGACCCCCTCGAAAATGAGATGTGACATCTCAAGGGGTTTATTCTTTCAATAAAGGTATATAATAGAGACTCTTGGAAGGACATACAAAGAGCCTTGCTTTTAAGAGATCGATCAGCCAGGTCTTTATCATGAGACTAAAACACCCAAACTCCTCTCGCCTGTAACTGCTGTGCTATTTCCTCTTTGTTCTTTGTTCTTTCTTTTCCCAAGAACCTGTGGGTGACTGTACTGTCAGTGTCTGGCTTGTCTATATGCCTCTCTCTATGTCGCATGGTTTCCATATGGGTGGCCATGTAATCAGCTTTCCCAATTAGAACCCAGCATGACGAAGCCTAGAGCTGCGTCATGCAAAGGCGACTCTAATACCAAACTATTGTTAAAAGACTGAAGGAACAGCATGTCCTTTAGAGTTCCCCCCTGCTACATTTGAGTCTTTGAATTTGAAAGATTAGATAATTAATGTCTTTTGGAAATTGCACCTCATGGGACTCTGATAAAGAGAACAATTCCAACTATATACATACAATATCTATTAATATCCGCCCGTCCGTTCGAGGAGACCGGATAAGAAAGAAATAACCTGGAAATGCAAATGTTTCGTTCTACTGCAATTGAATGTAAATGGGTTAAGAAAGACCTTAACCCAGGGGAAGGTTAGGGTGATGACCTTATTTCTTTTAATTTACTTTCTTCACAGAGAGAGAGAAGAGAGAGCTTCTCACTGGATCATCTCATGGCATGTCTGTTGAAATTATACAGTATAAAAAGTTTTCCTGTCTGGGTTGAGCTGAGCTTAGCGCAGACTGACTTAAACTCATTAGTGTGAGTAGTGTTGAGTAAAACTGAGCTTGATTGTTTCTGATCTCCGATATTGTGCATGCCGTTAGAGTTGTTCCTTGCAGAATTATGACTCTTGGGTATTTTAAAAGGTCACAAGGGCCAGGAGATATTCAACATGAGTAAAAGAGATGTCAGCTAAAGATTTGTACTCACTTTATTTGTATAGTATGAAGAGTATGCTGCAAGTTTTTGACATGTTGCAAGGGTGCCTAAATGGTTTCTTACATTACACCTTTTGACTCTGTGATTCTATTGGAGAATCTTTCTCATCAGTGAACAAATAAGACAAGATCAGATTGCACGATATGGCATGATGTAATATAACAAGTAACCATGATGCATAGCTTCACAATGCCTGCACAAAATCAGCATTTGTTCTCTCTACCATAGAACTTCAACACGGAGAACCCAAACTGTGTGGGTATCGAGGGGGTGCTCGAGGCCTACTTCCAGAGTCTGCGCAGTGTTCAGCTTTATGGCCCCACCAACTTTGCCCCAGTCATCAACCAGGTGGCGCGGTGAGGCACACATCATAACACACACAGGACACATATGCACACAAGCACGCATGTAGATACGTACATACGCACGCACGCAGCTGCACGCACACACACAAACACACACAAACACACACACACACACACACACACACATGCACACACGCACACACACACACGTACCTGTATGCTGTGTGTTCACAGTAGGCCTACTATATCGTTGCTATCCGGAGAAAACTACATTTTTGAGGTTTTTTGCATAAATCAGTGCTATTGTGTGTTGTTTCGAAGATATTGAACCAATGGAAAGTAGTAAAAAGTGCTTTGGACAAAAAACCTCTTAACTCCATTGGACCCTCAAACTGTCTGCTAAAGCAGCTAACTCCACCACCCCTCTCCCTCTCATGGAAGTAATTGACAATAAAAAGTCACAACACCAACTTTGATGAGGCAGTATTCCTTTGTTTTAAAAATATATGGTTTTCTTAATTTCCTGAACATTTTATATTTGTAATTTCCTGAAAAATGAACATTTTGGAGGTTTGGTGGTTTCCTCCCGACAGCAGAGATATGCAACATTATAGTAATACTCTCTATTTCTCTCTCTAGTCTACATACACACACATTTCCATTTGTTTCACATGCTTGTCACTTGTCTTTTTCCATCAAGGGATTGTAGTTACTTATGCATGCACATTGTGTATTCATGCTGCAATACATGAATACATAACACATATCTGAAGACAAGTGGAATGCAGAATGACACCCCCCCCTCCTCCCAAAAAAAGGAAAGAAAATCAGGACTGCAGTCTCCCCATTTTCTGCCGCAGTCTTAAAACTCTTGTGGTTGAGGTTTACCTCCTATCCAATGACTTTGTAACAATGATTTATTTGCAATCGATTTACTTGACCAAAACTTAGTTGACTAAGTTTCATGTCATTTACTATGATCTTGCACTTTTAAGTCGCTCTGAATAAGAGCATGTGCTAAATGCCTAAATTGTAAAATCATAACCGTCATAGCAGAAAATACAAGAGAGAGAGAGAGAGAGAGAGAGAGAGAGAGAGAGAGAGAGAGAAAAAGTTGGAGGGCAATTCAAGAGGTAATATCTCTCCCAACAGCACTGTAGGACATGGTGGAGCAGGATTAGTGGAGTAAAGAGGGGGGTATAAAACACAATGAATAATTCATAAATAATTATGAAAAAGGTATAAGAGAGGAAATAAAAAGCATGTCCCTTAGCAGAGATTTGTGTTTGCTTTGGTGTATAGGATTCCCACAACCACAAATTCATAATAATTGCCTTAGTGAATCTACACACCCAACCTCTCAAATGGTCCATGCATTCTTAATAACAACACTGAATTGGCTGGGTCCGTTGGCAGGATTTAGACTGAGCTGCTGAATCCCCTTTCTTTGCAACAGACAGTATAGAATAGTTTTTCATACAGGTTAGTTGGGTCTCATTAAAGTTCTACTCCGCTGTTGTAATAGGTTCCCAGTGGTGTAATTCCACGGTCACTCACATGCTGAATCCACCAAAGCATTCCTGTAAGAATGAATGCGGTAATTTGAAAGATTTCACAATAGGTATTACGGCCAGTCCACACCAATGATTTGCAATGCAACAATACCGTTGCAATACGTTGCAGAGAGTGCAGTCGGTGCAGTCTTGGGTGCAAGTGGTTGCAAGTTGAATCTCCCTGCATGGCGAGTCATTGGTGTGGACTGGGCTATAAGTGTGTTTCATGTACGTACTGTAGGTGCCAGCATGGACAGCTCCTGTACACTGTTAACTTCATGCTGGAAACACCTGTGTTTATGTGAAAAGCGTTCATTGCCTCGGAAGTGGTTTCATCTGGAATGTCACTAATTAAATTATCACTTCACTACAAACATGCTCTTGCACTCTTGTTGTTCGAGGTGTTGAGTTTTTAATGGACTTCTCTGGTTAAGAGCCGCTGTCATGTTTTTAGACACTTCATAAAGCAATAATAACCAGCACTAGCTAGCGTGGTCTGTGTGGTTGTGTATATCCACATTCCCTCAGCTACAGTGAAGTCATCCATGTAGAAGTGGTTGAGCAAATACACACTGGAATACTCTCTAAGTCACATAACCCATGCACAGACAAGACAAGTCCCCCCTCTGTCACTGACTTGGTGTATCAAGTGCCATCCTCCAGCTGGAACAAGAACCCTCATTCTCTGTCTCTTGTTCACTGTCAAAAGACTTCCTTTATTTCACCCCATTTAGTTTTCGGTGTGCCACTTTTGTGTGACTAAAGTGGCACACCGTGGATTTCAAATATCTGCCATACCGGGTGGCCTACCCAGGGTATATGGGGGTACAATGGCCACGTATGTCATAGAAGGATTGCCTTGATTAGAATCTATAGACATGTGTGTGTTGATCATGTCTTTTTGAGTTTTTCCAATACATGGCTTTTGAAGATTACGTCAGATGGCATCCAAGTCTATGGGATTTTTGTTTGTTTGTTTAGAGCATTAAATGACGTAAATCATTTGCCAGCGAAGTCTATGGACGTTCATGTTTGTAGAGCATTAAATGTTTGTAGAGCATTACATTAAGATGTTATGTCGCCAATATATATACATCTTGTAACCATTTCATTTCTTTTTTTTAAATAATATTTATTTTATTTGGAAAAAGCAGTACAATAACAGCATTTCTATGCATACATAGGACACAAGTGCAGTTCCCAGGATTTTTTTTTCACCCCTCTTCCCTCCCTCCCCCTCCAAGTGACTCCATCTCCAGTGTCTCTGTAACATCCTTGCTTTCTTCAGGACTACATATGGCATCAAGTCAACACTTAACAGGGGCAAAGGGCAATATCGCTTCAGAGTGTACATTTCAGAAGGAGAAAAAGAAGAAAGAGTGGGCAGACAAAAGACAAAGACAAAAAAAACAACAACAACAACCAAGAAACGAAAGCATTTACAATATTGCTGAGGGGAACAAAAACAAAACAGCTTTGGACTTCGACCATGAGAAGAGGAAGGGTGTCTTAAACATTTTCTACAAAGATCATAAAGCAGGCTATTAGGACCAGTGAGATCACACAAAGTCAGCTCTCAGAGGGGCAATGTGTACTATCCAGTTGTTCCAAATTTGGTAGAAATTGTCTAGTCTAGTTCTTAGGATGTATGTTAATTTTTCCATTTTGAAAATATCCAGGACTATTCCGTGCCAATCGTCCATTGTGGGTGTGATTGGGGTTAGCCATCTTCTTGTTATTGACTTTTTGCTGGCTGCCAAGAGCACCTGCAGTAGCTTTGTGTATCTTGTCTGGTTAAGACATTCAATGTGGCCCAGGTACAAGGTTGTGAAGTTAAAAGGTATTGGAGTATTAAATACTGAACACAGTGATTTGTGAATATTGTTCCAAAAAACCCTCAACTTGGGGCACCCCCAGAAAATGTGAAAGTGGTTGGCTTTCTTTGCCCCACACTGCCTCCAGCACAGCCTATCATCGCCTTTGTATATTTCCTGATACGGGGTCTTAAAATAACCATTTCATTTCATACAAGGATGAATAAAGGAAAGTCTATGGAAGTCTATATGGACCCCCCCCCCCCCCCCCCCCCCCCCCCTTTGGCGTGGAAAGCTGGAAAGCTGTCGTGCTATAGTGGCAGTCTAAATGTTTGTCACAGCAGCAAAGGATGCAGAAATTATATTAAACATTCAATGTAACACAATTTGACACAATGTTCTTTTTCACAGCATGATAAAGTAGCAGCAGGAGGCATGCCACAATAGTAACACTGTCTGATGCAGTAATATCAAACTGCGTTCTTCTGTCTGTCTTCCTGTTTGTATTGCAGGGTGCGTGCATGTGTGCACACTACACAGTAGGTGTAGCAATATGTCACTCTGTTTCTGGGATGGTGCCATAGGTGTAGTGAAACTTAACGCTGATGGGTAGGCCTATAGTTAGTAGTTTTCAAGATTATAGCTCTGGACACACAGAAACACAAACACAGGGGTGAAAACATAATCTCCAACAGCCTATAGCCTCGTGGCGATAATTAGGCTAAAGAAACTGTGGTGTGTGCATGTACAGTAGGCCTACTGATGTGCTCTATGTGTGTGCAAATTGTTCTATAATATCAAAAAAAAATGTTTTTCAAAAGTCGGCCTCCTGGTGGCGCTATAACAGGCCGTTCTGGAAGATTTGCCGCAGAGGTTCATCGTTGGCATCCAGGGAGTGTGTGTGCAAAATTTGGCATCGACCGGGCCGGAGATTAGCTGGTAACAGACGGACGGACACACACACGGACGGAGTGCAAAACATACTCTCTCCCCATGCCTCGGCCTGGTGGAGACAATAATTCGTAATTTAAACGGTTGTCTTATATATTCCCCAACTGGCAAATTAAATTAGCATGAAATTGAATATCTCCACTTCAAATGAACCATGTGTTAGTTAGAAGAAAAGTGCTTTATTCACTCACTGATCCATTCATAATGTGCCAGCAGGGGACACGTCAACAGTCTTAATAAAAATGATTATAGGCCACTAGAGAAAGCACTCATTACAAAATGTGATAGGGAAACAAAGTACCTCGTTGTATTGCCTATATTGAAAACTATCATCCAGCCTATAGGGCAGTATTATGCGTGTCTTAAGTACCAGGTCTTATTACTTAACTTAAGACCTGGAGGCGTGATCAATGCCATTTGGCTATTCTGAGTGGCCAAACAGCATTGACCACGCCTCCAGGTCTTAAGTTAAGTAATAAGACCTGGTACTTAAGACACGCATAATACTGATATGTCTATGAGATTTGTCTGTGGAATTCCCTACAGAATTACTTAAATCGGTGAATATTTGATATATCTCAGTTCCTAGAGAATGTATAAAACTTAAACGGTTGCATAAATATGAGAAGAAGAAAAAAACAAAACAACAACAGACGATCTGGGCAATCTGGGAATAAAATACAATCAGTAGACCATAATTACATTTTATATTTCACTTGAGTAAGGGTCAAGCAAAATAGATTTTTTCTTTCTGCTAATTTTGTTCATGAGCAATTAATTTGCCTATGCATTTTGTTGTTTTTCATTGATGAAAATATACACTGCCTTGGACGATGTTGAGCCCGACAGGCTCAATATGAGTTGTAGGACGACACACTACCACGTCACTTTTCTTTTTCTTTTTCTTTTTCTTTCCCTCTCTCCCACTACTTGTTGGACATGCAACATGCATCTGGTATCATTGTGCACTGACAAAGTTGTTGATGGTCATGGTATCAAATGTATCTGCAACAGATGAGTTGAGTACGCAGATGAGTGATTCAGCACATGAATGTGTACTGGGTCAAGTAGATAAATGTCAATCCTATAATCATATAATCATAATACAATACGTTTCATGTTACTGTAGGCTAATTTTCAACACAAGGTATTGGTTCTCAAATGTAAGAAGTTGACTGAAACAAATGAGAGCAAATGCCAATAGATTTCCTGAGTGCTACAGTACTTCACCAATAATGTATCAAAAACTGGTGCTTTTTTTGTATCCTCGGATATATTAATTCAAATCAACAGAGCTTTATGTGTCAAAATAAATATATTAAGTGTCAAAATATAATAGTCAGAAATGGGGAAAGTATATAGGCCTACTGTGCATGGGAGGAGACCCCGGGGAAGACCAAGGCGCAGTTGGAGGAAACACATCGACTCACTGGCCTTGGAACGTCTCGGGATCCCCCAGGAGGAAGTCACTAATGTTGCTCTGGAGAGGGAAGTCTGGAGCGCTCTGGTGGAGCTGTTGCCCTCGCGACCTGACTACGGATAAGCGGTTGTCGGTTGAAGATGGATGGATGGATAATGGATATTTAATCTGTTCAAAGGTAGCAGCTCTGTTTGCGCAGTAGGTCTAGAGGTCTACTCGGTACAGATGTGCGGGTCTGCGGGACACTCAATGGTTTGTAGGCTATATAATCATCAACGTGTCCAGCAAAATAGCTGGGGTACGATTTGAGAGTATGACCTCAATGTATGAGACCCGGGTACTCAGGAAGGGGAAAGCTATTACCAGGGACAATACACACCCGTTACACAGCCAATACCATCTCTTACCATCAGGGCGGCGGTACATGGTACCTTCCCTGCAGGCTAGGGCCTCAAGATCGTTTGTTCCCATAAGTATAGGACTTATGAACAAGCAGGCCCCATCTCAGTTCCGTGCATAAAGTGTGATGTGATGCCTCTTGGAACTATGACTGGTGGCCTTCTGTTGGCATTGTTTCTTTATTGTCTATGTACTGTTTGTTTGCATATGTTTTATGTATATCCTGATGACTGCTGTGCACAAAACAAATTTCCGAAAGGACGAATAAAGTATCTATCTATCTATAGTCCTTAGGGTGGTTTTATTGCGATGAAAGGTTATTATTGGCTAACCTTTCATCGCAACAGTTCACAGATCTTGCTTCTGTGTTCGCACATTCACAAAGTTTGTGTCTCTGATGTCTTGGTATAGTGGGCAGGTGGTTAGAAAGTGTAGCTCTGTTTCCACCACATTTTGTGTGCAGGTGTTAGGTGCTGTCTTCCCTTGGGAGTGGAGTTTGTCTGTGGTGGCCTTTCTCTATTGCTATCTAAGGCGTTCACCATGACTCTATACCTAGTTAAGGCTTTCCTAAGTTTTGGGACGTTCACCGTGCTCAGGTATTCTGTCAATGTAGCCTATATTCTCTTTTTAGTGCTATAGATGGCATTCCATTTGCTTTGGTTTTGGGTTGTCTCTTTCCAGTATGTCAGGTAGCTTTCTTTTTGTTTTCTTATAATTTGGTTAAGTCCAATGGGTTTTTCGTCTGGTAGTTGTGCTTGCGTGTGTGAGTCCCTGGACCAGCTGACTAAGGGGGCATCCTTGTAAGTTTTCTCTATGGTTGAGGGCTATGTCAAGTGTCTGGGTTGCTTTCTTTGGTTATAAAATGTAAGCACTCTCTTCTTTATTTTGATAATGAGTGGGTAAGTGGGCAAGCATTGTTTGTTGTTTTCCTTTGGGTGCGGACAGAATGAGACAGAATGAGAATGAGAAAACATCCAAGGATTTCAATCTGGCTATGAGTCAATAGGCGAGGAGCTAATTGCTAGCTTAGCGACTAAAATCCTTCAACAGCTGAACTGATGACTGCAATCACGCCTTACAGCATACTGTAGAGATTCATTTTGGCGCGCGCACACACACAAACACACACACACACACACACACACACACACATGCAAATCTCCATATATTTGCAAACTTCTGATTAAATATTAAAAGGCATGTGCAGAGGAAATTTAGAAATGCTTGATGTTTCACACTCCAATATGAGCTTTCTCCATCTTCTAACCTGTGTGTGTGTGTGTGTGTGTGTGTGTGTGTGTGTGTGTGTGTGTGTGTGTGTGTGTGTGTGTGTGTGTGTGTGTGTGTGTGTGTGTGTGTGTGTGTGTGTGTGTGCGTGTGTGGGTCAGGTGTGCAGCGGACGTGACGGATGGCTCTCAGTACTTTGTACTGCTGATGATCACGGACGGCGTCATTTCAGACATGGCCCAGACGAAAGAGGCCGTGGTGAACGTGAGTTGCACTAGCACAGCCCTTAATCAAAACATATCGATCTGTCCCACTGAGAAACCGGGGAAGCTTGCTGTCAGAAGGGTATATTGGGGCTCTAACATATCAAATTGAAACAGCAGGCAACGGAAAATGCCAGGGACTTCAATAAGATTGGACCTGTGTTTTCTTTAATTCTTGTACGGTTAGTCAAAACCTATTCACTACTTAGTTGACCGGAGTCCCCCAAGGCTATATACTAGGTCCCTTCCTGTTTTCGGTCTACATTGAATATCTTTGCCTTTTCTAGTTGTTGATGTTGAAAACTCAGGATTTTATATCTGTGCTTTCTCCACAGGCAGCCTCATTGCCCATGTCTATCATCATAGTAGGCGTGGGACCTGCTGAGTTTGATGGTAAGATACTAGTGTTTTATTTGGCGCTTATGCGGCTGCCAGCCAGGACTAGAGCTGGGTTGAGTCTCTCATGAGTGCTAATTACGTAAGAGTGTATGCCCAAATGGATCCGTGAGGGGTTGTAGCCAGGAGTAGCTGGGCTGCCTGGGCATCAAACCAGCTGGGACCTTTTGCTTTCCAGATTGCCAATCTATCTACTGAGTCTGGTGGACCCAGATGATTTGGGGGGAAAAGTAATTATTCACAGCCATTTCTTATACATTATCCATCTGTATGGCAGCCGCTCTTGTACTACTCTCTCGCCGATATCTCTCCCTACCACTGTCGGTACTGCCTGCTTCGTGATAGCTTGTTGTGTGTACTAAGAAAACAATAGATGGCAGTTAACCACCAACACTGTGCATAAAGACTTTTAGGGGCTCAATTACATTGTCAGACACAGTACAAACACACATATAGTACTCACGTGATGTAAGTAACACCTGTGCCAAAGCTGAGATTGTATCGGCCTGTTACAGCGCCACCATGAGGCTGATTTGAATATTCTAGCGTGGTACACACAAACTTTGGAAGACAATCTTAGCAATCAGGATGGAATATGAAAAATCACACCCGTGTGAAGTGAAGGGCGCTCTTATCATCGTACATCATCATGACGTAAAACAGACACTATGCCTATTTGCTCAGACACTATGACGTAAAATTCTCCATTCATTTTTAATGGGAACTTAATGTTTGTTTTAGACGAAGTTTGTGGACGGTAACTAAAAGCTGGATGTAGGAGGGGCTAGCGCCCCTCAAAAATGTACAGATCTGTCTTGTCTTTGCGTAGAAATTCAAAGACATTTTTCGTCTTCAAAGAGAATGATTCTGTGTCGGTGTTAACCAGCAAAGTTGTAATCGATTTGTGATGGTGTGAAGATATTATTAAAAGACAGGGGAGAAAGCCCATTCCTTTGATTCAAATCGAAATGTGTGTGAAATTGTATCTAGATTGTAAAGAAATAAGACACTAGACTCGGGATTGGAAAAAATCAGTGCATGATCACAGTGAAGCAGATAATAAAGAGATTGGGGAGATTGTGAAGTAAAGTGAATTCCATTGTTTCACAGGAACGCCCATCTTTATCAGAAAATGCTATCACCCAATATAGAGATATTTGCTGCCCAGTAATAATGGAAAGATTTTGGAAGGTATAGGCTACAGTCCTCTAGATTTAGGTCTTTCCAAATATATCTTCTTCAATGGAGGGGTTGATTCGTTCTATACAAGAGTCACCTCATCTTAGGATACAGACTAAGGCACAATTATCAACACTGAATGTCAACAAGGGGTGTGTGTGTGTGTGTGTGTGTGTGTGTGTGTGTGTGTGTGTGTGTGTGTGTGTGTGTGTGTGTGTGTGTGTGTGTGTGTGTGTGTGTGTGTGTGTGTGTGTGTGTGTGTGTGTGTGTGTGTGTGTGGCGTGCATGCGTGAGTGAGTGACGTGTTGCAGCGTGCGTGCGTGCGTGCGTGCGTGCGTGCGTGCGTGCGTGCGTGCGTGCGTGCGTGCGTGCGTGTATGTATACTGTAGGTGACGTCATGTTTCATTGTACTGCATTGATTTGTACTTTTCACCCATTACAATTTAGACCTTTAGTGAACCACTTGCACCTATTCTGAAGATTTAATGGTCTATATAAAAATCAATGGCTAGATCCAATGTCATTTTTCAAAGAAGTAGGTTACTTTAGTCCTCATAATGAGGATAGGATAGGAGAACATCCTTCACCTCACCAGCATGACACTTTGAACTATGAGAGCTATGTCATCAGGTTCATAGCAATACATCATCCATTTATAAGACTCTCCTTGCATGAAGCCCATTTCATACAGATCTGTCTTTCTACTCCCGCTTGCCGACTGTCACTGAAATCTGTCAGCGCAACAAATAAGACAAACGAAACCATATATCTTAAAACATGAATGATTGATGATAGACATAGGTACAAACCAACCCTCAAATGATTTCTGTCTTGACTCTGAACCTCAGCTCATATATAAGCCATTACAATTGACATCCCATGTGACGGCTTCATTCTCTATGTACAGTACATACCTAAACTACCTGTTCTGATTGAATTGAATTGAATTGAATTGAATTTAATTGAATTGAATTGAATTGAATTGAATTGAATTGAATTGAATTGAATTGAATTGAATTGAATTGAATTGAATTGAAAAAGTATCTCAGCAGCCTAAGGCCATGTCGCAGGTCAGACCCTAAGCTTACTCTTAATTGCAAACTGGTCACACTGATACAGTAATAACGAAGACTTCTAAATGATACCTTATTCAGAAATCCTTAACACGGTTTAATGGCAGAACAGCAATGCCGGCCCATTCCGTAGCCATACCTTCTACAGAACCGCAAGGCGTAATAACGTAGCAACATTCCCGCCTTGAACAGGCTGTGGCAGTGGTTCCCATACTTTTTAGCTCATGACCCGAACTAGTTAGTTTGGTAGACCCAAACTAGTGAAAATAGCAGCTCTATAAGCTCACAATGATTACCAGAACACTTGCCTCAAAACACAGTCGCCTCTTGTGTAAATCCAGCAGAGCGGTAGAACGGTCTCTACCTGGTATTCCTAAATGTAACCTCAGTAAACTATGCCTAAACGGTTAACCCTAACCTTATTCCTGACCTTAACCTCAGTAATTGGTGGCAAAACCTAACCCTTTTCCTAAACTTAACCTCAGTAAAACTATGCCTAACCCTAAACTTATTTTTCTTCAGTAAAACAAATACAAGAATAACAAGAGGTCGGCGGAAAGAAATGAGGGGGAAATGAGGGCGTATTTCAAGACGAGCCTTCCGGTTATACCCTCCCCGCGCGTCGCTTTGTGCCGTGTTGCGAGCTTGCAGATCTGCTATTTTCACTACTTCTTAAACATTTGTTTTCTTTTTCTTTTTTTCATTATTTGTATTTTATTCATGAAATTATTTTTGGAAAATGTTTGAATTTGTTTCTAACTCATGAAGATGTGGGAATTTGTGTAAAATATCCTCTTGAATAAGTAATAATGATTCATGACAAAACTCGCGACCCACGAAAATGGATCCAGAAAGTGGTGTAACCGTGTATAGGATATGATAGGAGAACATCCATCTCCCCATCTGCCCAGCATGACATTTTGACCTGTGCGAGCTGATTATGTAGCAGCTATACATAGCCAAAGACCAGGCTCTCTTTGCATGTGTCAAACAGCCAAGTGCCATTTGGAATGCAGGGATGCTTTTCCACTACTTAATTGGCTAAATGATTTGAATTAAACACACAAGGGGCAAGGGAAAGTGGGAAATTATTCAAGCAAAAGAAGATGAGCGCCCTCCTTGGGACCTATTACATTGTACTCAGAGGTAGACTATAGGTCAGGGGTGAATGCCTCAGGATGCACCATGGGCGGTGTGCGTGCACGCGACAGTGTGACCATGGGCGGTGTGCGTGCGTGCACGGCTGCACGCGACAGTGTGACATGATTTGTATTTGATCAGTGGTTCTCAACCAGTGGTCTGGGGACCACCCGTGGTCCTTGACGGTCATGGTGGTCCCCAGCTAAATGCTGGCGAGTTGGTAACCAACTATAACTATAGAGTTACAGATATTTAACTCTTGAGAGTGTAAAATGAAACCACCATGGTTTCATTATTATGCTCTCAAGAGTTATTGTTAAACATCTGCAATACTTAATTTACAAGAAGTCTACACAATTAGAGAATGTAGAATAATTGTTATTTTGATCAACGTTTGCCTGTTATCTCTCCTAGTATACCACATAAACATGGAATGGAATTGTGGACAAAATCTTATCCAACGATAACAAAATATTCTTCTGAGCCAGAGAGGCTAAATCTCATCAAATAATGGTCCGCGGCTCAAATGCCAAATAAATAATGGGCCGTGACATGAAAAAGGTTGAATACCACTGTATTAGATGAACAGTGTTCCTGAAACTTTTTATTTACATTTTCACACACACACACACACACACACACACACACACACACACACACACACACACACACACACACACACACACACACACACACACACACACACACACACACACTTGTGTGGGTGAAATAGGCTCTCTCTCTCTCTCTCTCTCTCTCTCTCTCTCTCTCTCTCTCTCTCTCTCTCTCTCTCTCTCTCTCTCTTACTCCCCTTCTCTCTCTCCCTCTCTTTGCCTCTGCCTCTCCCTCCCTCTCTGTGTTCCTCTCTCTCTCCGACTCACAGTATAAATCAGGTAATACTTTACTTAAAGGTTGGGTCTATAATGCATTATAACCACATTTAATAATGCCATATAATTCACTTATAATGCATCATAGCACTTGTTATAAATGTTTATACAGCTTATTACTAAGACACTTTACTTTTTGAGGTGCGCTAGCCCCTCCTATATATATACAGGTTTAATGTTTGTTTTTAGTTCAATGTTGGTTTTAAAAACGCCATTGACAATGAAGGGAACATTTACGTCATCTTGTCCCTAACACAAACATTAAATGCCATTAACAATAAAGATAATTTAATGTATGTGTTGGCACCGTTTGTTTTATATCACCATTACATCACCTAATCAACAACTATATTAGCGCCCTTCACTTCACACGGGTGTGATTTTTATAATATTATATTGGCCTTGAAAGATCCATTGAGAAGTTCAAAAGAATCATGTCAGATCCGTAGTCTAACATCTGCACATGTTCGGATGTGTAATAGCCTTTGTATAGGCCTACATATGTATTATTTATATTGTACATTGTGTATTAGCTCTGTGCACAATGTTGCACCCTGTTACTTAACGTGTATCACTTTGGAGATTGTTGTATACATTTTATAGCTAATTTCAGGTGTATCATGGATATAGTAATTGGCTGTTCTGTAATTTCACATGTATGATGTTATTGAAGTGTACTTTTATTTCTGCCTCTTGGCCAATTCCCACTTGTAAAAGAGACTCAGTCTCAATGTGTTTTACTGGTTAAATAAAGGTTAAATAATTAAAACAAAATTATATAACTAACTAAGTTATAATGGAGAGATAACAGGCAAAATAAATCAATCAAAATAACAATTATTTTATAGGAGAGATCATTTTATAATAATTTTATAACTAACTTATAATGTGCTGTTCTACTGAGCTTATAATGTATAATGACCAGCACTAATAATATGTTATAAACGTTGTTATGAAGTTGTCATACATGATTATAAACACTTATAAACGCATTGTAATGCATTATAAATGTAATTTGAATGCATTATAGACCCGAGCTTTAAATAAAGTGTTACGTAACTAAAACAACCAAAAAGAAGAGTCAGTCCTGCCACAGTTTCACCTAGTCTAACTTAAACCATAAAAGTTGGACTTACCGAGAAGAGTGAGCAACTTCTGAGAAGAGACTGGCAGCTTTTCTATTCCTAGGGTGATCAGACGACAGCTTTCAGCACTTCGCTAATCAGACCACAGATGTAATCACTTCACTGACAGAAAATGTGAACAGGCACACACTGTACCTTTCAATCAACTGACCATGGGCATGACGCTGTCCATGGTGCTGAAATCTCTCCTCAGAACTCTGCTCCCCTCGGTGACTTCAGCTGTGCGTGCGTGCGTGCGTGCGTGCGTGCGTGCGTGCGTGCGTGCGTGCGTGCGTGCGTGCGTGCGTGCGTGCGTGCATGCGTGCGTGCGTGCGTGCGTGCGTGCGAGAGAGAGAGAGAGAGAGAGAGAGCAGGGAGGAAACAACAGAGAAAATTATTGATCCTATATTTTGGATTTACTCGACCCTTATGCCTCCGATCCTGGGGCAAAAGACTGCTGAATGTTCCTAATTGCCAAAATAAAACAAAAGGTGAACGTAACTTTACTTTTAGAGCCCCAACACTTTTACTTGTTTGCTATTGTGATGTATTGTTTTTAACTTTGCATTGTGGATTCTTCTGTTAAGCACTTTATGACTCCGTTCTTAAAAAGTGCTATACAAATAAAGTTTATTGTTATTATTATTAAAACAAATACCTTGACTGACTAATAAGTGGGCAAAAATAAACCTCAACCTCAAAATTACAGCATTATTTATAGAAGATCAGGAAGGTGGATCATCATTATTATTCTTCCTCGTCGTCATCTCAATCTCTCTGGTCAGATTACACACTCTCATTAACCACTTAAACCCCTTAAACTTTTAGCAAAGGAGTCTTGAGTTACAGCTGTACTTTGACCACTTTTTTCAGTCTACACCAAATGCCTTTGCCAAAAATATCCAATCTACAAGCTCACAATGCATCGCGAGTTGTGAGCTTCTAGATTGTAGATCTGCTATTTTTAGCGAATGTTCCCCCCAGATTATGCATGCTGAGGTTCAAATGTTTAATCTGTACGTGAGTTTGTTTATCCTTCCATGGGTTTATGGGAGTGTGTGTTTGAGTGTGTTTGTTGTATGGTAATGAATATTTACGTGCAGCGGAGTTTGTGCTATAGGACTGTGTACTGTACGCACACACAAACAGACTTATTTGGCATGCATGAAATTCAGGGCAGCAGGAGGTTGTGTATCGGGCCTCATATCCCAGGGACTTCCTCCACATGACAGGGTTTACTCACAACACCTGCACCCCTCATCCCTCCCCAGTCCCCATACACGCACGCACACACGCACGCACGCACGCACGCACGCACGCACGCGCGCGCACGCACGCACGCACGCACGCACGCGTTGTCATCGTCAATTTCAAATCAGTATTCACAAACATAACTATAGGTGCAAGGTTATTCTTTATGTCTTCTGTCTCTGTAGCTATGGAGGAGCTGGATGGGGATGAAGTCAGGGTGTCCTCCCGGGGACGCTTTGCTGAGAGGGACATTGTCCAGGTACGTTATTTTGGCCTTTACTTTTCTAATGCCATGACACAGAAGGCTAATGCCAAGTAGTAGTAGTAGTAAGAGATGTTTTCACAGGAAAGAGAAAAACATACTTCAGCTCTATTCAAAGGAGCTTTACTTCTAACTCTGTCCTTGTGCGCCTGTACGGTATGTTCTGTACTCTTGTGACTCTTATTCATCCCCATCTGCCCTCTTCCTTCCTCTTTTTGAGAAAAGCACAATTACATTCATAGTGTATACAAAGTTATTCACATTGTGTACTGAAACAGGATCTACAGTTTCAAAGTGCAGTGCCTTTGTCGAGGGAAATGGGGTAGATACTTTTGAAAGCTTAATTAGACAAATTGTTCCTCGACGACTGGAGCAAAATAGATTTTGACGTTAAAGCTTCATGTACAATTGGTACGCTTTATGTCCATTGTCTTTTTCTCTAAGTGTAGAATTAACTTTACTGACATTGTCAAACAGTACTGTATGTCCTGACTCCTACTCGATATCATGGTTAAAATGTCTCAATGGAAGAGTAAGAAGACCACCTCCAACCACTACATGAGACAGTTCTCCACTTTAACATTATCAATATCAGTATTGGCATTGCATTGGTGAATGTGGAGAGAGCATGACTGCTTTGTCTCCTGGGTGTAATAGGAATTACTAGAGAATATATTTTTCAAGAGCACGTTGTCTTGAGAGTTTTCGTTACCATAAATTATTATTAAACTATTATATTTTTCCATTCATTCCATTGTGTACTGACTTCCCTTCTCGTTCAGTTTGTTCCATTCCGGGACTACATTGATCGGTCAGGGAACCAAGTCCTCAGCATGGCACGACTGGTTAAGGACGTCCTGGCCGAAATTCCTGACCAGCTTCTGTCCTTCATGAAGACCCGGGGCATTGAACCCCGACCTGCCCTGTCTGCCACCTCTGACTCCTCAACCACAGCCTCCACAACCACCACTCTGACCTCCAAGGGATGCAACACGCATGCCTAGAATGGAGGGTGGTGGCCGGAGAAGTGATGAGTTAGAGATTGGACCGAGATTAGATTGGCGTGCGTGCGTGCGTGCGTGCGTGCGTGCGTGCGTGCGTGCGTGCGTGCGTGCGTGCGTGCGTGCGTGCGTGCGTGCGTGCGTGCGTGCGTGCGCGCGTGCGCGCGTGCGTGCGCGCGTGCGCGCGTGCGTGCCTGTGTGTGTGACAGTGTTAGGGAGTTGTATTGTACTGGGTAGTGTTGCTTCACTAATAAGCCTGTTTGGGACAGAGGAACACCTCCCTGCAGTGTTTAAGGCTGAGGTCGTCCCAAAGGAATATTCACTGAAAGCATCTTCTTCTAATCATAATGACTCTGGAGCTGGGCTTCTGAACACATTACTGCGTAGCTGTCTGGAGTGTGATTTAACAAGGGGAGCTCTCTGAATGTTGTACTGTTAAAGATGAGCACTTCTCATGTTGCTTTTAAGACAGAAAAAAACTTGAAGGTTTCTTTTTGAACGAGCAACAAGTGGCAATAAGGTATCAGGAGAGTGATGGCGTACTCTGCCTCTTTTCTCCTGCAGCCAATTCATGACATGCATTCCATTTCTGACTTGTTGTGTGCTCTGGGACTGGAAGATGAGTCTGTATAATGCTACAACAATCCAGCCCACTTTGGTTTCCATGACAATGCTCTTATGCATGGTGATTTGAGTTTGTCATGTACAGTACAGTATAATAAACACTTGAGTTGCTGGGCGGCCAGGTTTATAGCAACTTCAAAATGACAACAGGGAAACCCATGCCCTCTCCCCTCTGATAACTTCTCAAGGCATTTTGGAGGCTCGGCATGACAACGATAATGGGGACTTGAAATGAAAGGCAGGCAGAAATGAAATGCTCTCAACAGCCCACTCTGTATACAGTTTTGGACATGAAATGCATTGTACTTTCTTTTTTTCATTACAATGTATACTATATAATATTGTTGTATTAGTTGAAAAATGAAATTCTGATAGATTTTCACATAGTGGTGTGAGGTCTACAGTATGTTTCAAGATGTACAATTATGTCATCAATAATCCCACTTGAACATGAAGTGTAGCCTTGTGAGTGTCACCAGAGAGTATAATATGTGTTTTAAGAAATATATTGCCATGAAATTGGCTTGGGATTGAGCACAGACTGAAATATCCCTGGCTCAGGCAACTCCATTTCCTACAGTCACAGTACAATTTAATGGCATCAGGAACCCCCAGTAAAAGTGGTGAACATAACTGCCTCTCAGTATACTGCCATTCTTTTGAACTCACCTCCCATTTTCTCCTGTTAAAACTCTCACTTTCACAACTCTGGCTCATAAATAAATGCCTAAATAAATGTGTGTCAATAATAGTGGCCAACACGCCTCCATCTCAACATCTCCTGAGCATGTACCTGTTTAGAATGAAAAAGAGCTTGCTACTGCACTCCTCACAAGCTCGACAGAAACTCACTTCAAATGTAGCAAAGTGCTTGCACAGTAAAAGAAAAAACAAACAAAAAACAGTGTTACTTTTTAACTTTAAAACCCACACGTTTACTGTGTGGGTACCGTTGCCCTCATGTTTCTACAATTTTCAAGAGATGCAATCCAGAGAGAGGAAGAGAGGGAGATAGCATAGGCATAAGTTACACTGGGGGGATGGTCCCCTGCCAGTCTACCTGTTTGGAAGGAGTGCTGCTTTCTTTTGCAAAATGTATATAGTTTTCCTCCTCCCATTTTCTGTCTGCCTGGACTCAGAAGCCATCATGTTTATTTGCAGTGCATGTATTGTCTTTAGCCACACTTTCCCCTCTTTATTTTCATATTTTTGTTGAGTCTTTGCAGAATGATTGAAGCATGGTTTGTTGGAGTAGGAACCTCAAATCTGTCAGGTTGGTCTCTCCCTTAATTTCTCTCTCTCTCTCTCTCTCTCTCTCTCTCTCTCTCCCTCTCTCTTTTTGTCTTGCTCTCAACAGTGCAATTGAGCTGCCCTTTGATGGCAATTGCAGGTATACAAAAACTGGCTCTTCCTGTACTAATCCAGTTTTAGTATGCTATAAATGTATTTTAGCAAAACAATGGCTTTGTTACATGGAGTACATAAGGGATATGCCCTGATAGTATCCCATTATTAGCTCTGTTTTGCATGCCAGATACAGTATATAATTGAATCCTATGATAGTAAAGATCATTTTATCATTCTAGTAAAAGATAGACATTGCTGTACATTTAAAACTGTAAAAAAGTAAGTAGGTCTAATTATATTAAAAGAATAGGCACTTGGAACTTAAATTAAACAAAGGTTCAAGGACTATATTGTGAAAGGTCTTCATTATGGTAACAGAAAGGATATGGACTTGTGGCCTTATTTCTGTCATCCCAAAAGTGAGTGTTGGGGAGGATTATATTTTTATATGATTACACAATGCAAGGAAATGTATGTTATTTTGCATGCCATGTTGGCTGATGTCAGTGCTGCCAATGATTGTACATCTTGTACTAAATATAGGCTACTATTATGAAAATGACTTCAACATTCCTAAACATTTTGACTTGTGTACTGTGAAGGGGTGTGTTTTCAAAGAAAACAAGTTGACATATTATCTACTGTTCTTTACGGCGTGTGGGACATATGAAGGAACTGCCATTCCAAAATATATAAAAGACAAGATAGGCCTATGAGTAGTAGGATAGATTTATATTACACAGTGTTAAAGAAATGGTGCATGCATGTGTGTAATGGTTTATACACCAGATCAAGTCATCACACATTGGCTATTTTTGTATGAAGCATGTCAAGCTTTCTATACAGTGTACTGTGTACAGTAGATCTGTTAGCTGACATTTGTCAGTAAATATATCCACTAGGCTACTATTTCCTATTTTGTGAACAGTCTTCTATTCAATTTTGTTCCTCTCCGATACTGTAAAAAAAAAGTGTTATCTTTTGTGTATGTTTGTGTTGGGCAGAACACAATTGTACGTTTATCATTGTTTTTAGATTTTATTTAGGAATTAAATAAAGTTAAATATTGTGGACTCATCTCTATACAATTGAGGATTTATTGAGTTGTTTGGTTGGAAAATGTTGACTTTTCTACGTTGATATATTTTTTGGACAAATAGTGTATTATTTATTTATTATACTTTGAAATGCAAATTTCACATCACATATGCACACACATCCTTGTTTCCAGAGTGATTCGTCCAGTTACAATATAGCAACTTTTGCCTACCGGTAAGTTTAAAATAATGCAATAGAATAGAGGCTGTAATATGTATTGACCTAAAGCGCCACTCGGCGGTTTACAGAAATAAATGCAGCAACGCTACATTGTGAAATCAATGTTCCAGTTTCAGTGAGTCTTCGTCTTGAAACATTAATCAGATGAAAGGAGCGTATTGGTTCTTCCACGGATGTTGCAGTTTAATTTATAAATACGCATTTTAGATTGAGTATTGTATATATGTATGCCAACAAGGTCCGAACATGTAAAAAAAATAAAAATAAATAAAAAACACCCTTCCAAGTTCCCACATCCACTATACATAAATCCAGTCCGTGGTTTTCTGAAGGGAACTGAAGCTGTGGCTTGAAGTAAACTGTGTAGTGGCCTAAAGGGATGGAGCTCCTTCCAAATGTAACGTGTGTATGTAGGGCGGGCCTTTTATGTGCTGCTGCTGCTACAGGGATACCAAGATGGAAATCCAGGGGCTTTCTGATGCCCAAAACATTCACTCTCAACATGGCGCCCCACACGGAACAGGTTCGTCCGCGCTTACAACGACAGGGGCACATTCTCGCATCATTTCTAACGAAAACGAAGCAGACGGACGTTGGGAAAACGACAACAACAACAATAGGCCCAGGACATCTCCGTTTCGCCTGCTGGCAGAAAATGGCAGCCACCGGACTTGTTTGCCGAGCCGCGGCAAAGTCAACGTGCACAGCAACGAAACCCAAAGTGGTGGTGGTGGTGTTGTTGTTGTTGGACATGGATTCCGTAACGTGAGCTCGTTGAAGGAAACGGAGCTGAACAACGTGCAGTTGCCTCCGCAGGAGTTCTTGAGAACCGCGAGCAAATACGGCGTGGAAATCGAGGACGACAACACATTGCAAATGGCGTTCGCTTCTTTCTTCGAAGGGGAAGAAGACGAGGAACGTCCAGCTGCGGGTTTACGGCAGCAGCAGCGTGAGCAAGACGACGGCGGCGCCTCCCTGCAGAGCCACAACAACACGACCGGCGGAGCGGCGGCCCCTCCTGGGAGCGCCGTCAATAACAACACCACCACCACCACCGCTGCCTCGCAGAATAAAAACACCCAGGGATTGTATGTTGTTTTCAACGTCGTTCAAGAGAATGGCACTAGCAGTGGAACGAGCAAAGACCAACTGGATGTATTACCCGGCGACGACGGGCATGCGATGAAAGGTAAGAGCAGGCCGGAGTGTTCTTCTTCCAGAGGTGGCTGGTGTGGTGGTCGTTCAATGGAGGCGGACAACAATAATGTTATGATCCAGTCTAATCATGAAAACCTGAACTGTGTTGTTGAGGACAAGGCCTTGAGGAAACCTGTATCCGACTGTGGCCTATTAAACGACAACTGCGGTGCCGAGGGCGAGGCTGCAGTTCCGTCGAATGCCAAAAATATTTATAACGAGACTGTGGGGAACGTTGTTTTGACAAACGAATATGGAGTGAAGATTTGCGGTCAGATTTGCACTCAACACGATGAAGGAAAGTCATCGCATTCCCACAACAAAGATAGCAGCCGTGCCTTGTTGATGTCGGCAAACGCAGGCACCGTGGAGTCTGTGGACATCGGAGAAGCCATGGACACTAACAACTTCATAGCCGACACGGCGGGGCTCCGCGAGAATGCCAATACGGACATGGCGTCCACCAGTGAAACCTTCTCTGGGACTATCATGATAAATAACCAAAGCATTGTAGTGACCATTGAAAACGGGATATTAACTCTTGCTGCGCCCCCAGAGGGTTATGTCCAGAAAGATGACGACATGATCAGCTTGAAGGAGCATCTAGGTATGAAAGATCACGAGGACATTGTCCTTCTCAACTATGATAGTGGTACCAAGTCCATAGGGAAAATTAGTACCTTGGCAGTGACTAACCAGCATGAAGAGCCCCGGCTCGGGTTATCTATAAGTGACACAGAGTTGGCCTTGGTAGACGATTGTTCGCTTTCAGATCTGGGTACCTCCTTAGACAACTCCCCCATTGTCAAGCAAGAGGCGGGATCCCTGTGTGCCATAATGGAGGGTGACCTGGTTACCCCATGTGTCAAAACCACAGCTGCATGTCGCAAGGACAACTTTAAGTCTGCACATTTAATCCGGTCCAAGAAAGATACCGTGGTTTCCTTTGAGTGCCCTGAGCCAGACTGTTCGTGCACCTTTGACACTCGTCAAAAGTTGAAAGTTCACCTGCTCAACCACGCGGAGGACCCTCGCCCCTACCAGTGCACGGTCGAAGGCTGCGGCTGGGCTTTTGCCACCTGCTACAAGCTGAAGCGCCACCTCCAGTCCCACGACAAGCAACGGCCCCACGCGTGCCAGTTTGAGGGATGCGGTCGGAGCTTCACCACCGTCTACAACCTGAAGGCCCACGGCAAGGTCCACGACCAGGAGAACGCCTTTGTCTGTGAGATCTG
The DNA here is from genome assembly GCF_951216825.1 of Electrona antarctica. Lineage (NCBI taxonomy): Eukaryota > Metazoa > Chordata > Actinopteri > Myctophiformes > Myctophidae > Electrona > Electrona antarctica. Next base: position 25,348,319 of record NC_136790.1, on the reverse strand, counting down.
CAATGAGCGATTTCGCAGTGTGACGCGACTTAACAATCACCAGAGAATGCACTTTGAGCCCCAGAGGCCGTACAAGTGTGAATTCCCAGGTAAAAAAACACAACAGTACATGCTTGCAGTACATATAGTCATGTGATACACAAACTAGGGCTGAGGGCTGATCATCACTTAAATCTGGGGGTACATTTACGCTACCTGTTACATGTTAATGTGTCTCGGTGTCTGTTCCTGTTGATTTTTCTATGATTGTTCTGTCGACCTCCAGGCTGCGAGAAGACATTCATCACCTTCAGCGCTCTCTTCTCCCACAACCGCATGCACTTCAAGGAGACGGGCCACTTCACCTGCAGTTATCCAGGCTGTGACAAGCTGTACGACAAGGCTTGCCGCCTCAAAATCCACATGAGAAGTCACACAGGTAGGCCATAGTTACAATTTAAGTTGTTGGGCCTAAACTCAGATTAGTGGTATGAAAAATCATAGACAGTTTGTAAGGCGTGACTATCTGAAAGCTTTAAGTAAAAAGAGATTTTGTCCTGATGAAGGTCTAAGGACCAAAATTGTATTTGTTTATATAGTATTTTTTGTAAGTTCCAGACGGTGTGCAGGATCACTTTTTATATTTGGATTATGATATTCTCTGTCTTGAACAACTGACACTATCGGTGTGCATCGCCTTCAGACATGTCTGAAAGCTTTGCCAGTGGAGTTTAAAAGACATCACATTCACTGACTTGCATAACGCAAGTAATTCATTTGATTGGTGTCATGTTTTTCTGCTTGTATTGTGAATTTCGGATTTTTGATTATTGTGAAATTCCAGGCGAGAGGCCGTTTGTCTGTGACTCTGAAGGCTGTGGCTGGACATTCACGAGCATGTCAAAGTTGCTCCGACACAAGCGGTGAGGCTGTCTCTACACAAGATTTGTTGTAACATTTCTAGATTTCACAATTGCCTTTTTTGAGTGTTAAGTGTGATTATGTTGGTGTATAACCAGAGGTCCTTACTGACCATGACCCCCTTCCCCTCATGTATCAGGAAGCACGACGATGACCGTCGCTTCATGTGTCCAGAGGAGGGCTGTGGAAAGTCATTTACCCGGGCAGAGCACCTTAAAGGACACAGTATCACCCACCTGGGCACCAAACCCTTCCAGTGCCATGCAGAAGGTCGGTACATATGCATGAAAAACTAAATCTAGGGGTCAGGAGTCAGGGCCCTCTTAGGCACATTGCACGCACATTTGCACTCGAGGACCACAATGGAAATAAGCTCTCAATCTTTTATGTGTTTTATCCTTTTGATTTTTGTTAACGTCAATCAATTCTGGAATAGTGATGGTACCTCCTTATTTTATTTATAGTTTTTTTATACTTGAAGGGACCATATCAGTGTTGGTACATACTTACTACATATTTACAGATGAAATGTGGCAGGCGGTTGAGAAAACATTTGCCAACGAAACAGTCGAGGCGATAGAAGTAAATCATGCAACATGATTTTAGTTCTGTGCAGCGATCCGGTGGTTGGTGAAGAACATTGCCAATAGGGTCTGTGATATGACTATTATATTGTGAACGGATTGTGATCCATGATCTGCCTTTTCAGACATATTGTTGGTATCTTGCTGCAGTATACTATCAGTTGCAGTTCTATACATTATTGTATACTCCGTAGTACAACGATGTCGCTTGCAAAATAATTGGTAATTGGTCGCATGATGTCTTCCATGTCTTTGCGTTTTCTTTTGTGTGCTATAGGTTGTAATGCTAAGTTCTCAGCACGCAGCAGCCTGTATATCCACTCCAAGAAGCATAAATTGGATGCCAGCTCCCTGCGGACACGGTGCCCTGTGGCAAATTGCTCCAAACACTTCTCCTCACGCAGTAGCCTTAAGAGTCACATGCTCAAACATCACCACCTCAGTGCTGGTTAGTAGTCTCACACACACACACACACACACACACACACACACACACAATGCATAGCCTTGCCTTGCCTTTTTTATATTGCATATAATGTGTGTTTTGTTCCAGATGTTCTCAGCCAGATGGAAACCACACCCTCCCTGACCCCCAGCAGTGAGCTCATTAGCTCCACTCCAACGACTGTTGCTGGCCCAGGCATCACCGGAAGTGATCAGCTGACAAACTTGGACCTCAACTCCCTTTTCTCCAGTGTGCCTGGGGGTCCTGCCCCCACTTCGGGTATTGGAGTGAGAGTACCTGTGGGTGGGACCAGTACAGCAGGCGCCTTTGCAATGGACCTTTCCCTGGTCAACTCGGGGATTCTCACCATTGATCCGTCCTCAGTGGGAACCACACTGAGCACTGGTGCCAGTGCTACTCTGGCCAAAGTCGTGGACCCACTGATTCTAGCTGCCAGCACAGACATAAGCTCCCACCATGGACTAGAGGGGACGGTGGGAGATGTTCTCCCCCCGCAGGGCACCCTCAACCTCGACGATGTGCAAGCGGTAACCCCAGAGGCTCTGGGGACCCTTGCGGCCCTCAGCATGCAAGGCAATATCTCATCCGTTGACCACACACTCGCACACCCTCTTAGCTCATCGAGTGCACTGAGTGTGGAGCCCACAGTCTCCTTGGCTGTGGCCCCTGTCGCCGAGCTGCTGTCTTCAACCTCCAAGGTGGTGGAGGTGGGAAGTCAGGGTGGAACAGGGCCCCTGCTGGGCTGTGTGGAGGTGCTTGGCCCTCAGGATGGAGGGAAGGTCCTCACACAATTTGTCTTCCCTGGTCACAGTAGTAACAGCAGCTTCAGTCCACAGAAAGACCCAGAGCTCAATGCGGTATCACCAAGCAGCTTCCTGGTGAGCCATGTGGGGTATATTGACTGTTTTGAGATTTGTTTTATACTGTGGTTTTGTGTTCCATAGACTTTGTTCTAATTGAATCTGCTGTGTGTTTCATAGGAGAGTGGAGGGTCAGCCAGAACTGACTACAGAGCCATACAACTGGCTAAGAAGAAAAAACAAAGGGGTCCAGCTGCCACTTCAGGTAATGAACACAATCATTCATACAGCACGTGCTTACGAGTTGACAATGGAGAATGTTGTTTTATTGAGTTTTCATTTTGTAAAAACGTTCAGTGGAAATATATATATATATATATATATATATATATATATATATATATATATATATACACACATACATAAATTGGCCTCAATTTAATATAGTTAGGGGGGAGGGAGAGAGGGAGAGAGAATAAAAGGAGGCCGTAATTTATATACTTAATTCAACGCCATTCCCGGTGATTAATAGGGGCCCGGTAATTAATAGAAAGGAGGACTTTATTGGAGGATTTACGGTATGAAATATAATAACTTCTTTCTTTTGTTATCTTCTAAGGGAATTTAGGATTGAGCCAGAGAAAAAATAAAGGTGGGAAGGCCTCAACTGCCTCTGCATCATTGGTTGCCCCTGGTGCTCGATATGGTGACGGTGCCACAGCGGCCAATGGGGGGCTGACTCTGAGGGACCCTGTCACCGGCGCCCAGTATGTTCAGATCCAACTGCTACAGGTGAGATCCTGTGACTTCTGATTTGAACAGGTTCCATCCATCCGACGTGTCCACACGTCATAAGCTATCCAACCGATGGGTTGCAATGATGTGTGTACACGTCCTAGCGCATCTTCAATGATATCAAACGAGAGAAGAATATTCCGAATTTTTTCCTTTTTTAAAAATTTTGAGTGAGACTCCAAGGCCACCATACGCTTCGTTTTTCGTTCATGCACGGTCCGGTCTGTTTACCGCTGCAGAAAGATTGCCTCGTCTCTCCTAATCCAGGGCGCTCTCCGTGGTTTTTATCTGATGGATATACTAAGCTCTTCATTTCTGACTTCTCAACTGCCTCTCGTTCAAAATATGAACGCGATGGATTATTTAGCGATAATATTGAAACGAGAGAAAGGTAAGCAAGCAAAAAAAGATCTCAGATTCTTTTCAGGAACAGATGGGGGGAGGGGGGGGAGGGGGCTTTACAGAGTAAAAGCGGCCATGTCTTCCCGGCACCCCAGAGCTCCTATTTTTACTGTTAAATGGAAGGGAACTGCATCATGGAAGTGTGAACATATGTTTAAAGCCGGAGTAGCTGATTATGAGAACTGGGGTGATTTCCAGATTTCCATGTTTATTTTATAATTATTGAGGTGAAATGTTACATTTTTCATAAGTGAATTACCGTATGTATTTTGTATCGGTGTCTGACATCCGTGCACTTATGCTTGCGTGTTTGGTGGGTTTCATGGCATGAAGAGGCATGAAACCCCTGTGCTTAATAGGAGTACCACTCAAGCAACTAAAACTTGGTTAATCTGCATGTGCACTCAGGATGACCCAGCCAGCGACGGGGAACTGGCCTTCCAGCTGAGCTCGCAACCATCGAGCTCCCACTCTCAGCTTACTGTTGACCTGCCCGTCAACATCTTACAAGTGAGATGATTCCTTGTGTACTATACTAACTAGGATGCTACGAGTAAAATGCAAAACCAATATTATAAAGTAAAATCTTCTTTCCTCATTTGGTAACTTGTATTTAAGAACACCCTCAAACTGAGTCACCCAAGGAATGAATGTTGAATCTATATTAACTCTATATTAACTTAACATTCTATGAGGTACTACCAGTTCCATAAATGCCTGTCTTTGAGTAAAAAAAACGTAACTCTGTTGTCTCACCCAAGGAACCATCGGTCATGGCTGAGGACGACAATGGCTCTGATAACTCTCAGTTCACAGGAAGCACCATCAACCTGCAGGATCTGGAATGAGCACACGGGCCCGTGAGGTCACCAGAGTGACCTCACACATACTCACAAGAGGATGCTGTCCACTCACAGGACATAGGTTAACACCAACCAACATTTGTGAGATATTTTATTCCATAAAAAAAACGAAACATTGATTAATCTTTCAGGATCAGGATTTTTTAATGCTTTTTGGATACATGAGAAATGTAGTGTAGGGACAATAATTGATTCATCCCTTCAGCCAATGCACCTTGAGAAAAGTAGAATCATGAACTGTAGAAGGTATCTTTTCAGAGTATTTGTCTCTTTTAACTCTTGTTTCTATGGTTTATTCCACACATGATGTAACTGCTAACACTCCTATGTAAAATTTGCTTGATGCCTAATTGCACAAGAGGCTCTCATGTCTGTTTTGTCAGTCGGTGTTAACAGCACTGGTGCTTGTTGTATGGTGCCACATTGCCACTCATCCTAACAGTTGGCTGTCTATGCTCTGGTCCATAATGCCTTTATAGACACCTAATGCTGTGTTCATAACTTAAGTTGGGTCAATTGCTTTATTTGTTTATTTTATTTTTTAACATTTTATTAGATTTATTTTTCTATCAATAGCATTTACATGTTGAAAACATGCTTGTTGTTTATATCTGTAATGGGTTTTGTGATTGATTTAATCTGTGTTATTTATTAGCTTTGGGTTTACAGAATGGCAAAGCCAAATGCAGAGATGAAATAAAGGATCGAAGCACAATCATGAATATTTTGTTTAGAGTGGCTCATTTTTAACTTTATCTTTGTCTTTATAACACTTGTATTTAAAGTTAAACCTTGCATGTATTGGTTTATATTATAAACTACTTTACAGTGGGTCAAGGATGAGGCCTTTTCAATAAGTTTAACCACTTTAAACCCCATACGTTGTGAGGAATGGCTCTATACTGGTGACCTTTCTGTTTTCGCTCTACATTAAATATCTCAGCTGAAAATAGCCAATCTCCAAACTTACATGTAAGATCTGTTATTTTCCCCATAATATGGTTTCTGGGGTTTAAGTGATGAATACATTAAAGTATGGTAAATAATACAATTATATGAAAGAAAGTAAAAAATACATTTACATGGCATGCCAATTCATATTGGACTAATCTGTGTAAAATATATCATTTAACATATTGTATGTTAAACAAATGTTTGTGATAGCCCTTTGAAATAGTAATTCACATTTCCTTGTTAGATTGTTCCAGTCTACCTTAATCTTATGCCTTGGTGCCTAGACAATCACAAATCTAAACATTTGATCTTGACTATTACTAATGCAAAATAAATCAATAAATGTGCAATTGCTCAAACGGTCAGAACTTCTTGTGCCATCCATATCACACTTCCTATTAATCTATGGATTTGTGGTTTAAGATTAAATAACATACACCACACTACACACCCCTGCAAGCCAAATTACGTCATGATAACGTCCTCCGGTGACGTTCAGGACTAGGCCAGATCACAGCCCATATGGGGATGATCTTTACGTCATTTCCAGGACGTCTTCACCAGTTTAAATAATATCGCTTAATCTCGGACAGATCAGACTAGTTATGATATGACTTAAATTGATCTGGCCACAATCGGACTCTGATTCATCCAGGGACGTCCGTCTTAGTGGGCAGAATTTATGTTGGTTGAAATCAGGTGATATTCTGGGACAGGTCTGACTAGTCTTGGTTTGACTTGATCTGGCCCCAATCGCGATGTCACCAATTCGTCCAGGTCCTGACCGTGCTTGCTGGGACAGTTATACATTATTTTAGGTGAAGAAGTAGGCCTGGATCTCCTCTTGGTCTGAGATGTCCTTAACATTGTTGAGTTTGACCTTACGGGCAACAGGCTTAGATCTGGGCATCAGCTTTCTTCCACTCTGAAATGAAAAGGTAGAACTTATATATATTTATTTTACTTTATAATGGCGCTCTTTTCCCTTTGTTTTGCAGATGGGTTCCCAGATTGCAATGTTGACTACACTACAGTATATCTTCTAGAGTAAATACTGCTCGATTATTTCCTGTATATGATGACAAATCAGAATTTAGTGTATCTTACAGTATTCTTTATTAATTATGAGAAACGCTTACCTTTTTCTTGACAACCGCTTGAGCTCTCTCCAGAGACTTCTTTAGTCTCTCCTCCTGTTTCTGTTTCTGCTGCTGCTGCTTCTCCTCTCTCTGCCTGCAATAGAAGCAGGAGAAACGGGTTTCAAACTGGATGGTGAGTTTTGGTGACCAACTTTCTACAGGTGCATATTTGTTAAAAATCCTGGCAGTTTTGGAGGAACTAGCTATTATTTAACCTGTGTATTCCAGTATAGAGGACCTAGAAGATCACATGTCTTGGAATCAGTCAACATTCCAGCATTGGCCAGATGGGCATTGGGCACCATTGTATACCTGATCCTCCTCTCCTTCTCCTTGATCTTCTCCACTTTCTCTAGAGTGTCTGCGGGGATGCTCTCGATGTTCTCCAGCAGAGTGGACACACGGTTCTCGATGTGAGCCAGCATCTGCACGGTGCTGAGGTTGGCCTTCTTGTCACCCACGCAGCTGCGGTACACTTCCTCCACTTTGCGGCCAAGTGCATCCAACATGCTGTCCTGATGAAGAGTGGACAATGAACAGAAAATGGACGGAGGGAGTGAGAATCTATCTTTTTTTAATATTTTGAAGAGAGGGACCTTCTAAAATGTATGTGAACTCTGTCCATTTCAAATGGGGACAGAATGCATCGTTACCTGGTCCTCGGTCTTGACTTTGCCAAAGCTGAAGAGGCGGACCTTCAAATCCAGCTCAGCAGCTCTCTTCTTCTCTCTGGCGATAGTCTCGGTCATGGTCTCAATCTGAGATGACAGCTGTGCTGCATCTCGTTCCCTAGGGGAATGAGAAAAACAACAACTGATGAAGATGGACCGAAGAGAAAGAAAGGAGTAGAGCTCTTCTCTTAAGTCCAGTGTTTCCCAACCTGATGAAAAGCTCAACATTTTATTTTATTTCATGTTACAAAAAAACACCATTCAATAATTTCATACTTTCAATAGCAAAGGGAGATCTACAAGCTCACAATGTGACGTATAGTGATCATGTAGATCTGTTGTTTTTGTACAAGTATAGTATAGGGCTTAAGTGGTAAACGTGCAGCATACAAGCCAGCAAATTGAGTTAATCAAAGATGTCTAACTAAAGGCAGACATCGTCTGTTTGAGAACAGCCGATATATATTTTTTTAAATCACTTTATATTTTTGGGAAAACTTTTAACAAAACAAAACTTGTATGGGGTCCCTGCCTGGGACAAAACATTTCCACAGCCTTAAATCAGTGGTTCCCAAAGTGGGGTCCGGGGACCCCCAGGGGTCCTTGAGGGAGTTCCAGGGAGTACCCAGCTAAATGATAGTTTGGAACCAAATGGACCCTCATGGGTCTGTAACTCTGAGAGTGTACAAATGGAACCAAACGGACCCTAACAGGTCCGTTTGGTTTCAAAGTTAAATTAACATAGATTTTGCAATATAAATTGGGGGTCCCAGAGATAGAAATGCCATTAAATGGGGGTCCGTAGACTAATGCGTGTCAAACTGAGGGTCCTTGAAATTAAATGGATTGAGAATCATTGCTAGAGCCGTAAAAATATTCTTTCATGGGGGTCCTTGGCATATCTTTTCTAATGGGGGTCCGCGGGTCTAGTTGAATGTCCTTGACATGAAAAAGTTTGGGAACCACTGCCTTAAATGACCGTTGAGCCCCGGCCTTACATCTTCCTCTTGCTGTTCTCCATTGCGTGCCGTAGCTCCTCCAGTGCCTCCTCTGTCTCCGTGGAGTTTTGAATCAGAGAGAGGTTCTGCTCCTCCAGCTCTGTCAACAGGCCCAGCAGCTGCTGGGGCTCTGAGAAGTACAGCTGTGGCTCGTCCTGCAGAGGGCGTCACATCACCACCACACACACAGCAGGTATAAAGAAACTGTACACACACAAACACTCAACGCTGATACTACCTGTGTGAATTATATGACCAATTCTTGGGGACTGACTGACCTCATATTCTGGGCTGTCGCTGTCCAGTTTTGAAAAGGGGGTACTGAAACGACATTAAAACACAGTTAACGTTTGTAGCTCTATAGTGATCATTACGGTAGGTCTGGAATCATGTCCATTTTTTTCCATGCGTTTTTAAAATGATATATAATAAATTTAGCCTCGCTCAAAAATAGTTAGCCAAATAGTTTTACTTCTTTTTTTTCCTTTAATGACATGCCCAAAAGTAGGGACGTCCTTTTAAGCCATTCGGGGTTCTTTTTGCTATACAGTATACTAGTATAGCAAGTCACGTGGTTAAAAATCTCCAATGAGAAAACCAAGTTCAGTATAATTCCTTACGGTGTGCGGCTGTTGGCTGAGGACTTGGTGCTATGTCCAGAAGATGATCTGCATTCTCTTATTGGTGGCAACTCTCGACCCATGCTGATCACACCTGAGTGTGTATAATGTATATTTGTTTGTGTTGTTATTCTGATCATAATTATGACAAACAATTCTATTGTATGTTACTCATAACAATCCATGTTTATTATCATTTGATGATCCACTTGGCTGTGATGAATTACATAAAGAACATACCACGCTTGTGGCCTGGCTTGATCTCAGCATGGTGATCTTTCTCCTTGTCATGAGCATCTTTGTCAGAGAGCAGGGCCTTAGCAGCAAGGATGGCCCTCTGGGCTTCTTGCCACTCCGTAGGGGACAGCTTGAACAGGAAGTCTTTGTACATGCTGTAGTCCTTCATGATTTCCTCATTCTTGGAGATCTCACTGCATGGTCAGATTTTGATCAATGCAAAAATAATTTAAAGTCCATTCACCCGAGTGTGCTACGTGGCACTTTTCCCCACACGAACTAACATAACTGGTTAATGGTGCCTATATAGCACCATCATGCATGGCATGGTTGCCTCACACTGAAGGGGGAGGCAACAATGCAAGGTGAGCAATCTGTTCACCAGAAGCAGTTACAGTAAGTGTATGGCTTAAGGACATAAGCCAAGAGGAGCTGGGGACTGAACCAGGAACCTTCCGATTCCATTCTGCCTCCTGAGCCACTGCTGCCCAACATGAATGAATGGACATTGTAAAACACTGTACACAAAAATGCAACTAATGAGGTTTTTACTTTTATATTTTCACTTATTAGGCCTATGCAACAATAATACAGGACACACACACTTTGTGACATCACAATGTAGTATGACAACATCTCACACCTTTTAATGGTCACCATTTCAGCTGTCAATCTTTTGATCTCAGCGATCCTCTGCAGTTTGGTTTGGGTCTCCTGCTCAGCACTGTACAAAGGCAAATTCAGCACAACAGATTTTGTACCCAGACAAGTGCTTACGTTTCCCTACACGTTTAGGACAGTCAGCATACACAATATGATAAGAAGCCTCTACCTATTAATGAGATAGTAATTTACATGCTAGGACTACTTTTCACATTATGTTGCAGTTAACATTAGTTTAGGGTTAAGCTTCATAATGTATTTTACCAAATGTATTTTAGGTCAGTGCACACAGAACATATTCTGGTTTTCTGGCAGCTTATAATAACCAACCATCCGCTATTTTACATCCTCAAGAACCTTGATAGACTCTGTTTGACCTGTATATTAGATCATATAAATATCACAGTACCATTATTGTGACATATACTATTTTTTTGTTCTTATTGATCTTGTCAACCAGTTCAAACAAAGTCCCACGTCTGACTGGGCAGATAGCCAATCATAGTTTTGGATAATGGGTTGCACGTGAGCTTGCCAAACAGATTCCAGGTGTGGCTACTAGTGCCACTTTAGACTCCTGGATAACCTCACGTCACCAGGCTTTCCACCACGGAGGAAAGCCTGGTCTGTGTTACTAAATCACTGTGTGATCCAGTATCTAGCTATTGCATAAAACCAAAATGGAAACAACTTGCTTCCCAAATGTCTTACATAGCTCAACAGGAAAGAATGTGGCGCTTATGCATCGGTCCCTGGTTCGAACCCTCCTACCCAGGCTGGGTAGCATTAGCAGCATTAATCAATGTCAAAACAGGACTGATACGGTATTATGTAAGAATCCAGCTTACGTTTTCACGGCCTCCACAGAGTTCTTGTTGTTCTCCTTGAGAAACTCCTCAAACAATAGGGCATCGCGCTCAAGTTGCTGTTCGGCACGTTTCAGCCTCCTTTCTTCTGCCACAGTGGCATCCTCCAGTTTTTTCATCTCTGATCGCTTCACCAACAGCGAGTACTGAAAGGTGGGAGGAAAGCAGAGAAACTGAGGTGAGGACAGTTAGAGTAGGATTAGATGTCATTCTAAGCAGTGGGTGAAGCTAGGGGGTGCAGAGGGTGCAACTGCACTCGGATGGATTTGTATACCAGTCCTGGTTTCCATTCATATAATATTCAGAATATTGTATGAATGAAAAGCAGGATCATAATTTGATCAAAAGAATATATAGAATTTTATATTCTATATTATATTCTTTCACTGATGCCCGACAGAGTGCATTTATTAGCTAAAGATCAACACAGGACAATTGCTTTCATCTACCTGGTCAGTGTAGCCTATTTCATTCATGGATAGATAAGTTGTTCCTTTTATTTTTACACTCAGCATTTATGGCCAAGTGGTTAAACTTGTCAACGTAGATAGATTTTCTGTTAATAAAAAACCCCAATTTACCTCCTTTAAGAAAATAACAAAAGGATTCAGCCATGAAGATTTCGACCAGGCAATACTTTATTGATCCCTGTGGAGAAATTTAGGAGCAGTGCGCAATCACTGAGCAGTGTCCAGAGACCAGTTGAGTTCCAGCTTTAAGGTCAGTACCTCGGTCAAGGTCGCTGGCAGGAGAATGTCTCTAATGTGCACGTATTTTTGGTGCAGGAAGAAACTGTGTAAACATAGCAGGGAGAACATGCAAATTCCACACAGAAAGGCCCCAGTTGGGGTCCATTCCAAGACCTTCTTGCTGTGATTCAACAGTGCTAACCACTGAGCCACCAAACAATGACTGCTGGTGCACAAAATGCATACTTTCTTATCCCGATACATAAGTTATCCAGATACATAATTACATTTAATTTATATACATTGATTTGACATACAGAATTCTGAAGATCTTTGAGACTCTTACTTACCTCCTGCAGAAACTTCTCCCGTTTTTTGGTGATAAAGTCCTGTATGCTCTCTTTCTCTATATTTTCTGAGGAGAATTCTCATCAGAGTTATGTTAGTGTGAGACAGTGAGCAAATACAGTAAGTGGAAACTCAGTAGTAAAATATCAACATAAGTCGCAGTGGACAACCAACCTTGACTAATATAGTTAATAGTTATAATTTCAAATCAAACTTTATTTCTACAGCACATTTCCTGAGCAGGGAAACTCAACCATGGTTGGGAAAAGAACCACGGTTTGGATAAGATGAAGGATGGGGTTGAGATATATGTATCCCAGACAGTATAGATCTACTGTATGACAGATGTTAGGACTCGGAGTAGCATCATGCTAACATAATTATATTGACAAATAATTACAATTTAAGTCTTGGAAGGCTCTTAATATGGCCGTACATATAGTTTGATTATTTGTAGACTACAATGTTGACCTCTGCACCAACGCACCTTGTTTAATCATGGCCATCTTCAAGGCCTGCTTGCCAGGTAAGCTGTGAGGTCGGACGGTCTTTTCCTTCATACGGTCCAATTTGTCCATCTTCTCTCTACATTGGCAATATAATTCAATATTTATCCTTCATTGTCTTTCAATGAAATCATATTGTGATGACAGGAGCATAGCCTGAAGTCGTAATATACAATTTTGTTGTCTACATTAGTACATTTATTTACATACCAATTTAACAAAACACTGAAGTATTCATTTATGACCGGACACAGTTGACATTAGTGGCCATTTTGTAGTTCCCCTCAAATTCCCTCCATTCATTATTCCCATAGAGATTTCCAAAAATGTATCTCAGACATGACATGAAGTCCAGCCCTTACTTCTCTCTCTCCTCTTCGTCCAACTGTTCCATCAGTTCTCTCTGCTTTGTCTTCGTACGTCCAGTGAATGTCTGTCTCTCATGGACAGGCAGAGCCAGGTACTGACGCATCTCCTGGAACACATAGGAGGGAATACTGTAGGCGGCACTCTGTGAACAACTCATGTTCACAGAGGTCTGCCCACAACTGTCATCCAATTGACCATTTTCAATTATATTCAATGCCTGAATATGATATAAGAGCTAAATGGCAGCCATGTGAAGATAATGATAATGACAATGTTTTGGAGTATGACATTTCTCTCACTCTCACACACACAGACACACACACACACACGCACGCACGCACACGCATGCGTGCGTGCACGGTGCACACCTCTTTTTTATTCTCCTTTTCCTTCATCCTGAGCAGAAAAATGCTGTTGTCCTCTGGCACTTTGAAGGGGCTCTGTCTTATCTTCATCATTCTCGAGTCTACACACACACACACACACACACACACACACACACACACACACACACACACACACACACACACACACACACCACACTCACGATGGAATTAAGGAAGAAAGTGCAACAAAAGTCTGTCTGTCTGTCTGTCTGTCTGTCTGTCTGTCTGTCTGTCTGTCTGTCTGTCTGTCTGTCTGTCTGTGTCTCTCTCCGTCTCTGTCTCTCTCTCTCTAACTCCATTGGTTCACCCTACCTGTTTTAGGTGATTCAATAACAAGGCCTGTATTTGAAGCAACCAGGCTACCTGACTGCATCTCGGCTGCATCTGTCAAATAAGAATATAGAGACCATACACATTATTTGCAACCACACTGATCCTTAGTGATATTATCTAGCATGATTTTAAATACCATGGACTCACTGGAAGGTGACGCTGCTGACAATGGTGGCAACATCTCTGTAGGATGGATGGATAGAGTAGTAGACCCATTAAAAGTTAGTGTTGGATGCTAATGAGCTTCTCAAATTTGACCTTTAAGCAAGACTGTAGTAAGATTGCCTAAGGTAATGGCACAGGAGAGCCTGTCATTAATGAAAGCCTGTAGGTGTAGGATGTAAACTGGCATTTTGGAAATAACTAACTAGTAGCTATAGCTATATTGTTTTGCTCAGGAGTACAATTTTAGGCTGCTGTGACATTTATGATGGCCAAAAACAGCAGTAAAGTAAGCTGCTGTTAATTAGTTAATTTCCGAAATTAATGCTATTAAAAATAAATACACCTACCTTGAGTAAAACGTTGCAGAATTAGAGTTGCAGTATTGATATTAGCCTATTGGTCAAACACGTTGTAACTTGTCTCTGTCGTGAGTTTGTGTTCTGTTGTCGTGGTAACGTATGGCTAAACAGTAACACGTTCTTACCAGAGGATGGCGCCAAACTATAGTGTCGTGTTGAAGTAAACATTCAATAGCCTACAGCCCTAAACAATAATGAATGGCATGGCAATCAGCACAAGAAATAACCATCTAAAACCTTTTGTAGAACGTGAAACATATCTTCGACATGTCACTTAATTTCAGTCTGCCACTTGTTGCGCTCTGACCCCACTCCCATCATGTTCATGAAATTTGAAGCCATAGCTACAACAGAGAAGTTACAATCCTAGCCTACAGTAATATAGGTAGCCTACCGAGTAACCATATCATTGTTTATTAGGAAAGTAAAACAATTAAAACACCCTAAAAAGTCACCTATGTCATACTCATAACATTATTTATTTTTGAGAATAATCCAATAATTATATTGTACTAGAGCGGTACAGGGCCCAAATTAACCAATTGATCACACCTGATCACCCCTAGATCTCCATATATGCAGCTGGCCTAGCCTGTTCTGACATCACAATGATGTTCTGACATCTGCATATACTCCACATATGGGCATGCCTGATAAAGAACTCCATATATGGGCATAAAAGGGACACAGACATAATAACTGGGTGGGGCATTCATTTCCAACTTGCATCGTTCCAAGTCCCATCACGGGCACCACTCTAGTTAATATGGATGTAGCCTACCCTATAAAATGTCATTCAGTGTAACGCAAAGTGTAAAATAGAATACAAAATAATGCCCATTTTTCATATCAATGAAAAAACACAGATCAAATCATCTATTAACGGCTAGGTGTGCTGCCTGTCATGCTCATTTCAGCATGGCTGGAGAGCCTATTTCAACCAATTGGTCAGAAGAACTACCTGTAGTAATATAAATATTTCATTCCACTTTTTTCTCCTTTTTTGGGCAACTCACTCCTCTGAGTACCACCAGAGGGGGGCTCAAGTACCACCAGTGGTACTAGTACCAGTGGTTGGGAACCTCTGCAGGTGGAAGGTGCTATACTGTATGTGTTTGTTACAAAAACTCCTGATTTACACTGGGGAAAAAACTACCAGGTAGAGACCGTTCCAAGGCCGCCGGATTTGCGCCCGGGGCGACTGTGTTTTGGTGAGAGCATTTTGGTATTCATTCATTCTACACAACAAGGACACCACAAGAATCGACAATAAATGTGGTCTGAAAATAAACAATTCTTCCAAAGGCCAAAGAACAGCGTTCTGAAGTTGTCTAATATGAATTATGAAACAGCTCCACAGATAATGATGAAGGATTGATTTTCTGGCTCCATAGAAAGGTCCTTTTGATTTTTAGACTCTAGTGAGATATTATATGGTAGCGGTTTGATTTCTGATAGAGTTCTTTATTTTCTGGGTAGTCAATGAGATTTGTACTTGATTTGTCAGTGAAGTGGCTTTTGGACACCAGATGACATGTCTAGGTACTCCATTGTCTATATGATTGGGTGAACTGTTCTGGAGAATCAAACTTCTGAATACTAAAACTGAGTGGTTCTCTCACTTTTATAGTGGGTACACTGGGTACTAATAACTTCACTTCACACACTTTATGTCACATATATGTCCTTCAACTAGGAGCAGATTTTTATATCCTCTCCATCATAACATCATTGGAATTATTTGGCCACACTGTCAGAGATACTTTTTTAAAACTTGATAATGTGTAAATTACTTCATAAATATGTCACATAAAGACTTCTGTATTGTCTCATACTAGTAGTGCACACTGCGCCGCAAAACCCTGAGTATGAATTTGACTGACAGGATTTGGATTTGGTGTTCCAATGGATGCAATTAGTTATTATTTAGTCACAAGCTCTTGTTAAGATTTTTCATTGGTTAAATACCATATATTGAACTTGGATTTTGTGGGTGGACAGGCATCACAAATCTAACACGCGGACGGATTTGATTGGCCAACGACTGTCACAAAAGTTGACAAAACTATAACATCAGGATTTGCTATTGGCTATGAATCTTTGTCTGACATATAGTACTCTGATCAGCGCTAAATCTAGATGGCCTGAACATCTAGTTCATAAAACAGACACAGACAAACCTAGGTACTTTCACTTACATATAAAATAAAATAGAATAGACCTAAACAGCAGGTCTATGTAGAGTAGTTCCTCCTGCTCACAATGTGGTGCATTGCGTTGTGAGTTTGTATTGTAGTTGCAGCATATGAGATCTACAAGCTCATAACACCATGCAACACATAATTGTGAGCTGAAGGAACTGTTCTGCACTCTAGGACAGTGTTTCCCAAACTTTTTCATGTCAAGGACCCCCAAATTGACACTAATTAGCCCGCAGACCCCCTCACATCACTCCAATCCTGGCCTCCCTGCACTGGCTTCCTGTGAATTTCAGGGTCCCGTTTAAGGTACTGGTGCTCACTTTTAGAGCTATGCATGGTCGGGCCCCGGATTATCTGACTGACCTTGTGCCATGTTATGTGCCCAGAAGGGCCCTTAGGTCTGCAGAACAGGGCCTGTTAGACCCACTCTCCACGAAATTAAAAAACAAAGGTGACAAAGCATTTCAGGCTGTAGCGGCCAGACTTTGGAATGCTCTTCCACTAGCCCTGAGACTTGCACCCTCTGGACATTTTTAAAAACAGCCTTAAAACGTTCCTCTTTGAACAAGCATTTGTGAATGGTTCAACCTGAATTTTCTGATTTTTCCTATATTTATTGACTCTTCATGCTTGTATTGTCATTTATCTGAGATGAATTGTACAGCATTTTTTTATCTGCTTTGTTTTTGTATTTTATTGCATGTAAAGCACTTTGTGAGTCCTCTCTGTGAAGGTGCAGGTGCTATATAAATAAAATTTACTTACTTACTTACTTCATTTACAGATGGCTTTGTCAATAGGTCTCCTTGGTGGCTGTCATCTCTCTCTAGAGAGGTGATTCTAACTCTATTTCCACATCCTCCAGCTCCAAATAACAGCCTCTGCTTGTCCTTGGAGACACAGAGACAGAGCAATAGAAGTAGGGCAAAGGCAAGCGCTTAATCCACAATTTACTGATGCTTACTGCATCCATCTCACTCAGACCATCGTACAGTGTAATCTGCAGGCCGAGCAGTCCTGCCGCAGGGACAACTCATGGCTTTGGCAACCATGCAGCTGTTTGATGTGTGGATTACTAGGTCAAGTTGGATCAGACATACATGCTGTTCTGTACGGTCTGTCACCCAACACTATAGTCTGGTAGGCTATTAGCTTCTAGTTACTGTTGTCGTGTGCTCTATATAGGCCCTGGTCAACTCCTTTACTTTATACTTCACTGGAACCATTGAGGGCCCAGAGAGCTGTAAATTAATCATATGAGAATAGAGCAGTGGTTTTCAACCAGTGGTCCTTGAGGGGGTTCCAGGTGGTCCCCAGCTAAATGATGGAGTTGGTAACCAAATGGACTCTTATTAGATCTTCAACTCTTGAGAGTGTAAAATGAAACCAATTTGGTTTAATTTTACGCTCTCAAGTCAGACAATTAGAGAATGTAGAAGAATTATTATTTTGACCGACCTTTGGCTGCTCAAATGGTGGTCCGTGGCTCAAATGGAATAAATAATGGGCCTTGATATGAAAAGTGTTGAAAACCACTGGAATAGAGTATAGCCGTGGAGAAATTTAGAAACTGAGAGAGATTGCAGACAGATTGCAGAATTTAGTACATGGGGTGTTGGTTGCGGTTGTGTTGAAAAAAGTCTGCCACTTCCCAGCCAAATGTGCATATACGCTTACATGCAGCCACCTTTCTCTGAATAAACCTTTCTCTCTCGGGAGTAGCAAATCTAACATCCATGAGTTTAAAGAATCTCTGAAACATTTTTTCAACACTTCCTATCAATCGGTGCCAGACTGCACTGGTTTGCCTGCATTCCTTCCTGTAGAGTAGAGTGAGTTCCTCTCTCGTCACTGGAGTAGTATTGTTGTTGTTGTTAAGTTACGTAGCACTCGTGGAACCATTACTGAGTGACATTGACCTATAGTAACCCATGTAGGCCTTACTGCATCAGGGTTATAAATTGCCTTGTTACATTGCTCATCAACATGCACGCGCACGCACGCACGCACGCACGCACACACACACACACACACACACACACACACACACACACACACACACACACACACACACACACACACACAAACAAGTAATTAGGCCTAGGCAGCATGAAACAAGATTAACTGCTGCCAACATTTATTATAAAGTAATAATAAGTAGTAGCCTAACAAATAACCACAATGATTGATCCGCTGCTGCTTTATTCTTCTTACATATAGGAAATTAAAGTGTGTGAAAGACAAGCTATGACTATTTACGGAATCTCATATTTCTTTCATCCAACAACTTTTCATTTGCTTTTGAATCGCCATGTGTAAACATTGTCTGGGAGTGGGTCTTGCTGGAACAGTGTAAGCTTCCTTCCCTCCCAGAGAAAGATGAGATAAGGAAGTAGAGGAAAACGTAGCTCTCTCTCTCGCTCTCTCTCTCTCTCCTCCGCTTCACCACCAAGCATCTCTCTCTCCACATGTTGACCCACGCAATCCTGATTGACGGACCCTAGGACCTTCCTCCGAGAGCCGCCGACCAATTGCGCGACGAAGCAGGGACGAGCCTTCAGAACCAGCCTCTTTATTTTCACTCCTGTGTAGCAGCGCACACGCCAGCAGTCATGTGATGGTAATATAGTACAACTCCACCGCCTCGCTGCTCCTCAGTCTGAACGCTGCTGCATGGCGAGTCTCAAGGGCAAATCATGCATTAGTAATTCATTACACCGTCGTATGCAAAGGATAAACTAACACGCGGTGTTGCATTTGGGATTCTATTTTACTGTCGGGGCAAGGTGAGTTCGGAGATGTATATATATTTTTGCAAGATTTGTGTTTCTATGTGTGTGAATTTAATGTTGGGTGTGTGTGTGTGTGTGCGCGCGCGTTTCCCCTCTTCTGCCATATGCTGCAGCATGCAGCGCAGCTTGGACGAAAACATGTTTACGTTGTGAGCCGCGCTTACTCACGCGTCCTATATGTCCAAGGGGCTTGGCTGGACCCTTTGCCTCGTTACATATAAGCATAGCCACAGCCTTAGGGCAGCAGCATGCAGTCATAAGTTTGCGAACACCTGCTGCAATTATACTCTTTAAATGAAATGAATGAACATTTTAGGGAAATGAATGGGGGTTTTCTTTTTTTGATATATGATGCATTTTTTAGACTTGTAGGTTGCCTTGTCAATACGATCGTAAGATTTTAGCCTACTTTGATTAGTTATAGCCTATGCGATTATGCAGTGAAATGCCTTTTTTTGGACATGAATGCATAAACTCGTTTTTTTGGGGGGAGATAAACAGGCCATGTAATCCCGTAAACGCATTGATTTGCAATAATAGCATATTAATTAATACAAATAAATTGTTACCAAAAAATTAACGAATGCACAAACTCACAAATGATGCACGAGCCGCATGCTGAACCTAAGTGTTTTCCCACTCCAGGTGAAATACAGTAATTTGCAGTGATTTACTGTTTTGTAAGTGTCCTAAACACTGAGCATGCAGGTGATTTATGCAGTGGAGTGGAGCCCGTTAGGAGTGAGTGCACCACCATATTGCTCATGGCTGCCCCACGCGGTGTATTGTGTTTATAATGTTGACAGTTTCTTAGGCGGGTTACTGCCGGTCACTCAGGCTAGGGGCCCCTGGAAGGGGGACGACCCTGACCGATGCTCCCTAGCACATGGAAATAACCTATTATGAATTCTGATTTATGAGCATGTTAATTGCGAAATGGGGGGAAATGACTTTACATCCTGTTTTCATTTTGTCATTTATAGCTGCTGCAAGCTTGTGATATTATTGTTGTATTATTTGTCATTAATGCTCAACAACATGTGCCTAATAGGCTTTTATGACAAGTTTTACAATGAAGATCATATATGCTACCATACAGTAATAAGGTGACCACATGTCATGTGCAGTATAGGCTATAAGCACAAGTACTGTGTCAATTGTCTTGTAATTATTTTTACATTTGGTTGTGACTGACAGTATAGGCCCAATGGAGTGTGATATGGTGTTCACTTTAAAGTCAACCTCATTCAACTTGAACTTGAGAATGACAATGCACAATTTTAGAGCCAATGTATAGAGATTTCATATCAGCATTTGATGTATTTATGGTGGCTTTTTGTAGTTGGGGGGGGCACAAGAAGAATATATTATCAGACACCTTCTCTATCTTTGTTTACTCTTGTTTAGACATATCCTGCCTGGAGACCTTGAATTCTGCTCCCGCTTACATTTCCATCCTGAGGGAGAACAACAGGTGTCTCGCTATCTTTCCTGACAGTGAAGCGCGACCTTGGATGCCAAACCCTCTCAGGGTTCATCTGGTCCTGCTTTCTCAGCAGCAGGAGGAATAGTTCTCCCATCAACGAACTAACAAAGATTACAAATTTGGTAATTTAGAGACAAGAGAGACCACGTTTTTGGCCCTGGCCAGGGATGGTAGACAATTTTCCTGTGAGCGAGGAGGAGACCTTTCTGCTGTACAGTGGCTCCCCGCCAGCCTACTATCTATCTAACATGGTAACAGACTCGGGGTCCTATCAGGTAATGCCCTCGCACTTTTCTGAGGATGACCTGAGCGAGTCATCAAGCCCTCGCTCATGCTCAAGCCCAGACTCGCAGGTTCTCAGCTCCAGTTATGGCAGCAACTCCAGTGTGGAGAGCCAGGACAGCGTCCTGGACTACCTGCTGAGCCGCACTTTGGACTTTGGAACTGGCGCGACGTCTTCCACGCCACTTCCCACGTTCCTCTGGGACTCGAGGAGGGACGCACCCACCGGCCAGGAGACCATGAAAGAAGAACATTTAGACTTCCCCATCTGGTCCAGTGTGGAAATGGAGGATCCACTCGGAGCGTCCTTCCAGCCGACGCTGGAGGAAATCGAGGAGTTCCTGGAGGAGAACATGGAGGTGGTCACCATGAAACAGGAGGCGCCAGGGCTGGAGGAAGTGCTGGGCCTGCAGGGCGCCGGCCTGGGCCTATGCAGGGATGCGTCGTCTGGGCCCAGGCTGGAGACAGAGCCCAGCCATTCAGATCAAACTGTCCCCACTGCCAACACTGCCATCACCGAGACCAAAACCACACTTGTCACCCCAATACACAAATCCAACACAGGGGCCACAATGCATGACGGGGCCAAGAAGATATCGGCCAGCAAGTCCCAGTCGCCAGAGAGTGGTGATAGCGGTGGGAGTGGTGGGATGCCGGTCATCCTCCAGATCCAACCTATTCAGATAAAGCAGGAGCCCACAGTGACACCTCTTACCCCGGTGGCCCAGACCCCGCAGCCTGCCACCGCCGCAGACATTAAAATAGCACAGCTGCTGGTCAACATCCAGGGCCAGACTTTTGCCCTGGTCCCCCAGATTGTCGCGTCCCCCAGCCTTAACCTTTCTTCTAAATTTGTACGTATTGCACCAGTGCCCATTGCTGCCAAGCCGCATGGGCTCGTGGGCGGGTTAGTCGGCCAGGGAGCAGGGATTCTCGTCGGAGGTCAGAAGTTCCAAAAGAACCCGGTGGCGGACCTCATCAAAATGCACAAATGCACTTTTCCTGGCTGCACCAAGATGTACACCAAGAGCAGCCACCTGAAGGCGCACCTGAGGAGACACACCGGAGAGAAGCCTTTTGCTTGCAACTGGCCTGGCTGTGGATGGAGGTGAGTCTTCCATTGGTACACTCAGAAACCATGAATTTATGTGTATATTAGCACCAATGGTGGAAAAAGTACTCACTTTTTTACTTGAGTAAAAGTATACAAAAGTAGAAATAGTAAGTAAAGTCAAAAGGATTTGTAAAAGTCAAAAGGATTTGTATCAAAACTTACTGTACTTAAAGTAAAAGTACTCATTATACAGAATGTCCCATTTCAAATGCCACAAATCTTTTGAAAATATCCAATCTACAAGCTCACAATGTGTCGCGATAATCGCTTGTAGATCGGTAATAATAATCCAAATGTACAAAGTAACTAGTAACTAAAGTTTTCAAATAAATATAGTGGAGTAAAATTACAATATTTGTCTCTGGGATGGAGTGACCTAGAAGTACAAGTATTGGAAATTGGAATTACTCAAGTAAAGTAGAAATACCTCAAAATTGTACTTAAGTACAGTACTTAGTAAATGTACTTAGTTATTTTCCGAAATAATGTGTATTTTAGCACAAACTAATCAGTTCACTGGGTGACAGCATAATACACGGATGTGTAGCAACTAAAAATAATCACTGCAGCATTACAAAGCTGCCATAATTGTATCTGTTTATGATTTTTTCTTATCTTCATAGATTAGTAGGCTACTTCAGAGATTGAGTCATATTTACCACTGGTTACATAACAGTTTGTCAGAACGAGCCTAAACAACAGGCCATCCCACCAATGTGCATGACTTAACCTCCGCTCAGTGTCACATATTAGTTTGCCCTACGTGATGTCACATTACTCTTGGGAACCACAAGTCTGGTGGAGATTTTGACATGTGAACTTTGGGTGGGGGGTTCATCAATTAGCACCAGCCTTGGAGCAGAGATGCAGAAACCCACCCTCATTCCGCTGTTTCACATTCACACCCCTCAGAGCAGAGCAGATAACACGACTGAGGAAGATGCAAAGCAACTCTTTAACATACCTGCTATCAGTAAGTTAACGAAGAGGCAAATGTTTACTGACTCTACACACAGCTATAAAAGTTTCAGATAAGGTGAAAAGGAACTGATTTGTCTCTGAAGATTTGGAATCTCTTTTGTTTTAATGGGCTCTAGAGACGAGGTGTTCTTAATTACTGCCTAGCTGCCTCCAAAGTGTTAATTGAAACAATAAATAAACGTGTTCACTTGGAGAATCATGCTGTTTGTCAGGTGGTGAGATTTGTGGCATGCAAGAATAGCAGAGGTGTCATTTTTCTGCTGGTGTGAACTAAATCTAGGACGGAGCATCATGGGGGCCAAGTCACATGGGCACAACTTGGGCACCTCCTGTTGTGACTCGACAGCTGTGCTGTGGCAGCAGCCGTACAGCACGCGCACGTGTGTTTGTGTGTGTGCGTGCGTGTGTACGTGCATGTGTGCGTGCAAGTGTGCGTGCAAGTGTGCGTGCAAGTGTGCATACATACAGTATGTGTGTTTCTGTATCTCAGTCTGTAAAACTCAAATAGTTTGGTGCTGGATCTATCGGTAATTTGGAACTCAGTGTGTCACAGAGAAAGACAGCCATTGGATGTATTTGTAGCTATAGAGCACCGAAGTCTGACGTCACTTTCAGTAGAGGGCACCAACACACAGGTTTATAGGTTTTTTATTTGTATTGAAATCTCCATAGGGCGATTTTATGTCGCTTCATATAAGAACTGTGTTTGAAAAATAAACCGACCACCCCGGCGTTTCTGTCAGGGGAGTGGCTGTGCGTCGTTAATGATGTTTCTAGAGAAAATGGAATTAATGTGACCGCAAAAGCCTTGAAACTACATATGAATGCAATGTCGCTGAGCATATACGTCACGCCCAGCTGTCAACATATTGCGTTCCTGAGATTCCTCGTTGACGTAAGCTCAGCTGGTGGTGACTCGACTCGTACTAACCACGATACATTATATATCAATAAAATAAAAATAAAAATAAACGTAATTAACGTTCAGTTTATGTTGTGCGACGGGCTGCGGGCAGAAGCAGCCTACCCGGAAATGTAGTCTCTGGGTTGTTTGGCTCGTTTCTAACGCTTATTTTGTTACTCTTTGGGTATATTTGTACATTTCCACCTTCAGTCGATGCTTCATATCCATATGAGTGAAAAGGCCGGGGGGATCGGTTTATTTTTCAAACACAGTTCTTATATGAAGCGACATAAAATCGCCCTATGGAGATTTCAATACAAATAAAAAACCTATAAACCTGTGTGTTGGTGCCCTCTACTGAAAGTGACGTCAGGACTTCGGTGCTCTATAGTTGTTGCATTCAATATTGTCTTTGTTAATGTTCATTAGCCCAAAGGTTAAACTCAGAACCAGCGTTGGGTTTGCTGGTTACCTGAGGACACGGGGTCACAGATAGTGAGAGTGACAGTGTAACCTTTAACTGAAAGCCTTTGACCGGGAAATGATTTCTATAAGATAGACACACACTTGACTAGATATAACTGGTATGTTCTGACATGGCGTCTGTATGCATGTGTCCACCCGTATGTTTCCAGGCGTTTGTATACCTGTGCATGAGCACGTTAAAATGTGTCCAAGACCATTACATAAATCAGGACTTTTTCCAGGCACAGCTTGCAGTCTCAAAGGAGCCTGTTTAGATAATCCATTTGATCATGTATAGTCTTCTTTTACAGGCATGTAGTGGGGAATCAATAGTATCCCTTTAAAAGCCCAGTGTCGGTCCATTTGCAATGACTTTGGTACCAATCTGGCAATCTGCCACTTTCCGTGTATTTCTAATGCTGTGCAAGCATGTCTTTAATACATGAGGGAGCCAGTGAAATGTGTGCAGTAGTTGTCCAGTAGTTGTGCTCTTATCTGAATACAAACGGCAGAATTTATTTTGGCCCAAAGAGAGGGTGAGAGAGAGAGAGAGAGAGAGAGAGAGAGAGAGACTGTGTATGTGTGTGTGGGTGTGTGTGCATGTGAGGACCCCCTCTAAAACGAGTTGATACAACTCAAGGGGCTATCCTCTAAAGAAATAAAATTTCAATATATATATGTGTACGGTACGTGCGTGTATTTGTGAGAGAAGTTGCGGAACGAAGCGAGGTGCAGAGACTATTTGAGACAGGGGGAAGAAGTACAGAAGGAAGAGAGAGACAGATTGAGTGAAAAGAGAGAGAGAGGCCTGTTTCAGTTTTGCACACAATCACATGAAGGGAGCAGCGGTGAGGAAGTGGAGTGAACAAAGGCTAAGTGTTGAATAGTTACCATGACTGTGAGCTAGGAACGTCCAGGCTGCCATGCTGCATGAAAGGACACAGACAAATCTCTCAAGGTTTAGGCTGGAGGCAGCAAGTGCTTACAATACAGTAAGCACTGTATTGTACAGTATTGCACAGTGCTGCACTGCATATCAATCGTCGATGTTGGGTGGAAACCTTGTATGTCCAAAACGTGTTAATGTACCTTTTATTGGTTTACTATTAATACAACTCACAGGCACACAAGCGAAAATAGCAGATCTAGAAGCTCTCGTCTCAATGTGAACCGTTGTGAGCTCTTATATTGGCTATTTTCTCTACTTTTACGCAACACTCTTGTGCGCAAGGTTACTGCCCGACAGCAACAATATAGTACACATGCAGCCTCTCATATGCATGACCTATCCTGATTTCTGCCTTTGGCCACGTGTGCACGAGAATCTAATTAATAGGTATTTGCTATGGATGTGTGCTGTCAATATAATACCACCAAGGGCAGGGGAAGGCTGTGCTGTACTGTATGCCATGCTTTCAGGCTGATGGCTGGAGGAATGAAGCCAGGTATTATCTCAGGAGGGTAGTAGGCCCACGCCCACACATACACACACACACGCACACGGGCATAGCCGCACACACACACACACACACACACACACACACACACACACACACACACACACACACACACACACACACACACACACACACACACACACACACACACACACACACACACACACACACACACACGGAGTAGAACAAGGCATGAAGCCAAGAGAAACATCTACCTAAAGTAAAAGTTGTCATTGTGCAGAATGTCCCATTACACAAGCTCAAAATGTATAAATAATCTTTTGAAAATGGCCGAGTTGTAGATTGGCTATTTATAGCCGAAATATATTAGTGTGTTTTGTATTAATAATTAAAATCTACAAAGTAACTATTAACTAAAGTTTTCAAATAATTGTAGTGGAGTAAAAGTTCAATATTTGCCTCATGACATCCAAGAACATTGGAAATAGGCCTACTCAAGTAAAGTACAAATACCTCAAAATTACACTGAAGTACAGTACTTAAGTAAATAATGTACTAGGTTACTTTCCAGCACTGGACGTACATGATCCCCACAGCGGCTGCTGTTTTTGTGGGAATGTGACTCCAGCTCCCCCACCTGAGCCAAGTATGAGCTTATAACTGTGTAATAACATTACATAATGTGTCTGTGATGTTCACATTACATTGTAGGCCTACATTTAGAATTCCAGACTTTTACTTATTATACCCCACGGTAAAGTTCTCCCACCAGTTCTCAATTGGGCACGGTAATATCTTAGAGTATATATTAATATATACTCTAAGGGTAATATCCTGCACTCCATATACTGATCAGACACTCTGCCAAGAAAGTTTTATTTGAAGTTGTATTTAAAGTTTTTATTTATTTAGACTGAAAGACAACACAACTTCACTATACAGTAAAACCATCATACAGTAAAACCATCAGTGTTAATGCAAACTAAGGAGTGCAAATACGGTATGTACACTCTCAGGGAGACACAAATGGATAAACTAACACTCAGGATGTTACTATGCAATGTGCATAATATGCAAACTATGTACTATGCAAACTCTACCTTAAATCTGTTTGCTCTGAATTTGTATCGGGAAGTATGTGGTTGATTGGATAGTTATTTTTAGTTTTACTGTCAGCATGGATATCTTTATTGAAAGTAGCTATCAATTTATTGAGTAATTGGTGTTATAGCGACAAGTGATCCCTAAAATACGTAACTATTGCTTTGATCTCTTTGGGTCGTAACAATTGGCTCGTAAAAGCCATGTTTTATTTTCAGATGATAGCTATTGGAACGGGTTTTACTCCCAGCTCTGTTGCTGCTTAATTACAAGACAAGATTGCATCGTTTCATCACCTTGTCAGTTTTGAACCACAGAGCTAGTCTGGGTATACAACACAGACAATGTCACTAGGTTGCTGCCTGGGAAGAAACTATTGAGCTGTTGGCTCAAGAGCTTTAGACGTACAGGTTAGCAGGTTTCCATTTGCTGGGCAAGGTGGGGAGCTTGCGGTGGCTCTACTTTTGATATTCTCGCATCTCGCAAGGGGTATGTTTTATCCCTGCTTCTGGTCAGACTGAATTACAGCCTGAGCATGCCTGATATGTTTGATAATATCACAATTTAACAATGTAAATCATAAATGTGTTTTAACCACATTAAAGCCCTGCATCCCGATTTTGGGGTGAAATTAGCAGATCTACCTGCTCACAACATCAAAATGTAAATATTGTTAATTTTGACAGCACATTTTTTTTTAGTTTTAGTCATTGTCTTTGGAATAAAATTCCATTTATAGTTTTAGTCATATTTTTGTCTAGTCTAGTTTTAGTTTACTAAATCTACAGTTGATTTAGTCGACTAAACTAAATGATGACATTGTAATGCCTGCTACTTAGCTGCATGCTGGAAATTGCAGATCTATAAGCTCACAATGCGTTGTGTTGCGAGGCATTGTGAACTTGTACTTGTAGATCGGATATTTCCGGACACCCAATCGCAACCAAGCATAAAATGGCATGTCTTAGTTCTACTGCACCTCTTCTCTAATAGTCCCTCACTAACATTTTAGTCTTAGATTTTATTTAGTTTTTATTTAGTTTTCGTCAGTGAAAAATGGTGCGGTATAGTTTTAGTCTACGGAATGAACACTGGAACTACAGTAGGCCTATTGGGGCTGAGAGCTTAGCAGTAAACATTTGGCATGAAAAGAACCTGTCTTCAGCTATTGTGTATGCTTTGGGAAACAGGGAGCTGCCAGCATTGAATACAAAATAACAGAGTGAGAGCTGTGGAGAGATCAAGGTTTTGCATATGATTGCAGTATGCAGGGTTTTGAACAGGCTCGCTAAAGGCGATACGTGTCACGATGAAAGCTTTAAGATATCCTTAACCTGAAATACAAATGATGTGTTTACTCTACAGATAAATGTTTATTTCACATCCAATTCATTTTATTTTACTAGTAGACCGAAAGACAATGTTAGACCGTGCTTTCCACCTCTATGAAAACTACCGGTACATCAAAAGAAATGCCTGTTAAATATTGATGTGATATCCTTGTGTTGCTATTTCTTGTTATTGCCAGATATTAATGTTTTGTCCTCTTCTTTCTGTCTGTGTGTTCCCCAGGTTCTCTCGGTCAGATGAGCTTTCACGACACCGGCGGTCCCACTCGGGGGTCAAGCCCTACCAGTGTCCCGTGTGTGAGAAAAAGTTTGCCCGCAGTGACCACCTGTCAAAACACATCAAAGTACACCGATTTCCACGAAGCAGTCGGACAGTCCGTGCTGTGAACTGAACCCTTGCCGGGATCACTCTCACATTGACATAGGCCAAGGGAAGCACGGTGTGTGTGTGTGTGTGTGTGTGTGTGTGTGTGTGTGTGCGTGCGTGCGTGCGTGCGTGCGTGCGTGCGTGCGTGCGTGCGTGCGTGCGTGCGTGCGTGCGTATGAGACATTGTAAGTTTTGATAATGGTGGAGTATGAATATGTATGTATGAGCACGCCATGCATTTTCAGAAGTGACATTCTAATTTATTGTACAAAAGAAAGAGAAGAGTTCACAACATCTCTGTTCTCAATGTTGCTAAAGGTTGTTGTTTCCGTTGGTGCTTTTGTATGTTGTACTCCTTGTGTTTGTTTTTCAGTTCTGTTTTTTTTTTATCTTCTGTGCCAGTGGAAGATAAGATAAGATAAGATAAGCTTATTTTCATTCAATCCAAGTTATGTGATTGCTTTGGTTATAGCCTTGCGTCTGTGTTATACCTGGACAAAAACAACTGCCTTTTATCTTTTTGAAAGCTGCCAATGTCTCGGACATTCCTCATCTTATGCAATGATTAGGGAGTCAGGCTGAGGTTTCTGCTGAAGCTCTGTCTCTGTTTGGTTCTGCCTTGTGACTTTCTCCCAGTGAGGTTAGAGGCCCAGTCCTTAAGTCCCACAGTCATTTGAAGTATTACAACAGTCCTAACAGCAGAGAGAATTATGTACTGTAGGCTACCGTTGGTCCGTTGCAGCGGCAGACAATAACTCTCTACCGGTCATGGCTTGCAATCATAGAGCCCCACAACATCAGTCGCAAGCAGAGTTTCTGTTTCAAATGAACATACCGGTAGCTACAGTACATGGAATGTTGTTCTTTTGGACTTGGGCCAAGAAATGCCTTTGTCATTCAACTAAAGTTTGATGCACAATTGAAAGGCAGATAACTATTGTAATATGTGGATAATTATGAACTACTGATATCATAGCAAAGTAAGAAAATGTCATTATAAGCTAGTGGGAGCTATACTCTCTAAGCTACTCTAGAGTTTGAGCAACTTTGTAAACCTGCTAAGACTGACACAAGGAGGAGATGGGGGATTTATAGAGCAACACAAGAAATGCAAAACTGAAACAAACTATAATTTAAGCGCACATTAATGATTGTTAAACCGGCCTTCCGATCAGTGTTATGTTTTGTTATTTTTTATTTTATTTTTTATGTTTTGGGTCGTATTATCACTTTCCTGGCCTTATCCTATCACAGAATCCTTACCGGAGAGCCAAAATGCATGTAAAAAGAAAATCATGTACTTATCAATGATTTATTTTTTGATGCAGTATCAAGTGACTGTAAAGTGGTTTCTAGTTTCATAATCACAAGAGTTGCTATGCAATGCAACCCCCTTATAATGAAACGGCCATGAAACTGAATGTCTCAATTTCCAATTATTATTATTATTATTATGCTAATGAAGTCACACACGATCTGCCTCAACTATGTTAACCTGTTACTGGAATACACCCATGAGCCTTCTGCCCTCTGTTGACAGTACATTAGCATTGAGGACACATGAGTGAACGCAAAGTATGGTGCTGAATATCCAGAAGAATGGTCTTCTGGAAAATGTAGTCCCAGTATCCCCTTGTGAGGCCATGACAAAGTTGTCTCTCTCCTTGTTTTGTTTTTTGTTTTAAATATCCTGTTTGCTCTTGAACATTGCTATGTATATCATGCCCTGTTGTGAATATGCAGTGTTGTGAGATTACCGTCCATGCATAAATTACATGTATGTTCATCGACAAGAAGCAGGGGTACACAATATTGTACATCATTCCTTTCATTCAATTTTTGAATTATTGAATGCTTGTTTGAACACAGGTGTTTTATCACATCCTATGAATGTATGTAAATATGAGTGTACATAGCTACATAGCTGAAGAACACACAAAAGACTATTCTGATACCAATATCTTAAAAGTCGATGGTCGTGAAGATTTTGTGTACATAACGTTTCAGTACATATGAATATATTATATATTTTTCTTTGTTCTACCCAAGATGCATTTACAAATAAAAGTGAAAAGAAATGTGTGCGTACATGTTTTATGAATTTGTCATCGGATTTCCTCCACCTTGTTGTTACTGATATGCATAAGCTGTGAGTGTGAAACCTTGGCAAATTAATTTGCATCAGAGAGGAACATAATACATGTGATTCATTACAACTGCAGTGCGGTAATGTCAGTCGTACCAAGTAAGTTAGTTTAGCCAAGAACAATAGGTTTTACAATTTACTTGTGACAGCAAGTTGCCATGTTTTTGTTAAAGCAGTTTGCACCCTATTTGAAGCAGATCAGTCTTGGGCATCTGGATAAAGTATCTAACGTTTCTGCAAATTTGTTGAGGTTCGTTACCCTTCCAATGAACTCGCTGTGAGCACGTATGATCTTAAAGTTGATTTTAGACAGGTACAATTTCCATACCTTTGCATACAAGTATACAAGCCCTTGTGTGGTGTGGTAATTATCTTCCGGTTTAGCTATGAAAGCATGTGAACTAGCCATCATGTGAATCCAACAGGCTGTAACACTTACTCATTAGCTAGGGGCTGCTTTCTAGACATCTATTCATGAGCCAGCCAGCTCCCATATTTCCTAGTATTCTGTAGAGAATAAAGATACATGGACTCTTTCAGAGCACATATTGCATATATTCTGAACATACAAGCCATGCTAGTGAGTAATACACAGTATACATATGGATATCATTTTAGATTTCCAGCCTTACAATTTACATAATTTCCATTTAGACTGCGCCGCCCTGCTTGCAGCACAGCTGACACATCCAAGGGAGGCAACAGTCATCATCACTGCATCTAATGTGCCATATGCAAAAGTTGCTGACTCATTGAACATAAGGAGAATGTCAAGCTGATTTTATGACGCTGGAGCAGGGTGTCTTTAAAATACTAAGCCTAACTGAGTAATGGCTATGGCATAGAAATCAAAGAGGGATGTGGTTTGTAGTTTGTACCTGGATAATGAGGTACAGAGAGAGAGAGTGTGTGTGTGTGTGTGTGTGTGTGTGTGTGTGTGTGTGTGTGTGTGTGTGTGTGTGTGTGTGTGTGTGTGTGTGTGCGTGCGTGCGTGCGTGCGTGCGTGCGTGCGTGCGTGCGCGTGCATGCGTGCGTGCGCGTGCATGCGTGCGCACACGTGCATGCGTGCGTGTGTGCGCGTGCGTGCGTGCGCACACGTGCATGCGTATGTGCACATGCACATCAATTTGGGCAGTTATTTGTGGTGATCATTGGGAGGTGGGGGGTGGTTTGCTGGGCAGCAGCAGCAGCAACAGCTAATCCGTCCCATATGACGTCCCCCTCTGTGGTAGCATTTACCTTGACATCCACTTACAAACATGAAGCCATACCTCCTACACACCTGGTTTAGGTCATGGAATATTGAGGCCTGGTGCATACAGGGCTGATGTAACTCTCAGAACCAATGTCTTCCAACTCACACAACATTTCACCAATGTCTTTCTTCTTTCTTTTTGATATCGGCAACACATTCACGTTCATTCCCCAAATGGAATAAACTATTTCTCAACCTGTGATATTCTGGAAGAGTGTGTGCTCAAACAGCCTGAAAAGAGGTTAAAGGGGAAAACCACCCATTTTCAACATTTTACTATGTGATTAATGTACCTTAGAGCTGTTGTGTGGAAATAATCAAAAAGTCCCCCCATTTTGTGTTTCCTAGAACCGAAACTATGAAAAAAATCATTAACATGGTGAAACACATCTTGATGACATCATCAAGATGTGTTTCACCATGTTAATGATTTTTTTCAGACCTCTAGTTCTAGGAAATACAGAATGGGGGAACTTTTTTTTATTATTTCCACACAACAGCTCTAAGGTACATTAATCACATAGTAAAATGTTGAAAATGAGTGGAATGCCCCTTTAAGTTAAACCAAGAAGTTAAAAGCACGATTGCTGATAATGAATTAAATTATTTTTAATTCTACTTGGAGAGTGCAGTGCCTTGATCGCTCCTCCACGTGTCAACTACTTTGAGAACAAACGTAGCTCGAGTCCCCTGCTCACCCTGCGGGTTTCTGTGACCCCATACTGTGAGTCTGAACGTACTCCATAACATCTAGTGTCATATACAGACTATACGTACACATGCAGTATATCTTATCAGTGTTCCCACTGGCTTTATGGTGTTCAGGCAGCCTCAAGGTTACATGTCGATGGCAAGAGGTGTTTTATGTTTGTATTCAGTTCAGTGAGCCAGGACAAAGTAGATTGCTGAGCATGATTAACTGTTTTTGGAGAGTTCAGTTGTGAGCTAAAGTACAATTTCTGTAAGCAATCAGTTAGTCTGTAGTGTCTGTCATGAGGGCAGAGGCAGTGGAAACATTTAGCACTATCAAAATGTCTGACATTACACTGCTGACAATATGCATCAAACATTAACTGTTGCTCTTCTGTCCATTATTCTGCAAGGGAATTTGGACCAATTTGGACCATGCCCATACTGTACCTCCGTCTCAATATGACTGTCCTTGAATCCATGGGACCCCCCCCCCCCCTCCCCCCAGAAGGCCAAATTAACAAAATGTCCGTTGTGAGTGTGAAGGCAAAGTTAAACAATGAATTTTGAATGCAACTGCCTATATGCATGTTCCTTTATTGGACAGTCTATAAAGCCACTCCAGCAGTAACTAGAAAAAGTTCTCCTTGGAGCACAGGTCTCCGCCAGGGCAGGTAGGTTATTTTGGCCTCCTGGTGGCGCTATATCAGGCCAATGTGGAAAAGGTGGTATTTCCTCCCTGACCTAGTGGGAATGTCCATGCGAAATGTCACAGAAATCGCACTCTGCTTTCATGATTTGCGGCATTTTGTTCAAAACGGACCAATCCTACAAATATTGAAGTTAATGTTTGCTAATTAGGATGGAATATAAAATATCGGACAGTAATCCCAGTCTGCCTAAAGTTTAATGCTGGAGTGTTTCATTACCTGAAAACTAACAAACTAAACAAAATTATAAATATAGTATTTCCACGTAAGACGCCCTCAGGGCGAGAAGTGACTCACCCTAAAGGGCGAGGTTGCATGCACACATCCGCCTGGGTGACGGCAGACTGCTGGGCGAGCCCTGGCGCTTTGGGATAGGGGGTCAGATCAACATATGGAATTCATTCTGTACTAGCCATATACGTTTCTTGAGCGTACAGAGCTTGATGAGGTCAGATCAACATATGGAATGTCAGAACAGGTCAGCTCCATATATGGATATCTAAGGGTGGCAGTGGGGGCAGTGTCATGAGTGTACAGGGTTTGATGAGGGCCCAGGTAGGGCCGGGCCTTAAAGGTGTAGTGAAATGGCTTTTTTGGGCATTTTATTTTTGAAGTTTCAGCCTCAGACGGTAGGATCTAAGTTTCTGAACCAATCAGAGCGTTGCATCCCTCCAGGCTATGGGACGTAGGTCCACGCATATGCAGAGTGGTTTGTTTACAAAGTGACAGAGAGACGGCAGACCTCTAACCTGTACACAATCTATTTTAGCGTGATGATTAAGTTGAAAACGAGTAATACACTGTCTGGATGTCATCTTGAATTGGATAAAAAAACAGACGATTTCTGTAATCAGTAGCAAATGGGTGAGCTTCATTTTTATTGGCTTTTATTGATGTGTAGCTCTACACGTCATCACGCAGCACGTTTTCGTTTTAAGGAAGTAATTCAATTTTGAGGGGCGGCAGCCCCTCCTATACACGGTTTAATGTTTGTCTTTAGTTCAATGTTTGTTTTGTAAACACCATTGACAATGAAGGGAACATTTACGTCATATATATATTTTTTTTTAAGATATTTTTTTGCGGCTTACACCTTTTATTGGTTTTTGAAGGGACAGACAGTAGGCTGACAGGAAACGGGAGAGAGATGGGGGAAGACATGCAGTAAAGGCCGTGTCGGGCTCGGGAGTCGAACCCGCGGCACACTGCGACTGGATTACCAGTCGGGTGCCCAGACGGTTACGCCACTGCCTGGGCCACATTTACGTCATATTGTCTCTTTATTGTTAATGGCGTTTAATGTTTGTGTTGGCACCGTTTGTTTCACATCACCATTACATCACCTAATCAACATGAGTTAGACTTTAACATATTAGCGCCCCTCACTTCAAAAAAGCGTGACGGAAAAGCGTGATGAAAAAGCGTGACGAAAAAGCGTGACGGAATATAACGGTTTTAACGGTTTTATAACGGTTTTATAGCGGTTTTAACGGTTTTATAACAGTTTTATTACGGTTTTAACGATTTTATAAAGGTTTCAACGGTTTTATAGCGGTTTTAACGGTTCATTTATCAAATTATCAAAAACGTATTTTTCATTTTTCATTTTGGGCCAGTTGAGAACTCTAATTTCCACATGGCTGCCTAATAACTTTGGGGCAAGCCTGTCTAGACTAGATGGACAGGTATCAGTCAAAAGGGAAACATCGAAGAGGAAGGATGGATGGGGAAGGATCAACATATGGAGTGTCAGAACAGGTCAGCTCCATATATGGAGATCTAAGGGTTTGAGATTTGACAATAATGGCTATGGTTTTTTTTGTCGTGGTTTTTTTACGATTTGTTTTTGTTTTTCTGCCTTTATTGATAGTAGAAGTGAAGACTGACAGGAAAGAGGGAGAGAGTGAAGGGGATAGACATGCAGCAAAGGTCGTCATGAACGGGACTCGAACATGCAACGCGCTGTCAGGCCAAAGCCTATATGTGGCATGCGCCTGGACCACTCGGCCAGCGGGCGCCCAATAATGGCTATGTTATCGACATAGAAACAGTCTGAGTCCATCGGCTGGAACATTCTCTGATAGGTTCAAGAAGTTCAAGGAGAAAATACATTTAAATGTGAATAATGCTCTCATCTGCACCATGTCTCTGTGTTATTTCTCTTGTGCTGTTTCTGTGAAGATTTGGCAGGTAAACCAAGCAATCATCAGGATATCCTCTTTGGCGAGCCAAGGGCTAGGAACACATCTGTGTGCCATTACACATTTGCAGTGTATGTGTGTGTGTGTGTGTGTGTGTGTGTGTGCGTGCGTGCGTGCGTGCGTGCGTGCGTGCGTGCGTGCGTGCGTGCGTGCGTGCGTGCGTGCGTGCGTGCGTGCGTGCGTGCGTGCGTTCGTGCGTGCGTGTGTGCGTGCGTGCGTTCGTGCACTGTGCGTGCGTGCCATGTGTGCGTCCAATGTTAAAACTCCTTAATGTCAAATTTGACCTGTGGGAAGACATATTCACATGGTAGCCATTTTGCTTTATACGTCACACACAGAGGGTGGTGTTTCCCAATAGCAGCACCCCTCTCTCCTTCATCTCTGTCTGCCACCAGGGGTAGAAGAATGGGGAAATAAATTATAATTGCCCAATGCCACTTTGGGCAATTATAATTTCCTTTCACCCAAATGGTGAAAGGAAAGCCAAAGTTGCCCTTGGCTTAGACCATCCTGGATTCAGCAAAACATTCTATTGTCATGTGGGATCATCAATCAAACCACCTTTGAAATGTGCATTCAAACAGTAAATGCACTGTATGCCTCTGCAAAAAAGAAAAGAAACAAAAGTGTGGTTATCCACTAATTTACTTGAGTAGTTTGAATGCATAGAGAAGAAAATAATGAGATGTAGAGATATTTGCCAACATCAGAGTTGAGTGATTAAATGCCATCTCTTTAGTTACAAGCAGAAAATTAACCCATAACCAGAAATGAACATGAAACACAAATGTGTTCTAAAACGTTAACTAAAACCAACACTATGGCATCTCTGCACCAGGGTACAATGCTCAGATCTTAATTCCAGAACCTCTATTGTGAGCATTGATTGAATGGCTTGATGGCTTGTTTACATTGGGATCCACCATCCTTCATATTCAATTAATCGTACAGTGGTACGATCATTATTATAAAGTTAAAAGGATAACACAAACGTCCCTTAGGTGAGTCCTAGGTGTGAGGTTAAGTAGCAAACCAGTGATGTTTATGTTTATGTTTATTGAAGGATCCCCATTAGAGACACATGACTGAGCCTCTAGTCTTCCTGGGGTCCTGAATAAAACAAATACAATACCAAATGTACAACTAAAAATACAATTTAAAATAAAAAACAGAACAAAATAAAAACAAATACAAAGAACAAATTCCCATTATAAATCAAAAGAACAAATTCGCAAATCACAGTCACAGTTATGTACTTGGCAGATTGGCAAGGTATATCTTGATATTCTTTTTGAAAGTAATTTTGTTATGAATTGTAGATAAGATGTTTTGGGCAGTGCATTCCAGAGAGTTATTGACCTATATATACCAGTGTGTTTAAGACAGTTTGATTTAGGTGTTGTTTTTATTCTTATGTTGCCAGAAGCTAAAGCTGATCAGTTTGTTTTGAGAGGTCTGAACATTTGTTTTGAATGCCTTTGTGGTGCTATAGAGTATCATGAGGTGCATGCAGTCAAAATGACATTGGACGCTCCAGCTAGTGTCCTCAATGAATTCCTACTGACCAACAAGGTCAACAAGGTTTCTTATTTGTGTTGCCATTTCTTCACTGGAAAGATTGTTCTCTAAAATTCAACCGAGGTAGTTCTTCTTTACCTGTGATGACGAGGTGCTGACCACAGCACTGACGGCAGGCAATAGTGTTTGGAAAGGATGAGGCTGCACAGCTCTTTGCCACGATGCAAAAGTTTATTTAAAAGGAAATCAAAGTTTCGACTATAAAGTCTGTGAAGTCAGGGTAAGGATAACATTGTCACGCACTTTGACCATAAAGTCTTTACTCTTTAGCCTTGCTGATGTTAATTTTGGAGCCAAAAAGAATAGATTCAGTTTGGCCCGAGTGTAATGATAGTTTGCTATCAGCGAGTCAAGTGCAGATTGTACCGAGTTCAGACTTAGAGCTAAGGGCTTTTTCAACCTGCAATTTGTCCTTGTCTGAGACCAGGAGTGCTGAGTCAACCGCGAACAAGAACAAATTGTAATCACATTCTGATGTCATGTTATTCATCCACTGAAGAAGGCAATTTGTTTGCCGAAACGTTGGTAACCCAATAAAAAGTATTTTTTTGCATCGTGACTACGAGCTGTGCGGACTCCTCCTTTCTAGTTTCAAGTTTGTCTCCCGTGGTCCCCACTATTGGTGTACACTACTCCTACCTTTTCGTTTGTGATGTCATGTTATTAACACATATTAGGAACAGTAAAGGCCCTAGTATGCCTCCTTGAGGAACATCGCAGCTCTGGAAGGGGGAGGACATGGTTCCGTTCACCTCCACCAGCTGTTCTCTCCCCTCCGGATTGCCTTCAATCACAGTATAGAGTGATTTACAGTGTCAGTGTAGTAAGGTCCTGACTGACTCACTTTTGAAATCAAACAATAAAACAGATGATTGGACAAACATTGGATAGAGAAATAATGTAAATCAATTACATCAATAAAACAAATAAAGACCACATTTTTCTATTCAACAAAATTATAAATTATATTCAATTGACATTCAAACCCATTTCCTTGAAAGGAGTCTATAGTCCTTCGCATTTCATGGTGACTCTATTGGAAGAGTTTTAGACACATTTTCAACACAAGTGAACACCACAATCACTGTGACTGTGATACAGTACAGTACCAGTTACTGCATGAGGGTTTTGCTAATTGTTCAAATCTTCAGTTAAACTATTTCCTGATTGTTGCCAGCTACTTTTTAATGCATACAAGCCCTCTGTCTTTTCATCAAAAGCAACTTCAAGCCAATGGAGTTTCTGCAGTTTATCACTGAGCAGTAGGCCTAGTAAATGTTTAAATATACAATGCTCTACTGTAGCCAGGTAGCCTCGCCGGAACCGGAACCGCCCCCTGGGCGTGTTCCTGGGGATCTGGATGTTGGGGGGGTCCAGGGCCCAGGGACCCCCACACGGTACAGTTGCACCACTCACTTCACACAGGTGTGATTTTTAACTGTACACTTTCAGTAAAAGTGTTTGCAGTTAAATATAAAGTGGTATAGGATGTAGTTAAATACAAATACCTTAGTTACTACCAGTGGTGGAAAAGTACTCACAATTTTAGTGAGTACTTTTAGTAAAAGTATCAATACTACAATATAGAAATACTTTGTTACAAGTTCAGAATTAAAAATGTACTTGGCATCAAAATGTATTTAAAGTGCCAAAAGTAAAAGTACTCATTATGCAGAATGTTTTGTTTCAAATGTATAAAAATCTCCAGTAAAGTAAAAGTACCTCAAAATGTTACTTAACCCATTCAGAATGGGAACCCCTTTTGGTTTTTAAGCATTATGTTATACTTTAGCTATTGAAAAATAACAGATCTAAAAGCTCATAGCGAGGCACCGAGTGCAGCGCTACGAGCTTGTAGATCTGCTATTTTTGAAAAATAATGAAAATGTGGCAAATCTTTATATATATTCTTTCAGAGTGAACGTTTTTAACTCAAATCTTTTCTTCCGGGGGGTCCCTGGAACAGCATATTTTCAGATGGGGGTCTGTGGCCAAATGCAGATAATTCTAGGGGTACTACATGAAAAAGGTTGAGCACCTGCACTGACATAGAAACATAGGTTTTTCAGAAAACTGTCAGGATTTAGAAGCCATTTGTAGAGTCGTCCTCAGGTCCAAATGAGTTAAGTGCAGTACTTGAGTAAATGTATTGAGTTACTTTCCACCACTGGTTACTACTGACTCCAGTAGTAGCTTCAGGTTACGTCTGGAGCCACCAAGGTCAGCAGGTCACCGATCATTGCATCCTCATTGGGATGAGACAACCACACTTGAACATTGCATTGAGTTATGCAACGGAACCCTGGCCAAGAAACAAGAGACAAGCACAGGGACAGTGACAGTTGCACAACATGGTGTAA
Organism: Electrona antarctica; assembly: GCF_951216825.1. Lineage (NCBI taxonomy): Eukaryota > Metazoa > Chordata > Actinopteri > Myctophiformes > Myctophidae > Electrona > Electrona antarctica. The sequence goes on along the minus strand of NC_136790.1, from coordinate 25,308,806 downwards.
TCACACATCGAATTGAACATGCCATGTCAGCTGTCGGTGAAGTGGATTTTTCAAGGGTGAAAGTGTGTTTGTGTGCATGCGTGCATCTTTTTTGTGCAACTGTGCATTAGAGATTGCAATTGTGTGTACAAGGGTGCGTGCGTGCATGTGTGTGTGTTTGTGTGTATGTGTGTATGTATGTATGTGTGTATATGTGTGTGCGTGCGTGCGTGCGTGCGTGCGTGCGTGCGTGCGTGCGTGCGTGCGTGCGTGCGTGTTTTGATATCCCTGCCTGCCAGATTCTGTTCCAACCCTGTCTTCAGTTTGTATCTGTCATCAGTTTGTTAAATTGCATTCTCTGCATCAGTTTGTTGAATTGTATTCTCTACATGGTTGAATAGTCACAGCAGGAATAAAAGACAATGTCAACATTTTAATGTAATTAGGCCTACTTTAACAGGAGAAAGAGTGTTGCATTACAAAATATAATGCGCTATATGCAAAACAGTGACATGTGTTTCTGATACGAATTCTTCTTTTTAAATTAGCCCCCCGCCCCTCCATAGTAACTTATGAACCCCACAACAGTTATTAATTAGGCTATAAAACATAGATAAATGCCAAAAAAATAAAAAACATTTAAAAGATTTCCATATGAGGAAAAAGTGCATTATGGGTGTAGTGTTCTTTATAGTGAGGAGACAGTGAAGCAATCAGTCTTTCAGTGGTCCCAAAGAGCAACCTTATGTAATGACAGAGATGAAGCAGCACTGTGTGATGATGACATTAGCTCACGATAAGGATATAATGTCTGATAATGACATAATTTGTCACACTGACAAATGTAATGTGGAAAAAAGGTCTCCTGTCCGACACCAGGGTGTTTGTGCAGATAACTGTCATGTCTGACAAGGGTCTATTAGATTTGGATTATTAAATACGCAGGAAAAATACATCACTCTTTCTTACTGGAGCACCTTGTATATGAAAAGTACTATAATTTCCATCGCTGAAGCACGTAACAATAGGTTTCCATGAGACAAGTTTCCTCTTTGCACAAAGCATTACACTAATCCTTAGATTAGCCAAAATGGCAGGGAAGATCATGGGTTAGTCTACACCTCCGATCACCCCCCAGGTCATCTTTGAGCAGGCCACCATTGGACAGGTTAAGAAAATTGTGTCTGACCCCTCACATGTAATATACCCTGAGTATCGGATAATGCCATCAGGTAGGAGGTACGAGGTCCATGCGTGCAAATATAATAGGTACAAGCATTCCTTTGTCCCTCTGTCAATCACACTCCTTAACGGAGACGAGTCCTTGCAGAGGGCAGACAGGGTAGGGGTCGAAGGTTATGAGGTGATGTTCTTCCTCTTTTGCACTAGGTATGTTGGTGTGTGGTTTTTTAATGGTCACTGTGTGCCTTTGTTGTCTTGTATTATATATTGTTTTGTATTGTACTGTATTGTATTGTATCTGTATGCTGCAGGGCGGGTCCTTGGGGTCCAAGACAAATTTCTCCCTTGGGAGACAAAATAGAGAAACCTTGAACCTTGAACCTTTCCCATGCACTCATCATATAATTAAATAAGATAAGTCTTTACAGCTGTATAGTACTTTTCAAATGTATAGCTAACAGTTATGTGCATCAATTTGAGTTTGCACACAACAATACATTGTTGCTTATAAACATGTCATGTTGCGATTAGCAACATGACATTTGGTCTGACTGACCAAAGATATTGGTGAAAAGCTTCGTCATCCTGTGTAAGAGTGGTGCACATTTCGAGCAAACGGTGTGTAAACCTACTGTATGCATGGTGAAACACTATACTCACTGCTATGGGTCCATATCCATCTCATCTCCATTGTGAACCTCATGCCAGTGACCTCTTTGGAACTGATGACGATAGTAGAGGTTTGAGATCTGCAGGTCAATATTTGTGCAACCAGGCGATGTTCTTAAATGTCCCCTCATAGACCCCGGGTCTAGGTGTTTATCAATGACCGTGGGCAAAACCAACAAATGAAAAACAGCCAATGACGACAGCAGCAATGATGCCAGTCGAGCAATCACACGTCAAATCTGGTTCATCAATCGGTCAACAGTTCTGTGTTGACAATGAACTCACTTTTCCCCCCCGCAGTTTTGGATGTACTCACCAGTAGCCCTACTATATAGATCAAATTTGACTTGCTAGTGAGACTCATATACTGAAAATATTCTATTCCGAGTTCTCTGTGTTTTTAACCACAATCATATGCATGGGGAGCTCCACACTCTGGCTTTTGTCTCCCTGCTGCTTGCCTGGCCAGATGCCTGAACCCTGGCTACATTCTCAACTTGGCTAGTACTAATAAACATGGTACTGTAAGAATATGGCCAGGGCCACTCCAACGCTTCTGGATGCATGGTCACAAACCCTGGGGATTGATATGTTTTCACACACTTTTCCAGATGCGACCATGCAGACTTTGTGGCATGGATCATTTTATGCTCCTATGATGTTGTGATGATCTTTGTGGTAAACTGCAATGAGTCACCAGTGGAAATATAGAAAGTGTGAATTTTAATAGGTTGCTTGATGGGCATATCAATTATAATGAATTCCATTCATTCATCCGCAGAGTGTGAGCAGAGCACTAGCCTGGGAACCAGATGAATCTGTTAGAGCTAAATCCTTTTCACATTAGTGATTAGTATGGACATGCCAGTCTATGTGAGCACTGCCATGGAAGTCATTCTAGACGTAGTGGAGTAATGTGGGGTACAGATGTACTGAGATACCTGTGTGTCTTGTTCAAGACAAGGGCAAGGCCTGGAGTCCAAAACAATCCATGGAAGAAGTATTCAAGGAGATAGCTGGAGATGCTTCCAGATTATGGCCCTTAACAGAGACAGATCCCATTGCATGTTTAGATCCAGAGTCCTGTCAAGGATGGCCCATTGGGCCCAGGCGGTGGCGTAACCGTCTGGGCACCCGACTGGTAATCCAGTCGCAGTGTGCCGCGGGTTCGACTCCCGAGCCCGACACAGCCTTTACTGCATGTCTTCCCCCATCTCTCTCCCGTTTCCTGTCAGCCTACTGTCTGTCCCTTCAAAAACCAATAAAAGGCGTAAGCCGCAAAAAAATATCTAAAAAAAAAAAAAAAAGGATGGCCCATTGAAAACAAAGTGCTACAATGGGCCATGGAACACAGCGATATATGACCTATCAGGGCCACAACATGAAGCACTGAAATCCCTCTGTTCCAGAAGATATAGTTTGGCATGACCTCTTTGATTGTAGCCCGGCTACCCTACCAGCATTGAACATGTTTGACACTCCAGGCCCATGGGAACGGAAGGCTGATATGTTTTACAAAGACTACTTAATGACTACTGACTGGACTTTTGAACTCGATTACGTAATAATAACAATAAGCTAAGTTCACTCTGTTGGATTTATATACGTTTTATATGATGTTGGTTTGGGGTCCTAGTTTTAGTAGTTTCCTTTCATTTGAGGCCATTATTGAAATTCCTGGTCTGTGGCTTTATTAATTATATTGTTTACGAGGGTATAGTGTGAGATACATGATTATATTGGGATTCTGAAGTACATTATTACAGCCAACGGGAATACCCCCATCATATTATTTCATTTGATTGTTCCAATACATGATTGTGTTTCATTTTCATTTAATTAGTTGGTTACATTATACTGTGAACTGTGGTTGAGACATTTTGCATGATTATACATTTACTGAAGCTGTGAAACAGTAGCATTCCTGGTTTGCACTACAATGAATGAGTGATGCTCATTTTTAGACAGGCAATCGTTTGGGCAGCTAAACACTCTCTGTTCAAGGCACTACTTGGACAGCAGGGGTCCTGATCAGTTAGGACCAGAGTTGCAACAATGTGAGCAGTGTTGCTTATTGTGTGCCTTTGTCTGTGTGTTTACAGATAAATAAATCCCTTTAATTCCTGCACACTGGAAAATCATCATTTCAATCCAAGTGTGTAACAATAGCCTAATCCTATACTTTCATTTAGCACACATGGCCCACTGTATTAGGCTCTCTTTTGTTGGATTCTGCCTCTTCGAATGAGCATATGCAGACCTACACATTTGGTTATGTGGACTACTAAATATACTACCCTATAGTCTTTACACATACCGGTACATCGTTACCTCCATGGCTTTCAAGGGGGGCCCAGTTAAAATGGCCAAAATCATGAACGCATGAAGTTTGATTCACACGTTGAGAAGTTTCCTTCTGGTGCTTGTTAAATTCTGTTCTTTTCCTCAAGAATCACCATAGAATATTTAGCCCAACCAAGCAACAGCTATCAAAGAGTTTGCGCTCCAGCTTAAAGCGCAAATAACATGCATTTTAAAACTGCTTTTAATATTTAATATCATATTGTCTATGTCCCTCAAAGTTATTTCTAATGGTTTGAGCGGAGCCTCAATCACCACTCTGATATAACCAGTCCTTGTCATTTCTTTCTGGACTTTGAAAGCAGTTTTAGCTGCAGTACCACAATGTCCTGAGGTGGTGGGGGCACTGATATGCAGATTATTTAATATTTGAGTCATTATAATACTGATGCTAGATAAAACCAGGCTCGTTTCCATTCCATGCCAGCTTGGAAAATCAACAATGGTGGGCATTGTAAACAAAGTGGAAATGCAAATTTGGAACTGAAGACTGAAGAAGAGGAGGAATTATACAAAGTAGGGTGACATTGATGACATCACGATGACACCAAAATCAGTTGAGCTGTTCCTGAGAGCAATTTCCATTAAAGCACCCATATGATATGAAAGCCTGATTGTTCAAAATTGGTTATTTGTGGCGATAGAAAACACATATGGGAGCCCCAAAAACACAAAATAAATGGAAAAAGTTGAATTTTATGTTATAGGTCCTTTAAAACTACATCCAAGACTCTGGGTCTAGTGCAACCAACAGCAGGTGTGGTGTGTCACGCATTACAAAGGTACAGTTCCGAATCCTACCTAAGCAACAATAGTATAACTTTCTTCTTTACGTCGTCCTTGTCGACCCACATAAAGCATAAATGAGTCCCTCCAAGTCTTCCATGACTGGGAAACATTCCCAGAATCTAGGTTTGTGATGCTTTCAGTCTATCCATATCGCACGGCAAGTCAGGTATACACTAGTCTCTAACGGCTCTGTGGAAATCACTGCAGCTATACTTTTGACAAACTTCAGGCTTAGTTCCCAACCACGGCCACCATGTTCAATTCTGTTATGTTCATTATTCTGTCATTATTAAAAGGGTTACATACTAATTTGGCTTATTTGTGCTAGCAACTTTATTTTCTATTTTTGTGTGCCTTTTGGGTCTGCAGCACGTACCCATCATACTCAACAGCTACAAACCAGCATAGCCTTTCTATTGAATGCGAGCAGGGTGGAGAGCAACTGTAGTTCTGCCAGAGAGAAATAAATGAGAAAAATTATGTAGGCATAGAAAAAGCACTTTCTTACTCGAGCAGGTGTTGCTCGGGCACACGTGGCTATGTGTGCATGTGTCTGATCTGCTTCAACTCTCTTGCTCAATTTTGCATTTATCAACAAATCACAACTCACTACAGTATTTTAGTTTATATTTGACTTGAGGACACCCACTGTGTCATGGCCAAAAATGTTTGTCAAAATAATCAACCTTTCACTTTTCCATTTCTTGACTCTCATTTTAATCATAAAGATGAAGAGTCTGGGACTGGTGAATATCGATTTAATAAATGACCACATGTTACCTTAGGGCTATGAGGTACCCATTGACAGCATGGCTGAAGTTAGCCTGTTTAATGTCCAAGCTGAAAACACACATTTCCTTGCAACACAGCAGTGCTTACGTGTTTATTAAGCCAAGTTAATTTGTCCCCGCAGGTTTGGCTAAACAGCATTCCTGCCAATCAATCATCATTAAAGAATAAACACTGTTCGTTGGTTAGATGGATGAGTCTTTAGACTCATATAATGTTTTGACTGCATGGAAGAAAATCCATGTATTTCCAGTCTGTTCAGTATACATTTGCCTTTGTCACTGACATACAGTAAGTAACTTCTGGTTATGGTTATGGTAAAGAGCATTCCAATAAGAAAAAGTAATATAACATGCCTTTCTTTATTAAACTGAACAGATTAATTGCATGGTGGCTTATTGTGGAGCTTACAATATACACAGTAGTTGGACAAGTGCTCTGGTTTTGAACATTATGGAGAAATCCTACAGTATATAAGCAACGCTTTTCAGAGTGAGGTCTTCAATTCTGCTTGGACTTAAATCAAAGTGGTGCTACTCTTTGAGAGAGGTTCACTGTGCTTTTAGTAAGGCTGTGTGTGTGCATGCGTACATTTTTCCCTTGTAACTGTTCTGTATCCCTCAGGCTTATTCCTAGAACCCAGCTTGTTTTAAGCACATGCAGTAAAGTGCCAAGTTACAGAGTACCCCCCCCCCCCTCTCCCTTTCCCTGTCTCCCTCTCTTTTACATGTCACACACACAGGCACGTACACACATACGTACGTGCACACACACAGTCATACAGACACACACACACACACACACACACACACACACACACACACACACACACACACACACACACACACACACACACACACACACACACACACACACGCTCAAGCACTAGAAAATGATCCCCCTCTCCTTACATAACTCGCGGTATGTGTTACAGCACCAATCGTTAATAAACATGCCAAACTACCGCCGATCAATTTAAGGGTAAGGAATGGCCTCTTTGCAGAAGCGGACTACGAGTTGCAAAGAAAACAACATAAAATGTGTTGAAAAGTCTTGTCCTGACACTGGGAGGTCAACAGGGATTAGGACGACACATCTTGTATTAACCATTTTAAGCCCTAAACTGCAAGCTTGTGTCGCAATGTGACATGCTGTGAGCTTGTAGAGCTGCTATTTTCTTTTTCTTTTTTTTAACGTTTTGCAATTTTTGGAAAATGTTCACGAACATTGACATGTCCAAAATAGGGAAGCCATGGGTACGGGTTGGAAGCACACGAGGAGGCCGGGATACCTAAGACTGTGGAAAAGGTTGTAATCTATATGCATAAACTTAATGGTAAACAAGTACAAACACTGATCTTTGGTAGTGATCAAAGATAAAAGAGTTAAAGCAATCAAAGTATCTGTGATGCTGCATGGAAGCATTGGGGATGGGATCTGATTACTACTGGTGCCTCCAGAGCAAGCTATCAAAGTACCCTTTCTTGCTCTGGACTGCGCTATAACATTTCACCGCTAAGCATTCTGATACACTGATACTCTATAGGCACCCTGACTATCATATTCACTGCACTCGCATGGAAATAAAGGCAAAATGGAAAATATCCATTGTCAATGGAACAATCTGTTCAGCACAATCCCAAGAATCCCATGTCACCAGGACTTTATTTCATTTGTTTAAATTGCAATGTTTTATAAGGGACACATTTCAATTCAATACTGATTGATATTTTATTGGGTTATATTTTATCCATCATAAATAGAACAATGTATACAGCACCAGAGAATTCCAAGTGTCCTCCAGGGTTTTATTAATTCATTAAAGTTGATTAGATACAGTATGTTTTTTTAGCATATATGTATGCTACATGGTAAGGTGGAACCATGCAAATGGGGTTCCACTCAACATAGAACCTTGTTTGATTTCCCAGAGTGCCCTATTCTCCCCCTAACCCAGTTAGTGTATATCGCTCATCTGTGCTATCTTACCCAGACAGCCATCGCGGACAGTAGTTATGCGTTTCAGCCTTCAGGAACATCACATGCCAGATTCCCAGGCCCAGTGAACGGAAACATTTGGACTGATTGTTCATAGAGGCAGAAGCAGCATTTGAAGGACAGACAGTGACATAGCGAAGGAAACAGGTTTATTGATTGATTGATTGATTGATTGAAGTATTTATTAACAGTTTGCAGAGTACATTTCAAGCACAACTCAACACAAAAACTGGACGACACCATAAAGCATTACACTTGTTTCAATAGGGTCCACCATTTTCAATTCATCATAACATTTAGAGGCAAATATACACTTCTATATCGCCAAAAACAGGAAATCATCATAAATGAGGTAAAAACAGTGAGGGAAAATGGGTCTTGATTCTGGGTAGGCTTTTATTTCCACTTGTCTGAATTAGCAGCTTGTAGTGCAGCGTATGGAGTGAGCAAGCCCCATTCTGTCCAATCAGCACGGCAGAGAAGGCCTTAATGAGGTCTCCTGGGAGGTGTAGTGTTTTTTATTAATGTGATGGTATGTCAGACTCCAGAGATCTGCTATGTCAGCCAAGGTTGGCTCCTGTGTGTTTTGAGTTGGTATTTATTTTTTTCGTTCATTGACAGAAGTGGGACAGAGCTGTAAGAGGTGAACAGTAGTTATGAAATGTGTGAAATGTCAGGGGAAGCGCCTTAGTTTGGGAAGGATGGATAGCCTGCATATGCAATGCATGCATCTACGTATGCACGGATTGCACGCACGCAAGCACCGTGACACACACACACGCAAACACAGATACATGCACATAATTGTTAGCCTGGCTAATAAGCCAGACCGAATCAGTCGTTGGCAAAAATAATTGCCTGCTGGCGGATTACAGTGTGATTTGAGTCTGGCTTATTAGCCAGGCTACATAATTGTGACTACCCATGTTGCTTTGTAAAAGTTCAATTTGATGGCGCACGGCACACATTCAGATGTGCATTCTATATCATTATTATTTACGATGCAGGATGGTCCTAAAACACACGTCCCATGAAGTACACACACAACAGAAAGAGTTCACCGTCAGGACAGTATAATCATCCCAAGATAACACCTCATAAGGATAAGCAGTTATACTTCCAAACAGGAGGGCACATTGTGCTGATGATGTTGGCCTGTGTTCCTGTTCTCACTGGCAGGCCTCTTGAGAGCAGAGCAATGTCCTACATCTGGCTTCTTTTTCCCAGGTCAATATTTCATAGTGATAAAAAGCCACTGTGGCTGTGGTCCGTGGGTGGAGGGAGAGAGGGGGAGGAACACCAGGGCACCGGTGATGTAAATGAAGAAGAACAGGCAAGGGAAAGGAAAATGCACAAGTAGACAAAATCCTTAGCGATTTAAAGACACGCAGCTTCATCAAATGCAATCTGTGGATTCAAGAGTTTAGACAAAACACTGTATCTTACGCTGTGAAAAGGACATAACGTCTTTCTTATCGGTGATGTTCACATGGCAATGAAATAGTCTTATCTGTGGCAAACCTTTGTTGGACTGTTTTCGAAGAATTGTATACTATAGATTCTCAAGTAACGAGGAGAACATCATTTGACCTCATTGTGGAGTGACCTGGTTTCAGTTTTGATTTGTTCAAGTTGTTACAGATGCATCAATGTGCTCATTAGCATGGGGTGATACCTACCTAAAGCTCTGATCCCCTAGCTGCCCTACCTTTTCTCTGAGTGAGAGAGGAGATAGATTACAGGACACAATGCCTTCACAAGAGTTAGGAAACAAGCTCAGGTTCCACCCTCAGTGTCTCATTTGACAAACATTAGCTCCAACCTTTCCTCAAACGGAACCTATATTCACAGTCTTGCAGAACTGTTGTGTCGTGATTTGACTTTACTCTCAATAGGTAGAACGGTTTACGCGAGTAGCCTGAAAGCAGTGTTTGGAGGAAATGACCTGAGGTATGATACTGTAGGTATCTTTAATTCTACAATCAGTAGTCAATGTTTGCGGTTCCAGGGATTTTAGTCAGTGAGAGTCTACTACTGTACTGTCAAACTGTCATAGCTCATATATGGGCTCATAATTAGGACCAGGGTGCAATTAAGCAATCGATGACCTATATCCCAGTAGGCTGTGGTGCAGCTTCATGGGGTTGCAACTTGCAAAGGTCCCAACCGTCCCATCTCCCTCTGTGGTCAAAGTATCACATGGCATCCACACCCCGTCATGCCTGGTTTGGCCAAAACAGAGCCCCAAATGGAAAACCACGCACATTGCACGCACAAATGCACGCACGCACGCACATCACACACATAGAGTATGCAACACACAGAGGAAAATAACTAGGGCATGAAATTTCTCACTATGACAAAGAAATTGATTCATATTTGAAAATAAAAGCAGGTCAATGTGTGGCAGTGCACTGCTGCTTAGAAACAACTCATGATGTACCTCACAATGTAATGAACCAGTGCTTCACTAGTCGATGAAAGTCATAACTCTGTCAGCAAGGAGGACACTAATTACCAGGAATTCATTTTAGGTACTAATTAACTATACTATACTGTATAATAACATGCAAATAGTTGGTAGGAACTAGAAGAGGCTTCACAATTCATATTCACTTTGGTGTGAAACTTCCCATATGTTGCCTGCTCTCACGAAGATTTCTAACTCAATGGTTTTCAATGTGTGTTCCAGGGACCACCAGGGGTCTTTGAGGGGGTTCCAGGAGGTGCCCAGCTAAATTATTGACAGGAACCAAATGGACCCTTGCACGTCTGTAACTCCAAGATTGTACAAATAGAACCATATAGACCACTCAGTTATGGGGGTCTATGACCTAATATGCATACCAATCTGGGGGTCCTTGGAAAAAAGAAACAGAAGTTTGAGAATCACTGTTCTAACTTAGCACTACTGTACTGTATCTTGTTTGTACAATAGCCTACCTGTCTACTGATAACATCTGAAAGTCCTAGTGGTAAATGTGATTAGGATATTGTCAGTGTGGTTGTTTCCCCAAAGCTACGTCCTGCCCTTGCCAAACCACTGGGGCTTAAGCCATGCCAGCTATGGGTTAGAGCAGCAGCGGTTTTGCAACGTCTGACATTCACATTGGGCAAAGTAGGAAATAGCTTGGTTTTGCTCAATTACAGGGACATCCTTGAATATGTGGATGGGAGAAGTCACAGTTTCAGGCACAGAGGCGATTGTTTTTTCATACGCCATGCATATGTACTACGCAGTATTTATGGATAAACTACAGATGTAAAAATGCATTAAGTGATGGAATCAATAAATGGTTTTATGCAGTATTTGTCAATTTCACAACTTGTCAATTTCATAACGTGACATGCTGGCTAGAAATAAATGTGTGCAGTTAACTGGGCTGTGTCCGTGTGTGCGTACAGTACGTGTGTGCGTGCGTACGTGCATGCATTGGGGGGGGGGGGGGGGGTACTGTGTGTGTGCATTGCACCACATGTAGACAATACCGCATTTGAGCTATGATTGTTTATTGGGATGTGTTTTGCCAAGGGAATTTTATGGTGCATGTCTGTTTGTGTCTGAAGGAGTGGGGTTCCTCAAGGCACTATTTGTGGTCACGCTCAATTTCCATCAGGGAATTAATGAGCACTGAAATCTAAAACAGGTAGCCTGAGGGAAATGGTAGACTTCCCTGGACAAACAATAATATACTGATTTGTGTATTTACAAATGAGATTCACTTGGGTTAAGTTTCAGTGTTCAAGGGGAAACGCTATTCTTCACATCAACGTTAGAATTCATGTGAGCAATATGATTGTGTATCGGATTCGGAAACAGTACATCATGGATGTACTGTATGATAACAACTTACAAGATGTGCTGAACGTTTTACCAGATCATTGAATGAATTGCGTTAGTGGATAACTGACATGACCGAATCGACCCCTAACTGAATTGACCTCTAACTGGATTGACCTCTAACTCATATACCACCTCTATGAATATTACAACATTATAGCCACATAGCACACAATATACTGTACAGGTTCGGACAAATGGATGCTTTGTCTGCGTCTCCCTATAGGGAGGTAATCTGGGCCACGGTTTAGATCAAGCCAAGGACCAGATAGGGGGATTATGTCTCCACGCTGCATGGCCTTGGAATGCCATCGCATCCCTCAGTATGAAGTGGCTAACGTGGCCTGCATGGGAAAGGGAAGTCTGGAGCTGGAACTGTTACCCCTGCGACCCGACTTCACGACCCAAGCGGATGAAGATGAATGGAGCAACACAATACAACCTAATAATAACTACCGTTTTACTGCGGCAATGATCGTTTTAAACTTAGTCACAACCTGCTGATAACATCCACATGATACTTAAGCCCTGCACGTGACATGTATGCTGCATTGTGCATTCACACTAGAAGCTACACAAGCTACAAAATGGCCAAATGCTGTTACCAGCTGTAGCCGAGTCGTTGTTGACATATTGTGATTGTTGACATCATCAACATTATGTCTGCGTGGGAGTGGCGAGCGGCAAAGATATTAAGGAAAGAATAAGGGCTTGAGTTAAAAGGGAACTGCCTGACCGCAAGGATTAGTGTTGTGAGCAGAAATTGTGGAGAGAGTGGAAATAAAAACAAAAACATAATATGCAAAAGGTTTGCAATCTTCATGTTGCTGGCTTCCATTGAAAATAAATAGCAGACTGTGTAGTGTGAACAAAACATGAAAGGGATAGTTCACACCACACCTAATCTATCGATTACTCACCCCATGCATGGAGACTTGAATTCATGGATATTATTTTATTTTTGTCACATTTGATGTTCCAAAAGTGGGGTCCGAGGACCCCTAGGGGTCCTTGATGATAGTTTGGAACCAAATGGACCCTTATGGGTCTGTAACTCTGAGAGTGTACACATGGAACCAAATGGACCGTTGTTAGGGTCCATTTGGTTCCATTTGTACACTCTCAGAGTTAAATTAACATTGATTTTACAATATAAATTGGGGTCTCAGAGATAGAAATGCCATTAAATGGGAGTCCGTAGCCTGTTGCATATCAAACTGGGGGGTCCTTGAAATGAAAATAGTTGAAAATCACTGCTAGAGCTGTAAAAATCTTCTCGGGTCCCTGGCATATCTTTTCTAATGGGGGTCCGCGGGCTAATGAGTGTCATTTTGGGGGTCTTGACATGAAAAAGTTTGCGAACCACTGCCCTATAGAGACACAAAGGAGACGCTTTGTGTCGATAGAAATCGACAGATAAGCTCACAACACCTTGCGATGCATTGTGAGCTTGTAGATCTGCTTTCGGTGCACGACAGCATTGTACAACAGCGTCGCAACACCATTCCTGGACAGGTATAGGCCACACTTGAGAATCTGGCTGGGCAGCTAAACACACTGTGATACTGAGAGCTGCGGGCATTCTGTGAAGGAAAAAGCGTGACATCAGCCACAACATTACATCTGTCACCTTCTCCATGTCACTCTAGAAGGACTCACACTGTGGGCTGGACACACAGGCTGCCAGGCCGTTTATGACGGGACACAGATTCCTCCCAGCTAGGGTGGACATGTGGGGGGTATTTAGAGCACCGTTTCCCAAACAACGGGTCGGGAGCCATTTTTGTCCCACAGACCCATTTTAAGGGTATTAGTTATTTTTGCTTTTTAGTATTATTTAAATACATCGATTTTCTAAAATGTCAGAAATAAAAAAAGTTATATTTTCATAAATGGGACCCATTTTAAGGGTAAATAACCCTCTTTCTGGCCTGGGCCATGGCTCAGTGGTCCAGGCACCTTGGCTGGTAATCCAGTCTGGCAGTGTGCCGCGGGTTCGACTCCCAATCCCGACAGCCTTTACTGCATGTCTTCCCCCCATCTCTCTCCCCATTTCCTGTCAGCCTATACTGTCTGTCCTTCCATAAAAAATAAAAAGGCAAAAGCCACAAAAAAACAAACATTAAATAACCCTCTTTCTTTTTACTTGCGCAAGCAGAGTGTGCAAGTACTGTGCAAGTACACCGACATACGACCGACATACACAGCCGATTGGCTGTGTATGTCGGTCGTATGTCGGTGGTGTCCGTCGGCCAATCAGGGATTGGCTGATGACGTAACTGGTAGTCCCTTATTGGCTGTTGATGGTGACATAACTAAGGTACGTTTTAAGGTTGGTATAAGGTCGGGTGTAAAGGATTTAGAACAGCAGTTGTAATAGACATGAGTTAGTAGCAGTAGCCTACATGCACGTTCTGCTTGCGCAGGTTGGCACCTCGACAGAGTGCATTTCTAGTTGCCTTTTAGTATTATTTAAAAACAGATTTTCAAAAATGTCTGAAATAAAAAAGTTATATTTTCATAAATAAAAAAATAATAAAAAACTTGTTTTTTAATAATTTCCAAAGTAAAAGAAAACAAACAAATTCTCTAAATAAAAAGCAATTAAGAAATATTGAAAATAGGCTTGTAGACCGGCTATTTCACCAGTTTGGGAGTCTGAACCACTGACTTAGAGTGTGAGGGAGAGAGATAATAAAGGGATAGGGCTCTATAGAGAAAGTTAGACAGAGAGAAAGAGAGAAAACGAGGGAGGGTTAGAAAGAGAAGAGGGCTAAAAATAGAAGAGAGAATGAATGACAGAGGGACAGAAAGGGAAAGTGTGCGTGCGTGCGTGCGTGCGTGCGTGCGTGCGTGCGTGCGTGCGTGCGTGCGTGCGTGCGTGCGTGCGTGCGTGTCTGCCAACATACAGTATACTGTACCTGTAGAATACATATACACGTGTCTGTAGTTGTTATATTCATGTGTGCACTGTTACTGTACATTTGTCTGATATGCATGAGAAGCGTGCACGTGTGAGAGAGAAAGAGAGATAGAGAGATAGAGAGAGAGATTTGAAGGAGGGAGAGGTGGTTGAGTTTGGCCAAGGTGAGATTCCTTCCTGGTGATGCCTGTCAGCTGATCCATTGGACGGTCACTCACTGGAAAGGACACACGCTCTGTACAGCTGGCACACACACACACACACACACACACACACACACACACACACACACACACACACACACACACACACACACACACACACACACACACACACACACACACACACACACACACACACACACGCACACACTACGCAGGTCTCTTGCACGGGACAGCTGACTTGTTCCAAAATATGCACCCAACAAATTGAATGCGAAGCGATTGTACCAATGAACAAACAAACACTCGTAATAGTTGGTGATCGAATATGGGAAAACAACATTTAGGGACATTTCCATCTCTCTCTCTCCCGGGTGAGTGAGGATGGAGTTCCTGTTTCCTTATAGTCCCTACTTACCCTAATAGTACCCCAATGCTCCAGGGGAAAGGAATGCTTTGAAGCACAGCCAGGGAGGCCTGATACCCCCCTTCTATACAGCAACCTGTCCCACGGCTACCCTGCAACACCTTACAAATAGAAAACACACAAAACTAAAATTACGATATGAAATCCTTAATTGTCTCCACCTCCACCAGGAGACAAGGCCGAAGGCATGGTGAGAGAGTATGTTTTGCACTCCGTCCGTGTGTGTGTCCGTCCGTGTGTGTGTCCGTGTGTCCTTCCGTCCGTCCGTTACCAGCTAATCTCCGGCACCGTTAACCCGGTCGATGCCAAACTTTGCACACACACTCCCTAGATGCCAACGATGAACCTCTGCCCCGCATTTTCCAGAACGGCCTGTTATAGCGCCACCATGAGGCAGCTTTTCACATTTGTTACCTAAAACTACACCGATCTGCGTGAAACGTTGCATGCACACTCCCTAGAGGCCAAGGACAAACCTTTGACCTGCATTTTCCGCATCTGCCTTTTATAGCGCCACCAGGAGGCCGACTTTTGTAAAACACATTTTTGGATATTACTCCTCCAGATTCTGTCCAAAAATCTCACAAATCGTTACACAGTATCTCTATGGTCATGTGCTCAAGTCGGATCTGTCCGATATTTCATATTCCACCCTAATTGGCTATAATTGCCTTTCACACTTTGCAAGATTTCCCCGTTTTGAACAAAAGCCTCAAATCATGAACACAGCATGCAATTTACGTGAAATCTTTCACACATTTTCTTACTAGGCTGAGGAATATATCCCACCCTTTTCACATTGGCCTGTTATAGCGCCACCAACAGGTTGATTTTTGCAAAACAGGTTGAACAAAATGCCTCAAATCATCCAATTGCCATACAAGGCAAACATGTTTATATTACTACTAAACATTTTGCCAAACATCTCACACAGTCCTATCCTCCTGGTGGAGACCTGTGCCCAGAAGGGCACTTTTTCTAGTTTTATTCTGTATACCCCCACCCTGCTTTTGCATATTATGTATTCAACATTAAAACAATGAGTCGCTGTCATAACACGCTGTGGTGTACAACAAATGTGTTCTGTAAATTCAAATCTAATCTAATATGAAAAGTATGATGGGTCAACTTATGACGATGTGACCAATCCCAATGGTTTCAGACACAAGTCTGCGCTAATGGAACTCCACAATTGACCAAAATACATTTGATTTTTTTTTTGTGTTATTCGTTTTTAGCCACATTAACACAGTTGGAATGTTAAAGAAGGTTATTATTCCAACAGATAGTCGTTTCAGAGTCATTAAATGGTTACAATTACATTGCAAAAATGCCGAAATGCTGAAAATTGACCATGGCCTATACTTGTGTCTCAAACCACTGTATTCGGTCACAATAACTAAACCATGCTCTTCTAACTTTTCTTTTTTTGAATTCCACTCAATTTAAATGAAAATATATACATTATATATAGGCTATTCTTTATTTTCTCGTCATGTAGAAATGGATGGATGCAATGCAATCCTACTTTCTTCCTAGTCTTTTTTCCAAACACGGTTCCTTGGGAATCCACGGTGCAATGAAAACCGTTCTCTGGCAGTGAATACTGATCAGTCAATACCTCAGAACAGACTTTTGCGTGAGGCAGGCAAGATGGACACCTAACTGGCTCAGAAACAGCCAGCTATCTAAATGGAAATATCCATCCATGTATTCAACTATTACTAACATATAGGCTTCAGGCAAGAGTATATTATACATAATGTATACCGTACCACAGTCACACATATAGCCAAGCTAAAAGCTTTCTCATGTTGTGATGTGCCGTGCTGTGAGCTTGTAGATCGTCGGAACAGCATCATTAAATTGGGCTTCCATGCAGAGAGAGTTCTATTGTGAAAGGCTGTTTCCCTGTTGATATGCCACTGCCAGCCTCTAGCTTGTCTATCTGGGGTCTGCATTAGATCTAATAGCCTATCAAACTTGCTTTCCTTACAAAGACTGCTGTCAGAAAAAAATCCATATTGAGAACACGCACGCACACAAACCCTACAGGGTGACATTGGTCGACCTGTATGTCAGGTGTTGTTGTTGTCGTTAGGCCTCCCAGGCTCCCACAAGTCAACGACCCAGCAATCATTGGCTCCCAGACACACATAACTGTCATATGTCTTCTTTTATTCTGGGCTACGTTCACATTCCCAGAGTTGGAACATAAACGCTGAGAATAGACGCCGGGGATTTGTGTGTGTCGTGTGTGTGTGTGTGTGTGTGTGTGTGTGTGTGTGTGTGTGTGTGTGTGTGTGTGTGTGTGTGTGTGTGTGTGTGTGTGTGTGTGTGTGTGTGTGTGTGTGTGTGTGTGTGTGTGTGTGTGTGTGTGTGTGTTTGTGTGTGTGTGTGTGTGTGTGTGTTGTTGTTGTTGTTGTTTCTCTGGCGTCCCCCACACAAGGACATTTGCAGGACTCTAGTGGTTAAACAAAAACAATGTCCCACGTGGTCTGAGAGAGAAAAGCCCGTCAGGATATCCAGGTCACTGAATGACAAGTGAGTGAGAGAAAGGGAGAAGAAATGGAGAGAGAGAAGAGAGAGAGAGAGAGAGAGAGAGAGAGAGAGAGGGGGAAGAATTTAGCATTGCACATTTGTATGCTGGTCTCTAAATTCACATTGTGTGTGTGTGTGTGTGTGTGTGTGTGTGTGTGTGTGTGTGTGTGTGTGTGTGTGTGTGTGTGTGTGTGTGTGTGTGTGTGTGTGTGTGTGTGTGTGTGTGTGTGTGACTGTCTGTGTGTGTGTGTGTGTGTGTAGTCCAGACAGTAGGCTACTGTACAGTGGGGAAACCTCATGGATCTTCTCCTCTCTCTCTCAAACAAACACGTGCGCACGCACACGCACGCACGCGCGCACGCACACACACACACACACACACACACACACACACACACACACACACACACACACACACACACACACACACACACACACACACACACACACACACACACACACACACACACAGTAACTTCTCGTCTCCTCCTCCTCTCAGTCCATGGCAGTGACAAAGTGCCGGTGTGTGTGCGTCAGTGCTGGGAAAGTGGGACCCCTGGCTCTAGTGTGATAATGGGGGCGCTGGTTACGTAACGGAGAAGAGTGGGGGTGGGGTGGTGGGGTGGAGGGGGGCTTCGGGGAGTGCAACAAGTGGGGGCTTCTTCTCCGCAGTGCGTGAAGGAATGCCCATAAATCTATACGTTAGCCGCGGGGCTTCAAGACAAGCCCTGTTAACACACTGTAAAATGCTGCCATACCCTCCACTCTGTTATTATCATCTCTGCACATCCACTTTGAATACATTTTCTATAATGATGATCTTGAAATGCATTACCATGTATTTTCAGTGCCATAGGACTACAGTATAGCCATGGATATTCACTTTGATAAAGCACAAATACAGTGCGTATGTATGTATGTATGTATGTATGTATGTATGTATGTATGTATGTATGTATGTATGTATGTATGTATGTATGTATGTATGTATGTATGTATGTATGTATGTATGTATGTATGTATGTATGTATTTTGCTGGTGCACTTACCCCTCCTTTTATTGGTCATGCAACCAGAGAACAGGATCGTGGTTGCACACTGTCTATAAGACTATTTTTGTATTCTATACTCTATATGTTTTTAATGTAGGCTTCTCACTGTTTAGCAGTTCTATATATTTACATATTTTTCTATTGACTATTTTCTATTTTGATGTCGTTTTTGCATATTGTTCTATATATGATGTACAAATAAAGTTTTTGTTGCCAGCAACCAATCACCCACTTTGGGTGTTGGCCTGATTGAGGACACTCCCTGATCCCTTGTCCCAATCCAGTGACGTAGAGTCTGTGGGGGCCGGGGGGCCAGGGCCCCCATGAGGAATTGGACCAGGGATCTCGGCCCCCATGAGGAATTGGACCTGAATATATATTCGCCTCGGTTCGTCCCGTTTATGCCGCATCAGGTCGCGCCCGTTCGCACAATTCTCGTCTTGCATTGACTTTGTATGTAATCGCCGCCGCTCTAACCATCCAAGTCTGGCACCTTAACACATTAAAATGCTAATCTGGGTGCTTAACCTGCCAGGTAGGTAAGGGTATGCATGCATACAGTAGGCTACTGTACTCTGCTTCTTAGGCTACTTGTTCACAATGAATGTAATTGTGAGTACCTGTACGACTGTCCATATTTTTTGTCAGACCAAAAATCCTTCCCAATGTCTCTGTTAAGCTTGCTGGCAGGCAGGTAAGACGAGAGTGTAGCTTGCTCGTTAGCTGTCACTCGTTGATTAATTTGTTCCACCTGTGTAGGCCTACTCTACTCAGAAGCGCATTGAGTGTGTGTGTGTGTGTGTGTGTGTGTGTGTGTGTGTCTGTCACTGTGTTTGTCTCTTCTGCTGTCATGCAGGACTTTCAAATTATTGTAAACACAACATGAACATAGAACTCTTATTATGCATATCGCATATTTTCGAGTAAAATAATAATAAATTAATAATACAAATATTTAATATATATATATAAAAAAAAAAAAAAAGAATGGTTCAAGCCCATTAATTAAGATTCGAGTGCCAACCCTAACGAGCGAACATTCGAACCCCGAATGTTCTGGGACAGCCTTACGGCCAAGCTACACCAGGCTTTTCTCGCGCGTTTACCCTAAATGAGTGGCCCGCACGTGCGTTTTTTTAAATAGGACTGGACCTAAATTAAACGCACGCGCGGGGGTAAACGCGCGTTTTGTGCACGGAAAGCCTGGTGCGTGCGTGAGTCTAGAGAGGGGGGTCTTTTGTATGTGTTTGCCTGTGGGTTTTGCTGTGCTATCATACATTATATTGCATGGCAAAGTGTGAAAAGAGACCTATTAACACCTTAGTATGTATGTAGTTGGACACTGGCCTAGATTGCCAGGTGTCTGAACAATATTGTATTTTTTAGCCATATATTGTATGACTGGGGAATGCTTGAGCAGATCTACAAGCTTAAAGTTACTCATCAGTCATCACAGCGCGTCGCGTAACTCGCGTTGTAGATCTGCTATTTTATACAAAGCTATTTCATGTAGAGCGAAAATAGAAAAGGCACTAGTAGAGACGCCTGAGGGCCCTGAGGGCAGTGCTTTTCAACCCTGTTCATATCAAGGCCCATTATTTATTCTGCATTTGAGCCACGGACAACCTTAGCCTCTCAGACCCAATTAAGACTAAGGGATATATTGTTGGATACGTTTTTTCCACAATTCCATGCTGTATTGATGTTGGTACATATACAGTAGGAGAGATAACTTGTAAATGTTGATCAAAATAATTATTGTGTATCCTGTACTTCTTGTAAATTAAGTAATGCAGATGTTTAACAATAATTTAACTCTTGAGAGTGTCAAATGAAACCAAATGGACCCTTCCGGGTCCATTTGTTCTCATTTTACACTCTCAAGAGTTAAGGACCACTAGTTGAAAACCACTGACGTACTGTTTGGGGTTGTGTGTGGTTAAGTACTGTATACTGTATGGGGTTGTGTGTGGTTAAGTACTGTATACTGTATGGGTTGTGTGTGGTTAAGTACTGTATACTGTTTGGGGTTGTGTGTGGTTAAGTACTGTATACTGTATGGGTTGTGTGTGGTTAAGTACTGTATACTGTATGGGTTGTGTGTGGTTAAGTACTGTATACTGTATGGGGTTGTGTGTGGTTAAGTACTGTATACTGTATGGGGTTGTGTGTGGTTAAGTACTGTATACTGTATGGGTTGTGTGTGGTTAAGTACTGTATACTGTTTGGGGTTGTGTGTGGTTAAGTACTGTATACTGTATGGGTTGTGTGTGGTTAAGTACTGTATACTGTTTGGGGTTGTGTGTGGTTAAGTACTGTATACTGTATGGGTTGTGTGTGGTTAAGTACTGTATACTGTATGGGTTGTGTGTGGTTAAGTACTGTATACTGTATGGGTTGTGTGTGGTTAAGTACTGTATACTGTATGGGGTTGTGTGTGGTTAAGTACTGTATACTGTATGGGGTTGTGTGTGGTTAAGTACTGTATACTGTATGGGGTTGTGTGTGGTTAAGTACTGTATACTGTATGGGGTTGTGTGTGGTTAAGTACTGTATACTGTATGGGGTTGTGTGTGGTTAAGTACTGTATACTGTATGGGGTTGTGTGTGGTTAAGTACTGTATACTGTATGGGGTTGTGTGTGGTTAAGTACTGTATACTGTATGGGGTTGTGTGTGGTTAAGTACTGTATACTGTATGGGGTTGTGTGTGGTTAAGTACTGTATACTGTATGGGGTTGTGTGTGGTTAAGTACTGTATACTGTATGACACGGGTTCCCCAACCTTTCAGTCCCCGACCCCCAAAATAATGCTGCCATTGACTCGCGACCCCTACCTAACCCCGGAGGTCATTTTATGCACATAAACGTGCACGTTCGGTGCGCATTTGTCCGCACATGTAGCCTAATGTATTAAGCCTAGGGCTATGTAGGGGCTATGTATTGGTTAAAATGTATTTGTAATCATTGTATTTCACTCATTCAGTTGAATTCCATTCAGGTGTGTAAAATATTTTTGATGACCCAAAATAATTCCGCGACCCCACCGTCAGTATCCCGCGACCCCATGTGGGGTCCCGACCCCAACTTTGGGAAGCCCCGCTGTATGATACATTCTGTAGCTGATGCGTAACAGACTGTTCTAGTCTTTGGGTATATAATATGTCATATGCTCTTACTGTATTGTATGGAGGTTCACAACAGCCAGTGCATTCCTCTGATCCGTTCCAGAATGTTTGCGTCAGACTGCTGTCAGTACAAGTTACAGCTGTCCTTTATTCAGGAAACAAGATGCACTGCATTAGACAGTGACTGAGTTAGAGGGAGAAAGTAAAATGTGTGTGTGTGTGTGTGTGTGTGTGTGTGTGTGTGTGTGTGTGTGTGTGTGTGTGTGTGTGTGTGCGTGCGTGCGTGCGTGCGTGCGTGCGTGCGTGCGTGCGTGCGTGCGTGCGTGCGTGCGTGCGTGCGTGCGTGCGTGCGTGCGTGCGTGCGTGCGTGCGTGAAATCAGAAGGCCTTGCTAATGCTGAGAAGCTGCTGTTGAAGCAGTGTAAGACCAAAAACAGTGTTGCTATCATCACTGAGGCGACACAGATACATTGAAACGTACTGGTGCTTCCTATGGTGTTTCCTATGGTGCTTCCTAGTTCCTATGGTGTTTCCTATGGTGCTACCCTGTCATCTATACTGACCATGGAACTGACATGATACTGACATGATACTGACATGTTACTGACCATGCAACACTTTTCTCAACAATGTGTGTGTGTTTTTTTAGTTTTTAGCGATAAACCCGCCATGCAGGTCGGCAGGGAAGTATAGCTGACCATTTGGTTGCCCTACTCGTAGGATATTTGTGCTGCCACCCCTCCCGACGGCTGCTATTCCTCATGCAGATCGGCTATTTCCGCTGTTTGCGAGAACGCACACACGGCCGCTCGTTGTTACGCGGCGGAGCCACGGAGAAATTGATAATTTGAGGGTCGGCTTGGCACTTTTTGGCACATTTTGTTGCCCACCTCGGCGTGTTGCCCTACTCGCAGTGCGTATTGCGCGTATAGGTAGCGACGGTACTGCAGGTCGGAGCTGCGGTGCGCTCAGTATAGTTTGTTATTTTGCCTCTACCACTCTCTTTCAACCTGCTTTACACACGCTACTTCCTCCTGTTTAGTCTCTGTCACAGAGAAACCAAATATGGCCGACACCCAGATCCCCTCACCCAGATGGTGAGGATACCAGCTGAGAGGCTGTAGGGTGAAAGTGTCCAGTAGTACACAGTGGTGGAAGTACTTACATTCTTTACTTAAGGTAAAAGTATATCAATACAGCAATGTAGATATTCTAAGTATAATAAGTAAAAGTCCAGAATTCAAAATGAACTTGAGTAAAAGTACAAAAGTATCGTCAGCAAAATAAGTAGTACCAAAAGTACCAAAAGTAAAAGTTGTCATTGTGCAGAATGTCCCATTACACAAGTTCCTTATAAATAACTTATTAAGAGTTAATACATGTCGTATAAATGTCTTATTAACAGTTAATACGTGTTTATAACAAGGACCTTAGTTTAAAGTGCTATACCTCTACAAAGTAACTAACTATTAACTAAAGTTTTCAAATAATTGTAGTGGAGCTTTGCGCTCCTACATCTTTCTTGAGTACATCCACATTATGTTAGTATGGGACATCCTTGTGAACGGTGCCCATGTGTTGGTTCCCACAGCACCAGTTTGCTGGCTGGAAGCTCCTGGTGTCTTTGGCACTGTCCTGCAAGTCTCATTCTCCTGGCTGCTATTTTGTCGCTCACCCTAAATATTCCAGCATACAGAGTCTCATTGGTAACATGTGTACTCTTGCTGATGTTGAGCACTACACGTAACATTCTGGTGTAGCACCCGTCTAGAGCTTTCTGCAGAGTTGGCTTCAGGGTCCAGCATTCACTGCCATATAGGAGAACAGATTCTACCATCGCGTAGAAGAAGCTGAGTTTGATTTGTCGGGGCAGGTTGGAGTTCCATACACTGGTCATTCAGGGCCCTCCATGCAAGTGCCTTCCTCACTTTCAGATCTTGCTCTGTTGAGTTGACCCATGAGCCTGAAGTCATTGACTTCCTTCAGAGCAGTGACTCTTGTTGTGATGTGGATGTTCCGTTTGGATGTTATAGGTGATCACCTCAGTTTTCTTGGCATTCAGCCGCAGGCCAACCTTGGCACACTCTGACTCCACTCTGCTCAAGAGCTCCTGTGCTTGCTCAATGTGGTTGGAGAGCAGGCTAGGTCTGTCAGGACTACTGCCTTCTTGACCTCCTTGGTGTAAGAGTGAGGCCAAGATCCTGTTCTCGTCCACTGATGGCCTTCCTGATCGCGTAGTCCAGGACTATGACAAAGAGGAAGGGGGCTAGGGTATCCCCTTGCAGTACCCCAGCTATAGATGTCAAACTCGCCATCTGGGGGTACCACCTTGGCCCGTGTTACTGCATACATGATCTCTATTGCCCGGAGCAAGTTGGGAGGGACACCGTAGGCCTTTTTTATCCCACGATTTTGTAACCCATTTTTCACCCCTGTGTCAATTATCTAATGTGATCCTGCAGGGCTCTACACACCCTCCGCCAACCTAGTCCCCATATATGGGGGACATGGGGAGAGCAACGGACTTGAACTCATGCTTCCTTCATGCCTGAGTGTCCAAGTTGCTCCTTTACACCTGACAGGGGGGAGTTTCCCTGGTTGGACGTAGCGGGGGGAAGTAACACGCTATTCCAACCAGTTCCTTTCCCCTCCATCAGGCGCCCCGGCTGGCCAGGGGGAGGCAGTTTAGAGACCAGGAGCCTTCAGGATCTTAATAATGGTGCCTCTGTGTATTGAGTCAAAAGCCTTTTTGAAATCAATAAAGCACAATACAGCCGTCAGGTTGTGCACGGTAATATCCAGAGTGGCAATTGAAATCTAAACGTGTAAAAACTCTAAGGTGTTTTTCTGTGTGTGCTCGCAAAAATAACTTTATTTTCCTGCACACCAATATAGGCTTATCCTGCTAACACAGGAAGAAACAAAACTAAAGAAAAACAATCTCAACAGTTAGTTAATGTGATATCTTCTCTGTCGTGTGGGCAAAAGGTAATATAATATTCGTTTGGGGGGTGTGTCATTTATCCAAACAGCTCTGCTTCATTCACAACAAAGTTCATCCCTTTGCTGCTTTGTGAATGAGGGACCGTGTTTAGCCACATTGAAGGGAACAGACGTGCGCGCGCGCACACACACACACACACACACACACACACACACACACACACACACACACACACACACACACACACACACACACACACACACACACACACACACACACACACACACACACACACACACAAAAGCAGGCAGAACAATGTGCGATTGTTTTCTTTTACCTGGCAACATAAGCGCTCTATTTTCCCAAGGCACACACCCCTCTGAACACTTTTCCAATTGAGTGCACAAAGGGAGTGTGAGGGTTTTTGTTGTCATTGGCCAACACTTACGTACTGTGGGCTTCTCTCTTCTGGGGAGAGATATCAGATGTGGGTTTTAAATAAAAGGCCTGAAACCGAGACTTGCAGCTCATCATCATATTGTCATATTGTTTTCCTGCATATGCACAACAGTGTGCAAACACATGATACAAAGTATGTACTTAAAATGCCATGGATTTGTCTGATGATGTGAAATGAAATACGTATAGTTCTAAAAAATAATATAATTAATGTCTGTCAAGGACATTGACACCATTTATTCTTTAGCTCTTATAGTAGACTAGCTTGTAGTATGACAATAGTGACACTCATCTCCAAAGAATCTGTCGAGCGTTGACTGCAGAGATTTATACATGTATGGCAGAGAAGTAACAAAAAAATATGAGGAAGAAGAATTGCATGCCTCACAACAAGCACACTAATTATTTCCAATTAAAAAAAGACACGGCTGTCAATTACTGTATGGCACCAGTGCAGGAATTAACCACAGGAATATAAAGAATTGAAGTTACACCTCAAGAAAACCGAGCATGCAACCAGGCATTACGACGCCTTCAAGGCCCGCCAAAATAAAAGTTTTGACGACAAAATCAACTGTAGATTTAGCTGACTAAAATCTATTTAGTCGACAAAAAAATAAAATGTTATTCAAAAGACTGACTAAAACTAAATCAAAGACTGGTGTGTAACTCAGAATCTCAGTGTACAAAGGATTTGGTTCCATGTGTACCCTCTGTGACTTTCAATAACACACATGTTTACTATGTGCTACTGAATGCTGTGTGTATCTCCCTGGATGCCTTGTGTCACAGCCACCGGAACAAGGTTAGCTCAGGGCCACGGTTGATAAGATGAGCAGACTTCAGGGAATGTTATCCGTGTATCAGGGTGTCACAACCCTGCGGTTTCATATGGGAAAGAATTTCAAGTTCAAGTGCAAGTGTATTGTCATATAGACACTTATGTCCGTTGTAAGGTGCCCACTGTTGATTAGTCAGACATCCTGTGCCACTGCATGGGTAAAGACTGTCTCTGGAGGCGGCTGAGGATTGAGAAATTCATGGAATTTTAAATAAAGCCACCAATCTAGTTCTACAACTATTTACTTTAAGGGAGTTTGCACGCGCACTTACAGTACGTGTGTGTGTGTGTGTGTGTGTGTGTGTGTGTGTGTGTGTGTGTGTGTGTGTGTGTGTGTGTGTGTGTGTGTGTGTGTGTGTGTGTGTGTGTGTGTGTGTGTGTGTGGGTGTGTGTGTGTGTGTGTGTGTAAGCATGGGTGTGGAGTGTGGACAGATGGGTGTGTGCATAGATCTGTATTATGCAACGTACTGCAATATGCATTTGTGGATGCACAAATGCATAGGTTAGCATGTGAACTAGTGTGTGAATGTTCATGCATGCACATCTGTTGTTGAAGAAAAGGTGCTCAACAAGATCTCCTTCACCAGTCACTACACAACTCCTTGACTGGCACACATATTGCATATTGCATAAGGGCCCCAAAAAGAAAGATTGAATCCTGGAAAACAGAGACACTGTTGTTGCTGTTATCTTTGTTTACGCATTAAGATAAAGTAAGGATTATTTTTTGCAACATCGTCATATTCAATGGTGATCTCTCTGATCCCCAAAGGAACAGTGTTGTTGCCTACTTGATTATATTCAGACAAATTGGCAGCAAGCCTTTTTATTTCTGCCCCTCTGTCTCACCAGGAAGAGGACAATGGCAGAGTCCACTTGTGTCAGTTTCCTGAGTTAACTACATCATGGCACATAAATCTCACCTCTCCAAACACACTGTTGCACTGTGTCTGTGAAAGGGCTGTGGAAAACACTCGCCTATACACGCACGCACGCATGCACGACGCACGCACGCACGCACGCACGCACGCACGCACGCACGCACGCACGCACGCACACACACACACACACACACACACACACAATACACATGCACAAGCTGCAGCTGTGACTGTGGAGAGCAGACCATAAAAGTTCCTCAGTGTAACTCAACCTTGAGTTTGAGGCTCAATTCAGTTTATAGACGTTGATGTCTGACTTAATTTAGCAGATCAGAGGATCAGTTTAAATTGAGCTCCAAATTCCAATTGAATTTGAGATCCTGTAACGCGGCTCTTCAATCAGTGGGATAATGGAAATGGACCCCCCCCCAACGGCATCGAAAGCAGTTAAGGATGATTTATACTTAGCTGTGCACTGGTGTCGTGCACCGAAAATAGCTGATCTACAAGCTCACAATGCATTGCAGCTCCACGTATTGTGAGCTTGTAGATCAGCTATTTTTGGTAGTAGTCACTGGCGTGCCACCAAGTATAAAAGGCGGGGCTTCATAGTGTATGTCTATGCGCTCCGAGCTGTGCTCCAGTTCAGCTGTAGTCTTGATATAAAGTGTCAGCCAAAACAATGGTTTTGTGCAAGTGATTCACGACTCGCTATAATTGCACTCATGTGTCCTCCAAAGCTATTTAGCAACATTCCAGCCATAACTGCCAACCCTTAATGACACACAGGCTCTCCATATCATATTTTGGGGCAACATAGCGCCCAGCTATATCGTCAGAGGTGGTCTACTTCAAGGGAAAGGGACGTTTTGTTTCTCTATCTCAGTTTATTTTTGTTTCCCCTTTAATCAACATTTTGTTTTTTAAATCACAGGCATGAGTGCATAGGCCTACTTTCTCACACTCTCTCTTCCTCTCTTCCCCTCTCTCTCTCTCTCTCTCTCTCTCTCTCTCTCTCTCTCTCTCTGTTCCTCTCTCCCTGTTCCTCTCTCTATCTCTCTCTGCCTGTCTGTCTTTCTCTCTCACACACATGCATACACATTCACGTTGTACATTTGTGTACTATGTACACACGGAAACATGCGCACGCACGCACGCACGCACGCACGCACGCACGCACGCACGCACGCACGCACGCACGCACGCACCCAAACACGCACACACACACACACACACACACACACACACACACACACACACACACACACACACACACACACACACACACACACACACACACACACACACACACACACACACACGCACACTACAGTAGGCTATTTAAAGTATTCTACACACATTCACAAAGTGAAGTGAAGTGTAGTGTACTGACTGTACTCACTCACTGCAGTGGAGCACAAAAACAGGGGCCTTCCAAGTGCTGGCAATAACAACGTTATGTAAAACACTGTAAAAGTTTGAGGGATGGAGGGAGGTTGGAGGCTGAAACAATAGCAGCGGGGCAATGCCACTTAACAGGGGTGCGTGTTGGGAAAGAGTTGGGGTTAAAGGTGAAAGGCTGTGGTGTGAGGAGGAGAGAACATGCTAAAAAGCTTGTGGGCGTCATAGAGTATAGCCTTAGAGTAGATGTAAATTATGGCTCCCTACCGGGAGTCATTTGACTCTTTAGATTCAACACTACATTCTTTGGTATTCAGAGAGAATTTGGGACCTCAGATATTAATTCATATTCTTTGGCACATGTGGAAGCTGTATTTGGGATTTATAAAAGGTGACTTGCACACCCACATGTGTAAATGAAGGTAATTTCTAGGCACTTCATTACCCTTGTGGTGTGTATGCATATTCAGAGTAGAATCGAGTATCTGAGCCGCTTGAAAATATCTTGAAAATATTTTTTATATATTTTAAACCAAATCTTATAGACAGATTCTTTCCCATGTCTGGTAAACCATCATTGGTCATTTTGACTGTGTCCTCCACAACTCCCCATGAATCAACCTGCCTGTCTTTTTTCTGTTTTTTTCTTACCAGTAAGGCATCCGATTCTGGCAGTATACTGTATCTAGGCCTACCACTACCATCTGAAATATAAAATCTAGTGGTTACTTGAGTATTCTGTACTTTTAAGTAGGCTACCGGTATATATTTTATGTATCGGTAGTTTACATTTTAGTATATGGAAAGAAAATGTACTTGTAATTTGTACTTTTGAATGCTTTAAAAGCAAGTACTCCAGAGAAACTTTCACTTGTAATATTTGACCAGGAGTATCTATACTTTGACTCAAGTGCTTGGGCTTGAGTAGCCTATACTTGTCCTCCATGCACTGACCAATACCACCTGAAGTATAATTGCTCCCCAGTTTCCCTGGTGCTATGACTTTAGACTTTAGACTTCCCTGTAGGTTAATCAATCACTGGGCAGAAAGGAGCTCTTTTTCAGTCTAAGTTCACCCCAGGACTTGGGCCATGATAATGATGTTTGAGTTTCCCTTGCTTGGGCCTCAGACCCAGTCCCCAGTGGAAGCCAAGCTAGCAGAGGTTAGCACGAGTTAAAGCACAAGCGCAAAACCCTTGATGACATTTAGGTTTTAATGGGAAACAAATTACAGGGCTGGCAGAATGGGTGGGAAATGCCACTTAAGGCTGAACGGAGTTGGTTTAATGCCCCGGGGTATGTGATGGTGATTTATGTGAGAGATGTGAAAAGGAATTAGGCCAATATTTGTGTTTTCCCATTGTACGTGTTATGGAATTTCCCATTAGAAATGTTTATTCAAATACCTGAGCAGACAACTGATTATTTACACATTTAGATTGAAATCCAACGAAGAGGATTGTTGTTGTTTTCTTCCTATTGTTTCAGATTTGTGTCACATAATGCCAAGTCATTGTGTGTCTGTGGGAGAGGAGGAATGTCAGTCTTGTCAAAGGGAGGCCATTTCTCAGCTCTGAATTTGTTATGTGGAATGAAAACTAGGGTTGAGGTTTTTCATCTCCAGCTGGACATTAGGCAGACACATGTTGTGGTTCAAGGGGTGGGGTGGCGGGGGGGGGGGGGGGGGGGGGGGACGAGGCACACATTCCCATCATTATTATGATTGTTATTTTGATTACCGTGATGTGGCTTTCCTGGAAAATCAGGTATTTTAATTGCACTTGTAAAATACTCTGTATGCAGCAAAGGGATACAGTAGCTACATAACAAGGTCTAAATATAACATTTGCAGACACACACGCGTGCGCACACGCGCACACACACGGTACACTAACGCACACGCCACACATCCACAAATGGACAAACCTCCTGAGACCCTATTTCTTGGCCTGGGTAGAAGTGTAACCATAAACACAGCTCTTGCTGGCCCATAGCCCAAGGCTAATTATAATAGTCTGACATGGACTTTGCCTGTGTGCGTGCGTGCGTGCGTGTGTGTGTGTGTGTGTGTGTGTGTGTGTGTGTGTGTGTGTGTGTGTGTGTGTGTGTGTGTGTGTGTGTGTGTGTGTGTGTGTGTGTGTGTGTGTGTGTGTGTGTGTGTGGGTGTGTGTGTGTGTGTGTGTGTGTGGTGTGTGTGCATTTGTGCATGTTTGTGCGTGCATGTGTTAGTAGTGTGACTTCATACATGCACATTTGTGAGAGATTTGAGAGTAAACAGGTTACATTTTCTTAACGATGACATAAGCGTGGGGATGCAAGAGGGAGTATCATGCTATACACATGTCAAGACTGACTAATGATGTCTAAATGTATGTGCAGATAAAAATAAAGGTCACCTTTCTTCAACTTGTACATTCTCCTATGTCGTCTATGACCTTCAGTGTGCTTACAGGTCGTAAGCACACTGAAAAGGGCAGGATCTTTTTTTCTTGAGGATACACCTGAAATATCAAGGGTGCACAATATCCTGTACATAATTTATCACCATATCGTGGTCATCCCCAAGACTATATGGGGGAATATTTTGAGGGTGGGTTGGGGAGCAGGAATACATTCAGTACCAATTAACCTTTAAGTAGATGCAGGAGTTTTTCCCTAGTTACGTCACATGATCAAGGTCAGGGGAGATGAATCCAGGATCTTGGTTGTGCATGCTATGTCAGTGTGGGGGCCCAAAAAGTCAAAGTTGACATCCCCTCAGAGTATGGTAACTCTGAACCGTTTTACACCCCAATAATCTGCAGTAGCGTGACCAGACCAGGAAAAGAAACGAAAGAAAAAATAAATATATACCCTATTATGAGGTATATCTCCATCTCTTGTTTCAGGACCCTGTCTGGCTGTTCTTATCAAGTCTGGAGGCCAGGACCCCATATCATCTCTTCAATATTATACCAGAAGGAACGGGACCAGCAATTACAGTACAGATGCATTCCCTGGTTCAACTCAGTCGTTGAAAATGTTGAAAAATGTTGAAAAATGTTGGAAAATGTTGAAAAATGTCGAACAATGTTGAAAAAATGTTGAAAAAATGTTGAGAAACGGTGGACATGTTTGCCTGAAAAGGAATCTTTGAAATGTTTCATAGTTTTAGAAATATAGTGCTTTCAAATTTGAGAAATTTACAATGGGGCTCAATGGCAGATATTGGCACGTCAAAATAGCACTTTCACCTAGAAACTCCATTCACACTTTTTATAATTCAGCTTACTGTGGAGACACATGCTGGAACTTTTTACTTTGAAATGTTTTGTAGTTTCTGAGTTATTTAACTTAAACGCCCAATGCATTCTCAATGGCAATAGCACAAACTTTGGCATGCTACTAGTCCTACATACTTACACCTAGAAACCCCATTCAAACGTATTTAGGTTCATCTTACGGTGGACATGTTTGCCTGAAAAGGAATCTTTGAAATGTTCCATAGTTTTAGAAATATAGTGCTTTTAAATTTGAGAAATTCAGAATGGGGGTCAATGGCAGATTTTGGCAAGTAAAGACTTGAGCGGGGTTTGAACCCAGAACCTCCAGATCATGCAGCCAGTGTGCTGAGTCACTGACCTACTTGCTACCTGCCACAATGCAGTCTGCTGTTCCCTTTGAGTAACAACATTGATACAAAAATAAAATACAAAAAATTAAATAACAGGAGATTTGTCTATTGTTTCTTTTGCTGTTGTTTATCTCTAGACGTTTGAATGTTTATGAACCACAATGGAAACAAGTCTCTATCTCTTCTGTCATTATCTATTCGGCCTTTTAAGAACAGCATCCACAGTGGCTCACTGGGTACAGAAGCTGACTGGGAATCAGGAGGCTGCAGGTTCAAGTCCTGGCTCTGACATAGTGTCCCAAAATCATGAAAATATGACATACTATAGTATGCCGTCTGAAACCATGGACTATAGTATGTTGTTGTCTCCACCATAGTCTAGGACCTGGCTAAGATATGTATGCACTTCATTTAGGAGAGAATATCTCAATTGTTCTTGGCTAATATGACCCCCGCGAACAACTTGGGAACTGTGAAAAATTCTCTATCCGGGGCGAAATACCCGAAAATGACCACGCCCTTTTTAAAATGACGCTAGTTCAAACATGGCTCTATTTTCGAAACTGTTGGAGCTACAGATTTTCTGAGGTGCTCAAAATGTTTGTTGAATCCGTGCCCGAGGCAGCAACCCTCCAGGTCATCATTGTGGCCAAATCCAATATGGCCGCCAGGCCGCCACCTGAAAAAGGTTTTGTCTACAACTTTTGAACCAGATGAGCTATGAATGCAAACTTGGTGTCTAAATCATGTTTTTTGACAATTAGAAACATTTTGGAATGCTTATCTGTATGACTGGGTGTGGCTGAACCTCTATTTTACCAGAGGTGTACTCGACCCCAGTACTTGAGTACAAATACGACCTGTTGCAAAAAGTGCAGCAGATAATTGCAAAATATAGCAAGAATCGTTCAAATGGTGATACAAGCATGACATTTGGTACATATACCCACTCTTTTCAAAAATATCGGTAGCCACGCAAAATTTCAAGATGGCGACCCCAAAAATCCAAGATGTCCGAAACTTGAAATGCATTGATTTTAAGCCCCATAACAAGGGATGGAGCCCGAAAATCGGGTCCATTACAAACCCGGTTCGGCATTTATCGAGACCCGAGTATCTATAAGCTTTTGGCTTGTCGAGCCTCTTATCGGGTATAGCCGCAGCAGCTGACGTCATGGGCAACTCGCTATAAGGGGCAGGCGCGTAGCGTGGATTAAATGATTGACGGGTGGTGGCAGCACACATCCGACCGAGGTGTGAACATTTTTTGCCGACGTGCGAATGGGGGACAATTTAAAACAAAGGCGGATTACATGCTGTAGTTTGCTACTAACAGACATTTCCATGCACGAGGGCTGCCAAAGTAAGTCTTTTGCTGTTTTTTTGCCCCCTCTCTTCGAAGTTAAACTGGGCAAGCTCTTGACTGGGCCACGTTGGTAAGGGGGCTGAGACGCGACGGATGGTTGCGTTATGGTTGCGCCGTATGGTGGAACGGCTGAAAAGGTTTTGGTTATGTTACAGGCCTCACGATTGAGTTGCCTGATGGCAGAAGATAAGTCCTGTTGTACAGGGAAAATATAGACAGGAGATTTATGTTGCGTTCATCAGAGCAGGCTGCAAATCTGTCTTTATTCACAGAATCTTATTTTCATATTCTTTCTCTTTTTCTCTCTTTAAATGCAATCATCATATTCATATCACATTCAATAATCTCATATTCACATTCACAAACCATGCTCACCATAGGGCGATCTCCCCCTGGTGGCGTGACTCAGTAACTACTATTAGTATAGTTTGAACACAAAACACAACTGGAATTGGCCTCTCTCAATACAAATACATAAAATAAAATAAAAACAAAACAACAATTGTGCACATACACTTGTAAGTGTCACAGTTACATGTTTAAAAAGACAAGAGGGGAGCTAAATGCAATAATGAACTAGCTCGGGAGTGCATTTCACATGGGGTTGGGGCAGACCATTGTCTGACCACGGACTTCCACGCTTTCTGCTTCGCATCGAAGACAGCTTGACAGCTTCGTGCTGTGGTGAAATCACCGCCAGCCTCCGGTGTCCTCTGTGAGACATGTTAAGCTGAAGCAGCTAGCATAGAAGCTAACGTTGGTCATAAGGATTATGCACACAACCATGCTGTTATCCACGCGTCCATCCGATAGCTTTTAAATGTAAATGTTCCATCCACGGAGCAAAAGCGATATAAGCGGCTTCTTCATTCATTGATTCGTTTGGGCTTTGTTGTCTGTCTGACTGACTGGCGGAGCTGTCTATCATAAGGCAGATCTACAAGCTCACAACGCGGTGCAACCAGACGCAGTGTGAGCTTGTAGATTGGCTATTTTTGGTGCGTGACACCGTTGTACGATGACGTATACATTGCGTTTTTAAAGTGACGGTACACAATATTAACAGTTCCCTCTGTCTGTTAGAAAAGTACTGTATTTCAAGCCAAGGCCCTAGTAAAATGTAGTGCAAGGGATGGTTAAAATAAAAAGATTATAGAAAAGATATGCATATGTGTGTGTGTGTGTGTGTGTGTGTGTGTGTGTGTGTGTGTGTGTGTGTGTGTGTGTGTGTGTGTGTGTGTGTGTGTGTGTCATGGCAATAAAAATAAGGTGTTCAGAATGTATTATCTCCCAGCTTTCCACAAATTAATAGCAAATGCTTGATAGTGGGCTCGATAAGGACCCGGCTCGATAATGTGATCGTTATCAATAAAAATGAACGAGCTCCATCCCTACCCATAACTGTATTGAACATGAATATAAAGTTGGGCATTATTGCTGATATTTTGGTACCAAGGCTACCCAATGAATGGGCCGCTCCATCCATTCCTTTTCTCCATTCCATTTCCTTTTTGACCCTGTCCACGCACGCACACAGACCTTTTCATGGTACAAAGAAAAGAAACAGCCAGACATGTTGTGTACTTCTCTTTCCTTTCATAATGCAGTTTTCAAGTACCGGTACTTCAGCTGTTTTTGTAGCTATTTCTGAGTTTTGAGTGGCTGCTGTCCATAGACCAAAGAAAGAATTCTCCTTCTACCTTTTCTCTCCATTATTGATTATAATGATGCACATCATAATAGCGCTCTTATAAGCCGGATATGCTTAGGGGGAAGAAAGGGAAAAAAATACTATTCCTTAATACGAACGAATATATGTCTCCAATATTTCAATTCAATTCAATTCAAAGGGCTTCATTGAAAGGGCTCTTTCACTACATCCATACATCTTCTCTTTGGTCTTCCTCTAGGCCTCCTGCCTGGCAGTTCCAACCTCAGTGTCCTGCCGTCCTTCTACTTCTTCTTCTTTATCTCCAAAACATCTGACATGTGCTGTCCCTCTGATGTACTCATTAATGATCCTATCCATCCTTGTTACTCCCAGAGAGAACCTCAACATTTTAGTCTCTGCTACCTCCAGCTCTGCTTCCTGTCTTTCTGACTATCTCTAAAACATAAATGTGTAAACTACAGATGTAATTTTATTGAAACAAGAGAATAATAGCATAAGAGCATAATAGCTTAATAATTTATGCTGAGCAATAGTCAAAGGTATGTTTAAATTGGAAACACGTGCGAGCGCGCGCACACACACACACACACACACACGCTCCGTCCTTTAGATTCCTCACGGAGAAGACCTTTTTTGTCCTGATCATACAAAAAGGACAAAGTTAAAGGAAGTAAAACTAATTGTCAGATAGTCGCCATCTTTGAAATATGCAAAATAGAGGTTCAGCCACACCCAGTCATAAAGATGATGATTCCAAAATGTTTCTAATTGTCAAAAAACATGATTTAGACACCACGTTTGCATTCATAGCTCATGTGGTTCAAAAGTTCTAGATAAAACCTTTTTCAGGTGGCGGACTGGCGGCCATATTTGATTTGGCCACTATGATGACCTGGAGGGTTGCTGGCTTCGGCACGGATTCAACAAACATGAGTATTCTGAAAATTTTGAGCACCTCAGAAAATCTGTACGGTTTAGAAGATAGAGTCATGTTCAAAGTAGTGGTCATTTAAGAAAGGGCGTGGTCATTTCCGGGTATTTCGCCCCGGATAGAGAATTTTTCACAGTTCCCAAGTTGTTCGCGGGAGTCATATTAGCCAAGAACAGTTGAGATATTCTCTCCTAAATGAAGTGCATACATATCTTAGCCAGGTCCTCTACTACCAGGCCGAAGGCATGGGGAGAGAGTATGTTTTGCACTCCGTCCGTCCGTGTGTCCGTGTGTCCGTCCGTCTGTGAACAGCTAATCTCCGGCACCGTTAACCCGGTCGATGCCAAATTTTGCACACACACTCCCTGGATGCCAACGATGAACCTCTGCCCGAAAATTTCCAGAACGGCCTGTTATAGCGCCACCAGGAAACCGCTTTGTGCAAAACAAGTTTTTGGACAGAACACCTACAGATTTCGTCCAAACATCACGCAAATTGGTACACAGTCTCTCTAGAGCCATTAAACGAAACAGGTCTTTCAGATTTCTCAGACTCCATCTTGATTGGCTAAGATTGGCTTCCAAATTTCGCAGGAGTGCTCAGTTTCAAACAAAATGCTGCAAATCATCAACACATTGTATGATTTCCGTGAAATTGTGCACGCACATTCCCACTAGGCCGAGGAAGAAATGCCACATGAACATTTTCAACTCAGCCTCATGGTGGCGCTATAACTGGCCGAAAAGTGTTTTTACCTCTAACTGCACGGATCTGTGGATAACTTTGTATGCCAACTCCCTAGAGGCCAAGGAAAAATCTTTGCCTGGAATTTTTCACATATGCTCTTTATAGCGCCACCAGTAGGCCGACATATGTAAAACACATTTTCTAATATTACACCTTCAGATTTTATCCAAATTTCACGCAAATCGGTACACATGCTCTCCTTAGTCATGTGATCAAGACTGGTTTGTTTGATTTCTCATAATCCACCCTCATTGGCTACGATTGGCTTCTAAACTTTTCAGGAGTAGCCCGCTTTGTACCCGTTTTGTACAAATCGCCACAACTACTCAACGCAGCGTCCGATTGTGGTGAAACTGTGCATGCATATTCCCACTAGGCTTTGGAAGAAATGCCACTTGACAGTTTTCAAATCAGCCTCATGGTGGCGCTACAACAGGCCAAGCATCACACACACACTCCTATCCTATCCTGGTGGAGACCTGTGCCCAGAAGGGCACTTTTTCTAGTTTTTTCATGATTTTCATCTTTTTTTCAAATCCTGCTATAGTATGCCGTCCGAAAGGATGAACTATAGTATGTCGTTTTTCATGATTTTCATATTTTTTTCAAATCCTCCAAAATCACGAAAAACGACATACTATATAGTATGCCGTCCGAAACCAAATATGAGAAATGTATAACTTTGGCATGCTACTAGTCCTACATACTTAGACCTATAGGAACCCCATTCAAACCTATTTAGGTTCATCTTACGGTGGACATGTTTGCCTGAAAAGGAATCTTTGAAATGTTTCATAGTTTTAGAAATATAGTGCTTTCAAATTTGAGAAATTTATAATGGTAGATAGTGGCACGTCAAAAAATCACTTTCACCTAGAAACTCCATTCACACTTTTTATAATTCAGTTTCCTGTGGAGACACATGCTGGAACTTTTTACTTTGAAATGTTTTGTAGTTTCTGAGTTATTTAACTTAAACGCCCAATGCATTCTCAATGGCAATAGCACAAACTTTGGCATGCTACTAGTCTTACATACTTACACCTAGAAACCCCATTCAAACCTATTTAGGTTCATCTTACGGTGGACATGTTTGCCTGAAAAGGAATCTTTGAAATGTTTCATAGTTTTAGAAATATAGTGCTTTCAAATTTGAGAAATTTATAATGGTAGATAGTGGCACGTCAAAAAATCACTTTCACCTAGAAACTCCATTCACACTTTTTATAATTCAGCTTCCTGTGGAGACACATGCTGGAACTTTTTACTTTGAAATGTTTTGTAGTTTCTGAGTTGAGCCCCAATCCCCCGCCGGCGGGGGCAGAGGCTGTCCACCTCATGAACAGCTCTCAGCGGGTAAATGGGGCTGGGTCTTAGGTTCCAACTCCGATATTTTTGATTTTCCCTCCTGGACCCCCTGGGGTTTAAGAGGTCAACTTAAACGCCCAATGCATTCTCAATGGCAATAGCACAAACTTTGGCATGCTACTAGTCCTACATACTTACACCTAGAAACCCCATTCAAGCGTATTTAGGTTCATATTACGGTGGACATGTTTGCCTGAAAAGGAATCTTTGAAATGTTCCATAGTTTTAGAAATATAGTGCTTTTAAATTTGAGAAATTCAGAATGGGGGTCAATGGCAGATTTTGGCAAGTAATGACTTGAGCAGGGTTTTAACCCACAACCTCCAGATCTGTACTGTACTGTACTGTACTGTACTGTACTGTACTGTACTGTACTGTACTGTACTGTACTGTACTGTACTGTACTGTACTGTACTGTACTGTACTCCACTGTACTGTACTCCACTGTACTGTACTCCACTGTACTCTACTGTACTCCACTGTACTCTACTGTACTGTGCTGTACTCCACTGTACTTTGCTGTACTGCACTGCACTGTGCTGTACTGTACTGTACTGTACTGTACTGTACTGTACTGTACTGTACTGTACTGTACTGTACTGTGCTGTACTGTACTGTACTGTACTGTACTGTACCGTACCGTACCGTACCGTACCGTACCGTACCGTACTGTACTGTACTGTACCGTACTCCACTGTCATTATCTATTCGGCCTTTTAAGAACAGCATCCACAGTGGCTCACTGGGTACAGAAGCTGACTGGGAATCAGGAGGCTGCAGGTTCAAGTCCTGGCTCTGACATAGTGTCCCAAAATCATGAAAATATGACATACTATAGTATGCCGTCTGAAACCATGGACTATAGTATGTTGTTGTCTCCACCATAGTCTAGGACCTGGCTAAGATATGTATGCACTTCATTTAGGAGAGAATATCTCAATTGTTCTTGGCTAATATGACCCCCGCGAACAACTTGGGAACTGTGAAAAATTCTCTATCCGGGGCGAAATACCCGAAAATGACCACGCCCTTTTTAAAATGACGCTAGTTCAAACATGGCTCTATTTTCGAAACTGTTGGAGCTACAGATTTTCTGAGGTGCTCAAAATGTTTGTTGAATCCGTGCCCGAGGCAGCAACCCTCCAGGTCATCATTGTGGCCAAATCCAATATGGCCGCCAGGCCGCCACCTGAAAAAGGTTTTGTCTACAACTTTTGAACCAGATGAGCTATGAATGCAAACTTGGTGTCTAAATCATGTTTTTTGACAATTAGAAACATTTTGGAATGCTTATCTGTATGACTGGGTGTGGCTGAACCTCTATTTTACCAGAGGTGTACTCGACCCCAGTACTTGAGTACAAATACGACCTGTTGCAAAAAGTGCAGCAGATAATTGCAAAATATAGCAAGAATCGTTCAAATGGTGATACAAGCATGACATTTGGTACATATACCCACTCTTTTCAAAAATATCGGTAGCCACGCAAAATTTCAAGATGGCGACCCCAAAAATCCAAGATGTCCGAAACTTGAAATGCATTGATTTTAAGCCCCATAACAAGGGATGGAGCCCGAAAATCGGGTCCATTACAAACCCGGTTCGGCATTTATCGAGACCCGAGTATCTATAAGCTTTTGGCTTGTCGAGCCTCTTATCGGGTATAGCCGCAGCAGCTGACGTCATGGGCAACTCGCTATAAGGGGCAGGCGCGTAGCGTGGATTAAATGATTGACGGGTGGTGGCAGCACACATCCGACCGAGGTGTGAACATTTTTTGCCGACGTGCGAATGGGGGACAATTTAAAACAAAGGCGGATTACATGCTGTAGTTTGCTACTAACAGACATTTCCATGCACGAGGGCTGCCAAAGTAAGTCTTTTGCTGTTTTTTTGCCCCCTCTCTTCGAAGTTAAACTGGGCAAGCTCTTGACTGGGCCACGTTGGTAAGGGGGCTGAGACGCGACGGATGGTTGCGTTATGGTTGCGCCGTATGGTGGAACGGCTGAAAAGGTTTTGGTTATGTTACAGGCCTCACGATTGAGTTGCCTGATGGCAGAAGATAAGTCCTGTTGTACAGGGAAAATATAGACAGGAGATTTATGTTGCGTTCATCAGAGCAGGCTGCAAATCTGTCTTTATTCACAGAATCTTATTTTCATATTCTTTCTCTTTTTCTCTCTTTAAATGCAATCATCATATTCATATCACATTCAATAATCTCATATTCACATTCACAAACCATGCTCACCATAGGGCGATCTCCCCCTGGTGGCGTGACTCAGTAACTACTATTAGTATAGTTTGAACACAAAACACAACTGGAATTGGCCTCTCTCAATACAAATACATAAAATAAAATAAAAACAAAACAACAATTGTGCACATACACTTGTAAGTGTCACAGTTACATGTTTAAAAAGACAAGAGGGGAGCTAAATGCAATAATGAACTAGCTCGGGAGTGCATTTCACATGGGGTTGGGGCAGACCATTGTCTGACCACGGACTTCCACGCTTTCTGCTTCGCATCGAAGACAGCTTGACAGCTTCGTGCTGTGGTGAAATCACCGCCAGCCTCCGGTGTCCTCTGTGAGACATGTTAAGCTGAAGCAGCTAGCATAGAAGCTAACGTTGGTCATAAGGATTATGCACACAACCATGCTGTTATCCACGCGTCCATCCGATAGCTTTTAAATGTAAATGTTCCATCCACGGAGCAAAAGCGATATAAGCGGCTTCTTCATTCATTGATTCGTTTGGGCTTTGTTGTCTGTCTGACTGACTGGCGGAGCTGTCTATCATAAGGCAGATCTACAAGCTCACAACGCGGTGCAACCAGACGCAGTGTGAGCTTGTAGATTGGCTATTTTTGGTGCGTGACACCGTTGTACGATGACGTATACATTGCGTTTTTAAAGTGACGGTACACAATATTAACAGTTCCCTCTGTCTGTTAGAAAAGTACTGTATTTCAAGCCAAGGCCCTAGTAAAATGTAGTGCAAGGGATGGTTAAAATAAAAAGATTATAGAAAAGATATGCATAGTGTGTGTGTGTGTGTGTGTGTGTGTGTGTGTGTGTGTGTGTGTGTGTGTGTGTGTGTGTGTGTGTGTGTGTCATGGCAATAAAAATAAGGTGTTCAGAATGTATTATCTCCCAGCTTTCCACAAATTAATAGCAAATGCTTGATAGTGGGCTCGATAAGGACCCGGCTCGATAATGTGATCGTTATCAATAAAAATGAACGAGCTCCATCCCTACCCATAACTGTATTGAACATGAATATAAAGTTGGGCATTATTGCTGATATTTTGGTACCAAGGCTACCCAATGAATGGGCCGCTCCATCCATTCCTTTTCTCCATTCCATTTCCTTTTTGACCCTGTCCACGCACGCACACAGACCTTTTCATGGTACAAAGAAAAGAAACAGCCAGACATGTTGTGTACTTCTCTTTCCTTTCATAATGCAGTTTTCAAGTACCGGTACTTCAGCTGTTTTTGTAGCTATTTCTGAGTTTTGAGTGGCTGCTGTCCATAGACCAAAGAAAGAATTCTCCTTCTACCTTTTCTCTCCATTATTGATTATAATGATGCACATCATAATAGCGCTCTTATAAGCCGGATATGCTTAGGGGGAAGAAAGGGAAAAAAATACTATTCCTTAATACGAACGAATATATGTCTCCAATATTTCAATTCAATTCAATTCAAAGGGCTTCATTGAAAGGGCTCTTTCACTACATCCATACATCTTCTCTTTGGTCTTCCTCTAGGCCTCCTGCCTGGCAGTTCCAACCTCAGTGTCCTGCCGTCCTTCTACTTCTTCTTCTTTATCTCCAAAACATCTGACATGTGCTGTCCCTCTGATGTACTCATTAATGATCCTATCCATCCTTGTTACTCCCAGAGAGAACCTCAACATTTTAGTCTCTGCTACCTCCAGCTCTGCTTCCTGTCTTTCTGACTATCTCTAAAACATAAATGTGTAAACTACAGATGTAATTTTATTGAAACAAGAGAATAATAGCATAAGAGCATAATAGCTTAATAATTTATGCTGAGCAATAGTCAAAGGTATGTTTAAATTGGAAACACGTGCGAGCGCGCGCACACACACACACACACACACACGCTCCGTCCTTTAGATTCCTCACGGAGAAGACCTTTTTTGTCCTGATCATACAAAAAGGACAAAGTTAAAGGAAGTAAAACTAATTGTCAGATAGTCGCCATCTTTGAAATATGCAAAATAGAGGTTCAGCCACACCCAGTCATAAAGATGATGATTCCAAAATGTTTCTAATTGTCAAAAAACATGATTTAGACACCACGTTTGCATTCATAGCTCATGTGGTTCAAAAGTTCTAGATAAAACCTTTTTCAGGTGGCGGACTGGCGGCCATATTTGATTTGGCCACTATGATGACCTGGAGGGTTGCTGGCTTCGGCACGGATTCAACAAACATGAGTATTCTGAAAATTTTGAGCACCTCAGAAAATCTGTAGCTCCAACGGTTTAGAAGATAGAGTCATGTTCAAAGTAGTGGTCATTTAAGAAAGGGCGTGGTCATTTCCGGGTATTTCGCCCCGGATAGAGAATTTTTCACAGTTCCCAAGTTGTTCGCGGGAGTCATATTAGCCAAGAACAGTTGAGATATTCTCTCCTAAATGAAGTGCATACATATCTTAGCCAGGTCCTCTACTACCAGGCCGAAGGCATGGGGAGAGAGTATGTTTTGCACTCCGTCCGTCCGTGTGTCCGTGTGTCCGTCCGTCTGTGAACAGCTAATCTCCGGCACCGTTAACCCGGTCGATGCCAAATTTTGCACACACACTCCCTGGATGCCAACGATGAACCTCTGCCCGAAAATTTCCAGAACGGCCTGTTATAGCGCCACCAGGAAACCGCTTTGTGCAAAACAAGTTTTTGGACAGAACACCTACAGATTTCGTCCAAACATCACGCAAATTGGTACACAGTCTCTCTAGAGCCATTAAACGAAACAGGTCTTTCAGATTTCTCAGACTCTATCTTGATTGGCTAAGATTGGCTTCCAAATTTCGCAGGAGTGCTCAGTTTCAAACAAAATGCTGCAAATCATCAACACATTGTATGATTTCCGTGAAATTGTGCACGCACATTCCCACTAGGCCGAGGAAGAAATGCCACATGAACATTTTCAACTCAGCCTCATGGTGGCGCTATAACTGGCCGAAAAGTGTTTTTACCTCTAACTGCACGGATCTGTGGATAACTTTGTATGCCAACTCCCTAGAGGCCAAGGAAAAATCTTTGCCTGGAATTTTTCACATATGCTCTTTATAGCGCCACCAGTAGGCCGACATATGTAAAACACATTTTCTAATATTACACCTTCAGATTTTATCCAAATTTCACGCAAATCGGTACACATGCTCTCCATAGTCATGTGATCAAGACTGGTTTGTTTGATTTCTCATAATCCACCCTCATTGGCTACGATTGGCTTCTAAACTTTTCAGGAGTAGCCCGCTTTGTACCCGTTTTGTACAAATCGCCACAACTACTCAACGCAGCGTCCGATTGTGGTGAAACTGTGCATGCATATTCCCACTAGGCTTTGGAAGAAATGCCACTTGACAGTTTTCAAATCAGCCTCATGGTGGCGCTACAACAGGCCAAGCATCACACACACACTCCTATCCTATCCTGGTGGAGACCTGTGCCCAGAAGGGCACTTTTTCTAGTTTTTTCATGATTTTCATCTTTTTTTCAAATCCTGCTATAGTATGCCGTCCGAAAGGATGAACTATAGTATGTCGTTTTTCATGATTTTCATCTTTTTTTCAAATCCTCCAAAATCACGAAAAACGACATACTATATAGTATGCCGTCCGAAACCAAATATGAGAAATGTATAACTTTGGCATGCTACTAGTCCTACATACTTAGACCTATAGAAACCCCATTCAAACCTATTTAGGTTCATCTTACGGTGGACATGTTTGCCTGAAAAGGAATCTTTGAAATGTTTCATAGTTTTAGAAATATAGTGCTTTCAAATTTGAGAAATTTATAATGGTAGATAGTGGCACGTCAAAAAATCACTTTCACCTAGAAACTCCATTCACACTTTTTATAATTCAGTTTCCTGTGGAGACACATGCTGGAACTTTTTACTTTGAAATGTTTTGTAGTTTCTGAGTTATTTAACTTAAACGCCCAATGCATTCTCAATGGCAATAGCACAAACTTTGGCATGCTACTAGTCTTACATACTTACACCTAGAAACCCCATTCAAACCTATTTAGGTTCATCTTACGGTGGACATGTTTGCCTGAAAAGGAATCTTTGAAATGTTTCATAGTTTTAGAAATATAGTGCTTTCAAATTTGAGAAATTTATAATGGTAGATAGTGGCACGTCAAAAAATCACTTTCACCTAGAAACTCCATTCACACTTTTTATAATTCAGTTTCCTGTGGAGACACATGCTGGAACTTTTTACTTTGAAATGTTTTGTAGTTTCTGAGTTATTTAACTTAAACGCCCAATGCATTCTCAATGGCAATAGCACAAACTTTGGCATGCTACTAGTCTTACATACTTACACCTAGAAACCCCATTCAAACGTATTTAGGTTAATCTTACGGTGGACATGTTTGCCTGAAAAGGAATCTTTGAAATGTTCCATAGTTTTAGAAATATAGTGCTTTTAAATTTGAGAAATTCAGAATGGGGGTCAATGGCAGATTTTGGCAAGTAAAGACTTGAGCCGGGTTTGAACCCACAACCTCCAGATCTGTACT
Source organism: Electrona antarctica (assembly GCF_951216825.1). Taxonomy (NCBI): domain Eukaryota; kingdom Metazoa; phylum Chordata; class Actinopteri; order Myctophiformes; family Myctophidae; genus Electrona; species Electrona antarctica. The sequence goes on along the minus strand of NC_136790.1, from coordinate 25,263,951 downwards.
GTACTGTACTGTACCCCACTGTACTCTACTCTACTGTGCTGTACTGTACTGTACTGTACTGTACTGTACTGTACTGTACTGTACTGTACTGTACTGTACTGTACTGTACTGTACTGTACCGTACCGTACCGTACCGTACTGTACTGTACTATACTGTGCTGTACTCCACTGTACTGTACTTTACTGTACTGCACTGTGCTGTGCTGTACTCCACTGTACTGTACTGTACTGTACTGTACTGTGCTGTGCTGTGCTGTGCTGTGCTGTACTGTACTGTACTGTACCGTACTGTACTGTACTGTACTGTACTGTACTGTACTGTATTCCACTGTAATGTACTGTACTGTACTGTACTGTACTGTACTCCACTGTACTGTACCGTACTCCACTGTACTGTACTGTACTGTACTGTACTGTACTGTACTGTACTGTACTGTACTGTACTGTACTGTACTGTACTGTACTGTACTGTACTGTACTGTACTGCTCTGTTCTGCTCTCTTCTCTTCTGTACTGTACTGTACTGTACCGTACTGAACTGTGCCATACTGTACTATACGGTACTGTACAATACTGTACTGTACAATACTGTCCCATAGTGTACTGTTCCATACTGTACTGTACTGTGCTTTACCATACTGTACTGTACTGTACTGTACTGTACTGTACTGTACCGTGCTGCTGTGCCCTGTGTATGTGTATGCGCACGTGCGTGTGTGTATTACAAGTCCATGGGCTATATATAGTCGATGGTCTCGGAGTGATTTTCGTCTTTTTTTCAAATCCTCAAAAATGATGAAAAAACGGCATGCTATAGTATGCCGTCTCTCTCTCTCTTTCTCTGCGTCACTCTCTCTGCGTCACTCTCTCTGCGTCACTGTCTCTGCGTCACTCTCTCTGCGTCACTGTCTCTGCGTCACTGTCTCTGCGTCACTGTCTCTGCGTCACTCTCTCTGCGTCACTCTCTCTGCGTCACTGTCTCTGCGTCACTCTCTCTGCGTCACTCTCTCTGCGTCACTGTCTCTGCGTCACTGTCTCTGCGTCACTGTCTCTGCGTCACTGTCTCTGCGTCACTCTCTCTGCGTCACTTGAGACTTGAGCCGGGTTTGAACCCACAACCTCCAGATCTGTACTGTACTGTACCCCACTGTACTGTACTCCACTGTACTGTACTCCACTGTACTCCACTGTACTGTACCCCACTGTACTGTACTCCACTGTACTGTACTCCACTGTACTATACTGTACTCCACTGTACTCTACTGTACTCCACTGTACTGTACTGTACTGTACTGTACTGTACTGTACTGTACTGTACTGTACTGTACTGTACTGTACTGTACTGTACTGTACTGTACTGTACTGTACTGTACTGTAATGTACTGTACTGTAATGTACTGTACTGTACCGTACTCCACTGTACTGTATTCCACTGTACTGTACTGTACTCCACTGTACTGTACTTCACTGTACTGTACTGTACTCCACTGTGCTGTACTGCTCTGTTCTGCTCTGTTCTTTTCTGTACTGTACTGTACTGTACCGTACTGAACTGTGCCATACTGTACTATACGGTACTGTACAATACTGTACTGTACAATACTGTCCCATAGTGTACTGTTCCATACTGTACTGTACTGTACTGTACTGTACTGTACTGTACTGTTCCGTACTGTACTGTACTGTACTGTACTGTACTGTACTGTATTGTACTGTACTGTATTGTACTGTACTGTACTGTACTGTACTGTTCCATACTGTACTGTACTGTACTGTACTGTTCTGTACTGTACTGTACTGTACTGTACTGTACTGTACCGTACTGCTGTGCCCTGTGTATGTGTGTGCGCACGTGCGTGTGTGTATTACAAGTCCATGGGCTATATATAGTCGATGGTCTCGGAGTGATTTTCGTCTTTTTTTCAAATCCTCAAAAATTATGAAAAAACGGCATGCTATAGTATGCCGTCTCTCTCTCTCTTTCTCTGCGTCACTCTCTCTGCGTCACTCTCTCTGCGTCACTGTCTCTGCGTCACTGTCTCTGCGTCACTGTCTCTGCGTCACTGTCTCTGCGTCACTCTCTCTGCGTCACTCTCTCTGCGTCACTGTCTCTGACTGTCTCTGACTGTCTCTGACTTTGAACTTTCAAAGTCGACTTTGAAATGTAAAAGTCGACTATTTCAAAGTCGACTTTGAAATAGTGCCCCTAAGGGGACATGTGGGTAGATTTTTTTAGGTGGTAAAAAAAAAGAAGACTTTTTTTTTAATATAGTAATGAAATATAGTGAAATAGGGAAATAGGGTAATAGGGTAATAGGGTAATAAGGTAATAGTGTAATAAGGTAATAGTGTAATAAGGTAATCGTGTACTACGGTAATAAGGTAATAGTCTAATAAGGTAATAGTGTAATAAGGTAATAGTGTAATAGTGTAATAAGGTAATAGTGTAATAGTGTAATAGTGTAATAGTGTAATAGTGTAATGAGGTAATAGTGTAATAAGGTAATAGTGTAATAAGGTAATAAGGTAATAGTGTAATAAGGTAATAGTGTAATAGTGTAATAGTGTAATAGTGTAATAAGGTAATAGTGTAATAGTGTAATAAGGTAATAGTGTAATAAGGTAATAGTGTAATAAGGTAATAGTGTAATAGTGTAATAAGGTAATAGTGTAATAAGGTAATAAGGTAATAGTGTAATAGTGTAATAAGGTAATAGTGTAATAAGGTAATAGTGTAATAAGTGGAATAGTGGAATATGTGTAATAGTGGAATAAGTGTAATAGTGTAATAAGTGCAATAAGTGTAATAGTGTAATAGCACATTAAAGGGTTGGTTCGGATTTTTGGACATAAAGCTGTATGAAATGCTTACCATAAATATCGCGGTTGCAAAGGTATTAATTGACTGGCCGAGTCCTGTGCTGGGAGTGCTGCTCCTGTTTGGGGGAATATCAAGTAGTTCCCAGGGTCACTGGGGGCCACGCATTATACGTCATTCGTATTGTTGACCTATATCTAGCATTATAGACCAACCTTCGTTCAACTTTGACCCCTCTGTCACATGGTACTATTTTCTTTGTGTTCAGTATCACTGCGCCGCATAGAACACCATAGTGCTGCCGCGCCGCGGCACTGCGGCAGGATACACTACCAAAGCTAGGTGCTATGCAGCTGCCCTGGGCAGAGATTAAAATAGGGTGCGTTTTGCGTCCCAAAACGCAGTTTATAGTTATGGGATGCAATACAGTAACAACGGTCGTTGATTTTTTTTAATAGACTACCCCAAATGTAATATGCATGTATAGGCTACATAATTAACGTTGGTAGTCGAATGGTATACATTTATTTATGATCCAAACAAAAAAGCAACATTAACAATACAAATAAATTGTTGTAGGCTTAATCATCAATAAGCAACGCATCGCATCTGCACGCATGCATGCATCTGCGCGTCTACAGTACAGGTGTCCGCCGGTCCTAGTCCAAAACATAAATAAGTCCAGATCTGAGCAACGGAGAAACCTATACCTATAAAGCCACTGGCCGCTTGGGCTAAGCCTTTTCTTTTTATTATTAAGGAAGATCAGCATGCATGTCACCGTGTTCTGTTAGTTGACTTTTCGCTGACGAGAAAACCCTCAAACCACAGATAGCACATGGCTAACCTGATAGCCGTAAGCCGTGCCAGTGTGGGGAGACGGATAGGAGGAGGAGGAGGAGGAGGAAGCAACGACTGTATGCCAAGTAGGTCTCTGCGTTGATACGGTCGACATGTTAGGTTAATCTCGTCTCGCTGTCACTCGCTTTTAGTTTTGACTACCGCAAAGCTATCGTTGTAGCCAACTAGCCATTGAAGTACAACAGAGAACTTTGCGACATTGAGGGGGCAGAAAACAGCGCTCGAGCAGCGCTGTTCATGCAGCCTGGAGTCGAGTGTGACAAGCTGGAGTTTGAAATACAACGCGGGCAGTGCAAATAACAGCAATTTTAGGCATGTGTGTGTTTTAAAGTATTGTACAGTGACAACTAGGCTACAGTCTCTGTAATGTTTATGTTGTACTATTACTAAAAAAGGCTGACATATGTAAAACACATTTTCTAATATTACTCCTTTTTTTATCCAAATTTCACGCAAACCGGTACACATCTCTCCATAGTCATGTGATCAAGACGGGTTTGTTTGATTTCTCATAATCCACCCTCATTGGCTACAATAAAATTCTAAACTTTTCAGGAGTAGCCTGCTTTGTACCCGTTTTGTACAACTACTCAACGCAGCGATTGTGGTGAAACTGTGCATGCATATTCCCACTAGGCTTTGGAAGAAATGCCACAGTTTTCAAATCAGCCTCATGGTGGCGCTACAACAGGCCAAGCCGCGTCTCACACACACACACACACACACACACACAGTTTTATCCTGTAGTTTTTTTGCAACAAGTGCAAAAACACTTGTTGCAAAAATATGATTTCAGGGGGGAAAAAACCCCTCCGAATTACTTACACATGATCACAAGGGTGACTTGACATTGTAATTGGCTAGCAAAATTACCGGGAGGGGCCTATATTATCGAGTGAGGCAACCACACTTTGCAATTTCCCAGAATTGCTTCTTTCTAGTTAACACCTGTTCCCTGTGCAGAACATCTACAAAAAAAATTGTTTTGGGAGATGATACCCAAAACCAGGACACATGATTGTTATTAAAAACACTGAATGATTTAGCTGTTTACAACTGATTGTGTCCAGATAGCTCAGTTGGTTGCTCTTGCCTTTGGATCACAAGTTCATGGGTTGAAATCTGGGCACTGCCAAGTCTTCAAGAACCCCCCTATTGCTTATTGCCGTCCTGCTTGGTCCCGCATTATCACTGCTTGCAGCTATATTTTCTATTGTGTTTGTTCAATAACAGAGGTCGCCCTGTCTCTCTAGTTCATTAAGCATAAAATACATTTTCGCACCAAGGCTCCAAAGTTGCCTGACAGTGCGTTGCAGGTTCAAGTCCCGACAGCCTTTGCTGCATGTCATTCCCCATCTCTCTCCCCATTTCCTGTCAACATACTATCCTATCAATAAAGGTATTAAAGCCCAAAAATAAATCTTATTACGTTTCATAATGAAGTGCCTATTAGTGGATTAATGATGCAAAGCCTGCGTAGCTAGTTCAGGCAGTCAACTTGTGAACACGCCTACCTGGTCAGGTGAGTAGTCTCGTGCACTCTCTCTACCTGATCAGGACGGTTCATTTAAACTGCCGCTGTCATTCCTGGCTTCTCTCTCCTGCTGTGCGGTTGCTGTTGCTGCCTCTCTGCTCTCTGCCTCGCTGCCTATCTGCTGTGCTGCTCATGAAGTTGCTGCAAATCCCACCGCATCCCCAGCATCCACCTGTAGGCTCTGTTTCTAGGTCCCCCTGCATGGGGGTCTTAATTCATTCCCTGTAGGTAGCGTAATTTTATTTGTCTTATATCTCATCAAAATGTATATTCATATTCAGGGAATGAATGGGGACAGAGCCTGATGCCAATCTATGCTTCATATATCCATGCTCAACTTTGCTCAATAAATGCTAAATTCATTCTAAGAGTTGTCTGACTGAAATGGAGTTTAATTTAAGCCTCTCTTTTTGTCTTCTTAACCTTTTACGTTCTCTTGCTTTATGTCACACACAACAGCATAGACACACGCACACATGCTCGCCCACGCACACACAAACAAACAGCCTGAATTTGCACAGATGCCTTTTCATGAGATAGGTGGAGGTTTGTTATGTCAGGCCATGATCAACCAAATGTTTATTTGCGATGGAGTGGTCTGCTCCACGCTGTGCCCACTGATAGCAAATTCCCCAGGGCTTTCCAAAACCCAGACTGGGCTCTCTGTACCTGCAGAGAACCAATCTCCTGTTCCTCCCCATCCACAGGCTCTGACCTCCAACTGGGGATAGCTTAGCCAGTTTACCCACTCCCATGATGAATCGTTGCTTTAAGAATTACAACTAAATTAGGTTTGGGCTGGTCTGTGGGGGGGGGGGGGGGGGGGGTTGGGGGGAGTTGTTGAGGAGACAGACGGGCACGCTTGTCAGACCTTGTTGCATTGAAAACACTGTGCACACTGTACACTGTATGTAGGGGTTACTGTGTCGCATGAGTGTGTTTCGCCATGGAAACGCTGGTGTGAGGTCATGTCTTGTTACCGGACGTTTGACGGTGAATAAGCAAGTTTCACAGAGCTGACAAGCAGGGTTGAGGCCAGCGCGTGGCCTGTTTGTAGAGGGCAAACAAGGATACACTTTGATACTCACACAATCATGCACGTAAACATGTCATTTGAGTTGTGAAATGGGTTTTATGACAGACGGACACACGTTTCTGGGGAGCAAAAATATAAGGAATCGTGCGTTCCTCTGCATCATAAATCTGTCGGCCTCTGGAAATATGGCCGCCACGCGAGCCTAGCTTAGCAGATAAATGGTTCATGGCTGTGACTATGTTTCCCATAATTCCCTGCAGTTGTGTTATTGTGGAGCTGCTTTGTTCATCTGAAAAATGGCAGGGGTGCAGTTGATGGAACAGAGAAAATGACTCTGGATGGTGACAGCTCTAAGCATGTGTGTGTGTGTGTGTGTGTGTGTGTGTGTGTGTGTGTGTGTGTGTGTGTGTGTGTGTGTGTGTGTGTGTGTGTGTGTGTGTGTGTGTGTGTGTGTGTGTGTGTGTTTGTAAGCACATGTATGACAGTGGAATGGCTGGCAGTTGGCACAGGAACCAGAAGAAGGGAAAACACTGGGTCTAAGAGCAAACACATGTGGAACAGTGCACACTGATGCACCCCAGATGTGCATAGTGTGTGTGTGTGTGTGTGTGTGTGTGTGTGTGTGTGTGTGTGTGTGTGTGCGTGCGTGCGTGCGTGCGTGCGTGCGTGCGTGCGTGCGTGCGTGCGTGCGTGCGTGCGTGCGTGCGTGCACGTGCACGACCCACGACCGTGTGTGTGTTTGAACATACATGAATTTGAATGACGCCAACATTGAAGGACAGTATGACAGCGATACAGTGAGTGCAGTACCTTGGATCCTGGTATAGTTTTGACGGGCCAGAATGTAATTTTGGATTTTCATTGTTCCGCGCCGCTGGTTGTGAGTGATTATGGTCTTGATTGAAATGAGCACAAGTCTCTGGCTCTGTCTCAGCCTGAGGTTTACTGACATCTGAGCGGCAGCCATTTTAAACACTCACATATAGACTGCAATGTACCAAGAATGTACAAGTCATTACGTTAAACGCAGCAAAACACATGAAAATAGGTTCAGGGAAACAGATACAGCATAGAGAGCAAATGCTAAAATACACACTCGTGCATGCTCTGCACATAAAAGCTCCTAATCAAGTTATGCAATCCATTGAAATTTCCAAAATTATAGGGCCAGTTCAAATTGCTTTGTGGATTTACTGTCTGGAAGAAAATGTGGTTTCATTGGAGTTTGCATGAAAAATAACAGCCATCTCTCCTAAAGTACATTGCCATTGCTAAACTCGTGACTTCAGCCAGATTCACCCTATTATTGGACCCGAACTGGACCCCTTATCTATTATACTGTCTCTCAGAATTGATGCATTCTGGAGTACTATCTATTCTACTTATCTTCCATCTGTCTTGAATTTATACACACAAAAGGACTGACCTCTACTGCTCCTTTGTAATTGCAAAGGAGCAATGTTGAATCATGATACTATGCGAGGTCCTGTTGTCCCTGCATACATGTACATTATACTATCGGATAGCCAGTGGGTTTTGTAGTGTCCACTCCACTAGCACATTTGCTTCTCCAAATGACTGAATTAACTGTAATATTCCATGTCTTATTTATTATGATACAGACAGAAATTATAGATCTGCAAAGACTTGTTATTTCCCAGTTTTTCCCCAAGAGCATTCTTTCACAATGTTTAAACAATTAATATTCCAAAATAGTGCCAGTCCTAGAACACAAAAATCTGTTTTTAACTCACTGTCTGACGCCTCAAAACAACTCTATTCTGCACTAGTCTGTAATGTGTCTGAGGTTAAAACAAACAGCAACACTTTCATTATTGTGCTTTTTCCTCATAATTCTGAACACTGTGTGGCTGGGCTGGCCCAGCGAAATGCACATTTTTCAAGGATTCATGGTTTGGCCATCACACTTTAGTTTTATGTATTCAAACACTAGTTGGAAATGGTTTTGTTTGATTTCAGTTCAGAATGAAGTATGTCTACATTTCCCTTGCTGGTTCAACAGCTTAAAGTTTCTTTAGCTACTACTCTGATGTGAATTTGAAGTGCTTTCACATTTCCGCAGTAAATCACCTCTCATGACGTCCAGATGTCCAGAGTTCAGGTGCAACTAGCTTTTTTCAATTTTCAAACCGGCTGATGGACATTCTGCAGAAAGATAGAGATGCTTTTCACATCAAGCATGGCTGATTTATACTTCATCGCATGATGGTGGCATGCACCGAAAACACCAGATCTACAAGCTCATATAATGTGTTGCATCCGCGACACATTGTGATTTTTTATTTTATTTTTTTAATTCTTTTATCCCACGATTTTGTAACCCATTTTTCACCCCTGTGACAATTATCTAATGTGATCATGGGCTCTACACACCCTCCGCCAACCTGGGGAGAGCAACGGACTTGAACTCATGCTTCCTTCATGCATGAGTCCAAGTCACTCCTTTACACCTGACAGGGGGGAGTTTCCCTGGTTGGACGTAGCGCGTGGAAGGAACACGTTATTCTAACCAGTTCCTTTCCCCTCCATCAGGCGCCCCGGCTGGCCAGGGGGAGGCAGTTTAGAGACCAGGATACATTGTGAGTTTTTGATCAATTCTCCAGGAGCCTAAATTAGGCATTAGTCTCCAAGATGCCACATCTGGCCAGATATGTAATGCTGTGAACCAAAGGGAGGGAGGCAGCAAGTATAAATCCCACAACCCTATATCACTGGCCATGGCTCGACACACAACTCACACAGATATGTGAAATAGGAAGCCCTGCCTGTGAGAGACTGCTCAGTATTCACGACCATAAGAGACACACATTCCTGCAGCATATGCTGCCTGGGCTGAGGTGCCATAAATTCACTGGGCCGCTTTCATCCAAGCACAGCACACTGGGCTAAATTGACAACAAATGTTGTCCCTCTTTTCCTCTCCTTCCCCTTGATTCAAACAAAGTGCTTCCAGAGGAAGAGGTTGTGAATAGCTCCCATGTCCAGAGGGGGTCATGCTTTACACAGGGAGATGACTGAAATGTTCAGGGCTTTACTTGCGGCTCCATCGGGTGCCCCCATGTAATCCTGTATTCTGAACACAGCAGCCAAAGTGTAAGTGGATTTGAGGATCCACCAAGCGAATGAAGGTCTTGTGTTGATATACGGCTGAGCAAGGTTACTGCACGCTATATGCTCAGGTAGAAATATATCATGGTCATAACCCAATAGATTCCACTGAACTGAATACTTAAAACGATATCAGACTTCAAAACACATTATGAGTCGTTATGAGTCAGATGACAGCCTTAGCTGAGAAAATGAGATCGCAATATGTCTAATAATAAACAAGTATTAAGAGTGCGGTGGTGGACTGGTTCTGAAAACAAGTCCCAGGTGAGTTGAAGAAAGTATCGTCTGTAAAATCTGGAGCATGGAAAAGTAGAGGTCGGTTTTACGGGGTCTGCCAAGCAAATAAACACCAAAAACGCACCACACCAGCAAGTCTTGATTCAGTGCATTTTTCAGGCCCACTCTCTCTGTCCAAAAACTGCAGTAAGCAAAGCCTGTGTCCACAGATATCTGGACTCAACTCCTACAGGACTTGACCACAGTACAGCCGCGTTATTTTAGGGTTTTGTAAAAGCTCCCAAACCATGCAGGTACTGGGCACATAATTTATTAAGCTGTTTTTATTCAATTGCCAATGCCAACACCGAAACCCACAGTGGCCATTTATGATATAATGAATGTTGCATACAAACTCTTCAAAGCATGACATAAGAATAGTACATCAGGAAACCACATTGGCCCGGGAAACAACAGTAGAGAATCGGTTTAAAAACAGTTAAGGCCCAGCAACTTCCTGTGTACAACATGTAAAGACACACACATGAACACGATTACTATAGACACAGCCTATCACAAAGCCATAGTAGCATGTTTACACACTATAGGTACACAAGCACAAGCAAGCACGCACGTGCGCGCATGTGCGCACGCACGCACACACGCACGCGTACGCACGCGTACGCACGCGTACGCACGCACGCACGCACGCACGCACGCACGCACGCACGCACGCACGCACGCACGCAGTCGCACACACACACACACACACACACACACACACACACACACACACACACACACACACACACACACCACTTGGACAGACTTACAGGCTGCACACTGCTTAGTCCTCAGTATTAATTTATCCATCCGTAACTGAGAGTGTACGTACCAAATGGTCTCCTAAGGATTTTACAGTGTCCTGCGTAGCATCACAGATTCACAGCCAAAGTCCACACTCAGTGGCTCACCAAAGGATCCTTTTTCCACCAAAACATCATACTCACTTGACCAGCTACCAGCCAGTGAGTAGGTCGGTGGAACACTTTGTCCAGACTCCATTCTACTCCACTAAACCACATTAGTATGTTCTATAAGGCATCTAGTCTGCTATAGATTGCAATACTGTATTGTACAGCACTGAATTTACTGAATTTGATGTGAACTGAATACTGAATAGAGAACTGTCATGGCCAGTATCATGTCAGTATCATGGCCAGTATCATGTCAGTATCATGATCATGTGAAGTATTTTTACATGGCTGACCTTTAACCTCTTAAACCCCTGGGGGGTCCAGGGGGAAAATCCGCAACATTGGAGTCGGAACCGATTGGGTCTTCATTGACCCGCTGAGCGCTGTTCAGAGGTGGACAGCCGCTGCCCCCGCCAATGGGGCTCAAGAGGTTTTAAGCATAAAGGCTGATCATTTCATCAGTGGTTATCACACAACCAATGAATGACTGACTGACTGACTGAACTGGTCGAATATTCTTCTATTGTTGTCCAATGTATTC